>NC_140770.1:276278204-276905022 GCF_044657685.1 Stegodyphus dumicola | reverse complement strand
ATGCCGAACTTGAATTCGAAAGGAAACTCCAAGCCTTAAACAGCGCTTTGAAGTGTCGTCACAGGCGCGTGATGTGCGTCTGCGCTGAAATTCTAATCATTTGCATATCTCACCTCCGCTAATGCATGTTTTAAATTTCATGTTATTTGCATGCTTTTTCAGGGTGTTGCATTTACGGTGGCCAGCCGTGTATTTACACAGATTCTTCATTATTTAATTTCTTTAACTAAAATCTTTAACTACAAGGCGCTCATATTGCGTGGCAACAATTTGAAAAGTGAAACAACGTTTGCAGTGAATCAAAGCAAAATGCCGAAACGAAATTAATAGTCTTTACGGACAAATTGCTCCTTTGGACTAAAAATTCAAAATCCGAAATGTGGATTATTAGGTAACATTTTCCAGAGAAGGATTACGTTTATTGGAAATTAGATGTCTGTAGGCGCCGCCGTTTGTAAATATTGAGAGGAACATGCATACATGTATCAGATTCTTCATGACTCAGTCTTCTTTTTAATAATAAATGACGATAACTTTTAACGGCAACAATTTGAGAAGCATTTCGGATGAAAAGTGATACGGGCAAAAAGTGTGTGTCGAGAGTAATAGCCCCTCTGGTGCTAAAAAACTCATTATAATTATTTACTTTAAGTAATTTGAAATGAAAATTTGGATCATATATTAATATGCAAAGCACTTATCCTGAGCAATTTGTATTTTTGCTTATTTCTGTTTCCCAGAGTGATCGATAAAAACCCGAGTGCAATTAAATTAATATCCCATCAAAGTTGATGAGAAAAATTTAACTAAATTCTTAAACATCGCTCTTTATTCTTCCACCTTCAAGCGCTTCTAACCATTTAATGAGAGCGTTTTATAAAATCTACATGTAGATTGGCACCTTTTTTGAAACTCTTAAGGAGGAAAAACTTATCCATTCAGCTTAATAAACGGCTTTATTTATTCCCCCCCGTTTAATTAGAAAACTTCGCTTTTATCTGAAATATTATATAAATCCGCATAATTATGCAGCTGTCCCGTTTGGTTGCTTTCGTTGCAAGAAGATTAATTTTCAGCTTTATTAAATCACCAAATTGCTTGAGAGAAAAGGAAAACATGCTTGGTTGCATATTTGTTGGTCGTAGTTGTTAGCTTTTTCAGTGACAGGCGGTACCATTAGCTCGCTCAGACGGTGGTTCGTGTTTTTTCACTATGAATAACAAAAGGATTTAGGTGTGATTTAATTAAGAATTATTTTATAGATTACCTAGTGCTTCGTGTTCATTGTGAAAACTGATTTGCTGTCTATTCATTTCCTTATTCGGAAACTCTGACCATGAAATTATTTACAAGCCATTTCAGTCAAAAGATACAGATTTCTGATTAAAGATATCCACCAATTTTAGACACTTTTGACAAACAAATTTTTAAATTCATTCTATAAAAAACAAAATATGAAAGTCTTCAGATTTTATATTACGCCCAAAATAACGTTTTTTAAACTTTTATGTGCCACCTTAATTTATTAAATATCATGTTCTTCGTACTTGAATCACATAAAATTCAATTCAATTCAACAGCAATATCGCAAAATAACACAAAATGGGCATATCTTTAGAATTTACGATACACAGTCTCGCGCGCTGGAAATGAAATTTTTTTTCCTACTATGTTGCCTTCGCTCGCTTTGAAAACATTTAATTTAGGTAATAATGACACGCCGAACAAATATTAATTTAGAAGTCAAGCAACATATCATATCTCATTCATTTTCTCTTTGGTAGCTAAGCGCTGAGGATGATGGTTCTATAAAACCATAGCTCGATAAAACCGTCCTGTGAAATTTTGAAAATGTAACGTTCAATTTTGCTGTTCGACTTCTAAATTATTCTTTTAGTTTGTTAATCATAAATTATTTAAAGTTTTATAAAATTGAAATACATAATAAAACAAATTCGAAATTCAAAATGCGAGCTTCCAGGTGCTCTTACTCGGTTGGAAGACTAGGTTATTCAAAATCGGATGGTAATTCAAAATCGGATCAAAATCGGAAAAGGTTATTCAAAATCGGATCGGTCAAAATCGGATGGCTCTAAGTACCGTTGTTTTTTCAGAATGCGAGAAATATTCATGCATTCATGCAGATTCTTAATTATTTAGTTTCTTTAAATATAATACATGGCCATACTATTTGGTAGCAACAGTTTGAAAAGTGAATTGACGCAAAATGCCATTTTGAAATTAATAGCCCTTCTGGGCTAAAGCCCTTTGGGGTAAAAATATATTTTGGAGTTGCATACCATGATATTCGTCGTCCAATAGAATCTTTAGATATCCAGGCATATTAGGTCAATACACCACTGTCATATGTCGTCTTAAGACTTGTTTTTAATCTGAAACGTAAGTAAGCTTTAAAAGCTACTGATTAATGAGAATAATTTTTTTAAGATTACCTGTGTTACTCATTACACTCTTTAAACATTAATTTTCCCTCTTGCAAAACAATATATTTCTAAAAAAAATCCAAAACGAAATTTAAATTTGCCATTTTAACTAAAACCGAATAATTAAAGTAAGTTTTTGTTCCTTATTTTAGCTAAGATAGCAAATAAAAGATTTTATTTTTGATTCTGTTGAAACGGTGTCCGCCGATAACATCGCGGCAAAAACATCGCGGACGAAAACGTCGCAGAGAAAACAACGCAAGGCGAAAACGTCGTGCTACAAAACATCGTGGGAGAAAACATCGCAAAGAGAAAACATCGCAGTTCTAAAACATCGTGGTACAAAACATCGTCGTCGAAAATAAAGCGGTTCAAAAACTTCGCAGTTTAAAAACATCGTCGTCGAAAATATCGTGGTAAAAAATAAAGTATCTACAAATCATCGCGTGACGATAACATCGCAGACATGCTTTTTTCAGACTTTAATAACTGTAAATAGATATTCCCATAACAATTTGTGAGCGCAAAATAGAAAGTAGGATAATTTGTTTTCATATTTTATATTAACTAATTTTTTCTGAGGAAATAAGAAGGAAACTTAAGCATAGAAAATTAATGCAACTTATAGCACTTAATTTTAAACCGACATAGTTAACTAAGAAAGACCATTAATAAAAAATTTTTATAAAGTTTTTACTGGTAATTTTTCATAAAAAGTATAATTTATAAATTGCATTTAATTTTCTATGCTTATGTTCCCTTCTTACTTTTTCAGCAAAAATTTATTAGTTAATCAATGGGAATATCTATTTACAGTTATTAAAGCCTAAAAAAACCATGTCTGCGATGTTATCGTCATGCGATGATTTGTAGATACTTTATTTTTTACCACTATATTTTCGACGACGATGTTTTCAAACTGCGAAGTTCTTTAACCGCTTTATTTTCGACGACGATGTTTTCAAACTGCGAAGTTCTTTAACCGCTTTATTTTCGACGACGATGTTTTGTACCACGATGTTTTAGAACTGCGATGTTTTCTCTTTGCGATGTTTTCTCCGACGATGTTTTGTAGCACGACGTTTTCGCCTTGCGTTGTTTTCGCTGCGACGTTTTCGTCCGCGATGTTTTTGCCGCGATGTTTTCGGCTGAAACCGTTGAAACCCCATCTCTTTGTACTAAGCCTGTAACATTGTTTTATTTTTAATTACGAATATCTAGTTTTCACTAAGCATGTAGTTTTGTTAAAAAGCAATAAAAGCTTAGGAAAAACAGAAACAAAACCGCATGTTTATCATCTAATTTTGTTTTCATTTCCACAGTTTGAAATTTAAATGAAAACATTGATTTTTATTTGACTGAAATAGATTTATAACATAATTTTGTTCATTAACAGCAACACAATTGTGCTCATTTAAAGCTAAAATAATCCGTCATTTTTTAAAATACACTTATATAGAGTATATGAAATTTTACCATGAATTTTTGTCGGATATCTTTTTGCTAAGCATGTTACCACTATTAAGTGTCGTGTATATTGGTCGAAATTAAACTGATAGTCTCTTAACTTTGTCTATATATATGAAGAATAAAGTCTGTTTGTTTGTTCACTAATAACTCAGTCAATACTATAGGTATTGTCACTAAACTTTGTATAATTATTTTCTGGGCCTCGGAAAAGGTCGATGTTCACTTCCTCTGCAAATAGCTAAAATCAGTAATACTAATTAAAAACTCGGAAAAATGATAATTTTTCTCTCATTTTTCGGACTGCCAGCAGTCTTTCTAGCTGGAGATGAAAATCTGCTTTATTTCGAACGTTGTTGCCACTGCTCGTTTTCAAATCCTAGAGTTTAATCAGAGATCTTCATTCGTTAAGTGGTGTTCGACCCGAAGGTCTTTACCACTACATATTTATCAATCCCCTAAAGACCTGTAAAAGCTCGTTAAATTCCATAAAAAAATAGAAAAATCCTGTGCACTTGTAATAAAAGTGCAAAGTCTTAAGTAGTGAAGAAGTTGATCAGGCGTGGTGCCATATATCGGCCACAGATGAAGTCTTCGTTGGATAAGCAATAATAGTAATTAATAACTTTGGCATATCTTTTCGCAATAGCATATCTTTTACACGTTATCCTATATTTGACACAGTATTGTACAGTAAAAATGGAAAATAATGTATACAAGTCCCAGAAATGTTTGTACTTTTATCTGAGGCGAAAGTACCTACTATATCTTAAAACTTATAGGGAAGTAGACTTTCATGTGATATACGAATATAATGATGATAAAGTCAGCAGCTTTGGTACCGGGCAAAGTCCATAGTAAGATGAAAATGATAATAGAGTTTGTTAATAAAAATTTCGAAGTTTTACGCTGAAATAAAAATTACATTGCCAAACATTAAATACATTATTTTCGATTCCAAAAATTCGTGAGAAGCCATTTCGACTGTTCCCATCTTCTTACGACTTTAATCAGCCGAAAAATTAATTAAGAACTCTGAAAGCTCTCATTTTCGTTCTCATTTTTCCGAGTGGCAACAGTCTCGCGCGTTGGAGATAAAAATGCTTTATTTCGAAAAGTGTTGCTATTGCTCACTTTCAAATCGTAGAGTATGTTAATCAAAGATTTGTAGCTTTTACAAAATCTATACATATAAAGAATAATGTTTGTTTGTATGTTTTTTTTCATTATTGATTTCTGATTAATTATGATAAAAGTTTTGCCACATTTAATCGTCTAAAATAGTAGGTGAAACATTGGATGGAACTTGGTATTTTACGACCATTTGATTAGAAAGACAAATACCAATAAAAACTGCGTACCATTGTTGCTGAATATAATGAGAGTGTATTAACATTTTTATCAAAAATTTTTATGTGGGTTCCTTATAGCATGAGAGTGAAAAATGTATGAATTTGAATCGTATTTTTTTGCATCGTTATTAGAGAAGGATTAGAGAGATATCGTTCTCTCTGTTGTTAGAAGCATTACTCTCAATCTAACTTAACTGACATCGGGTAATTCCGGTAGTATATTATATTTGTATGTTGTTTAAATTGGACAGAGTAAAATATAGTTGTAATTATTACGGCAGAGTGAAGCAGAGGTTGTCCTTCCTTTTCACGCGCCTTCATGGTGTAACTAGAAGCACGCCCCAAATGTAATTGGGGAGAAGTTCGAATTCAGAAAAAGGCATAGTAGATTTCAGGAATACATGAAGATCAGGTTTTAGAGTATCAGGTTTTAGAGTAGGTAAGATTTTTGGATTATAAGACAGTGCGTAATTCTGCCTCTCGAGTCCACGTTACTAAGATTCGCCAGATCAGATAAGATTATATTTAGTCGGATTTGCGCAGTGCTCTGATATTCAAATTGTTGCGGCGAAGATATATTTCGAGTTAATTATATAGCCTTTAGTTATTAAAATTAATTTTAAGTTTGAAACCGACTCTTACTTTAGGTTACATCGCCAAAAGTGGTTGGCTGATTTTGCCAAACACCGAGAGACGTGCATTTTGCTTTCAAAGTCCTGATTTAATCAGAAGGTTATTTTGTAAGCTTGTCAAGTCTTTGTCGTTACAGTCGAAAGCAGAGATAATTCGCTCTAGGTCTAGTTTGGAGGTGTTCTACCAGTTTATTTTGCCAAAGAATACCAAACTCTGTAAGTTCTTAAGGGGGCGGTAGACCTTAAAAATTATTTTTTTAAGTTTTTGTGTTTTCAACAAGAAATTTTATACATATACGTATTATAACATCAGTTTATAAAATACATTTTCAAAATTTCAATTTACCTTAAAACAAAAATTTTTAAAACAAATAATTAATTATTTTAATTAAAGATTTAAAATGCTCCTTGCGCGCTAATTTTCAATATATTTTTCTAATTTTTCCTTTATGCTAGTTATAAAGACTTGGCAAAAGTATTTGTGTATCCGTTATGGAATATGATGGATCAGAAACTTTTAAAAAGAATTTTTGTGAACTTATAAGGTATTTCGCCCACTTCTCTAGCGTGCCTTCGTGGTCTAACGGTAGCACGCTGGGCTAGTATTCCAGAGGTCTGTGGCTCGATTCCCGGCGAAGGCGGTTGCATATTTTTCAGCACTTATGCTTCCAAAAAAATACCTAATGTCTCTATAAGTGGCGCTCGAACTAAAAAGCCCGAACTACTTTCTGCCTCTAAAAATATCCTAATAACTCTACAAACTTAAATCTAGTTTTTGGAAAAATTTCACCTTTTGTTAAACATTATCACAAGTTTAAACTTCTTAACAACCTCATATCTAAAAATGCATACACAGAGCTATTGTAACATATAACAAGATAGTTTCTTCCAAACAGCATTCATTTTTAACTAAAAATGAGACGCAAGGAGCATTTTCAAGATATACGAAGTGCGAAAAATTTTGTTTTGAGAAAAACCTAATTTAAAGTTTTTCTTTTAACTTACCTTTAACACATGGTGATGAGAAACAGAAAATTAACTTTAGATATGAATATGTAGACACTAGATAACACTTTCGTATCATTTAACTATTTTTAATCTCTTAATATTAAACATGAGAAAAATAAACCTGCCGCAAATTGGTATGTGATTCGAAGTTAGAGGTAAAAACAATTTATGCATTATATCCAATGAAACTTTTAAAATTCACTCGCATCCTATGTTTTATCTTCATTTGTTACATTTACATTATCTTTTAATGCTTTAGAATATTTCTACTATTTCTGTTTTTTTTTTCCAAGCAGGTCAACTTCGCTTTTGTTTTGGTTCAAGCGACGTCGATTATGCTTTTTTGCAACGAGTAAGGAAAACGAGTTTCTTTCCTCCTGTTCTACGCGTATAGCATTCAAATAACTAAAGTTAAATTCATTAATAGTCGTTAATACTGATATTTCTAGCCTTTTTTTTAGAAATAAACACTTCTTTTGGGCAAATATATAATTATTACATCAGTAAATAACTGTTGAAATAAACATTTGTACATTTTTTCCAAAATTTAAAGGGCAAAGTTTACGTTGTTTACACATTTTAAATGCTTGTAACTTCTTTAAAAATTAGAATATTTGAACTCGTTATTTTTTTTTTTTTTTTTTTTTTTTCATACGATGTAGTTACGCATATGGAATATTATAAGGGTAAAAAAAATCAATATTTTGATTGATTTTCAGCTTTTTTAAAGTCCACCTTCCTCTTAAATAAATTGAAAACTAAATTTGACTTGAGTTAGTAAAAAAGAAAATAATATATAAAAAAAAAAAAAACTGAAAGCTTTCAGAATTTATATTAGACCCAAAAGGAGTTTCTTTAACGTTTTGTGTGTTACCTTTATTTATTAAATATCATGTTCTTTGCACTTAAACCATAAAATTCAGTTCAACAGCTATGGCGTAAAATAATTTTAAAATGAGCATATCTTTACAATTTACAATATGCAGTATCGCATTCCGGAAATAAAAATGTTTTACATTTAAAAAAAACAGGCTTTATATTTTAACTGTAAAATGTGCTTTCCCGTTATGTAAGAGCGTAAGCAGTAAAACTCACTATACTCTTGCTTTTGCAGCAGCTTCTACATGTCAGCAGGAAAGTTAACCATAATTTAGAAAGCGTAAAAATTAAGTAAACTGTTTTGAACGTGAGAAATTAGTTTCTAGATAAGCATCTAGAATCTAAACAATTATTAAATCTTATCCTCTCAGGTTAATAGGTATGATTTCATTAAAAATAACAAATTTATGTCCCTTTTAAATCATACATTCTTATGTAGTAAACGTCTGATCACGAACTCCCTACTTCACGAACAATTTGATTCGCATAAAAATTATACAAAACAGAAAACACCTCAGAAGGCAAAAGGTCTCTCGAATTACTAACATTCAAGTCGGCAATATAAGATTACATAAAACCTCAAAACACATAAAAACTCAAAATATCTGTATTGGAAATTATGAAGTAAATCTTAAACACTTACTTCCTCGAATAAATTCCAGAATGGATAAAGCATGATTTAATTTGCAATAATAGAAGGAGGCGTTATATTTGTTGTTGCGAAGCTTACTTTCTCTAGCTTGGCAACAAATTTACTATTCTGCTAAGTTTCAAATGTAAACGAATATGGCTGCCATGGTAAATATTATTAGGCTTAGCTTCTTTCAAATAACTTTTAAATCGTTGATAACTCTACAACTATTCCATGCAGATTAACTACAGGCAAAAAAACCTTAACTGGAAGATAACAGCAACAAAATTCAATCCTTTTTAAAGCAAAATATGAACAATTAGCAAACATATAAGAATAAAGAAACTGAGATCACTGAGCCGAGTAACAGAGTGGATATATATATATATATATATATATATATACATATATTTATATACGTTCGGTGCAGCCGATTGCAACCAAAATAGGAAGTGCACATCTACATGTTATGGCAGCCCTATATACAAAATTTCATCGTTCTGAGGCTATTCGTTTTTGAGGTATGAGAGATATATTCATACATACGTGCATACATACGTACGTACGTACAAACGCCGCGAAAAAAATCTCTTATGAATCCATTTTAACAGTTTTCTAATTCGTTTGGGGAAAAAGAGTTCTTTATTCTGTCCTTACGTACAGATGTCACTTAGAAAGTTCGTTAAATTGCATTCGATAGCCGTCAAAATGGATATTTTCGTTGAAATACGATACCCGACATTTTTCGCGATTACAAAACTTCCCTTTTATTTTGTAAAAAAGCATAAAATAAATTCGAGTTCATAATATTAACAATAATTTTCGGCACAAACCGTTATCGTGATATTTTTAAACTATCATTATCATCAAAGTATCCTTATCATTTCCTATATCAAAACACTATGAAACCAAATTTAAGATCTAGCGTCTGCACTTATACCATATTTGACACACTGGCAGCTGACTTCCATAGCAAGACGGCAGCCAGTCGTCCTGAGGAACAAGTGATGTGCCGCATTTATATTTATATAATAACCCAGAATTCAAAATATCTTAGCTCGGTGATGCGAAAGGTTTTGAAAAAGATTATATTCTTTCCCTAAATAATCCTTCCAAAACCTTTCTTACAACACTGAAGCAATTTTTCCATAAAATGGCATCAAAGGGTTATATCTCACTGTACTTTGTAGAATTCTGTTTTGGGAATTTGTTCAACATTGACAGAAGCAAGTTGCTCCAAGTTCACTGAAAGTTTTATACGCCCGATCTTCAATTTTCTCGTACGTTCTCTCCTAATTAGTTACAGTTACAGTGAACAGATAACCTACATTTGAAGCTTCCATCTCGTAAATTAAAGTTCGCAATCAATTTTATCCTTCCGCGGAGCCTCTCCTCTCTCAGAGTGCTGAGGACATGGCGAGAACAAGCAGAAACAATCTAACGAAGGATCTGTTTTAATCGGGCTGTAATGTGAGAAGCCTCGGCTGAGCCCCAAATATGTAATGGTTCCGGATGATATCTGCGACTAACGAAGCACCGCCTAATTTAATTTACAGCCGCTGAATTTAATTAGGTAGCCTAGAGGGAGAAAAGAGTTTTGTGGAAAATATAGCAAAAGTAGGGGAATACACTCCCAGGCTTTTGCATCGTAATCGAATCATCGTTATCGTTTTGGGAAGACCTGTCATCGGTACTTTGGGATGTTTTTGTCACAAATAAATATCGATTTTCTTTCTGTTTCTGTTTTTTTCATATGAGTAGTAAACGGTAAAGAATGTTAAAAGCGTGAAATAAATTTTTCTTCAAGGAAATAAATTATACTTCAGCTAAATAAAACTCAATTCTTATCTCTGAAATTCTGCATCAGGGAAGTAAACACAGATATAAATGATTAAATTTACTTTTGAGTTAAGAAATAAGAATCTCCCGACTCTTCTGCTATAATACGTACATATTTTTTACTAATGTCTTTTAATACACTGTTTTTAAAACTGCATGAACCATTTTTTATAGCTTAAGTTTTCTGAAACTTCTTTCGCTCTAATGTTAGTAACAGGCAACACTGAAAACGTTCTTAAAGAAATTTGCCAAAATCAGTCCCCCGAAGTTATGTCTAGAAGAAATGATTTTAATTTTTGATCAGAGTTGTTAAGAAAGAATGGAAGATCTGGATCATTTGTATCTTTTGGGTGTTTAAATTAAAAGCTGCTCCTTTTTAAAATATTTAAATCCAATGACATTAATTGTTCGCCATCTAGAAACTGGAAATTGAAAGCAATCACTTTCAAATTTTGATAACTCCATTTTTAGGTGCAAGATTAAAGTAAATATCTCTCATATTTTTTTTGTTTCTACTGTGAGAAATATTTCTGTGAAGTATCATACAGTAGATATATAAAATGTAATACAGTAGATATATATAATAAACAAGATAACCAAAAAGGCTCTTGCCGTTTTTGACACTCAAAGAAAAAGTCCTAAAACAAATAATCACCGCTAATCCTCAAAGTAATCACAATAGGCATCCAGTGCCTTTTGCCAACGAGTGGATAGCTGTGCGATGTAATCGCGGTAAAACTCAGAAATGTTGGATGCAAAGAAATCCGTGAGTTCCTTTTCGAGGTCTGGCCGGTTGTTGAAGGATTTCCCTCGATGGTGGTTGTCGAGGGAAGGGAAAAGGTGCTAGTCTGTTGGCACGAGGTCTAGGGAGTATGGTGGATGAGGTAGTGTCTCCCAGTCCAGTCTCTGGATGGTGTCCTTGGCCTCCCGAGCCACATGAGATCTCGCATTGTCATGGAGGAGGAGTACACCCTTACTATTGATCAATGCTGGCTCTTTATGCATCACTGCTTGATGCACACGTTACAACTACTGCGAGTGCAGATCTGCTGTGATGGTTTGACCCATTGACAGGAGCTTATAGTGCACCACTTGGCGATTAGTTCACCAGATACAGAGCATGATCTTGCATGGGTAGACAGGTCTCGCAGCGTGAGGCACAGGTTCATTTGGTAAAGTTTAAAAGGGATACCTCTCTACAGATTGAGGTGCCTTCGGGGAGGACTTTCTAATAGAAAGTGGCTAATATTTACATTACACATAGTAAAAAACACGAAAATATCTATCCAAGATCCAAGCAACCTAATCACTGAGATCCGATTGAATTAATCAGCCTGTTAAGCGTGTAGTTTTCAAACCTGAAAGGTTTCTGAATGCAAGATTGCAAGCCTTGGTTTATCTATTATTTTCCATGCTATAAAAAATTAAGCAAAAGCACATCTAAAATTTTAAGCTGGTTTTCTGTAAGAGCTTATCAGTTTTACCCACTGCAATGATCTATTTGATGTCTTACTTAAATTTGATCTTTATATAAATTTAAATTAATAATGGAGAAATGCAAATTATATAAAATACACGATAATGACTTCTCTGTCTCGCTTTAATTATTTACTCGTTAGCAGTTAATTAAATTTTTGATTTTGTTTGGTTGATAAATTGAGGATAACAACGCGAGTACATAAATGTTCAGGAATAAAATGCTATTTTTATTGATTTAAATGATACATTTCGAAACGGTGCTTTTCGGTACCTTTCAGTATTGGAAATTCACAATCATAATTTATTTTTATTCCAAAGGGGCAATTTGCCCTGAAGGGCTATTAATTTTGTTTTGGCATTTTACGTTGGTTCTCTATAAATGTCCGATTGATTTTTCAAATTTTTGCTACCAAATATTTAAATTTTTAAAAATTTTTTGATTTTAAGATATTTGTAAAATGTGGCCCCTAACTTGGTGCCCTCCTGACAGTTCATTTCCAGGCATGTGCCTCGCATGTCTCTCTTGCTACGGCTTTGCTATTCACAAACAATTAATTCGCATCCCTGTCTCAGGCACTGAGCTTTATTTCCTTCTACGAAGTAAAGGAAGTATTGTAATTGCAAAATTTTCCGTTGTCATATTCCAACGAAAATGTACATTTCAACCGCTCTCGAAACCATTTGAACGACAAAGGATTGCAAATTGAATTTAAAATGAATTCAAAGGGACGTGATGTTTGGCAACGCCTTCACCGGGAATCGAACAGCGGATTTCTGGAATAAGCGCCCAGCGTGCAGACCGCCACACCACGAAGGCATACCAATAAGGCACGAGAAATACCCTGTATACTTCGCCTTTTAAAAGGCGACTGTCGTTTTTAGAGGACACAATCGTCAAATCCTGGGTGTAGAGATTCATCATCCATCACCCTTTTAGTTCGGGCGCCAATGTAGAGACATTAAACACATTTTTGGAAGCAGGAGAATTGAAAAATTTGCAATCCCTTCGTCGGGAATCGAACCGCGGACCTCTATAATACGCGACCAGTGTGCAGACCACCACACCACGAAGGCATGCGAAGAAAGCGGCAGAAATACCTCACACACTCCCCCCCCGAAAAGGGCGACCGGGGTTTTAGGGGACCCAATCGCCAAATGCTGGTTGGGAAGAATCATCATCCCCCTTAGTTCGGGCACCACTGTAGAGTCATTAGGTTATTTTTTAAACCAGGTTTCATGAAAAATATGCAACGCCTTAGCCGGGAATCAACCGCGGATCTCTGAATATGCGCCCTACGTGCAGACCACCACACCAAAATGCAGGCCAAGGAGGCGAGAGAAATACCTTATAACATTACGCTAAATCAATTCAATTCTTCAAAAATGAAGAATGCAAAAATTATAAGGAAAGCAAAACTTTGAAAGTTTGAAATAAGAATTATCACGAATGAAAATGTCATCGAACACATACGTACGTTTGTATGTATGTGTTCGATGACATTTTCATTCGTGATAATTGTAAGGCATCATTGTAAGTACGAGTCTCCTAGACGGTATTGTGGTTAAATAGCTGAGTTGGCTGCCGTCCCAGGTATATCCGGCTGAATAGATGACATTTATAAAATGCAAAAAAGAAATATACATATGCATACAAGGCACTTGAAGAAGAGTGCAATCAAAATATATGTATGTGCATATAAATACTAACTCAGATACAGATATATACACACTTACATACATATATATTTCGAAACAAATAAAAGTATTCATACTCTCACACATATTCATGTATACATACATCTATACATATACGTTATCATGATAGTTAAAGTTTACATGAAGCATGCCATTGAAGTACGCGTGATCATTAGCATAAATTAGGTACCATAAATAAAAGATATAAACATGTACAGATACAGTACAGCATTTAGATACAGTACAAACTTTGTGTATGAAAACCTGGCAAATTATAAATACACATTTACATATTGAACATACATATCACATACTCTGTTGCTGACATATTGAACTAGTTTATTTAGTTCTAACGTGCATACTGCTATGTTTTGCAGAGCAAGTAACCTGTCTTCAGGTTAATAAATGTGCCAGTTCAAGAAGAGTTAATGCCATACTGAAGGTTCGATGTGTATTTCTAAGAGAACTGTGCTTAGAAATGGCACTGTTAGAACCTAATGTGAGTTAGATACGGCTCAAGTTTGTACTTCATGGCTAATATCTTCCAGTGTCAGAAGAGTAATTGCTAGTACAGTAGTCAACTATTGTTTTCAGTTTCTGCTGGGCAACTCTGTTACTTGACTGAGCTGCTCTGCGGATTCTGGAACCAATTTGGCCAGAATCTGGCTCCTGGTTGCTTGAGGCTGTTAACTGCTGTGTGTGGGCAGGAGAACACAAAATGTTCTGGATGACCCTCCTCCCCACATTCACAGTTACCATTATCTCTCAAGTTAAAGCGGGACAGGTATGAAGGGAAGGGCCCATGACCAGTGAGGAAATACGTCATGTAATTGCTATTAGTTTGGATTGTTGTCTTGACCTTGGGAATGAGATTGTAAACACGTCTTCCTGTGGAGGCTTGATCCCAACGTTCTTGCCATATTGTTAGGAGCTGATGGAATGTCCGACTCTTTAGGACCGAGACTGGCCTAAGGGTCGGGACTTCTCGCAAATTGGATGAATCCGCTGCTTCCTTTGCGACAACATCTGCTCTCTCATTTCCTTCTATTCTTTCTATTCCGGTATGACCGGGAGGCATGTGGGTTAGAATGTCTGTAATGCTGCTGAGGATAGGGCTGCGAAAACGAATTCCAGCTATTGCAGCGAGGCTTGAGGCTGAGTCTGTGTATATGATATTGGGCACTGTGGGATTATTCTTCAGGTGGAGAAGAGCTGCTTTGATAGCTATGAGCTCCGCCTGAAAGACAGAGTTTTGAGAAGCAAGCCTTCTTTTCCACTCATACGTTAAAGCTTCTGCAGAAAGTGTACAGAATCCGCTTTCCCGTGCCCCTTGGAGTTTTAGAGCCATCAGTGAAAACACCATTTGCAAATCCCGCGTTCTGTGTAAAATAGATAGTGTCCACAAGGTTGTTTTTAGTAGGGTGGCAGGGAGCTTGCGGTACGTGATGCTCATCAGCTGTATGGATATTAGGTTTGTCCCCAGAGACTCATGGTTCGTCGTAGCCTGCTTACGTTAACCACTGTAGCCTCTCGTTCAACTAACAAGTCCAGAGGCGACGTGCCTGGATAATTTGTAGGGCTGCGGTGGATGTGGTACGATAAGCCTTGCAAGTGAGAAGAACCTGGTGTCGCTGTATAGAGAGTAGTTAACGTCTCATTTGGGAAGAGATGTTAGTTCCCCAAATAGCAGCCACATACAGGATAATTCTTTCCACCACAGTAATTGTACCAAATTCTAAGCAAGTGACATGGGATACCCCATCTAAACGAGGTTGTTGATTGCATGTAGAAGTAGTCAGTCTGTTGATTCTTAACTTTAAAGAAGAGATGTGGGGCTGCTAGGAAAGTCTATTACTACCTAGGTACTTAGGTTGTTTAACACATTTAATGGAGGACCCCAAGAGTTTAAGTGGTTAGGGGAGCATACTACGGTACCGAAGGGCTCGGGTGCCAATCCCGGGTAAGACATGGATGCTTTAAATTGCATGGGCAAGACAACAACAGCATTGTAAATAAGAGTTGTAGGGGCCCCAATTCGTGCTTATTCGCCAAAAAACTTGGTATCGAATTTTTGGAAAAACTTGCTGCCCTTTCTATGCATGGGATATGTTTCTATGTTGAAAGGAGGCAAAAATTGTAACAAGCATATGCAAGAAAAGCAGATGTAATAAAATAATGCAGTTATATTAATTTGTTATAAACCAAAAATTTATAAGTAGTTGTCACATATTTATTATCTGTTTAATTTTATGTTTATTTTTAATAATAATCTTCTGTTCAATTTTAATAAATATTTACTTGCACCTGTCGTTCGCATTTCTTTGACTTCATAAATAAGCAAGCCTCTAGCGAATATAAATTAAACATGTCTTTTGCTATTTCCATTTCGAAATAATATTTCTGCGTTATGCTGATAAGAGAATTCATTACTTAGCTTTTCAATTTATTGGTCGTAAATATCAGCTTCTAGAAAAGAGCACGGCCGAGTAAATTCAGTCATCATAATTAGTGTTTATTGGAAGCTGTGTTCTTAGATAAAATACAGCAGTCCTGGAAATAAAGCTATATCTCGAAGGCTAATTAACAAAGCCGATCCTATAAACAGACATGTTTCAAAATTTCAATTATTATTTTTATTTAAATTATCCCTTACACGAGAGCTGAACTGGTAATTTATCTGTTTTAAAAACCATCGCAAATGAATCAAAATAAATGCACCGTTCTCTGATTCGAATAATGAGAGGGAAAAAAATCAGAGGCACTTTCAACTGTTTATTAATCACGTGTTCAGAGGAATGTTTTTAGTTCGACTGAATTTCCCAGCTTCGAAGGAATTAAATTGCCGGGAGAGTTTTAATCGGATATAAAATTTATATTTTTAAGAACTTGCCAAAATTATAATTAGTGTACAATGAAGTTTCTTTCCCTGTGCAATTACGCGTAATATACAGTGTGGTCATAAAATTACTTACCCGATATACGAACCCCTAGGGTCCTATCCGCTAAAAAAAATCGAAATGATTTTTCAGATATTGTTATTTGAAAGTATACGCTCGAGGTTGTAATGATTTAAAATAACAGAACTCGGTAATAGTAAAAACAGTTTCGAATGGCAATATCCATTTTTTTTACTGCGTGTAGAACATTTCAAGATAGCGACATCTCCCTTAATTTTGCAATTTCTTGGCCACCGCGATCCCCTGACGTCACTCCGATGGATTTCTGGTTCTGGGGTTATGTGAAATCAAAAATGTATACATCAAATCCACGAGATCTGTCAGAATTGAAAGAAGCCATAAAGCGTAATGGCATTCCTACGGGTACTCACTATTTAACTGTCATCTGTACCTGTTTTTCTTCATGAAAGAATATAATTTTATTAACAGCTATCGAAATTCAGAACTTTTCCTTTATACTTACAGACATATAGACGACATCGTTACAATGAATAATTACAATGAAATTGCATTACAAGGCTCCCATCCTAAATGCTTGACAAAAGTGACACAGATGACACTAAAACCAATCAGGAAGGCTTGCAAATTGACAAACTCAACAAAATAACTTCATCGGACAAGAGAAAAAGTTTCAGTTTTAGTACCAGTGAGGTGATTATTTCGCAATATATCATCTTCAGAAAAATTACAGCAAACACTATTATCAATCAAATCAAAAGAATAATAGTAATGGGTTTTCAAAAGAACTTAGAATATTAAATACAGTATTAAAAATAACAAAATTCCACTTTAATTTGTAAATGAAAACACCTTGCTAAATTACTGTTTTCAGCCTAAAATTAATTTTATCACTAAACTGTTGCTTATCATATCATGACAGGCTACATTTAAAGCATTGCGACAGTATAGTTTGGATGATCTAACAGAGTTGAATTATGTTTACTGAGTAAAATTTACCGAGAATATTTCCTCTGTGTTAATACATGCATGCAACTGTGTCATGCAGCTTCAATGCATGTACAATGAGTTTAAAGTACGACGACAATTTTATAACGTAGTGCTATCAAATAATCAACGTGCTGTCAAAGGTAAAACATGCTATCAATGGTGAAATAATATACGGCACCGCGCCAACACCAAAATGACGTGTTGCACATCATAAACAAAAACTACCGTGTACAAGATTAAAAAAAATCTTCATAAATCGTTAAAACAAAAGTAACTTACACTCGAAGATGCAAAATGGTTGCACTATAAACAATTCAACCAAAAGACAAAGTGATAAGCTACCAAATCTCGCCAAAACTACTGATAAAGAATGCAAATTATACCACCACCCGAATGCCGCCAAATCCCGTATATAAGAATTGAGCCCTATATTAGTCTTTGTTATATTAGTCAGCCCTATATTAGTCAGAATATTGTACGAAATACGTAGTTTTCCTTTTAAAAATGGAAACATAAGGAAGCATACTGAAACCAGTGTATACGTGTACGGTTCCAACGCCATTTATAGTTTTCAAAGCGCTGATTACGTTACGCAGAAAAAATTTTTGTGCTGCCATTCAGGAATGTGGATTTGTTTCACTGCAACCGTAATCGTGAGAGCTCTGTTGTTTTTTAAATCATTACCATCTCAAGCACATGACTTTAAATAATATCTGAAATTCCATTGGTTGAGCGGATAGGTCGCTAGGAGTTTATACATCGGAGCAGGTGTTTTTTTATCACCCGGTATATTAAACTGCCCTTCATGCAATATTTTAGGGGCTCAGACGTTTAGGACTCGATTTAGAATAGGGATCATTTACTAGCACTTGTCTGAGTAACGTTCAAATAGTTTTAGCCCGAAAGGACGGCAAAGGCATTTTGCTTTGGTTCAGTATAAATGTCCGTTTCATTTTTCAAATTGTTGCCACCAAATATTATTGTACCGTATTATATTTAAAGAAATTGAATAATGCAGAATATGCAGAAATTTATATATGTTTCTCGCATTGTGGTAAAACAACGGTACTTAGAACCATCCAATTGTGAATAACGAGGCCCCCCCCAAAAAAAAAGAGAAGAAATATGCGAAGAAATACAGTATAGTGTAGACTTAACATCTTCCAAGCAGTGATCCCTTTTGCAATACACCGACTGCTCGTTTTGTTTATGTAATAGTATGTTTGAGAGCTTTCAAATAACCGAGGACGTCTGGAGGGACCTCTATTTCCCTAAACTAACCTCAGTCTTCATGGATGGCTTGGAATCCCATCATGGGGATGAGATTCTTCGATCCCAAAGTAGGCGGACTACATTACGGGATACATGCCCTCTTGCAGATATAAATGCTTCATCCGGTTGCCACAAAGGCGTTACAATCAATCTTCCCACCAAACCTAATACAACCTTTCAATTCTGCCTTGAGAGGTCAAATAGCTGATCATTCGTCTTTGTCCCTGCGGTGAGTCACTCTGTTGGGGTCTGTTTCCCGACTCTTAAGAGGTCAGAACATAGAACAGAAAAAAGCGTTAGTGGCAACACGTTCTGATGTTTCTGGACGCGATCCACCGTTCGCCGCTTTTTCGGATGGCACATATTGTCCTTCGCCATCCATAGACAGACTTGTATCATCCATAAGAAAGTGGGCGTTGTTTATCGATTACCAAGTTTTCAAATGAATAAAATTAAATGATTCCTTTCCTCACGTGCTCTACTATACGTAATTATTATTTTAAATCGTACATATACAATAAATAGATTCTAATACCTGTTTTAAATTGCATTATTTCTGCTTAGGGAACAATGCAGATGTACTATATTATGTAATTTCATTATTCTTTTGGACTCATTATCTGCACAGTTGCTGTTTTTTTTATTGACAGGAGAACTAAACTAAGCATATCAATAGTTTTGATCATTCTATCGGCAATATGAGCCAGTTTCTGTTTATTAAGACTTTTATAAAGGTCTCACGATGAATTAATTCGAATAATAGAAACGGCTGACTGTAATAGGCAGATTTATTCGAATTGTGTCCAGTCTCGTATACAACAAGAAAAAATCTGATTTGTACACCACAGGACTTCCTTGTACGGAATATTAAATTATATGCATTTTTTCTTGCATTTCATTTAAACGTATTTGGTTGAATTAAATTTACTTCGTCGATATGGCATAAACCACAAGAGAATAAATGCACTCTTTAAAAGTCACTATACTTGTTTACGATAGCGACACTATGACGTTAGTGGAAACACAATCTGATGATTAAAAAGAAGTATTGTAATCAAGAAAGATTTCGAGTATCATATTTCAACGTTACATTTCAGTCATTTTGTAACTCAGAATGCACAAAATTTATATCATCTGAAGAATTATCTAATAGCTGCCACATGTTCCATTCAAATACTATAATAAATCTAAAATGATGTATGAAAGAAATTAGCAAATTCAGATATCACGTTAAATTATCGTTAATCATGTTATTTTATTATAAAATAAAAGCATCGTTGAATTGCATTCGATAGCGGTCAAAATGGATATTTTTGTTGGAATATGTTGCCTGAAACTTTTCGCGATTACAATACTTCCTTTTTACTTCGTACAAGGAAGTAAAAAGTCCCCAGAAATTTAATAACTCGTTTTGAAATTCATTTCTAATAAAAAGAGTCAAAATTTGTAGTTTTAAATAAGAAAATTCGGAATCTAATTTATTACACTGCAGAATAATTTTTAAATTAAGAAAAGATAATTTTTGGCGAGATAGCTTCCTAACATACATAAAATAAGAAAATACGCAAAAGAATCGAGCTCGAAAAATAACATAATTTTCTCCTTCGACGCGTAAGACGAAATAAGTTTAATTATCGCTTTACAGAGAAATTTGATAAAATATTTTCTTCACCGTAATACCATAAATATACAAACTAAATAATATAATAAAGATGCAAAGACATTAAAGAGATGAAACGGTATTTAAGTGCTGAAAACGTAGAAAGAATTTGCATACAACTCAGTTGCCTATCTAATACAAGAATTTTAAAGCAAAAAATTGTTCTATGTTTCAGATAATCATGCTATATATTTTATAAGAATAAAATGGATAAAATCAGAAGAAAAACATTAGAATTGAAATATTATCGGGAAAATGTAACGCCATAAGGAATAAATGTAATAATGGATAAATAAGAATTTCAACCCCAAAAAATAAAGCTGTTTGCTTATATGCTCTCTTCTAGCACAGAATAATGCCGACACTGGAACTTTCTTTTGTACAGGAATTTTAGAACTCATATTTAATCTCATTTAAACTAAAACTGAAATCTGGGAGATTTTGCATTTAGATGTTTCACTACCTTTTATGATTAGTGCATACAATTTTCTTTCAATTGATTTTTGAATATACTAAGTATTCAGAAGGGGAAAATTACGATCAAATTGCTGCTTTTAAAATGTGTATCTGACAGAAGCTCGCTAGAAAGGATATGCGTGAATGTTTATAAATAAACAACTGATGGAATTATTTCTAGGATAATGTAATGATTTACTAATTTATTTAGCTTCTAAAGTCTTCTCTTTCTAAAAGGCCACAGAATCTAAGTTTTCAGTCAAATAAATAGACATAAAGGAACGAAATAGAAAATACCAAAAATTCATAGCAAGAAATTCAGATAAGCAAATTTAATCTTTAAATGAATGATTTTTCTTAAATTCGGGACAAGGAAATTTTTTCCTTCCCAATAAAGTTTTTGCTCCTGATGAAGATGAATTTGTGTCAGACAACCCTCGAAATGGATAAAATTTTATTCAAAACAAACCCAAACATTGGCAATAAAATAAAAGTTGTTTTCTTGCCAAATTTTAAATAAGTTAGCCTTTCTCTCATCCTATTTGAAAATACCTTAAATTTGCGCACAATCTCTCTACGAGATTTACCACATACCACACCGTAAAATCTTTAATAAAACATTAAAATGGAGTCAAATTACTATTTATTAATAAAGAGAGCGATTTCAAAGACCTGCATGCTGCCAGAGTGGAAATAAAAGCAATAAGACAGTTTATTCATTTTTCCAAAGCTTTCAGAGTGTTGCCACTCGAGAAAGCAAAATATCCTTATTTATATTTCAAATCCATGAAGTGTTTTACTGATTAAGTAAATAAAGAATTCAAAAGTAATGAACTCACTTCCTAATAATTAAAAAGAAAAACTGAAAGATTCTAAATTTTGACAGTCACGGAAAAGTTTACGACGTTCTCGCTGACCTCGTAGTTTGCTGTTACACTTAATCCTATTAACCTTTTTTTTTTTTTTGTCTTTTTAGCTTTATTATTCAGCATCATTTTCTTCGCTCACACGCCATATACAATTCAAGAGCAAAGTAACAAAAATTTTAAAAGCAGCTTAGCAGTTTATGTTTAGAATTCCCGATGCAGCGTTAAGTGTTGTCACATATTTTTCTGTCATTTTTATCTTTTCTCAGTTCATCACATCAATGTTCAGTTTTTTTTACTAAGATGGTTTTACAAAACTTTTTTGTCTTTTTTATTATTAATATCCTGTCAGTTTATAAGGTATTTCTACCACTTTCCTAGCGTCCTTCGTGGTGTAGTGATTCTTCACACTGGAAAGTTTTGATTATAAGTATTCCAGAGGTCGGTGGTTCGATTCCCGGCGAAGGCGGTTGCTAATTTTTTATCTCTCTGGCTTCAAAAAAAAAAATCTTAATGACCCTACAAGTTTACTATCACGTTCTTGGCGCTCATTGCCACATAAAATTCGATTCAACAGAAAAATGCCCAAATATTTGAAAACAGCCTATCTTTAAAAGTTCTGATCAGTCTCGCGCGCTGTAAATTAAAAAAAAAAAAAAAAAAAAAAAAAAAAAAAAAAAAAAAGGTTTATTCCGTACACTGTTGTTGCTGCTCGCTTTCAAATCTTCGAGTCTGTGAATCAAAAATTCCTTGAAGCTTTACGAAATAGGTAATAAACAAATTCGATATTCGGGCTTACAGGTGCTCGTGTTCCGGTGGAGGACTACATTATTCAAAATTAAAGGCTTTAGGTATTCTGTGGCATTTGTTTTTTCACAATGCGAGAAACATACATACATTCATGCATACCTTTCATCATTTAATTTTTTTAAGTATAATACAAGTCGATAACATTTTGTGGCAATAATCTGAAATGCAGTACAGCCGTTTAAAGGAATTCAACGCAAAATGCCGTTTTGAGACTAATACCCCTTCTGGGCTAATAAATCGACACATATCATCAAAATTATATTATTTTTTAAAACAGTAGCTGATTTAAAACCACGCTACCCTTTTCTGTTTCTTTAATCCGATACAAATTTATAAATCGCACAATCAGTTCCATATGGTTATGGTATTATTTAATTTTCTTCCTTTGAATGATAAAATTGTCTGAGTTTCATAATTAACTATTTCTCGAAGAATGTGAGACAATAGTAAGGCTGTGTAAATGAAGTATGATTTTACCTTGCTTTGAAATATCCTTTAAATTTCATGTGACATCTCGACTGACGAAATGCAACTATTTCGCGACAAAAGTTACTAGGGTATAACTTTCTTCAAAGTAAACTTATACACTCGATTCGTTTTTCATTTAAAACACACAGATAGTAGATTATGTAAAAGAAATAAAATGTAAATTAAATACCTAACGTTTATGAAAACCAAATGTTTAAACTTCACTCACCTTTGACGAATCTCTTTTGACAGTGTGCTAGTTTGGTACACTTTTCTAACAAAATATTGCACCAAACTTCTTAAATGCTAAAAATATGTCACTCAAGAACAATAATCAGTACTTTAAATTTTACTTATGAAGACAAATATTAAAAATAAATTAGTAAAATGTTTTAGAAATCATTAAAGAAATGTTAAATTTTTAATACATCCAATACCAATGATCGTAAATTTTATATCCCATAATTTCAAAGAAATAGTTAAGATAAATAACTGTGGAAAGTTTAAACATTCCAGGATAATTATTTTTCAAGAAAAGCGCAGCGAAAATTTAACAAAAAAAAAAAAAAAAAAAAAAAAAAAAAAAAAAAAAAAAAAGGTAAAGATACAAAAAAATAAATAAAATATAAAATTTTATTAAAACTATTTATTAAAATTATTATAAAGTCTGAACGTACGAAGAAAGGGGTGTTTTTTAAAGTTTTGTGCGTTACCATTATTTACTAAATATCACGTTTTTTTCACCTTTAAACCATAAAATTTAATTCAACATCAATATCGCAAAATATTTAAAAGAGCATATCTTTAGAATTTCCGATAAACAGTCTCGCGCGCTGCTGATAAAAATGATTTTTTTTTCAGTATAGTGTTGCCATTGTCGCTTTGAAATCGTTGAGTTTCTTAATCTAAAACTCCTAAATGCTTTACAAAATATATAATAAAACAGATTTCAAATTTAGGCTTCCAGATGCCAATATTCGGGTGGAGACGTACGTTATTCAAAACTGGATGGCTCTAGGTACCATTGTTTTATCACAATGCGAGAAACACACACACATTCATGCAGATTCTCCATTATTTAATTTCTTTAAATATATATAATACAGAATAAAATTTTGTGGCAACAATTTAAAACGTGTTTGGCCGGTTATAGTAAACCGACGCAAAATGCCAAAACGAAATTAGTATATTTAAAAATACATAAAGGGTGTTATGCCTTCTGGCATAACACCCTTTGGATAACGCCTTCTGGAATAACGCACATTTTGAGAAAAACTGAAAAAAACTAATAATTTTTTGAAAACAATTATCTTAATTTTCTCGACACCATAATCATCTTGAATTGAAGTTTCTTGCATGAAGTTTGTTTTGTTTTATTAATTTATTTTTCTTTCTAGCCATTTTAGAAAGCTTTTGGTAAGCGACATGGGCCTCCCGAATTCTATCACAACCCGTTTTTCACAAAGGTTAGGTTAGATTAGGTTATTTAATTAAGGCAAAGCCTCGAGGGATGCCTAAGGGGAGGGATGCCTTCGTGGAGGACTTTCTAAGGGAAACTGGCTCGTATACACGTTACATATGGAGAAAACCATGAAAACACCCATGCAGCCAGCCCGTTCACGGGATTCGAACCTCGGACCGAACTACCAGTGCTCAAGGACTTTACCGCTCGGCCGCTGGTGGGCCCGTTTTTCACAAAGACTTTCACAATGTAAAATCCTGGTTGTATTCTTAATAGTTCCATTACATTATTGCCGATTTATGCAACATCAGTAAAACATACTGCCAGATCTAACAAACCTAATTTTAATGTTTAATTAAATGATGAAGACCTTCACAGAAACAGTTTTCGGTGTGTGTGTCCAGATGCCTTTACTAAAACTTTCGTTAGTGTTTTGAGTTCTTCCGTGAATGCACTTTGACTGTAGTTTTTTGTCAGAGGGATTTCTAAACACAATTTTAGTAGCTACTAAAACAGGTTTGGGCAAAGAAGGATTATGGATCTACTTCTTACCCTCCAAAATGGCTCTATTGTAGCCACACCAGACATCTGTTCCTATTAAACTGGCGGGAGTGCCAGTGCTTGTTTATATTTTAAAATTCATTTGGGTCTTTTAAAACTCCGAAACTTGCATAAGTTATTCGTCGAAAAGCGCAATTTGCCCAGAAAGACTTTTTATTTATTTTTGGCACTTTGCATCCATTCACTACAAGCGTTGTTTCACTTTTCAAACTCTTGCCACCCAGTATTATCGATCTGTATCATATTTAAAGAAATTAAATGATGAAGAAACTGCAGAAATGCATGTATGTTTCTCACATTGTTAATAAAATTGCGGTATGGGCATCTGGAAGCCCAAATTTGGAATTTGTTTTATTATCGATTTCATATTTTATAAAACTTAAACGAATTTTTGATGAACAAACTCGACGATTTCGAAGAGAGCCATGGCAACATTGTAAGAAAAAAAAAACATGTTTATCTCCAGCGCGGGACTCTGTGTATCGGAAAATATAAAGATATTGTTGTGTAGAGAATTTGTCTGATAGCGGTATAAAAACTAGGTGAATGATTTTCTGATTTATGGAAATTTTAATTTTAATTGATTCTGAATTATTTATTTTAAGGCTTTAATTTTGGGCAAAAACAGATGCTTCTGGGAATATTATTTAGTTTAAAAGAATATTATTTATTTTCTTTTATTTGCAAATTTTGTACAAGCTTTGATTCATTGTGAAAAGAAGCAGGGAAAGGGAAGCAATTTTTTTTGCTAAGTCATGATTTCGCGCGCTTAGTCCTTTAGAATGTTCTAGAAGGAATTTCATTGTTAGTTGACCTTAAGAGAGGAAGTACGTGACAAAAAGGTCAAAGGTTGCTACTTGTCTTTCAATGTAAGTCATTCAGGTTTTTGGCGATTGAGGGTCCGGTTGTTGGCTAAGTGAAGAAGGGCGCGCATGCGCGATCACCCTTATTTCCGCATTCAGGGGTTGAAAACGCAAATTTTGCCAAAATTAAGGGGGCGATAAGTGAAGCCATAGTGGGAGCCCGCGTTTGTGAAGGAGACGAAGGAAATTCGAGTTGGAATCACTTACGGGCTTGCTGGACTTTTGGACGTTACTCTTGAAACTTGCTTGAAAGCGATAGAAACGTGTAATTTACGGAGAGAGATGTTTTCCGGCGGGGAGCGGCAAATATGCTCCCCGGCCGCGTTTTGGTTAAGAGGCGAGACTTACTGACTGGCTTGTGGAACTTACTGTGGACGTTACTCGTGAAGCTTGCTCTTGGGATGAGCAAGAACAGGCGAGCCGTAATTGCCTAGAAAAACGTTTCTGGCCGGGAGCTGCAAACATGCTCCCTTGCCGCGTTCTGGTAAAAAGGCGAAATTGAACCGGGCGTGTTGACTTAAGACTTTCAAGACCAAGCGGATAGCCGTGCTGGGCAGCAGTGCTCCTGTTTCTGTTTTCCAGACTTAAAAATAGCTTCGTCATTATGAAAACCAGTTACCTGCGTGTGTGTTTTTGCAAATAGTGCCAGGACAAGACGATGTCTTCTGAAACTTCCATTTTGTGACCGTAAAGATGAGCCCCGCCGACGTCAACGCTTATTAGGATACGAGACCTCCACTTCAAGATGTCCATCCAAGATAAGTTTTATTTATTTATTTATTTATTTATTTATTTATTTATTTATTTTTTTGTTTGAACTTTAAGTAAGTTTTCAAGAACTTCCTTAGAATGTAAAAACAACGTCGAATCTTAAATTAATTCTTAGGCTTTTCAATTGTTTCCCTTTCCCCTTTTAAATTACCAAGACAAACCTTAAAGTTTTTTATATGAATTTAAATGAAAAAAAAAAAAGTTAATGACAAATTGAAGAATTCTCCTTAGACTCTCTGGTGAGGATAAGATTTTATTTTATTGTGATGAAATTGAATAAACTGATATTTAATCTGGAAACCTATTACAGTATGTTTTCTTTATATATTTAATATGTTTTTCCTATATACCTTGTATATGTTTTTCTTATGTTTTCGATCCTCTCACGACGCGGTCCCGGGATGCAATTTTTACAACGCTTTAAAAATTCACTATACGATCACTAAAAGTTTGGTAATTAGCAAATTCTTAAGAGTTTAGTTTCCTCCCTAAGAGGAAGTAGAAACCTTTCACGGCAAGTAGTTTCTTATTTAACAATGGTGCCGTGAAGTAAGCTTCATAACATTATTTCCCGGCGTGAAGTAAGCAACATAACAATATGCTCATTTTAAAATTTATTTTGCTAAATTGCTGTTTTATGGTTTAAGTTCGAAGAACATGACATGTAATAAATAAAGATAACACACAAAATGTTAAGAAAAGCCCCTTTTGACGTAATTTAAAATCTGAAATCTTTTTTTTAATAATTTTGGATTTTGTCGGAGTCTACTTTATTTTGCTGCTCCAAAATTGAAAATTTAAAACTTTTTAAGCCATATGTCGCTTCAAAAGCATTTTTCCAAGAAATCCAGCATATTTCATTTCAAGCAACAGAAGAAGAGACCAAAAACAAAAAGGAATTTTAAGTACATGACTTATTCCGAGGGAAGAGTGTAACAGTATGACTTCTGTAAAAACTTCAGTTATTTAAAACAGCTGAAAGGTAAATTAACTCAGACCGTAGCGTTTTTATACTTCCGCCAACACTTAATCACCTTAGATAGAAGACTTTTAATCTTGTTTATCATGCAATTTTTTTTTCCCAAGCAAAGTTTCAAATGCACATTTAAAGTCGAAACTTAACTTAAAACTGCTGCATTTTAATGCGATTGTCGACGTGTTTTTCCCCCTCTTCCTTTAATCGCTTTAAAACTATTACTGCATTAGAAAGCTTTGCTTAGATTTAGTGCAAAATGCGTCGCAAAAAGAATAAATTTAGGATGTTGTAACTTCCTTAAATGCTCCAATTTAATGCGATTATTTTAGGATTACTTTTTAAAAAAATTCTTCATTAATTATTTCATTTTACTGTGATTATCTTTCAATTTATGATGTTCGTTCCTAGGAAACTGATGTTTTAAAGTATTTTATCCCTCCTTTCTGCATGCCTTCCAGGAGTGGCGTAGCTCGGTGCGTATTCGAGAAGTCCCTTGAGGGCATTCCTAATTTTTCACGTCTACAGCATATATATATATATATATATATAAACTCCTAACGTATCAAATTCTACGCGTAATTCAAATGGCCCAGGTTCGAGTCCCGACGAGGAGGACATTGCTTATTTTTTAAGTCTCCCACATGAAAAAAACCTAATGACTCTACAATGTATGAAATTGTTAAAAATCAATTTCCATAAAATTTGACAAAATTAAATAAATACAGAAATAAAATAAAATGAAACTTTAATGGTTTAACTTTAGGCAATATATAAGAAATAAAGTTAACTAGCAGTATCAAAACCAGTGTTTTGTACATTGCGGGGGGGAAAGGGAGGGGGACAATTCTAAATCTCCCATTTCACTGAGCCAATGACTAAATTAAAATGCGTTTTTCATGTCTCGAAAGTGCGACTTAGGATATATATTAAATTTATATATAGCATCATTCGAACATAGGAATTTTGAAAAAAAATCGGAGTTTTTCTGAAATGATATGCCATTTGTTTTCCATATTTCGATTCTACGATTCATATCATTACTAAATATTAAATTTTATAAAATTTCGTGCGAAATTTACGGAGAAATTAAAAAATTTATCTTTTCGTATTTCTTTCAGTTGCGCCAACAATAATTTATTTAACAAATTTATTAATTTATAGGAACCTATTTTCCTTTTCTCATTGTAGACTAGCGGAAAAAAAGTCATCTTTCATACTTTAAATAATTTTAACAAAGTGTGCATTACCGTTTGGTGTTATTATCGCTAAAGAAGAATATGCCAAATATTAAAACGCTCCAATATGTAAATTCATGTATATCATAGAACTTTAAAAAAAAAAAAAAAAAAAAAAAAAAAAAAACTAAATTTTTTGCGGGTGTGCCTACCTTTTGAAGATGATGTTAAAAATTGTATACGTTATAATAGAAAATGTTTTCGAAAAATTTACTAAAAATATTTAAAAACGCAAATTTTAGAAATAAATCTTAAAAAATGTGCGAATTATATTTGGATGAAACCTAAATTTCGAATTATGGAAGAGGGAATAAAGTAAGTTTAATGAAAAAGAGATATTAATAAATATATACCAAATTCAATTAACATTGAGAAGCTAAAATTTTGAGAGAAATTTTTAAAAACCACTCCTGCGATTTTGACAAAACTTGTCAGTTTGGCATAATTTGAGTCGTATAATCGAAATATGGAAATATATCGGCATGTCATTTCAGAAAAAGTCCGATTTTCTGTGCATATACCTATACATTAGAACAATTCTATATATAAATCTAATGCATATCCTATGTCGCGCTTTCGACGCATGAAAGACACAAGTTGAATTTCGTCAATCGGCCCAGTAGAACGGGAGATATAGAAGGACTATTGCTTTCGTTTTGCGATTTTGCGTTGGATCACTAATAAATACCCGTTTCACTTTTCAAACTCTTGCCACCCAATGTTAGAGTCCTGCATTATATATGAAGAAATTAAATAATGAAGAATCTGCCTAAATGTATGTAAGTTTCTCCCATTGTGATAAAACAACGGTACATAGAGCCATCGAATTTTGAATGACATAATCCTACTGCGAATATGGGCATGTGGAAGCCCGAATTTGAAATTTAGAATTTGTTTTATTATCGATTTCATATTTTGTAAAACTTTAAAGAGGTTTCGTTAGCAAACTCAAGGATTTCAAAGCTAGAAATGGCAATGTTGTACAGAAAAAATGTTTTTATCTCCAACGCGCGAGACTCTGCGCGAGATTTTAAGGGTATGCTCAATTTAAAACTATTTTACGATATTGCTCTTGAACTTAATTTTATGGTTTAAGTGCGAAGAACATGATATTTAATAAATAAAGGTCGCACACAAAACGTTAAAAATCGTCCCTTTGGACATAATTTAAAATCTGAAACCCTTCAGATTTTTTTTTCGCAGTGTACCTGATGTCAGTAGAAGTAAATTATCAGTTGCGAAATTCGGTATGGAGTAGTAGCAGTAATTGCTGTCGGAGAAGAATCTTATATTGAGTCCAATTTAGGTTAGGTTATCTGAATATGACTAAACCACGAGGGTTATCTTCCTAAGACGAGAGATGACTTCGTGGGTGCTTCGTGATTCACGTTACAGACGAGGAAAATTACGAAACCATACCGTAAACCCAGCCCGTTCACCTGTGTTCGAACCCAAACCAGATCATTCTACTAGTATTGAACGGTTCATTCGATCACTGGTAGGGCTGATCAGTCCTTGGATGCCTCTTCGTTTAGACATAGATTTATCCATATCCAATAACCAACTCTGGATAACTTATTCTCATCTATTGTTATTCACATAATTTTGACTTTGAATAATTTATCCGATTATAACGTAATGATATGTAGCCTTCATACTCCCTCCTACTACTCGAGCTGGCACCTGTTCCAGCTGGGTACAACAAGCTGATTATCCCAAGGTTTCTACATTATTTGAAAGCCGTTATACAGATCTAACCCCACCTGGTTATGGAATTCAGGACCTGTGTTCGCCGAAAGGTGTTACTCACCCCTGAGCTTTCGGGAGACTTTATCAAATCAATCTACGTAAATCTTCGACTGGTGTACTTTTGACCTTGAAAATTTGCTCTAAATGACAGTGTGATCATAGCAGTGTAACTGTTGTATTTCTGACCTTGAAAATTTGCTTCGAATTTTAGTGTGATATAGTTTTATAGTGTGCCATACTGTAATCATAACAACTTAGGTCAAAATTTGGTTAAATGCTATTGCGAAGTTCCAGGGCCGATATTTGTCGAAGCTTCAAGAATATTTATCTTTTCGCCTTGACAACAAATATTTTTGCATCCCGGCCAATATATCGGCAAATAATAATATATAATAATAAAATAACATATCGACGAAGGAAAAAAAATGAAATGTTTACTGCTAAGTAATTAACGATAATTTATTCAGTGTTGTTAGATTACTCACAGCGAGCTGACACACACACTACTTAAATTACAAATGCGTGTGCGTAGCTTGCGTTCAGCCTTCTGCCGCCACCACTGCTGCCTGCGAGATCCTTCGATCGACACTCTCCGATGGTAACCATCCTTAATCGACGTTCCCGTTGCCAAATTGCTTATCCTGCTTCCCAGACTCGAACTGAATCTCAAGATCTACTACAACATACGTGAACAGGAACTTATGCCTCACTTCAATTGCTAATCCCTGTTTTATTCACGTTCAGCAAAATTTCGGAAACAGACCCATGCATTCGACTGAGATGAGGGTTTTTTAACCCAGGAGCCCACTAACACCTGAACTTCGTTCACGCATCGGGGACACGTGCACTCAGAACTTGTACGCATCCCCCGATAGCCGAATGTGGCCGAACTCATAGTCTCAGTTTTCCAATCATAGTTTTGTACGATATATTGGTGCATGCACTTTGCTTTATTGTTAATTATTACTTAATTCATATTGTTACGGATTTCATAGTTATTTATTTATTTAGTTTTTTTAATACCTAATAAATAAATATCTCGTAATTGCTGTTGCCATCCACAAAAATCTAGATATTTATAGATGTTTCCAGTATATTTGAGAAATTAATTATAAAGCTTATAAAAGCCGAGAACAAACAACTCATCTCAGTAGTAGCTGTAGTTCTAGCGAACTGTTTGTTTACTTAATGCTGTGATTGATGTGTAGCGATTTCGCTGTGAGATAGAATTAGTTTCTCTGTTTTGAATTGATTTTTGCTAAACGTTTGACATTTTGTGATATTGTTAGAATATTTTTGAAGAAATATTTCAGCATTTTGATTTATCTCTTGTGGAAAGAATAAATTTTTGTTAACTTTTTAACGTTAACCGTGTTTATTCCAGCCCTTTGTATTCAGTATGTCTATATCAAAACCAAGTGGTAGTAAAATTAAACGAAAAATCGCTGACGAACATAGAATATTCCAAGTAAAATTGGAATTAAAATATTTTTGCTGTGAAATAAAAGATAAAATAATCTGCTTGATATGTAATAATACTATTAATGTAACAAAGTTATATAATATTAAACGTCATTACAAACAACACAAATCGGAATATAACAATTACGAAGGATTAATTAGAGAAGAAAAGTTGAAACAGCTCAGGTTAGGAGTGAAAAAGCAACAGTCCATGTTTAGTAAAGTATTGCAAGAAAGTGAAGCAGCGGTACATGCAAGCTATGTCTTGTCCGAGTTGATAGCTAAACATTCGAAGCCTTTTATTGACGGTGATTTCATCAAGGAATGCCTAATGAAAGCTGGAGAAATTGTTTGTCCTGGAAATGTGAAAGCTTTTCAGTCAATTTCATTGTCTCGAAATACAGTTGCGGAAAGAGTTACTGATTTAACCGCGAATTTAAGTGATCAGATCAAAGCAAAATCATCTAGTTTCGAAAGTTTCTCCATTGCCTGTGACGAGAGCACGGACGTTAGTGGCAAAGCTCAATTAGCAGTGTTTCTTCGTTCTTGTGACAAGAATTTTAACATTTTTGAGGAATTACTGGAACTAATTACCGATGAGGTAATTATAATAATAATTTTTGAGGAATTACCGATGCCTGGTACTACCACAGGTGACAGGTGACAGGTGACGGAGGACGGGGACGCCTGGTGTTTAACAGAGGTAAACAGGCATATGTCCCGCGCCCTCCCCTATCTACCGGGGGTTTATTGATATCTTAAAAGATTTATTACATTGCCATACAGGGGCAGATGAGAGATACATTGGCTATTTATATTGTATTAGAGATTTTAGGTTTGCAAGGTATACGTTACATAACATACTGGTTACACATTTAAGAAAAAGAAAAAGAAAAAAAAAGAAAAAAAAGAAAAAGGAAAAAAAATTATTAACATAACACATACATGACATGACACATAAATACTATTACTAAAGAAGGTACATGCGCTTAGCAGAAGGAAGATACTGTATTTCCTTAGATGCAGAGGAGTACTTACATTCACTTAAGACCCTGAATTAGTGGGGTTGGCATAGGTCTTGCCCCAGGGCGGTTATCTGGCTGATTATTCTGCAGATGGTATTCACTGTGCCTTTGTTATTAACTATGAATCGTTTAAAGGCTATTTGGTTGTCTGCTGGCAAGTGGAGGTGATTATCCTCCGTGAGCGGGCATTCAAAGATGTAATGGTCTGGAGTTCCGAGCGACCCACAGACGAACAAGCCTGTATTAGAGATACCAAATCGCTCAAAATAGGTGGGAAAGGGCCCGTGCCCCGAGATGTAATTAGTGATGGGAGGTATGGAGTAGTGGCGCTCCATTTTCACTCTAGGCAGAAATAAATTGGTTCTGCGACCCGTATCACAGGTCTCCCATTCAGCTTGCCACTTCTGCAGACCTTTTTCCTTAAGAGTTCTCTTGAGATACGAGGGTGGCGCTGGAATAGTTACCATCTGTGCAGCTATGTTGCTTGCTGCCTCCTTTGCCAGTTGGTCAGCTGTCTCGTTACCCTCGTTGTTAACGTGTGCCTTAGTCCATATTAAATTTACAATTAGTTGAGGATGTGATTGTAGAATATTCTGGAGGTCCGCTACCAATGGGGAGGTGTGGTTATGGTTGACTAGGGCGAATAGCGTTGACATGCTATCTGTAAACAGCATTGCATCGGTGATCCCGCTGTCAATTGCATGCTGAATCGCAGTGGTAATGGCTATGACTTCAGCCTGGAATGTACTGTTTATTGGTTGAAGATGTCCCTTCCACTCGATTTCCTTACATCCTCCGTGGTACAGGACGAAGGCACTACCTGTACCCTCGTCGAGCTTGGATCCATCTGTATAGTACTGCATTGGGTACCGCGGATCCTGTATTGTAATTTGCTCGCCACTTCTGCTGACGTGAATCCTTATATTTCTTCCCTTGTGCGCAGGGTGCGTCTCCAGGGTATTCCTTGGATGCTCATACTGAACTGGACTATAAGTGTTTCCGCAGAAGGTAGCTTCCTTCTTTAAATGGATAACAGTAGCGTAAGCAGCTTCAGTTTCTGCGCGTATGTGCAGTGGCATTAGACCAGATAATACCACTGCTGCACTAGTGGCCGTTGTTCTGTAGGCCTTACACAAGAGTAAGGCGTAAGGTCGTTGTATAATTCCCAGCTGTTTGACTTTTCTACCACTCATCGGATTGGCCCATATTGCTGAAGCGTAAAGGGCTATTTTCTCTGAGACTGTGAGATAAAGAATTTTCTGTATGTGGGGATTTTGACCCCAGTTTCGCCCCTGAAATAGGCGGGCTTTTCTTGCTATTTCGGAAGTTCGCTGTTTAATACTTTGGAGGTGGGGGATCCATGTTAATTTGTTGTCCCACAGAAGGCCAAGGTACTTCAAGGTGTTATTGATTTTAATGTTCCTCTGCATTAACTTGATGCATGGTTTGCGTCTCAGGTTGGCTCTTTGCTTCGGTATGATCAGGGCACAGGACTTTTCAGCAGATAGTTGAAGTTTAAGTTTGCCGCAGAGTTCTGCAAATAGTGCACAAGACTCGGTGCCATTCTTCTCAAGCTCGTCGCGGGTTCTTCCTTGTACTAACAATGCGGCATCGTCAGCGTAGGCGACGATGGACGTATGTCTTGGCCATGTGGCCTCCAGGATGGCGTTGAAAGTAATCGTCCAAAGAATCGGTCCCGCGCACGAGCCTTGCGGACAGCCCCTTTCTTGGTGTTTAGTAGTAACTCCGTTGTTATGAGTTATTAGTAGACTTCTGTCCTGCAGGTAGTGGCAGAGGACGCTGTAGAGATTGATGGGGCATTGCGCTTTCCTGAGTGCCTGCTTGATTGCTGGCCACCAGAGTGTATCAAAGGCACTCTGGAGGTCCAGCGAGATGAAGGCGGTGTGCAGGTTGCCTGATCTATTCCTTTGTATTTCCTCCAAGATAGCATGCAGAGCATGAGTGGTGGATTGTCCAACTCTAAAGCCGAATTGTCTATTACTGAGATAGCGGCTGCGATGAAGGTGAAATCTGAGTCTATTGACTATTAACTTCTCATATATCTTCCCTAGGGAGGATAGAAGGCATATTGGCCTGAAGGAGCGCGGATTTTCTGCATCTTTATTCTTTTTTAAGAAGAGGACGACTTGTCCCTCTTTAAAGACGCGAGGGAAAACTCGATGGTGCAAGAGCTGATTGAAGAATTTAGTAAAGAAGGATGGTCTTGCCTTGTAGGCTATTCTAAGGATGTTATAATCGATGCCATCGGGTCCCGGTGCCTTTTTGAGAGCGAGATGGCGGTAGATCTGTCTGATTTCTGAGTCACTGAAGGGCTCGTCGGCTGCAGTTGCTGGAGGTGTTGAGTATGCACGTATCTCCCTTTGCTCTGTTGTGTCCTGTGTTGGATCATCATTCGGGAACAGTGCGTCTAAGTAGGTGGCAGCTGTGGCTCCTGCGATGTCTGTTGTAAGAGAGGGGTGGGCGAAGATCTGTGATGGCTGGTAGATTTTATTAGTCGACAATTTATGGAGGACGCTGTATGGATTGTTATTCTGCGTGCAAAAAGTTCTCCAACTTGTTATCTTTGCTGCGAGGATGTTCTTTTTGTATGATGCCCTTTCCTTACGGAAAATTGAAAGGTAGTGCATTTTTGTGTCTTCGTCGGTTGCTGTTCTTATTCTGCGCCTTAGAGCACGACATTTCTGACGCTGTTGCCTGAGTTCTTTACTCCACCATGAAATGCTGTGCCGTTTCTTGGCAGCTCGCGTTGGAAGCAAATTTGAGCAGATGGTCTTAATATTATCCAGAAGATGTTCTGTAAATTCTTCCATCTCGTCTTTGCCGTTGTAGGCTTCTAGTGTCTCCTGTTCTGCTGTTAATAAAGTAGAGAAGGCTGCTGTCAGAGGACGGATTTTGGGTTTTGGTAACTTAAAGCGCTTTAAAATACAGATGTTGGTGTCACCGTTGATTGTGAAGGTTATGTAACGGTGATCCGAGCAGCTTAGTTCGTCGCTAACGTTCCAGTCCTGTACTTGCGATAGAGCCGTTCCTGTTGCCAGGGTGACATCTGGCCAACCTTTGCAGTACGTATTATCAAAGGTAGGGGGTGCGCCGCTGGTATTGACCAAATGTAGGTCGTTTGCTGTTAAGTAGTCCTCTAGCGCTTGTCCCTTGGGAGTGATATCTTGGTATCCCCAGTTTACATGATGCGCATTAAGATCACCCCCATAGACTTGTGGCGTTGAATGGCATTTAGATCGGACGTACGTTGCGTTTGCTACGAAATTGTCGATGGAGTCTGTTGGGGAGGAGTACGCAGATATAAGAATCAGTTGTGCATTTTTGAGCACAATTAAAACGGCAACAAAGTCTCTGTCCTGTTTAATTAGCAGCGGATTCCAGGCTGGGTTACAACATATTAGACCCGCTCTTGGTGCTTGATCTTGATTCCTTGCTTTTGACTGGAAGACATGCCATGCTATAGGGAAACCTGCAATGCGTCCTTCCTGGCAGTACGGCTCCTGGATCATCAGGAAGTCTACAGAATGCTCCGTTGCATGTTGTATCGCCTGTGCTGTAGCAACTTCTGCTCTTTGCAGGTTTATTTGTGTGCAGCGGATTATCTGTGCTGTCGTAGGGTTATTTGATTCTGTGGGTATCTGTTGATTATTACTTGTTGCTATTAGTTGGTTGTTAGTACGCTGTGCTGCGTTGTTGCCGTTCAATATATCGTGCGTATGTCGGGCATGAGGCTGTGTATGCTGCATGCGCGGTATTGATTTTACCACGTGTTCTGAAATTAAAATCGGCACAGTTGATGCAGGTTGGTCTGCTGGCTCTGCATTCCTTAACGCTGTGACTTCCTGAGCAGAAGGCGCAATGTTGCTGGAATTTACATTCACTTTGTAGGTGTCCGAATGCCTGACATCTATAGCACCGTCGCGTATTAAAATATTCTGAGATTCTGTAGACTCTCCATCCGAAGCTGATCTTTTTGAGTTGCGTAAGCTTGTCGTATGCCGCAGGTTCGCATTGGATAATCCACTTTGTTCCATTTCGTCCTTCTTTTAGTCTGTACAGAACCTTTGCTGTGGACTTTGTAAGAGCAAATTCTGAAGCTAGAGTCCTTTCGACCTCCTCCTTCTGTACTTCTGGCGGTACAGCGTGAATTGCAACCCTAGGATGCCTTTTTTCCGGGAGTTTCGTCTGTACAAGTTTTTGACCTTCTTCACTGCCCAATGTATTGGCTAGTTTAGAGAGGTCTTCTTTTGTGGGGCAATCTACTGCCAATCCTCCTTTTTGGATTTTCCTTATTGCATTAACTCTAACTCCTAAGGTAGCAAGGGGGAATTTTTCATTCAAGGTGGCTTTTAGATCTTTGCCTGTTCCTTTGGCGTCTTGGGCCGGATAGATCAGCAGAGTATGGGTTCTGGGCTTTCTAGACTGGCTGGGCTTCTAAATCAGCTTTGCCGCCTCCGCAAAAGATCTTGGGATGGGAACCTGCGGAATTACAGCTGTTTCTACGTCAGTGAAAGGGCTTGGTGCTGCTGAATCACTTGGTCCTGCGTTATGTTGGAAGTGCGCTAAGCCGCAACAGACGAGGGTAGATGTGTTTGTGCCTGCCTCGTGTGTTGGCGGTTTTGGACTGAAATCTGGCCCTTCGAGTGCCAACCCTTTTAGCACTTCCAGTGAATCCTTGAGCCTGTTCCTTAAGACTTGGGAAAGAACATGTTTGCCTCCTCGATAAGTGTCGGCAATTAGACTGATGTCCTTTGCTAGAGCTGCAATTCGCTCTTCGCGTGTAAGCTCAGACGTCAATAAGGCCTCCGTATTCAAGTTATCTTGTGAGGTAGTTCCTGCTTTATCTGATAAAGTTGTCGGACGTGTCATGTCAGAGTGGAACACAGCACTGAGCAATTATACGCTGAACACTAAAAGACTAGCACTTAGCACTTCGAGATGACACTTGCGTCACACTTGGTGAACTTATAACACTTGACACACTTTAACACACTTTTAGCACTATTGCACGATTGTGCCTCTCTGGGTATCTTGGCAGACAGACTTCTCTGTTCTTCATCTGATATTAATTAGTTGAAATCTAATAATTGTTATCCACGGTAAATGTATTTCTAACTTTGACACACACACACTTGCACTATATAAACACTGCACTGCACTGAACTCTGCTATTTATTTCTAACTTTGACACACACACTTGCACTATGTAAACACTGCACTGCACTGAATTCTGCTATTTATTTCTAACTTTGACACACACACTTGCACTATGTAAACACTGCACTGAATTCTGCAATTTATTTCTAACCTTGACACTCACAGTTGCACTATATAAACACTGCACTGCACTGAATTCTGCTATTTATTTCTATCTTTGACACACACACTTGCACTATGTAAACACTGCACTTAATTCTGCTATTTATTTCTAACTTTGACACACACGCTTGCACTATGTAAACACTGCACTGCACTGAATTCTGCTATTTAATTCTAACTTTGAAACACACACTTGCACTATGTAAACGCTGCACTGCACTGAATTCTGTTATTTATTCTAACTTTGACACACACACTTGCACTAAGTAAACACTGCATTGCACTGAATTCTGCTATTTATTTCTAACTTTGTCACACACACTTGCACTATGTAAACACTGCACTGCACTAAATTCTGCTATTTATTTCTAACTTTGACACACACGCTTGCACTATGTAAACACTGCACTGCACTGAATTCTGCTATTTATTTCTAACTTTGACACACACGCTTGCACTAAGTAAACACTGCATTGCACTTAATTCTGCTATTTATTTCTAACTTTGACACACACGCTTGCACTATGTAAACACTGCACTGCACTGAATTCTGCTATTTATTTCTAACTTTGTCACACACACTTGCACTATGTAAATACTGCACTGCACTAAATTCTGCTATTTAATTCTAACTTTGACACACACACTTTCACTATGTAAACACTGCACTGCACTGAATTCTGGTACTTATTTCTAACTTTGACACACGCACTTGCACTATGTAAGCACTACACTGCACTGAATTCTGGTACTTATTTCTAACTTTGACACACGCACTTGCACTATGTAAGCACTACACTGCACTGAATTCTGGTACTTATTTCTAACTTTGACACACGCACTTGCACTATGTAAGCACTACACTGCACTGAATTCTGCTAAGTCCAATAAATAGAGGAAAAAAATGTATCTCCGGATCTAATTATCGGAATGACACCAAATTTGGAAACTTCTGTCCGCGAAGGTGAAGTATGAGTAATGGCGTTGGTCCCAGATTGATGCGTCGAGTTGTTCTTTAATTACTACGTTGAATAAAATGACCCACTTGATAAAAATTCGCCGTTGTGAATGACCTTCGCGAACTTCCTGCAGCTCGCGGGGGGGGGAGGGCGGAACGATTTCCTTCAACGGTCGCTTCAACGGTCGAAAAGTGCTTGCTGAGCGAAAATTCGCTAACTTATATTAGTATATTAATTATAATTAATTCATCATCCAGTTTGCCGATTGAGATAAAACCAGTATTAATAGAAAGCTGAAGTAATCCTCTTTCCAATGATACCAGTATTGGACTGCTGCGACTTCAGATGGCTTCCTAATGCAGTTGTGAAGATGGAATTCACGTCAAAAATGGCGTCAAGGAACGCTGATTAATGTTCAAAATTTGTAAAATCCACAGTTAACGAACTAATAGTCGTATACGCATAAAATTGATATCCAGGTACTCCTGAGGGTATACGCTATTACGTGACAACTACTTTTGCGTTCGTAGAACGATTATTGCCGCTGCTGTAGATCAAAACGACGGAGCGCTATCCGAGCGTGGCTCGAGTAAAAAATCGACGTAAAGTTACCCTGGTACTACCACAGGAAAAGATATATTTACTTGTGTTTTTGGACTTCTGCAGAAATACAATCTACCTTTGGCAAAATTAAATTCTGTAGCTACAGATGGCGCTCCATCAGTGACCGAGAAAAACAAGGGCTTCATAGCATTACTAAGAAAAAAACTTAGTTAAATTCACGGTTCAAACATTCATCATATGCATTGTATTATACATCAAGAAGTTCTATGCACGAAAGTAATAAATATGGAGAATGTTTTGTCAAATATAAAAAAAGTTATAAATTTTATAAGATCTCGAGGTTTAAATCAGCGTCAATTCACTGCTTTCTTAAGTGAGTTAGATAGTGAATATTCGGGTTTGTCCTACTGTGCCGAGGTACGTTGGTTATCTTGCTCCAAGATTCTCAAACAATTCTGGGATTTGAAAGAAGAAATATGTCAGTTTTTAAAAACGAAAAATCAAGACGTAAGTTTGTTTTACGATCCAATATGAATACAAGATTTATCTTTCTTAGTTGATATAACCAAACACTTAACCGATTTAAATTTATCGTTACAAGAAAAATATCATATCATCACGAACATGTTTGACATAATTAAAGCATTCAAGTGTCAACTAGTTCTTTGGGAAAAACAACTTAAAAAGGAAGATTTGACGCACTTCCCGACGTGCAATATGAACAAATCAAGTTTAGATGATACTTGTTCGTATCAAAAATACGCAGAAAAAATTGCAAATTTAACAACTGAATTTGAAACGAGGTTTAATGATTTTAGTTCCCTCGAAGACAAATTTTGTTTTTTTTTCTTCGATTTTCTCAATAAGTATTGACACAGTACCTAGCCATGTGCAAATGGAGGTGATCGAGATTCAATACAACTCAAATTTGAAAGCAAAATTCATTGAAGTGGGCTTGCCTGAATTTTACAAATATTTACCAGCCAGGTTTGAAAATGATCGAAAATTCGCATATGAAATTATTTCCATGTTTGGTAGCACTTATCGGTGCGAGCAGTTATTTTCAGTCATGAAAGGTAATAAGTCTCCTATTAGAAACCGTATTAATGATACTCACCTTGGGTCAGCGTTGAAAGTTATCACTGCAAACAAAATTTCTCCCAAAATAGGAAAGATAATAGCAGAGAAGAGATGTTAAGTATCAGGACTTAAACATTAAATTTTTCTTGTTCTTTTATATATATATATATATATATATATATATATATATATATATATATATATGTTTATTATTGTATTATTCGAAATAAATCTACGTTTCCATGAATATTGATTTTTTTTTTTTTCGGCCCGCCTAAAGTTAAACCTTGTTTGTTTGGCCCAAGTGTACCTATGAGTTTGACATCCCTGCCTTAGAGCCTCGATTCCGTCGGTTTGTTCGAGTTGCTGAATATGTTTGCTCAGGCGATTATTGTTTTGGAATCTGGACAGCGACTTTGGCGATCTGCAGTGCTTCTCAAGTATTATATAGAACTGTATCTTAGCTCTGCTTTTCTTCTTGGGTTCTTTGTTGTTAACGTTTCGCAAGCCTATATTAATTTTAATACGGTTAATAAGTCATCATGTTATTCTAGCTCTGATTGTGAGCAGATTTCTTTAAACCCGCAGCATGCATCATTGTTAATAATCCCATAATTACATTATTGTCTGCAAACGTCTTTAGGTAATTTATTAAAAACATAAATATTATGAAAATATTGATTGAGATCTACCATTTTATCGAAAGGTACCGTTCTTAAACGGTCTACCTAGATTCACATTAATAAACGAAAATGACAAATTAAGAAAAATAAAATAAAAAATCTGAAAGCTTTCAGATTTTACAACACGCTCAAACGGGCTTTTTTTTTTAACGTTTTGTAGGTTACATTTATTTATTAAATATCATGTTAATATACGTCGCGTGCTGCAGATAAAAAGGTTTTTTTCTTCCTACAATGTTGCCATTGCTCGCTTTGAAATAGTTGAGATGGTTAATCAAAAATTCGTTAAAGTTTTACAAAATATCAAATAGATAATAAAACAGATTCGAAATTAGGGTTTCCAGATGCCCATATTCTGCGGAAGATTACATTATTCAAATTTGGATGGCTCTAGGTTTAGAGACATTAGGTTAATTGGAAGCAGGGAAGATGAACAATTGCAAACGCCTTCGCCGGGAATCGAACCGCGGACCTCTAGAATACCGGCCCAGCGTGCAGAACCACTACACCACGAAGGCACGCCAAGAAGGTGGGAGAAATACCTTATATAGGTAACGGTGTTAATCGCAGTGCGAGAAACACATATATTTATGGAGATTCTTTATTATTTAATTTCTTTGAATATAATGCAGGGTTGTAATATTTGATGGCAACAGTTTGAAAAGTGAACCGACATTTAAAGTCTTCAACGCAAAATGCGAAAGCGAATTAATACCCCTCCTAGACTAACGCTCTTTGTGCTAAAAAAATGAAAATCCTTATGCTGCGTGAATGAAATCTCAGCAGCTGGGTTTGACTTTGTAGTTCAGATAGGAATTTCGAAAGAAAATACTTCTTTTTCGTACAGTTTGTAGAAAACTGAATGTTAAATTTATGCACGTGTATTGTTGTCAGTTTAACTTCACGTGTCTAACGTTTGTAACTTTATAATTCGGAGTCTGGCAACTAAAAAAAGTGTTCTAATGTTTTGAATTTATTGTGAATTGTCTTCATATATTCGTAATTAGATGTTTTATAATATAAACGTTGTAACTTTTAATGTTACAAAGAATAAAAAGAGTGTCAATACTTTGCACATTATTTGAGTTTTTGAGCATTAGGAATATCGACATTTGAAATCGGTATCCGGCACAGTTCCTTAATTCATCATGGTTTCAGAAATTTTCACCAACTTGACAGGTCTAGTCGAGCATTCGCCGATTAAATGCAGGCAAACCCTACTGCACATTTAAGCATTTCTTCATAGAGAAACTGCCTAACATGCACTACAGGTGGCCGTCATCCATCTTAGCGTAATTTTGGCTACAGATAAGATGATAACTTATACACATCATACAAAATTGAATCAAATATTTCTACAAACTTTATCGTATCAATACATGATTTTAATGTTTACCGTGAAGAGTGTAAGAACTTCAAATTCACAAATGGTATGTGATCTCGATATGTGCTAGATTGCTATGTAAATCTCGGCTCAGTTTATGAGAGGAGGTCCTTACTGATCTGGATGTAATATCCGCCATATTAAGGAGCTCTGCTTTAATCCTGCTTAACACCTGAGGCTACACATCTCGCAGCAACGCACTAAAGGATGGCTTAGCTTTCCCCCATCGAATTTCCATCATGACCAAGCCTGCAAACAGAACTCCCCTCACGGCTCGACCGAATCTTATATCACTACTCTGCGAATCATTTTGGAGCCTCTCTCTGCTGTTGGCATTACACAAGCTTTAAACTGCTCATTTGGTAGTGGATCGAAGGGGGATTCAGGTATTGAAAGAAGAAGGATGAAAGAGGAGTGTAGAAATAATTATTGAAATAGAACTGGAATTGAGAAGATATCATGGAAATTTGTAAATGCATTGAGCATATGGAAGTTATTGCTACTTGACATAATTTTGTGCTATCAAATACTTTTCCATAATTGAAAAAAGCTACATTAAGAAAACCAGCCTTCCAAAACTTAGGATTAATATAAAAACACAAAATGAAATTGAATTTAAAGTATTAAGACAGCGAGCAAAATATAATATTTCTGTGTTCAGAACTTTCGCTGAAAGGTATAGTATCACGTTCGTCATACGTTCAGTACTTAAATTTGATTGTTAGAGACATAAGTATATTTTCATTAAGCGAAATGTATGGAGTGACGTCATGCCTGCATACATAATTTTTAAGAAAACATTGGTACGGTAACCGAGGAAGGGGCTCCGAGTACAGACCAGTCAGTTTCTAATTGTTTTTTGACGTCGAATATTTAAAATGCGTTGCTTACATTTTACTTCGCATTTGCTTATCAGTATCCAATAAGCATTTGTATTTCTTTCAAAGTCCTTCAAACAGATAACGAAATCTTTATGTATGTGACTGACTGAATTTCGCAATGAAAGTTTTCACGAGAAGTCCACGGTGAATTAATTATTTTGTAGGGGAAATTGCAAGGCAAAATATTTTTAAACATCTTCATTTAAAGGGTAACAAAGGCCACGTGACGCAACAGAAAATTTTACAGGCAGCTTAATGGTCTGTTTTAGAGGTCTCCTCTCAGTTGCAATACCAATGTGCATTAAGCTGCCTATATTTCACATCCTCCTATCCTACAATTCTTTCTCGTAAACTCGCATCTATTGAATCAGCCTTTTCAGGTAATTCAAAGTGTAGATTTGTCTAAGCAGGAGACGTAAAAAAATGTGCAATGTCCTTGCTAGGACTCGAATTCTGGAAATTCTATTTACTAGCCGGATGTGCTTTTCAGTTACACCACAGTTCCCCCTACCATACTTAAAGTCTTAATGGATTGTCATCCGCCACCTTTCAGTTCGAATGCAATTTTGTAGATTCAAATTAGAATTTTTCGAAGCCAGGAAATTGGAAAATCCCACAGTGACCTCGCAGGGATCCAATTCCAGATTTTCCGATGCTAGACGGACATGCTTTTCAATTACATTATGGAAGGCGTTTTCAAAACGATGTAATGGCCAGCTTTCAAGGGATACACCAAGAGAGACATTTCTTCAAGTACTTGTAGGAACGTCAGAGAGCTTCAGAGCAGATGTGCACTAAGGTGACTGCATAACAGTTTTTTTCCCATTTAACACTAGAAATGCCCATCAGTATTTTCCGCGAAAGTTCCGCGGATGTTGATCTTACGAAAAGTTTATTATTGTGCATTTGTGATGTGCAATTTCGTATTATATAGCATGTATATACTCATCTAAATACAATACAGTCACAAAAATCAAGTTCATCAGAAAGAACACGCCGTCATATTAATACATCATTCAAGCTTAGTCACACTCCAGTTCAGATTTTCAACAAAAGCTTACGAGAAACTGCTCACTGGTTTCGTTAAGGAGACATTTCGTGGGAAAAAAAATATGCTAGCGCATTAAGACTAATTCTCGATATTACACGGCAGAAGCAGGAAAAATCAGCTATACCTTCACTCAGATTCCAACTCTAGATTTTACGACTTGTCTCAACCAGACGTGCTGCCGATTACATCACGAAAGCAAGCAGTGACGAAGAAGAAAATTCCTTACATTCCCCACACTTACAAGGCGACTAGAAAGGAAGGAGATCCAGTCACCAAATACAAGTGGGAACGAATTATCCTATATTGAATTTTAGAGTAGTATACCGTCTCAGTAGAGCAAATTTGATATTTGTTTTACCTTTTCACTTCGGCTATGGAGAGCAATTTCATATGTATTACAGTCATTAACAAAAAACAAATCGACTGGGTCTGTCATTTCCTGCTCTGCATTAAATAGCAAATTTTCAAGTCCTGTATTACACTAAACTTCTCGTAAATGTTGCGACAAACTTCTGGGGAAGGTAGGGCCCATCATAAGGATTAAGAATTGCATAGGATCCCTTGCCCGGAAATGTCAGGGGTAAATGGTAGCAGAGGTAGAAGATGAGAACAGAAACAAGAGAGTGATTCATTGGAAACATTTATTGGACATGAATACAAATGGTGTACGACAACTTAAATAATACAACAGACGCTCGAAGTTTGCACCATCAGACGCCAAACATGCCTGACACCGACGGACGATTGATTGCCGGACGTGTTCAAACACACCGGGAGTTTCTTTGATTGTAGTATTTGCGCAGGTGAGTCTTGCCACGATATCCATTTCAGACACAACAGGATCGTGATTCACGAAACTTTTGATGGCTTCCCACAAAAAGAAATCAAGGCTCGGTAAATACGGTGAGCGTGACCTAGGGAACTGGCCCACCATGCCCAATCCATCGATGCGGGAATGATCTATTCAAATGGCTACGAGCATCCAGTCCAAAATTAGCAGGAACTCCATCATGTTGGAACCACATGTTCATGAGCTCTCCGTTCGTATAGCATTCCATGTTCTTCGTACGGTGCTACTGCTCGAATGAGGCAATCCTCACTTTCCACTAGCACTCTTGTGTGTGCCCGTGGTGGCGTACAGTGATGTTTCTGGGCAGGGTTTCCTATGAATTCTTAACCCTATGATGTGCTCTACCTTCCTCATATAAGTTTATCGCAACATTTACGAGAAACCTTGTATATGTACTTTTAAATTCGGTCATACTCAAACTATACAACACAAAAAGGGGCAGCCTTAGAACGTGGAAATTTTGCATATGGCATTGGTATAACATACAGTTGTGGTTCCTCTTTGAAAAACAATCGTAAATTTAAATTACATTTAAACTTCAATAAAATTCTAACAGGTCACTGAAAGCGAATTGAAAACGGGCGTTCCGTATCATTTTTTTTTTTTTTTTTTTTTTTTCTCAAAAGACATAATATTTGCTAAATTCCATTGTGGTTTTAATAAAAGAGAGAGGTAAGTAAGTCTTTTCCAGATACTTACTTATTTAACCCTTTCAGGCACGCTACCTTTTAAAGTCGGAGTTTTGATAAAAAAATGATAGGCAGTCTAATTAGGCCTAGAAGAGTGCACAAGTAAAGTTTTGTGAAGATAGCACTTATCGTTTTAATTCTGTGGGTCTGCCCAAAGTGGCACACTGGTTGAATAGAGCTTCGAAAAGAGTACTGAAACGAGCATTGTTGTCACAGATGACCGATGAGATGAGGAGAAACAAAGAATACAGACCCTCAGTTGTCCTAGATGATCGGTGAGCCCCATCTGGGCACACCTTCGCCGTTTGATTTTAGGCAAGATTTCAAGGTAAAAATTTAAAACTAATATAGAATAAGGAGATTAGCATACAGCCAAAAAGATAACATAGGAAATTTATTTTCAAACAATTTCTTTTGTACCCTAAAAAAAATCTGGAAGATTTCTTTGAAAAATGAGGGTCTTAAAAATCTAAACATGGCTAAACTATATGGACTGATTTGTGTTGAGCTGCCATCTACTATAAATAAAGAAGGTTCAGAGTAACCAGTAGTAACCTATAAATCATTTTTCATTCAATTTTTCTGTGCGTACAGAAGGAAATTTTTAGGTGTGTCCAGACCGGACACAGTAAAAAATTCCTGCAAAGGGTTAAGGACGAAATTTCTTACTGAAATCAGTTTTCGATTCATTTAAATTCATAATTTGCATATAGGGAAATGCAAAAGTAGATATAGAGTTACAATAGACATGCTAACTGGAGGGGGAGGTAGTTTCTCGAGAGTTAGACCTTTGAAGGCATCAGATGCAACGTTTAGGTTTGAAAGGAACTGGCAAGATTAATTGATGGATTATTAGAGGATAATCCCAGATAGCCAGTTACAATCCTGTAAAGAAGGGTGAAGAGCCAGGTTCGAGTTTATATCAGAAACAAAGGATGGAGGAAAGCGAAAACGCGCGTAGCTTCATCTGCCAAAAGAAACCTTGAAGAAATATGAAAATATTAGAAAGAGTTAGGAAGCACTGGATTGGAATTATGTCCTTAACCAACCAAGATACGTTTCTGTGCATGTGAAAAGCTTTAAGAAAACCAATTCACCAACGGATGAAGTTTTACGAATAATTTTTGCAAGTCAAAATTGTATTAAATTTTCAATTGCGATTACCTGTAGAAGATTTGCTTATTTCTTCATTTCTAACCAATTTGTGTTCCTTGATGGGAAATTTTGACACAAGTTTGGTCAGCATGTCTTAATCACACTGACAGATATGCTGTAATTTCCTCAAGAATTGAAGTAAGAGATGGAAAGTTGAATAATCTATAAATAAATTTAATTGATAGGGGACAAAATGATATGAGAGTTGAACTGTCGGAGAATCCGTTTAATTTTGTAACTAATAGAAAGATGAAATGGAATGATTATAAGGTTGTTAATGCTATCTCCAGCAGTGGAATGTCTTCTTTGATGGCAAGATGGACATTTTTTAACGTCTTTATCGATGACCATGGAAGGAAAACCTCTGGAGAATGATTTCGAATAATCGAGTTCCTTAGAAAATTTGCCTGATTTTAAGTTCGATACTGGCGTGTACTTCTTCTTTGTTGATTCCTCAAAGTATTTTGAGTCAAAACAATGTCTGAAAGCTTTCAGATTTTATATTACGCCCAAAGGGGCGCCTTGAATTCATCTCTCCGGCTTCCAAAAATCCTAATGTCTCTACAGAATCAGAGTAATATTCACCAAATTTGCAAGACTTATTCAGCTCACATATGAAAACAATATCAAAAAAATTCCTGGAATCTAAAAGCATCCCAACGTACTAAAATATAAACCTTTCTTACATGCTGGAATTTAGAATGCTAATTAACTTTGTTTAGCATAAATTGATATTTCAAGATAGTGTTGATAATAACTTAAGACTTCTTCAGGAATTAATAGGACTAGATAAAAACAATGTTTACTTTGTTCTTTAACAGTTTCCTTAATTACAATAACACGATTATTTATTTATTCCTGTTAAACAAATTATTTTATTCTTTTGTACATTATTCGCATCAACAAAGGATTCCCATTTAAAAAGCTGCCTACTTCACAAAATTACCTTTCTCCGAGTTTAATGTATGTGCATTTTAATAAACTCCCTTTCAATACCCTTAATTAAGCTCTACGGAACTCTCTTTCAAAGGGAAGGCATCGAGAGGCCTTTGTGACAAATAGCCTTAAAAAAAAAGGAATATGTGCGTCCAGTGTTCTCGGAGACAATAAAAGATCGGAGAAGGGGACCTCAGATTAAAACCTCGACATGTTTAGACAAATCAGATTAAGATGTTGGCAACAAGGTCTTTTTGAGTTAGATACACGCAGGGAAAGATTCAGAATGGATGGCTTTTGCCTTCTCTATCTAATGTCATTCCCCCCCTCATTTCCTCTTATGCAGGGGCGTACTTGACAGGAGGGCTGACGTAAGACAAATGAAACTTCTGACTGATGGGTTTGAAGGCCCCGTTGACAATACAGGGAATTGTTTCTGGGCCCAGAACAAGGTCGATATAGGTTTGGCTAGGCGCAAGAACGTGGATGAGGTGAATTTGTCACTACGTTTACGACGGAAGATTGAGTTTCTTTTATCTTTCACCAGTGCCTGGCTAAGTTAGCTTAGTTTATCGCTTTTATTGCTAAGAAAATATAGTAGTCAATAAATCTTTGTAATGAATAGGGGTACAATACTTACATTTCCAGTTGCAATTCAAAATGAAACATGAAAGAATAATTTAAGGTTTTGTAAAATGAACCAAAAAGCTTGTAGAGACATTAGGTATTTTTTTAAGCACGCAAGATGAAAAATGAGCCATCGCCTTCGTGGGTATCGAACACCGGCACAGCATGCAGAACTACTACACCACGAAGACACGGTAGGAAGGCGAGAGAAATACCTTATATACTCCCTCTTTTAAAGGGCGACTGGGGTTTTTTAGGGGACAAATCGCCAAATCCTGGGTGAGGTGAATCATCATACAACACCCTTTTACTTCGGACGCCACTGAAGAGACATTATGTAATTTTGTAATTTTGGAAGCAGAAGAGATGAAAAATTAGCAATCGCCTTCACCGGGAATCGAACCACGGACTTGTGGAATACTGGTCCAGCATGCAGAACCACTGCATCACGAAGGCACGCTAGGAAGGCGGGAGAAATACCTTACAAGCTAACAATCTGTAGTATTAACCAATATGGTGTGGTGTATTTAATTATGGCAAAGCACACTAGGGCTAGCTGCCTAAGGGGAGGGATGCCTTCGTGGACGGCTTACTAAGGGAAACTGGCTCGTAGACACGTTACGCATGGGGAAAACCACGAAAACACCCATGCAACCAGCCCGTTTGCGTGATTCGAAACTCGAACCGAAGTATTAAGCAATAAAGAATACTTATCTACAGCGCGAGGAAAAAAATGGACAGTTTTATATCTCCCGTTTTACTGGGCCGATTGACAAAATTCAACTCGCGTTCTTCATGTCTCGAAATCGCGACTTAGGATATATATTATATTTATATACAGCATTGTTCTAATATAGGTATTTTGACAGAAAATCGGACTTTGTCTGAAATGGCATTTCATTTTTCTTTCATATTTGGATTCTACGACTCAAATCATGCCAAACTGCCAAGTTTTGTAAAAATCGCAAAAGTAGTTTTTAAAAAAATTAGGTCTCAAATCTCTTTAGCCCCTCCACGTTATTTGAATTTGGTATATATTTGCTTATATCTCTTTTTTATTAAACTTATTAGATTCTTCCTTTCACATTTCGAAATTTAGGTTCTTTGCAAATAAAATTCGTCTATTTTTTATGATTTTTTTTAACATTTTTATTTTCAAATAATTTTTTAAAAATTTTCGAAAAAGCTTTGAATACCTATAAAATTTTTAACCAAAAAATACCTACAAACTTTTTAACATCATCTTAAAGTAGACGTATTTCTAGACACACCCGAAAAAATTAGAGATTTTTAATTCAAAATATTCTAAGATATGCATGAATTGATAAGATATACATATTGGCGCGTCTCGAAATTTGGCGTGTTTGTTATAAGCGATTATAACGCCAAATGTGATTCACGCACTTTGTTAAAATTATTTGAAAGAGTTGAACGATGACTTTTTCGCTCGCGTGCAATGAAAAAAAGGAAAGGAAAATAGGTTGCTATAAATTAAGAAATTCACCATGTGAATTACTCTTTGTGCAAACTGAAAAAAACTGTGCCAAGATAATTTTTTTAATTTCTCCATAAATTTCTTACCAAAAATTACAAAATTAAATATCTAGGCATAATTTGAGCCGTAAAATTAGAATATGGAAAAAATTATATATTATTTCAGAAAATGTCCGGTTTTGTGACAAAATACGTATGTTAGAACAATGCTATATATATCTAATATATGTATTCTAAGTCAAGCTTTCGATACATGTAAAACACAATTTGAATTTCATCAATCGTCTCGAATGGGAGAGGTAGAACTGTACACACGTAGCTCTCCATACGAACACGCGCGCCACGAAGCATAATTTTAAATTTGGAATTTGTTTTTGGATTCATTTCATATTTTATGCAAATTTAATTTTTCTTTCACAGACTCGGTGATTTGAAAGCGAGAAGTGACAACTCTGTTCCAAATAAATTATTTTTATCTACATGACAGACTTGCCATTTTAAATATATTTCTACTTTTTAATCTGTTACTTTCAATATGATATAAGTAAAGATGTACTTGAATCATGACGTGTCTAACAGAAACATTCGATACTTTTATGAATTTACACAACCTGCACTCATTAAAATCCTTTTCTATTATTTTATGGTAACTATTTTAGGCGGCTATTAAAAAAAAAAGCGAGGAGATTCAGATTTTAATGTCGCACCAGAAGGTTTGTTAAGGTTTTAATGCTGATTTTGAGCTCTTAGTTTATCTATCTGTTCTTAGACTCACTCTTTTTAAAACAGACAGACAGACGGACAAAATAGACAGATGTCTTGTTTTGCACCCGCTAAGTCTTTCTGCTCCGATGGGCGAAAAATCAAGCCTAGGTGAGAAGGAAGGGTATATAGAAAGGGAGGCAATTTCGGTTTCCAGAGGAGAGTAAGAAAAACTTCGTATTGTTTTGTACGAGTTCAAAAGACCTGGAAGAAAAATTGGGACAAAATAAGTTTCTGGAAAGCAGCGAAATACGGAAATACGGTTACAGCTAACACGGTAGACAATCACAATTGTTTAATTTCAGTACAAATAAAAGAGATATCCATTTATTCAATGTTAAATGCCCGCGCTTCCGTATTTTTACTTTTCCGGCGTAGCTTTCTCTTAAAATCTGTCTCGCGCTGCATTGTATGGGGAAATACAACAATTTTAATTTTAATTTTACTAAAATTACCTATTTAAATACAAAATTCGTAACAATATGTTTAACCTTAAATGACCGAAAGTAATTTAAGAAAAATCATAAACTAGAAATTTTCTTTACCTGTTTTGTTTTGCAAAAGGCATTCAAAACTAATTTAATATTGTTGCGTGCGCACGGGTTCCTAATAGACTGAACGCATAAGTCTGATAAAAAATTAATAAAATTTAGGTACTTTTCCGTTTTGCCGGCGCAGGCGATAAAGTCGCCAATAATGGTACAACCAAAGCCAAACGGAATATTCTCGCTGCTAAACTTTTACGCCTCATTTTTAAAACAAGTTGCAGACATTTCTTATCAGATTGATTGTTTCTTTCAATACTGGCATACGACTACGTATAATTTTTACCAGATAGTTTAATTTTATGCCCCAAGGCCATTCGCGGTAATTAAGTCAATTAGGATGCAATCACGCCGTTCACCGGATGGCGAAAATATAGAAAACACAAAGTCAACGGTTAAATTCATCAATTCTAATGAGAATGCCGTATCGAAGTAAAGTACCGCAATTTTACGTAACTTCTGAGTAAGCTATTCGTATGAATTGAAATAATTCTTGCATATAAACTTGTATTCCAAATCAAGATTTAACTTGGAATTCAGGTAGATAATTACTGAGAGAATTAGATTTTTGTAGCGTAGTTTACATGAGATGAGATTACTTGGGGTCATGTGATATGAAGCGGCGTATCAGGATGTTGAATCATGCAAGCATAGTAAATTCTTCAATTAATGTCATTTTACAAATTTATTGTATTTATTTATTGCTTTTTTACGAAATTTTAAGCGATATTAAAATGTTTATGCCTTCCAAATGAAAAATTCTTAGAACAAACATTTGTTAACATTTTTTATGCGCATACTGTATGTTGTCGCCAATACAGTCTGCTTGGCGAGATTTGCGCCGGCGAAACGGAAAAGTGCCAAAATTTATTCTGCTCACAAGAAATAAAACAAAATGCTGAAATATTTTCTCGCAGATATTCGTACAATATCATATCACACTGTAGTTATATTTTAAACCGCTAAAACGTTAAACAGAACAACACAATTTGAAGCGCAGAGAAAGTTAATTCGATCTCAAAATCGCAGCAGCTAAGTAAACAAAAACAACTTAGTAAAACAACTGACCCGAGATGATTCTCTCCGACTTTTATAAGCTTTTTAATCAGTCACGAGAACATTCTGGTCTTTTCTCGAGGTTCCTGAAAAACAAAAGAGTACTATTACGAGATATCAGGTTAGTAAATGTTAAATGCGCGTGCTCCTGTATTTTTAATTGTTCGGCGTAGCTCTCTCTTAAAACTCTTTAACACTTCCACGGGCAAATAAAACAATTTTAATTATAATTATACTGAAAATAGCAAATTAAATACAAAATCGGTAACAATATATAAATAAATTCTAATACCCTTTTAAATCCCTATTAATAATATTAATCTGTTGTTTAATTTGTTTTTTTAAAAAAGTATAATTTTAAATTTGAGCAGCCTGATAGCCTGAAGGCTGTTTTGCTGACTGTTTCAGCGAGTTTGTCGTAGTTTCGACAGCTGTAAAAGTGATTTTGGAACTGTCCCGAGAAATACTGGCTAATAAATAGTGTTTTGTTTCTTCATCAATTGTTTTCATCAGTCACTCCAAGTACACGAACCCGTAGAACGCAAAAATATCGTATCTTTTCACTTAAGAATTTTAATTCATACTACACTTCACAGCGTCTCTGAATTAGAGAATAGGAATATTTCTGTCCGGGTAAAGTGCAAAAACATTTCCTTCGATGCACAGCTCGTTTACACCCGACATTTTGAAAGAAAAATCAACTTGGAAAGGAGCAGAATAATACTTCAGTTCAAATAATAAGCTGTTGCCAGGTTCTCCCCGAAACATTTTACTTTTTTTAATTCTTCGTCGAAAGCTTTCTAAAAATGGATAAATGACTTCTGTAAATATTCTATCGCTCGTTTTGGCAATCCATGGTTTCGTACCGAACAGAACAGCATAAATTATTAACTATGTGGCTGACTCAATACATTTTTAACTACTAATAGAGTCAACGCTCATTTTTAACTAACCCACGCATCCCGAATGAAAAGGAAGTTATACGACATTATAATAAAAGCGAATTTAATAAGCTCTCATGTTGGGGCACCTTTTAATGGAACGATCAATACAGTGAGAGATCATTCTATGCAGCGTCTGGTTCATTTCCGAGAGCTGAATTTATTAGAGTATGATGAAAATTTCCACTCGTCGGAAAATATATTCCATAAAGATCATGCAAAAAATTAAATTTTGGGCGTACGCTCCTCAGAAACTAAAACAGTTTCACAAAATTTTCTTCGAAAAACTTCACAACTAAAAAAGTACATATAAAACCAATAATTAAGGAAACAAAGCGTAGTAGATGCTAATTTTTTAACACCATGTATGATTAATAGAAAACATTTCCCAAGCAAAATAAGTAAAGCGATCAACTATTAATACCAGAATTTCACCAATTAGTAATACAGGTCTAGTTCCATCGCATTAACTGCACAGCTCCATCAGAATATATATCTAAACCATATCCAGATAAGATGGATCCGAAGATTTCCCATCTTCCTTCCCGCATCAATTAACCACTCTAGAAGACTTTCAGCTCTCCAGTATTTGAAGTGCCCCCATGGCGCGCATTTACTGTATTTTTAAAAAGATTCACCGGTGTGAATATAGTGGGGCCCGGATCTGGTCACCAGGGCCCCACTATACGAAGGTAGGTGAAATTCGTAACACTTTCCTCTACCGGGAAAGTCGAAATGATGACGCTTTATGCCCCCTATACATATTTTAGTTCCGGCATCATTTCTAGTAACAGGAAAATCTTTTTTGGGAGTGAGTTTTTTGGACTTGAATAACCATATCCCCCGTCGAATATGGGAATCTGAAAACCCTATCTTCGAGTTCGGAATTTGTTTTGTAATCCATTTCATATTTTGCCACACTTTAAAGAATTTTTGATTAACAAACTCAAGGATTTCAAAGCGAGCAGGGGAAACTTTTTACAGAAAAAAACATTTTTATCTCCAGCGCACGAGACTATGTATCGGAAATTCTAATGATAAGTTCATTTTAAAATTACTTTGTGATATTAATGTTGAACTGAACTTTATGGTTTAGGTGCGAAGTGCCTGATATTTAATAAATAAAGGTAACACACAAAACGTTAAAAGGACGCCCCTTTAGAGGTAATTTAAAATCAGAAACCTTTCAGATTTTTTAAAAAAATTATTCCGTTATTAGTTACATGCTAAGCGATTTAAAGCAATAAACGCAGATTCAATCCAACTGTTGTTAATCACCAGCTGGACCCGCAAAGTAACCCAACTGAATTCATAAAAATCCTTATATTGTTACGGGCGTACGGGTTCGCCTGTTGTAATATAATAATTAATTAAAGAAATACAACTTAAAAAAAATTAAAAAATTAAAAGATTTTATATTACGCCCAAAAGGGGCGTTTTTCAACGTTTTCTGTGCTACATTTACATATTAAATATCATATTTTTCGCACTTAAACCATAAAATTCAATACAATAACAGTACCGCAAAATATTTAAAAGAGCATATCATCAAAATTTCCGATACACAGTCTCGCTCGCTGGAAATAAAAATTTCTTTTTCGTGCAGTGTTGCCATTGTTCGCTTTAAAATCGTGGAGTTTCTTAGTCAAAAATTCTTTAATGCTTGACGAAATATGAAATAGATAATAAAATTCCAAATTTGGGCTTTTAAATTCGGAGATTCTTCGTTATTTAATTTATTTAAATATAATACAGGGCTCTAATTTTTGGTGGCAACAGTTTGAAAAGCGAACCGACATTTATACTGAACCGACGCAAAATGCCAAAACGAAATTAATAGCCCTTCTGGGCAAAATGCACTTTTGGCCTAAAAATACTTTACAATTATGAAACGTTTTATACAAAAATACTCGTACAGCTCTTCACAGTATCACAGAGCACAATTAGTAATTACTATTTCAAGTTGTTAAGAATGTTGAGCACAAAAGAGCGCAAAGAGCTTCAAATGCGTCAGCTCGCACGGTGATCTCTCAATATTCTGAACTCTCAGGACTCTTCGCTAAACTATGCTTCCTCCGGTCTTACAAACCTTTCTCCCATCCGACGAGAAATTCCGAGTTGCACAAGGATACAGGGATTGCACCAGATGCGGCCAAATAGTCGCCAGACTTGGCGAATTTGAGATTTGTCGCCAAATTTGGCAACGAAATTTATCGTTGAAAACCGTCGCTAGCTTGGCAGTACTTTTCGCCAGTTTGATGAGATAACGTTATTTACCTCAGTGCTAAACATATTTATCATTGTAACCCTTTTTTCAGAGCGACGTTTTGAATTCTAATGCGAAATTCTTTCCATGCTTACATTATATAAGGGGTGTTCAAATGAAAAGGCACGAAACGTCGTAACAACCAAACCGTTTGAAATTTGAATATGCCACTCTGTCATAACGTAGTGAGACACGAATGTATGGACGCGAATAGTGTCGACGTGGTTGCGCGCATATGAAAGCGCCCTCACATGACGCCGGAGGGAAGGAGGCGGCTGTTTGTTCGGTCCAATTGATATGGCAGTGCATGTGAAGACATGTTGGCGTTCAGATTGCAAAATTCGTTTCACATCTCAGAAAGTCGTTCACCTTTTTGATGAGTTTGGCAGTGATGATCGTTTTTACCTGGCCTGGTCTCGGGTCATCGCTCGAACACTCCAAGCCTTCACGAAAACGGACACACCACTTTCTCACTAACTTGCCGGACACACAGTCTGCTCCATATACGGCCACAATCCGGTGATGAATATCGGCCGTTTTAACCTCTTCAACAGTCAGAAATCTGATAACACTTCGCTGCTCCTCAATCGTCGAATTTTCAATGTGAACGCCAAGATGTCATTACACGCACTGCCGCATCAATTGGACGGAACACACAGCTGCCTGCTTCACTCAGGTGTCATGTGCGGGCGCTTGCGCATGCGCACAACCGCGCCGGACACTACGTTCGCGCTCTTAGATGTCTCGCTACGTTATGCCAGAGCGACATATCTAAATTTCAAACGGTGTGGTTGTTGTGACGTTTCCTATCTTTCCATTTGAACACCATTTACACAAGACACCACAATTTACATATAATTTCATTAAAAATATTTACATGTATGAAAAATTCGCAACAATATTTGCAGGTAAAGTTTATAAGCAGAAGTAAATTTTCAAAACTGCGCTGAATATCACCCTTTCCCATTACATTTTAATGACGACGTTAATTATCGATGTATGCAAATTGCAATCATATAATTTAGTCGAAGAGAATTGTTCCAAGCAATGGTTTTCGATAATTCTCATGAATTCCATGCCAATTAGAATCAGATAATAACAACGTCTCGAATATTTCTCCTACAAAAAGGGTCCAACTTTAATAGACAGAGGTTGTAAAAGTGTAATTAAACGTAAACACTGCTTAGCTATATCCTAAGAGCTATTGTCCATTCTATTCGGAGGCCCTTTTAATTAGCTCAGAGAAATCTTAATACTTGAACATCAGTTTGTACCGATGCGAAGCAGTCATTTGTTTAATTTATTAAAAGGGGATATTGAGATGTCCCTTCCTCTCAGGAATTACTCTCTATTTATATCACAATCGGCTCTTTAGAATAAAATATATTTAAGCTCACCTGGAATGTATTGCCAGTATTTATTTACTCTCATAAAATAAACAGAATACAGTCATTTATTTGAAAAAAGTATGCAAATAAAAAAACAAGTTTTCAGATATTATATTACGCCCAAAGAGGCGATTTTTAACGTATTGCGTGTTTATTTAGCTTTATTTATTAAATATCATGTTCTTTGCACTTAAACCACGTAAAATTCAATCTAACAGCAACGTCGCATAACAATTTAAAAAGAGCATATCTTTAGAATTTCCGATGTACCGTCTCGCCGTGCTGGGGATAAAAACTTTCTTTTCCGTACAGTGATGCCATGGCTCGATTCGAAATCGTTGAGCTCAAATCAAAAACATTTTAAAAAGTATGAAATAGATAATAAAATAAATTCCAAATTTTGGGCTTCTAGATGTCCATATTCGAATGGAGGACTACGTTATTCAAAATTGAATGTCCATAGGTACCGTTGCTTTTCACAGTGCGAGAAACATACATACATTCATGTAGACTCTTCATTATTAGCCGAAAGGGCGTTCTCCCAGAAGGGCTATTAATTTCCTTATATCATTTTGAGTCGGTTCACTATAGATGTAGTTTCACTTTTCAAGTTCTTGCAACCAAATATTAGGGCCCTGTATTATATTTAAAGAAATTAAATAATGAAAAATTTGCTGGTATTCCAGAAGTCCCGGCGAAGGCGGTTTCATCTCTCCGGCTTCCAAAAAGAGTCTATTGTCTCTATACTGTTCCCACTAAATGATCTGTCGTGAGCTGAGGCAAAGTTATGTTACTCCTCATTCGGGCCGAAAGAACTAAATGACGGTATCCCGCAGGTGTTGTAACTCTAGGTGTCTGCCTGGAGCATGTCTTCTAGACAAAGAATCCTGGGATTCAAATTGATTCCATAGTCGGTGAACGATACTTACGAGAGACATTGAGACATCTAACAGCATCACCTTGTGACATCCCCATTTCCAAAAGAAAATAAGCAGCACATATTTTCAACAGTCAGCAGTCCAGTATATAAAGCATTTAATGAAAAACTATTGCCAAAACTGCATTTCTAAAAGAATGTGTTCCAAATGATGCAATTTCATCAAAAACAAACCCGATTTTGAATTTTGAAAAAATCGTACCAGTTTTCGTACAAATCGTACCAATCGTATCGAAAATATGTACCAAATTTCGTAGCCCTGGGTCTATTAGCATACGCGCAGAACGAACGAAAGACACACAGACATACTTTATTTTATTATATGTAGAGATGATAAAAACACCATATATTTAGTTCCGATAAACAGGAATCAATAAGTAGGAATTGACGCTAATATGTGAAAGAACTGTATTAACATCAAATGCCATCCACTACAAATTTAAAAAAATGTATCTGAACTTAAGTGGATGAATAAAAATTATATTATTAACGATTGAAAATTTGAACAAGATATAGGGAAAGTGTGTGCTAATAGAAGGAATTTAAAGAAATATATTTTTCCTTTTAGATGCAAAAGATAGTTCGTCGTTCATCAAAAGAATTTCCACGTTTTTCTTGTAGATGGTCCCCGAGTCTCTACCCCCCAGTCCGTCTGTCGACATCGTATAGACAGTGGCGAAAGTCTAGATAACGTGCCAACTGTCTCTTCTCTTTGCCCTCGAAATGCCACTTAGGAGGTTCCCATGTACCTCCGTCTTGTAAAAGGGTGAGGGGTGGTGTGGCCCATCACGTGCTATCTATTTACCCCTGCACCCTCTTCGCTGAAAAAGTAATTGGTTGGAGAAAGCTAATAGAGAGCAAAGCTAGCGAGACTGACAGACTGTCTTTGAAGGAGAAGATGAGGAGGGGAAGCATCTTCTCTTGTCATATCTTTTTTTAGAGAGAAGTGTTGTTGTCAACTGTTGTTGAGAATGTCGATATAGAACTCGTGGATGAATTCTGCAGTGATTGTTTCATTAAGGGTTATAGTAAAAAATCCAACAGCAATAGTTTCCTGATCAGAAATTATTATAAAGAAGACATAAAATGTTGAATTGTAAAGAACGAAATGAACGTAAATTTTGTTCTTTACAATTTTATTTTATGCATTTAGACACCGCAGTGGCCTGTACTGTTTTATTCACTTTAATACCAAATATTATTAAATAAAATTCTTAAATAAGATAAAAAGCGTCAAATATTTATATTGAAAGAATACTACAGGAAATCGGGAATGATAAGCTAATGAAAGGACGTAAATTATAATACTCTTTTTTAATAAAAGCTAAAAAAAAAAAATAAAGGACTATAACAAATAAAAGACAAATGCGAGCTTCTCTTTTCGAGTGGTAAAGTCCCTGAACACTGGTAGTTCGGTCCGGGGTTCGAATCCCGCTAACCGGCTGGCTGCATGCGCGTTTTCGAAGTTTTACCATGTCTAACGTGTATACTAGCCAGAGTCCCTTAGAAAGTCTTCTATGAAGTTTGGTGTATTTAATTATGGGAAAGCACATGAAGGCTATCTGCCTAAGGGAAGGGATGCCTTCGTGGAGGACTTTTTAAGGGAAACTGGCTCGTATACACGTTACACATGGGGAAAACCACGAAAACGCCCATGCAGCCAGCCCGTTTGCGGGATTCGAACCTCGGACCGAACTACTAGTGTTCAGCGACTTTATCGCTCGGCCGCTGGTGGGCCCCTCCATGAAGGTATCCCTCCCCTTAGCCAGATAGGCCCTGAGGCTTTGCCTTAATCTTAAAAACCAAACTCTTTTCGAGTGGGAGGACGAACAACATTCGCTGCTTTATTATTCCAGTCAACATTAATTTTAACTGCTTTACTGGCAAATCAAGTTAGAAAATTTGTTTCGCACTTGAAATTTGCTAATTAAGCTACATTACTTTAGAATATTTTATCTTGTAATTTTGAAATTCACAGGTCAAAATCATGGCAAAATTTCCAGACATGGCAAATTTTTGACAAATTATGGCAAAATTTCCTAACATGGCACATCATCTAAAAAATCCAGTGGCTTAATCCTAGTATACGCTACACACGGGATTTGGCGACTTTTGGTGACATTATATTGAGCAGTAAACAAGTCATTTTGGTGTTGGCGACAAAACCGCTCCTAGGCCATACCGTATACCAATGCAATCATGTATAAAAAGAAATATTTCATTTAAAATATGTCTATATATCCAAAGCGAAGTAGAATTCATGCTTCATACAAGATATATAAAACATAAATGTCAAACTATTTTCCAGAAAAAACAACTTTCCTTTACACCTTGTATACCTTGTTATTTTTGTCATAATGACTTAATCGATTCCAATCAAATAATAATGTGCATAAAAGAGTATACCTTTATACGCATAATTATTTTCTGTACTACCTTACCGAGTTGATTCTTTCCTTAATGTCTTTTCGGTTACGTTAGGTAAGTTTAGGTTAGGTTAACTGAATACAGTCAAGCAACTGGAAGGATATCTGCCTATGGGAAAGAATGTCTGAAAATAGACTTTTTAAAGGACACTGGCTCGCATATGTATACGGAAAAGCGCGAAAACTTTCATGCAGCCAGCTCATTCGTCGGTATTGAAACCCAGGTCGAATTACCAGTGTTTAGCGAATTTAAAGCTCGAAATTAGGTGGACTCTCTTTTTGGAAAATATTCACTACAAGTTTTAAATGAGATTATGAGCCCATAGGCGCAATTTGTCCCGAAGGAATATTAATTTCGTTTTGGCATTTTGCGTTGAAAACTATAAACGGCGAATCAAGTTTCAAACTGTTGCCACCCAATATTATCAACCTGCATTATATTTAAAGAAATTAAATAATGAAGAATCTGCATGAAAGTATATATGTTTGTCGCACTGTGATAAAACAACGGTACCTAGAGCCATCAAAATTTGAATAACATAATCTTCCATAGAATATGGGCATGTGGAAGTCCTAATTTGAATTTGATATTTGTTTTGTTATCGACTAGATATTTTGTAACACTTCAACGAATTTTTGATTAAGAAACTCAAAGATTTCAAAGCGAGCCATGGCAAAACTGTATGGGAAAAAATATCGCCAGCGCGCAAGACTGAGTATCGGAAATTCTAAAGATAGGCTCCTTTTTAAATTACTTTGCGATAATGCTGTTGAACTGAATTTTATGGTTTGAGTACATAACACGATATTTAATAAATGAAGGTAACACATAACACGTTAAAAAACATCCTTTAAACCTAACTTAAAATTTGAAAACTTTCAGATTTAAAAAAAAAAAAAAAAATTCTCTTTTTAACGATAAGAATCTCTTTTTAAAATGCATTAAAAGTTTGTAACTGACAGTATCCGGAGCTCATTATGAATACAAATATTTTCGGTACTTGTTACAGCGGTCTCGAACCATACTTGGCGGTTTTAGATTTACGTCAAGATCTCAGTATAATTTAGGCAAGCTTGTGAAGCCCGAATGTAAAAATAAACAACATAATATATAATAATAGCAATAATACTCACATGTTATTTCCTAAAAATATTTTATGAATCCTTATCCTCATTATTATCATTTTATCACATGTAATCGTTCCAATCAACTGCAGGACGCTCACACATATTAAGCTGTTTGTTACGCCATTTCATGGACGTCAACTCCCCTATGTAAGAATAAAGAATACATAAATATAATAGCAGTCACAAATCTTATTCTGGAACCGCTGAACAAATTTCCAACACGGAGGCCCTTCTTCTTGTTGCAATTTTTAACACTGAATCTCCAAATGGTTTTGTCGTCCTCCTGCAATATAGGCATGTGGAAGCCCAAATTTGAAATTTGGAATTTGTTTTATTATCGATTTCATATTTTTTAAAACTTTAACGAATTTCTGATTCAAGCATTTCAAAGGGAGCAACAGCAACGTTATTTGAATATTTATAATATTAAAATAGTTATAATATTTTATAATATTTATAATATTTTTACGAATGAAAGGAATTTTTTTTCCAAAACGGATTGTTAAAATGTATGATTTAGAAATAATTCAGAAAAGATTTTTTTCCTGACCCCTCTGTACGTACTGTGTGTGTGTATGTATAACTCAAAAATGATTAGTCATAGAACGCTGACATTTTGTATATGGGTTGGTGATGACATCTTGTTAATGAATGAAAAAGGATTTATAAGTTACTATAGATTACTCTAAACCTTCTTTATTTATAGTAGATGGCAGCTCAACACAAACCAGTCCATATATTTTAGCCATGTTTAGTTTTTTAAGATCCTCATTTTTCAGAGAAATTTTCCAAATTTTTTTAGGGTATAAAAGGAATTGTTTGAAAAGAAATTTCTATGTTATTTTTTGGCTGTATTCTAATCTCCTTATCCTATATTAATTTTTAATTTTTGCCTTGAAATCTTGCCTAAAATCAAGCGCGAACCCTAGGTGTGCCCACATCGGGCTCACCGATCATCTAGGACCATTGAGATCCTGTATTCTTTGTTTCTCCGCATCTCTTCGGTCAGTTCATCGACAACAATGCTCGTTTCACCATTCTTTTCAATCAGTTCAAGCTCTATTCAGTCAGTGTGTCCACTTTGGGCACGTCCACAGAATTAAAACCATAAGTGCTATCTTTCACAAAATTTTACTTGTGTACTCCTCTAGGCCTAATTAGACTGCCTACCTTTTCCTTTTTTTTTTTTTTTTTTTTTTAATCAAAATTCCAACTGTAAAAGGTAGCGTGCCGGAAAGGGTGTTGAAAGTCTTACCTGCCCTTCATTTTCGCAATCGTTGTTCGTTGTCATAATTACAGAATCACAAAAATATTCAGGTTTTGGCAATTTAAGAATATTAATTTTGGATAAATAGCGAAATTTAACTTTTATTGCGGTTTCACAGTTGCGATACTTATGTTTGGGGAAGTTTCATACTCGTTATGAAAAAATTAAAAGTATAAGAAGTTTGACTCTTGCACGACACAAATTAACTCGGTAAAATTAAAATTCACGTGGTTATGTAATTTCAAAATTTGCAGTTTTTTATGTCATTTTCAACTTGGCTTGACGGATCGGTTAATTACATCAGAATAATTCGAGAAAATAAATTTAAATGAAGTGCAGCTTAGAAAAGTGTATAATTTAATAGACTGTACAAGTAAGTCTTGTCGTGTCCACGACATTTTTTTTAATTAGAAAATTGTTTCAATTATTTCAAATTTTAAGCGGTTTTACATTGCGTTATTTTACTCTACAATTTCATTTACTTGCCACAGTACATGGCAAATATTTCTATTACCCAAAACATAAGATCTATATATCACGTGGTCAGGCAAGCAGCAGGTCTCAGAAAGTTGCTATTTGACACTGCATTAAAATTTTACTACCCAAATCATAAGTGCCCAATAGAGCGTAAACGCTTCAAAGCAACAAACATGATTATTGAAAAAGAAAAAAATAAATCTTCGTTTCTAATAATAATAGCAATTAAAAATATAATTTGAAACACGTTTAATTAATAAATTTCAAAATATCGCATCGATCATGTCATATTTCCTAGTTATGTTCTGATTCAGATTGTTAAGTGCTGCCGTGCATTCCTTTTTTACATTTGCTATATAATTTATATATGCCATATTATTCCTTTAAAATTATACATTGCGATAAAATTTGATGGCAGCACTCTTTTATTTGAAAAGACATTCGACACGAAAGCGAAACGAACACAAAACTGACGACTGAGACTAAATATGTTTAAGCGTTTCATAGAGCGAACTCGTCTGCATAATGAGCTTCTTTTCGTTGCACTTAGCATAATTCCAAGAATAATTTGATGCTTGTAATTGTAACGTGTTGTTCTCAGTTCTATACCTATTTTAAATAAAATATCTGAGAAGTTTTCGATTACCTCATAATATACTTCGAAAATCAGTTCAAATCTTTGAATAAAGTATCACTTCAGTTTTATCAATTTTAGCAAAAATTTAGTATGTTGTTCCCATTGATGCAAAAGGTCTTAAAATGGGAAAGCTTTGAACTATTGTTTAATATAGTTTTTCATTAAAACCTGTTGTAGGCTTTAAGTAAAGGATACCTTCCGGTTGTACAATTTTACTCCAAATTTAATCATCTATTTGTATACACTTAAAATCTTTAAAGAAATGCTTTTGGGGAAAGCTTTATTATAGAAAACATATTTTTGGAAATTTTCATTAGCCATGTATTATCGTGGGCCACAAAATCGTCACACACATACAGATACACGGGCATCATTGTAAATATAGTCAAACGTGTTAAAGGGACACTAATTCGTGCTCATAATCCAATGTAAACATACTATGGTTTGGTTTGGTTTATTAGATTATGGCAAAGCACTCGAGGGCTATCTGCCTTAAGGGAGGAATGCCTTCATGGATGACTTTTTAAGGGAAACTGGCTCGTATACACGTTACACATGGGAAAACCATGAAAACACCCATGCAGCCAGCCCGTTCGCGGGATTCGAACCTCGGACCGAACTACCAATGTTCAACGACGTTACCGCTCAGCCGCTGGTGGGGCAAACATACTATGGAATTTATGGTTTGGTTTATTTACTTATGGCAAAGCATTCAAGGGCTATCTACCTAAAGGCAGGGATGCCTTCGTGGAGAACTTTCTAATGGAAACTGGCTCGTATACCAGTTACACATAGGGAAATCCACTAAAATGCCCATGCAGTCAACTCGTTCGCTTGGAATCGAACCCAGTTCGGAACCACCAAATATTCAGCGACTTTACCATTCGGCCGCTGGTTAATATTGTTATTTATGTGTTCCGCTCTAAGGAACTGCACAGAGGGTAGAGATGTCTTCGTAGAGGACTTTCTAAGGGAAACTGGCTCGTATTAACATGTCATACATAGAGGAAACCACGAAAACGCCCATGCTCGGGTTTCGAACCTCGGACCGAACTACCAGCTTTCAGGGACTTTACAGCTCGGCCATTGGTGGACCTCGAATTTTCGGAAAGAAAACATTACAACCCTTACTTCCTTATACACACAGGTTGGCGAGAGGTAAAGACTAAAACAGGTTAGGTGCCTATAATATATGTGTACAAATATTGTAGTGTATTTAGCATCCTGTATAAATAAGGCAATATATAATAATGTAATGTAATGTAATATAATATAATAATGTAATATATGTCTTTGCACTCTGCAAGTACCAAATAATGTAACTCTGCATGCACACCTAGGCACCCCTGAATTTAGTATAACCGTGTAATTGTGCACGCATTAACATTCCATATGAATGAGACAATGTATTATTTAGCATTCAGTAAGTATTAAATAATGTAACTTCGCACGATCGTATAACTGCGTTACTGTACACATATAACTGTATTGAACAAATGAACATGGATATCTGCGTACCTTTTCAAAATGTATGAATAATGTACTGTACAATATAACACTCAGTACGAATAAGCATTCTGCATGAATAATGTAATGTATTCAGCATACTTTATGAATAATGAACTGTATAATTAAGCAGACTGTTAAGTACCATGTAATATTGCTCCTCACGTATAACTGTACCTTTCAATATTATATAACTGTATAATTGCGCATGCATAATGGTGCATGTATAACTGTATTATACCCTGCGCATACATAACTGTAAACACAATGTATGAATACTGTAATACAATTTAACTTCCTGTACGAATAAGTATCAACATCAATGTAAATATCTTCTGCCCATGTATGACTAACGCATTGCGTTTTGTTCCGCATGTTAAACGTAATGTGCCTAGGTGCGTTCATGTTAAACATAGTGCGTTTTCATTCTCCCGTACTCTCATGTATTTTTCGTTTTCTTATATAAGTAGTTTTATGTGTTTAATATAGTGTGTGTGTGTGTTTAACGTAATGTTTTTATACGTTTTATGCTGTTTAATGTAGTATTGTGTGTACTTTGTATCGTGTACTGTTATGTTTTGTATATTTTGTGTTGAACTGTGTTTACTCTATGTATATTTATTTGTCATGCATTTCAAATGTGTATGCTTAAGCCGCATGTATGACTTACCATTAAGATGCCAAATCGTATGTCCACCAAGTATCCATTGTACACTTAAGACGCCCCTGTTTGGCCACGTGAACAAACTCATTTTAATATCTCAATAAATTCCCGGGGAGGGCGTCTTGCGGCTCCAGGAAGTTGTTGCCTCTAGGTAGGGGAGGGCGGGGGACACATGCCTGTTTATCTATGTTAAACATCATGCGTCCCCGTCCTCCATCACCTGTCACCTGCCTATAATATAATAACACTGCACTTTTGCGTTCAATGACAAATGTTTTCGTGTTGTCCAAAGAAATTTCCCACATATTTGGAGAGCGTAAATAAATTCTTCTGCGTATTTTTACAAGTATTTGCACTTCACGTATTATTTCCTCTTTCCTGAGTAAGCTTTATACAGATCTGTGAGAAAACGAAGTGGACTCTTCTATCATAACCCAGGTGCGGTCGGCTTGTTTCTCTTCAGCAAAAAAAGGAATGGGTCAAAAGAAAGCGAAAAGAAAAAATGATCCAGAAGAAAGAAGTGCTGTCGTAAATTCGGTTCTATTCAGTAAGAGCCATAACTATTCATCTTGCGTGTCCAACAGAAGGCAGGGATCTACTGGTCACTCCCCCTTCTCTAAGCGGTCAATTTGGAACTGCTGTCTCATTTAAGAGGAATTTATCTTTCGGTATTCCAGGAAAAATCCCAGTTAAAAGGAAACGCTGACACTGGATCCAGGATGATTTTCAAAATGACAGAAATGATTCCTTCATAAACTGGCTTTTTATATAAGGAAAACAATTCTGAGGTCTATTTCCAGAAAATTTTCCATCGCGGTATTTTATTTCATTGCTTAATTTTTTATCCCGGTTAATAAAATAACATTAAAAATCTAAAAGCTTTCAGATTTTACTTTACGTCCAAAGGGGCGTCTTTTAAACATTTTCGGTGTTACCTTTAGCTATAAAATATCGTGTTCTTCGCACTTAAATCATAAAATTCAACTCAACAGCAAGATCGTAAAATAGTTTTAAAATGAGCATATCTTTAGAATTTCCGATACACAGTCTCGCGTGATGGAGATAATTTTTTTTTCCTTTTCGTACAGTGTTGCCGTTCTTCGCTTTGAAATCGTTGAGTTTATTAATCAAAAATTCATTAAAGTGTTACAAAATATGAAATTGATAATAAAACAAATTCCAGATGCCCATATTCGTAGGAGGATTACGTTATTCAAAATTGGATGGCTCTAGGTACCGTTGTTTTACCACAATGCGAGAAACATACATATATTTATGCAGATTATTTATTATTTAATTTCTTTAAATATAATACAGGGCTGTATTAGCACTCTCTGACCCTGAGCAGCAAAATTTAAATATTCAAATTATTAAAAAATTGGTGATACAATTGGAGGTAAGGCATCAATTGAATTTTAATTGGGTTAAAGCCCATATTGGTTGTTTGGGCAATGAGAGGGCTGATGTCTTTCCAAAGGCGGCAACAATGAGTACTGATATTGAAACTGTCGATGTACAAGCCTCCAGGAGAAGATGCATTAACATTATGAAGTGTGACATTATAGATAAATGGCAGACTCAATGGGAAAACTCTGCTAAAAATAATATGTTCATGAAGATTTTTGTTCCTAAGGAAAATATGAATATTAACAATGACATTGACTTGAATCAGTTAATTACAGATCATGAATGATTTCCCTTTTATCTGAAAAGATTCCATGTTCAAGGTAATGATTTATGTAAAGTATGTGCAAAAATAGGAGACAATGTCCACTTTATTACAGAATGTAAGTTAACCAGATGCATTGATGGAGCGAACATAGGTTTTATGAAAAATGGTTTACTTAAGGCAAGAGGAATAGCGCATAAGATTATGAAGATTATTAACAATAAAGAAGCCATTGGCATTGTGTGATTCGCGTGTTTGTATCGTTGTGTGGTGATTTTTGTTCTGGCGTAGCCCGTATAGAGTCATAGGGCAAACTTTGTTTTGCAAGGTCGACTGGGCTGCGGCCTAACAAAAAAAAAAAAAAAAAAAAAAAAAAAAAAAAAAAAACAGTGCCGTATTAGTTGGTGACAACAGTTTGAAAAATGAATATCGCAAAAAATTAATCGACTCAAAATGCCAAAGCGAACTTAATAGCCCTTCTGGGTTAAGGGCCTTTGGGATAATAAAAATGTCCCTAATCAAAGCTATATTGCTTTAAAATAGCTCAATTTTTGCATTGATATGTAATGTATTCTTATAAACTAGAAGAAACATTTACGATCTTCAGGAAAAAATTCAGAACAGTACTCAGCGTGATCAATTAAACAGGTTTCGTTCATAATTGATGCTGTGGTAACGTAACGTAATGTAAAATAATGGATACCTATGAGTACACAGTGCGTGAATTGCTGTTATCGTTCAAATTCCAATATCATTTCAATTCCCGATTGGCATTTAATGAACTTAAAACACAAAAGTGATTCATTTTCAATACATTCTTCTTTAATTTTCTGTGCTGCACCATTTATATTTATGGCACCGTCAGAGTCATCGAACTTTCTCTTCCTCTTTCGTGTGTCTCTTTCTAATCAATATTCTTGTAACAATCCGAATGAATTTCCACCGCGTTTTGAGCATTAAAACTTCAATTAATTGAAATCTCACCCGAAACTAAACTCCGCAGAAATTGCGAACGCGATTTCACGCCTCAACTAACTCTCTCTCTCCCCTTCGTTACCGCCCCTTGCAGCCTGCGAAAGCTGAAAATTCATTTACGACATTCTGACGCCGGGACGGAAGTTAAATTCGCAGACTCGGCTAATGAGGCGGCATTGAGAAGCAAACCCAACAGACCTTCCTGTCAAGTACTCACTTGTCATCATTTTGGAGTTAGATCTGCCTAACCTGCTGTCATTCTGGAATGGGAGTTACTTAAATATGCACCGCTACTCCTTTCAAAATAGCCCGGAGCGGCTTTAAACTTTAATAGAATAACTGTGTGGTATGTTTCTTTGAGAGAACCTGTTACCGTGAAACATTGAGCTTTTATGATTCAAACTTTGCGACTTCCAGAACGAAACTCGGCCTACGTTCGTACTGACACTGGAAGAAGGAACGCCTCAGTTGTAATTACGAGGTTAGATCTAAGTTTAAAGTAAATTAAGTGAATTCTATAGGAATAGTAACAGACAGAAGCAACAAATTCTGCCAAATCCAACTGGTTTGCTGCCAAAGCAAACTGGACATCCAAAAGCATTAAATATAGATTACGTATGTACTTCTCTGTACTGATAGTAATTAATAGTAGATGCTGGTTAACGTAATCACGGCTAATGTCATCATTCGGATGTTCTTATCGAATTTTCGAAGTCCCGCCCTTTTGCATTCGAAAGCATTGAAAATAATTCGCGTGATAGCATGATCAATGACTCGATTAATAGGATCAAAATACTGCAGAATAAAATCTTTAGTACTTAAGAAGATACTTAAGTGTTATCACAACCACTTAAGTAGAAGTCGCAAAATTTTCCGAATGTGTCAAACTCTAATGACCATGAGCATAATAATACACCAGTCAAACAACGTAGCCATTTTTGCATGCGTTCTTTTTGTTGTATTCCGAAGTCTTTCGTAAACAAATCGTGATATTTTATGCTCTAAACGTAATGTTAAAATATACACTTGTGGAATTTGGCAGTGCCGGAAGAAACTACGACAAAATTTCTTCAGGAACACAGAATTTTAAAATTAGTCTAAAATATCTAAATAAAATAAATAAAATAAATAAATAAATAAAATGTAAAATCTCTAAAGGGAACAACAATTAGATTCTGCGATTCTTTGATTTTGTTTTAAGTATAAATAGATCGCTGTGTACTTGGGGAAGGGTTATAACACAAAAAATTACGGAAAGATTTGTAGGAAAAAAACTAAGTGTTTTATTTCATAATATGTTACGCAATACTTATTTCATTATTCAAGTTTGTATTTTAAATTACTAAACTATGTTTTCTTTTCTTACGCTGATAATGTTTGCCAACTTACAATAAATATCGATAGTTTGGGGAATCATTAAGAAAAAATGTAGTGAAAACCATTAACGTGCAACCTATAAGTAATTTTTACCTTTTCATGTGTTAAAATTTGCAAAATTGCACCTACGTTGTTGTTTTAATTCGTAAGTACTCTTACATATTATCTCGTCGACTATGAAAGTTGGCTACCATCGAAACATGAAAGTTGGATGATATCCGGCCAAAGATACGTCAATCTTTCCTGCCTAATTCTGAAAGAACTGACGTTTCTTTAATAAACAATCAGCATTCGATCCACTTTCCTGAAAAGACTTGCATCGATTTCTATTTTTAAGCCATCTGATCGTTACAGATATTTTGCTTGGAAATCTTAACTACATTTTTCTCGCAAGTACTTCTTCCCATCTGTTACGGTTTTGTCTATATTCAGCTGACCCTATCTTTTCTATTAGCATACACTATTTGTTTTAATATTAAGATAGCATAATTTTGAAAATAATCTATTGCTTGCTGTTTTATAGGAAGCACATCCCAAATTTTCAAAATTCGAATAAAGGTAATACAGCAACTTGTGTCTTTGTTCGTAAAAGGGAAGTGATAAGTGATAAGTGACGGTGGACGTGGGCACTGTCCCTTTGCCGTAAAGATTAATCAGTACAGCATTGCCGTAAGATTGCCGTAAAGATTAATCAGTACAGCAAAATTGGCTAGAGATTGCATGTAGGTACGTATAGAACATAATAATTATTCCTGTAATTACGCAAATGAACTTGGGAGAGCTTTCATGCAGGGCTAGTACATATGCACTACATGCGCGCAGAAGGCGGTTGCAACTAAATTATTTCAGTGCACGCATAAATAGTGCTGTGCATATACATATTTACATAATTATGACATCGCATGTCTTATATAGACACTATGCGATACGGCATTGACATTATATATAGTAGTATTACATTACCATTATTGACATTACATTTACGAATTACATTATGCAGATTCAACTCTGTATATACATTGTCAGGAGCAACATTGCATATAAAACATATTTATAACACTATATTTGCTCTTGCTTTTATGTGATTGAGCTTCAGGATGGCGTACAGGCAGACCTGATATATAGACATTATAGGTGCTCAAGGCAGAGGTCCTGCTGTACCTGTGAGATTTTTGTACAGGCACATAGATACTTATTTATGACAGTGTTTGCATATAATGCGATACTGTAAGTATTTTCTATATTATGTTACGTAATTCGATACAACATTACATATGACTTTACATTACTATTCAGAAATGACGTTACACTTGCGTTACGTGGTATTACATTTACAGTTTGTGCAGCGTTCGGATTCAGCAGTGTTTTTATTATGTCCAACGTGACATTAGATTTTGATACATATTGAGCAATATAATTGCTCTGGCAGTTATGCAAATGAGGTTAGGATGTCTGACATGGCGGGGCATGTAAGTATACATTTCTACTGTTCATAGGAGCAACTTGCTATGTCACTGCGGTATGCGCAGACTGTACTGTACATATGCTTTTGCATACATATTCTAAGATATTGTCCTTTGACTGTTCAGTACATCCGATGGGACATTTACATTTAAATACACGTATTTAAAGCAGTTAGGTTGTGCAGCCACTTATGGGGATGGGCATTGGGTAGCATTACACTTGCAATTCAGGTCTAGACAGAGCCTGAAGTCAGCTGGGTACTTTCTTTGTCTGACACGTCATCCATATTAATATTCACTGTTAAATTAATGGAGATGTTCGCGCATACTTGCTGATGTGCATGAACTATTTTATATAATGGTTTTTAAGTTATTTACATTGCTTGAATTTTGATTAGTACTGCTGAGATGTTGCGGTACGCTTCGGATAAACAGTACATGTACACATACGCGGTATACTTAGCCTTGCGTATACGTGGTATATGTGGCCTTGCACTAATTATTCGATTGCGCAAAGGTCAGTTCCGTGTCTGGCAAGTAAATTCATAATTTTAATGATCTGTCGACAAAGGTGCTTCTGCTTAAACATGAATTTACAGAAGGCCTGTGTATTGACAGTTGGAATACGTATGTGCAGTTCGCTGGTAAGTGGGCAGATTGTGACATAATGCTCCGGAGTACCCAGGTGGCCACAACTGCACTGATCTGTGTCAGTCACGCCATGCCTGGCAAAGTACTCCGGGAAAGGCCCATGGCCCGTGATATAGCGCACCAAGTGCGTATTAGAACATAGCCGGGCAGGGTTTACGTACATTAGATGGTAGTGTGTACGCCTGCCTGTTTGTGCAGTGTCCCATTCTTCCTGCCACTTAGCGAGAGCCTGCAGATGTCGTTTCAAAGTAGAGTGTGGCCATGGAATTTCCAATTCCTCTGCTTCTATGTTGAGGGCTGCGTCTTTCGCGAGGAGGTCGGCTGCCTCGTTACAGGTGTTTCCTGCGTGGGCTTTCGTCCATGCCAGGCGAACATGCAGATGCTCTGTCTGCCTTAGATGGTATTGAATTTCTTTGATAATTGTGGACGTGTGTGCCGGATTTTGGATGGCTTGTAGGGCTGACATGCTGTCGGAAACTATTGCTGCATTCCTGATGTTATGGTAAGCAATATGTTGTACTGCCTTTTGAATTACCAGTGCCTCCCCTTGAAAGACGCTGTTGTTTTTGTTCAGATGACCCTTCCATTGCGCGACCTGTTCTTGGCCTTGAAACATTACGTACGCACATCCGACGTTGTCATCCATTTTTGACCCATCAGTAAAGATACGGGTATTGTACCTGTTCATATCTTCAGGTCGCCCTTTGAGGTTGATTCGTACTCCTACGCTCTGCTGTGCTGGGTGAAACTCAAGTGGATTGGCTGGAATTTCATAATCTCTGATTATTATGATGTATTATGAGCCAGTAAGTTTCTTCATATAAAGTGGCTGGTTGCCGCAGTTGCTTAACTTGTTGCAGGACTGCCTCCCTTTCGGCGCTGATGTGAAGTGGAACGAGACCTGTTAAAATGTTCAGTGCGCTAGTAGCTGTCGTGCGGTAGGCCCTCGTGATGTTTAACATAAATTGCCTTTGTATACTTGAAAGATGCCGCACTTTATGGCTTTGCATCGGCTGGGCCCATAGAGCCGCCGCATACGTTACAATCTTTTCTGCAACTGTCTGATAGATGATCTTATGAATATGCGGATTGAGGCCCCAACTGTGACCCTGCATTAACCGCATGTTCTTAGCAATGGTCACGGTACGTTTTTTGAGATCAATTACATGTGGGATCCCGTTCAATTTATTATCAAATAGTAGACCCAGATATTTTAATTGCTTAACTATTTTTATCCGCTGGCCATTGATGGTAATGCGAGGCTGTCTGACCAGCGTTCCTCCTTTTTTGGGGAAAAGCAGAATTTGTGACTTGCTTTCCGCTATTTTATCTTCTGGCATCTTTCGCTGAACAGGGAGCAGGTCTGATTCGTAAAAGGGAAGCTCGACTTATCAAGAATAGTTACATGAAGCGAAAGTGGAGATATTATGAGCGAATTTTCGCATTACTACTACAACTACAACTGGCGCTAAATCATTCTATATGCTATCAGTTATTCGATTTCAAGTGAATGGGCTACTGCTTGGGCGTTTTTTCGTTGTTTTCGCCATACGTAATGTGGATGCGAATGTCTTCCACGAAGCCTTCTCTTTGCGCAAGTAGATAGCCCTCTGGGCTTTGTCATGCTCAAATAAACGAAACAAACACATTTAATTCCCTTCTTTTTTTCCCCCTCTCTTTCTTCCAGCCCCCCTTCATTTAAAACTGTTTTCTGTGTTTTAGCGACCCATGGCTGATAGGCTAGTTCTTCAGTTCAACAATAATAAAACTAATGCAGTGAATGCTATCATTCGAAAGACCTTATATTACGCATTATTTTATAGATTTCTTGTGGCTACTGTATAACATATATAAAAATTTATAGTAACTTTTTGGTTTATTTGTTTAATGATTAATGTCAAAGCGCTAAAGGTTTGTCGGCATCTTCATGGAGAAATTTCTGGTGAATATTTCGGACTCATATTTACATTACTCATACGGGACATTATGAAAACATACTAACAGCCAAATCGTTCAAGAGTACACGAACCTGGGAGGAACTAGCATTCTGAATACATTTATCGGCTCGCCTCTGATAGACCGATTAACTGTCATTTAACAACTGAAGTCTATGCCGGAGGTTTTAGTTATGGTTTATTTTAATAATTGCAAAGCACTCGAGGGCTACCTATCTAAGAGGAAGGATGCCTTCTCGGAGAACGTTTTAAGTAAAACTGGCTCGCATACACGTTACACATCGGGAAAACTTACAAAAACGGCCATGCAGCTAGTCAGTTCGCCGGGATTCAAACCCCGGACCGAACTACCAGCGTTCAGCGATTTTACCGCTCAGCCGCCGGTGGCGGAGGAATGTGAAGTTGTATGTATTGAATCTCTTGGAGATAAGTTGTTAAAACCTCAGCAACAAGATATAGTTATTTCTTCTTTATCTTCGTTATATTGGATGAATACAATTTTGCTCTCTGTACTTCAAGAACAGACCTACTTCTAACAAAGGGCTTTCGAAAACTTTAGTAATAACTAAATATACAGGAAAATAATCCAGATGATATCTTGCTTTGGGTCATACAGGGTGTTCCATAAGTTGGGATATATTTAAAATATATATATATATAAAATGAGCATATAGGTGCATTATAGAATGCGGTTTTACAAATAAAAATGTTAACTTTGGGGCATTTTCTTTTGGTATAAACTACACTTGAGTTTAAAACCCTTTGCCGCGAATAATTTGCAAATGTAAACGAAGAGCCACTGAGAGCTAAAAGCTGATCGTCACATCACTGTTAGTAGCAATGTAATTTGCACGCAATTTTAAAGAAAAGATGTAGGATCTTAATTTTTCTGCTACTTGCGCATTATCGCAATTGCTTTATTTGAAGTGTCATCTAACTTTCAACGTGTGCCAAACTCTGCCAACCATGCACATTGCCAGTATTCAAGCAACCATGTTTAAAGTGACCCTTCAGTCAAGCAACATTGCCCTTTTTGAAGGCTTTCATTTTGTTTATTTCAAATTCCGACTTTTTTTTATAAACAAGTCGTGATATCTTTGCATAACATATATATTTTAACTTAATATTAAAACATGCGTTTGTGGAATTTGCCAGAAATTTAAAAAAACGACATAAAATTTCTGCAGAATTTCTAAAGGGAACAGAGATGATCTGGTGGGGTGTTCAGTATGTAGGCCGGTGTTTCCAAGGTTTGCGCGATCTTGAGTCACTGCAATTTTCTGACGTTTTTAAGCGGAAACAGATCACTGTGTACTTGGAAAGAAGAAATATAAGGTAATTATTTATTATCTCGTCGACTGTTGGCAGAAATTTAGGTAACGTTCGCCAGTCGTTACTGCAGCATTCTAAAGAACACGACCATCTATAACACCGCTAAATCAGACTACTTGGTCGGTTGACGGAATATTACGCAAGTAACAATAATTACATCAAAGTTAAATCGCTTTTTGGTATTTTACAGCTAGTTAACATATGCAAGTACTGAAACATGGCACAGCGCATGAGGGCTCCCTGCCATAGGGAAACAAGGTCTTCGAACTAAACGTTATCATTGAAACTGGCTAGTGTTAACATTACACACGAAGAGAACCAGAAAATCAAACTTTTGCTTGGTGTTGAATCCAGGTCAAACTCCCAGAATTCAATAACCTTCATCATTTGGTTACAGATTGGGCTACGGAAGTAAGGAAAATTTTAAGCTTAGATTGATTTCTCTGATTATGGTAAAACACTGCAGGGCTCTGCTACCCTCTTTGCTCTCGACGTCGAGAGAGCGAAGTTCCCCTGTATGCCCGTGATCCTGAACCGTTGAACGTCACTATCTGCCTCAGCGAATTTTGCACCTGAGCCTAACTTAGCCTGAAAAAATAATTCCTTAAAACCTGGATTTTATAAAATATTTGTATTCTTGCATATATTATTAAATAATATTCCGTTTCAACGCAAACAGTAAATCCTTACACTTAAAATTAAAACAAAAATTCAGAATATGTTAAAGAACAATATTAGTAACTAGCGGAAGTACAGACGCCAGTTACGTTAGATTGAGAGTAATGTATCTAACAACAGAGAGAACGATACTGCTGTAATCATTCTCTAATAACGATGCAAAAAGTACGATTAATAGTCATACATTTTTCACTCTGATGCGAAATGGAATTCACATCAAAAATATCATTACAAAAATAAACTAATTCTCTTTCATTATACCAGCAACCATATTGCACGCAGTTTTGAATAATTTTTGTCTTTCTAATCAAATGATCGTAAAAGGTCAAGTTCCATCCAATAGTTCACCTATTCAATTTTAGTCGATTAAATGTGACAAAAAATGGATCATAATTGATCAGAAATCATAATTGATCGCGAACAAATACACAAACAGGCATTCTTCTTTACATATATAGATTTTGTAAAAGTTACAAATCTTTGATTAACAAAGTATATGATTTGAAAGTGAAAAGTAGTAATACTTTTCGAAAATAAAGCTTTTTTATTTCCGATACGCGATATACTTGCAACTCGGAAAAATCAGTGTTTTCAGAGAATTTAATTAATATTTCGAATGATTAAAGCCGCACGAAGTTGGAAATAATCGAAATGGCTTACCACGACTTTTTGGAATTTGGAATAATGTATTTAATGTTCGGCAATTCTATTTTTATTTCGTTTTAAACTTGGAAATTTTTTAACAAACTCTACCATTTGAAAGCGAGCAGTGGCAACACTTTTCTCGGAAAAATGAGGGCGAAAATGATCGTTTTTCTGAGTTTTTAATTAATACCTGTGATTTTACCTATATTTTTTTGGAAAAAAGGGGACATCGAGCTTTTCCAGGACCCAAAAAAGAATTGCAGAAAGTTCGGTGACGATAGCTATAGTATTGACTGAGTTATTAGCGAACAAGTGCACACACCTTCTTTCAAACAAATTATGGTACCAAGAGCACAATTTTTAAAACTTTATGCCAATACCTGAAGTTTGGGACAATGTTCCCATAATGTAGCTCCTAAAGCTTTTATTAGGATTTCGCGTACGACCATGCAAATATTTTGACACAACTTTTACATTTAGCAAGTAAATTCAACAATAGAGGTAATACATTTATATTCTACGATTTCATTGGTTTCCGTTCAGTATTATTAAAATCTTCCACAATGATAAATCAATTCAAAAGAATGATTTTGATTTACCTCTGCTGGTATATGTTTGCACGAACATTTCTAGAAAAGTTAGGTATATCAAAAACATTTTGGGTCACCTGATATTCAAGAATTTCTTACTTAAAAACTTAATTAAGATAAAAATATGTCTATGTATTTGAAAATGAATATAATAGTAAAGATAAAGCAAGTTACTTTTCGTAAACACCTAAGTTAAGATATTACGTATTCCCCACAAGAATTACACGGAAACATCACAAGGAGGGTATAATTCGTTGAATAGTTTACTTCCTGATACAGCGAAGCGGGGGAAAATAAAATTCAGAAAGGAAACAAGCAACCAATGTTTTCATCAAAGGCGTGACACTCAATTGGAGAAGTTTATAAAATTAAATCAAATGTTTCGATACTTTAGAGTCTACAAAATATTGAATATTATGCACATCTAGAATTTTTAAAATTTTTTATTACTGAGAATTCTTTAAACCCCCTTTTTTATTTTTTTTGAATGATTATATTTTACTATCCCTACATGTATTAAATAATTACCTGATCAACGTATGTTAGAAAATAAGGTTCTTACGAATTATCTCATCGACTGTCAGAATTGGCTACCATTAAACCGGAGTTGGCGCAACGTTGGTAAGAAAGCTTCTGCTATTTTTTGCTATTTTGTTAAGCTCTCGGATCTTGCCGTAAACTCAGTTTAGAACGCTACAATTAGAAATTTCAAGCAAGTTTATTAGTCCAGGTTCCAGTCTATTACTTTTTTGTAGGCCAAATTCTATTGACCATACCTTCTCCATCGCTAAAAATATTTTTAGGGTAGAAACACATAACTTGGAACATAATCCAATGCTTACTATTCTGTTGATTCGTCTTACTATGCTTACTACTCCCTTTTTGGCTGATCTTTAGAATATGGTAACTGGTAGTTTGGCGACATTTTGGAGGCGATAAAGGTTACTACCTGGGACTTTGGTAATAATGTGAGCAGTACTCAGTTCCGATTACGCTTTATTTAGTGTGAGGGAAATGAGAGATCATGGGATATGTCATGTGATATTAATGGACGAATTACGGTTCTTTAATCGGAAAAGGGGGGAATTTGGAAAAATATCTGTGGCTGTATATTATTTTGTATTAAGCTTCATTGTGTGTTGTGTGAAGTAGGATTGAATAATTTTGGGATTGTATGGCGCTGTCTAAAGTGAATTCTAGATTTTTAATGCGTCATTCCGAGGCATTGTGATAAAGAGAATTTTGCTTTTTATTTAGCGGAGGAAGTGTGGAGGAAAAATTCGCAGAAAAAATCGTTCAATAATTTTATTGAATCCATAATAAAAGTGTATCCACCATGTAAGCAAGATTCTGAAGAAGATTAGGTAAGTTAGTATTTTTAATTATTTGAGGATATTATTTTTATGCATTGTTCTAAATGTGAGGTGGAAGTAAAGTAATTTGGTATTATTGGGAAAATTGCTATTAGCAATGATTTAGTTTAAAGTAATTAGGATTGTAGGATTTATTAATTTAATGTATGTGGTTATTTATATTTTAAGTAGTGTTTTGAATTTAATTATATTTTAATTAAATGATAGTTATTTTGTGAATTTTATGTTTGTAGGAATTTGGTATACGTTTTAGTTGAAGTAAACGTGCATGGAAATAATTTAAATATTTGACACTAAGTATTTGTAATGTTTGCGGTATGAATTCGTTGGTGACGTTTATAATATAATAGATAATTTAGAGGTAAAAGTTTTTGGATATTTTATTTATTTTATACGTGGAAATGTTCATATTTGGAAAGGGTATATACTTTTTCGTTATTAGGTAATTTTATATATGTTCTTTTTAACGGGTTTAAAGATTCAGAAAATTGTCATGCATTTTCGTGAAATTTTTCTAATTTATGAGAAAAAAGCAGTGTACATGGATATAGTGAAGAGTGTGCGCAATGCCATTTTTGTGTAATTCTGGGATTTTTTTTAAGTAAAAATAAGTCGACGTGTACATGGTTTATGTGTATGTGTTATTTTTAAAAACGCGTAAGGAGTATGGTATTGTGCACTTTTTCCCAATTTTGCAGTGAATATTTGTCATGATTAAGCAGTTTTGTTAGATAAAATTTCTAGCATAAGTGTAATTCGGCTAGTAGATTGTTGGAAGAAGTGTTCAGTAGATAAAAAGAAAAGAAACATGTCTTTACTTCGTGAAGACGAAATGGCGGCGGAGAAAAAAAATAGAGGGTTGCTGTAGGAGAGTTGGTCGCCAAATTTTCGCCACAAAAATCGCCAAGTTACCATAATCTAAAGATCAACCCTCTTTTTTTTTAATTCCAAGAAAAATACAGGAAAAACGGTTAATCTGTATCTGTTGTTTTGTCCTTAAATTTCAAGAAAGAGTTGTTGCCAGAGCCTCAAGGAGCTTGGACTTCTATTTCCATCCCAGTTTTGAGAAAAAGCACCGTGGTAGAGGATCCAATGGCTTCCCACGCCTCTCCCCTATCACCAATCCACACGAGAGGACTTAAAGGCTCGCCATATATTTAGAGTGTTTCCATGCTCTAAAGACAGTATACATTTGCAAACAAACATCGATGCTTTCTCCCGGATTCGAACCCGGGGCCATCAGTACTGCAGTAGGCATACCAAATCACTAAACATATGAACGGCTAATTTGTATCTTTATTCGAAAAAAGAAAAGAAATTTTCTTGAGAATTAATCGGCTCGATCAAATGAAATCGCAGATGATGTGAGCGTCATACTTATCCATAATTGCCATTAAACTGCGTTCTTTGTCGAAACTTTACGGTCGAGAGGCTAATAGGTAAGTATCAAAAATAAAGATTTTCCCTGGAATTTTCTGTTATATCAGTAAACGATTAAAGATACTGTTCCATAAAAGTCTTCTTTATTTTCCTTCTTTATTTTGGCAACCGTCCCTTCTTTATTTATAAACGTCCCTTGTTTATTTTAGCAACCGTCGACCATAGATACATATTTCTAGTTGCAAAAGTTTTTAATTGAGGAAATGATTCTTATTTTCATATTTTTAAATTAAAAAAAAATAATCTATATATATAAAGAAGAAAGTATATTTATTTGCCCTCTAATAACTCAATCACTACTTCAGTTATTCAGTTATCGTCACCAAACTTTCTACAATTCTTTTCTGGGTCCTGGAAAAGGTCAACGTCGACCATTAAAAAAAAAAAAATAAATAAATAAAAAAAAAAAGATAAAATCAGAGATATTAATTAAAAACTCGGAAAAGCGATCATTTCTGCCCTCATTTTTCCGAGTGGCAACAGTCTCGCACTCTGGCGATAAAAATCTGCTTTATTTCGAGAAGCGTTGCCATTGCTGACTTTCAAATCCTACAGTTTGTTAATAAAATATATCTAAGTTTTACGATGAAATAAAAATAGCCTTACCAAGCATTAAATGCATTATTCCCGATTTCTAAAATTAGTGGGAAGCCATTTTGACTGTCACCATCTTCGTACGACTTCAATCAACCGAAATATTAATTGAAAACTCATTTTTAGCTAATTTTCGCACTCATTTTTACGAGTGGCAACAGTCTAGCGCGTTAGAGATTAAAATGCTTTATTTCAAAAAGTGTTTTATTTCGAAAGCTACTGCTCGCTTTCAATCATAGAGTTTGTTAACCAAAAATTTGTAAGTTTTGAAAAATCAATAGATATAAATAAGAATGTCTGTTTGTGTGTTTCTTTGTTTGTTCGCGTTATTGATTTCAGATCAATTAGGACATATTTTTTGCCACGTTTAATTGAATGAAATTGAATATATGTGAAATAATTCAGAAGACAAACAACAAAAATTAGCGTTATATTTTCAAAATATTCACAGGACTAGTTTCGATGGTTTTATCGAACCACCATCCTCAGCTGCAAAACAGCTGATTTTGCTGTTTTCGGCGTGTTATTGTGTCTTATTTATATGTGAAATATTGGATAGAACTTGAGCTTTTATGACCATTTGGACGAAAATCATTCAAAACTGCGTGGCATTGTTACTGATATAATGAGAGAGAATTAGTTTACTTTTCTGTCGAAATTTTTTGTATGTTTCCATATCGCATCAGACTGAAAATTGCATGCCTATGAATCGTATTTATTGCATCGTTATTAGAGAATGATTACAGCGGTATCGTTCTCTCTGTTAGATGCGTTACTCTCAATTTAACATAACTGGTATCGGGTACTTCCGCTTGTTTCATATAAAATATAAAATTTGTATAAAAATGGAATCTAACATTTGACACGATCTTCTGGTTCCTGCAATTAAGTTTCATAAATTTTTGTGCTTGCAAATAGAACATAACCCGTCTGACTTGCGTACTAGAGAAATTAAGGAATTATTTGCTACTAAATTCGTAAATAATGTTCAAGGACCGGTACACAAACTGAAAAGCAAAATGGTTGAATCTGTACGTAACTAAAAATAAAATATCAGTTTAGAAAAAGAATTCTAATGAAGAGATTACAAGACAAGAATACCCAAACAGAATATTGTGAAAAATACTGATCAATATAAATTTTGTTATTATTTATTCGAATTTGCGTTCTAGAAAATACTGATATACTTCCGAATTGGCACTAAGTTGTAATTTTATTTGCGTTAATTGAAAACGAAAATTAATTGCACTTAAATGAATTTTTTACGATTATCAAATTATAAAGCTAAAAACTTCATGAGAATATTAATAACACACTTACTTAATACTGTTACAAAATGTACATGCGCGGTAAGATGGCTTCCCCACAAAGCAGTTTAGGCTTCCCATAAAATGGCAAATTAAGACAGGGTTGCCACATTTGGCGAGAAATCGTTCATTTGGCGGTATTTGGCGACAAAATTGGCGATATGCCATGGACGGATGGAGAATTTTCTGGAACGAATACCGGGTTAGCCCAAAATGTTCTCGAACACAAGCCGAAAACTATACAAATCCTGCTGGTCCGCACTCAGTTAATGTGCCTCGTCGAGCTGATAGTCAGTCATTGAGCGAGTGTCTCGATGTCTACCGCCGAGCTGGTCGTCGAGTACATCGAAAGAGTCTCTTAGTGTATCGCGGTTAGTGTATCGTTGAGAGAGCGTGTTGAGTTCCGGGAACGACTGAAACGAAGAGTCGAGAGTGTGCTCTGTGTGTCGTAGAGTGCATCGCGAGTTGTAACGTGGAGAGTCTCGAGAGTACGTGGAATTCCGAGAACGGCCGAGCAAAGTCGGGAGCTGTACTCTGGTGCTTTGCAGTGAAGCTGTCTCCAACGTTATTGCCTGACAGTGTGAAGGCTGTGTCGCTGATTGTTCCAGCGTGTTTATTGCAGATCTTCGGCGATTGTAAAAGTGTTTTTAAGTTGCCCAAGTGTCGTCGTTATTCACTTTAAATCTATGAACCCCGTACGAACGTGGAGGAAGAAAATAACGTAACAACTGGTGTCAGAAAAAAATCATAACAACACTTTGAACTGGACTTTGAATGTACTGGACTTTGAAGCTCAAGTTTCAATTTTGTGGGAAAATTCGTTGGGCGTAGCAAATGTGCAAATTAAGGACAGTAGTCAGTATGAAAGGTATCACTGAATGCTATTGAAGAGAAAAAAATAAACAACGAAATACTACAATTTAGTGGTATACAAACTATGGATCATCGGGCATAATCCCTAACTGTGGAGCGAAATATTATTGTGGGGTAACAAGGTGGATACAAATCTTAAACAATCTGAATTCATGGTACATAACTAAGGTTCGTGGCCCTGACTGAGATCGAAAAATCCCTTTTCAGGGTCATTTCCAACTTTAAGCGAGAACGGTCGGTAGAGGGTTGAATGTCGCTATAGATTTTACTAATTTTCTTTCAGTCTTTACTCAGTTCATGATATTAATATTCTGTTTACACAAGATGACATACACAGTTTTTCTATCTTTTTTTAACTTTATTATTCAACATAAATTACGTAACATAAAAATTCAGCAGCAAATTTACAAAGTTTTTAAAAGCAGCCTGAATGTTTTCATTAATTTCAATACCGTGTTAAGTATTGTCATTATTAGTCCAAAGGGGCAATTTACGTGTTACATTTTATTCGAGTTTTAATTACGATTTGAATTACTTTGTACTACATTCCTTCGGACCAGAGCTTAAACTCTTTTATTATAAGTCAACTGATGTATGATATTACATTTTTACTTCCTTGTACAAAGTAAAAAGGAAGTATTGTAATCGCGAAAAGCTTCAGGCAGCATATTTCAATGAAAATATCCACTTTGACCGTTTTCGAATGCAATTTAACGATGTTTTTGCGTGATATCTGTACGTAAGGACAGAATAAAAGACTCTTTTCCTCCAAAAAAACCTAAAAAACTGCTTTAAAATGAATTCTGAAGAGAATTTTTCGTGGCTTCTGTACGAACGTATGTACGTACGTGCGTACGTACGTATCTCGCATAACTCAAAAACGAGTAGCCTCAGAACGTTGAAATTTTGTATATAAGACTACTATAACATGTAGATGTGCACCTATTATTTAGGTATTTTGGTTTCAATCGGCCGCGCCAAACGTATATAAATATGTTTATAAATATATCCACTCTGTGACCCGACTCAGTGATCTCAGTTTCTTTACTCTTATATGTTTGTAAATTGTACATTTTTTGCCTTAAAAATGATTGAATTATGTTGTTTTTATCTTCCGGTTAAGGGTTTTATGCCTTTAGTAAATCTGTATGCAATATTTTTAGAATTATCAACAATTTTAAAATTGTTTAAGTGCCGCTAAGCCTCTTTTAATGGCGGCCATTGATGTTTACATTTGAAACAGGAGACTAGTGGATTTGTTGCCAATCTAGAGAAACTTAGCTTCGCGACAACAAAGATAACGCCTTCATTTATTATTGCCAACTAAATTATGCTTAATTCTTTCTTGAATTTTTTCGAGGAAATAAACGTTTGAGATTTACTTCGTAATTTTTAATATATATATTTTGAGTTTTTATGTATTTTTGCCTTGTCGCTAAGTGAAAACTGAATTAATTGAATGAGAAATACTCAACTGTTTCTTTTTTGTTTTGTTTGCTTAATTTCTTTTATACGTCATTCTAGCTTTGTTATAGTATTTGAATAGAACATGTGGCAACGATTAGTGGATTTAAATGATATCAATTTTGTGCATTCTGAGTTATAATATGAACGAAATATAATACTGTTACGTAAACATAGCGCTAGCGTGTCACTATGGAAAAGAAATACAGTGAAGTTTAAAGAATGCATTTATTCTATTGTGGTTTATGCGCTGTCGGCGAAGTAGATTTAATTCAATCTAATAAGTTAAATCTAATAAAAAATGCAACAAAAAATGCGTATAATATAATATTCCGTACAAGGAAGTCATGTGCTGTACACATCAGATTTTTTAACTTTATTATTCAACATAATTTACGTAACATAAAAATTCAAAAGCAAATTTACAATGTTTTCAAAAGCAGCCTAAATGTTGTCATTAATTTCAATACCGTGTTAAGTATTGTCATTTTTAGTCCAAAGAAGCAATTTGCCCAGAAAGAATGGTAATTTCGTTTTGGTATTTTGCGTTGATTCACTATAAATGTCGGTTAACTTTTCAAATTGTTGCCACCAAATATTAGAGCCCTGTCTTGTATTTAAAGAAATTAAATAATGAAGAATCTGTATAAATATATGTATGTTTCTCGCATTGTAATAAAACAACGGTACCTAGAGCCATCCAATTCTGATTGACGTAAACCTCCACCGAATATGGGCATCTGGAAGCCATATTTGGAATTTGTTTCATAATCGATTTTATATTTTGTAACACTTTAACGAATTTTTGAAACAAACTCAAATATTTCCAAGCGAGCAATGGTAACACTGTACGTTAGGTTAGGTTATTTAATTACGGCAAAGCCTCGAGGGCTATCTGCCTAAGGGGAGGGATGCCTTCATGGAGGACTTTCTAAGGGAAACTGGCTCGTATACACGTTACACATGGGGAAAGCCACGAAACCACCCATGCAGCCAGCCCGTTCTCGGGATTCGAACCTCGGACCGAACTACCAGTGTTCAGCGACTTTACCGCTCGGCCGCCGGTTTGCCGGCAACACTGTATGAAAAAAAAAAAAAAAAAAAAAAAAAAAAAAGAAACATTTTTATCTCCAGGGCGCGAGACCCTGTATCGGAAATTCTAAATATATATTCATTTTAAAATTATTTTGCGATATTGCAGTTGAATTGAATTGTATGGTTTAAGTGCGAAGAAAATGATATTTAATAAATAAGGTAACTCACAAAGTGTTGAAAAAAAACGCCCTTCTGGGCGTAACGTCAAATCTGAAGGCTTTCAGATATTTTTTAAATTTATTTTTTGTTTTTTGTTTTTACCTTTTGATAGTTCATCCAACAATGTACCGTTTTCTTAGTTATATGATTTATACGCAATTTCCTGTAACTTTATTATTAACTTTTTATAGTTTCAACTTCTATTATTAAATATGATTTTCTCATTGTTTATATTTCATAAAATACAACAGAAAAATCTCATAATATTTAAAAACATCATATCTTTAAAATTCCCGTTAATTAAAGCGTTAAGTGCTGCATTTTTTTTAAATATTTGTTAATATCAATGTTATTTTAGAAATAATATAGCAAATATAAAAAAAAAAGTACTATTTCTTTAAAAGTTAATACACGGCCAACATCCTTTTATTTGTGTTGCCATATAATTTATTTATATTCGCTACATTATTTCTTTAAAAATCATGCATCGTTTTAGAAAAAGCATCCTTTCAGATGAAATGCGATAAGGATAGAAAAGTGAGGATTGATGTTAACATCACTTCTGTTGGTAAGTAGTGAACTAGTGCAGTGGTTTGCCACAAAGCTTGAAAAAAAAGTATTGAGAATCAAGATGTTTTCATGAACTCATATTAAAAAAAGAATTCTACCGTTTTCCCCTTAGAAATAGGGAGATATGTGCTAAAATATGCACAGAGTTTCTTCAAGCAACAGGGAGAGATTACCTATAAATCTTCTTTCTCCTGAATCCGTTTTCCATCAGAAATAATAACTTTGGTGGCAGTTACTCGTTCAAAGCATTCGTTTTTAGGGGCTCCAGGGTCCTGTTAAACGCCAACCCCCAAAGCTTACTAGAAATTAATGGTCTGTAACGATCTTTGGTAGCTTCCGTTGCGCTTCCTACTATCCTATTTTTCTTGGCAATTCTTCCGGGAACAGTTAAGACAATAGGAAATTGTCTTGTTTTTGTTTAACACAAAAATTATAAATTACACCCGAAAATATTTGTAAGAAAGGAAGTTTTATAAGTTTAAAGGTCAAATAATAAACTGAAATGAATTGCTTCTTATTTTAGACGAAAACTATTACCTTTTTGCTTCTCTTTCATTTATTTTTTTATCTCGGAACCCGTATGAATAAAATTTCTTTATTGTTAGAATAAAAACGTTGTCAGTATTCGAAATCTAAAAGTACAAGACATTAGCAAAACGAGTTGTAGTATATTTTTTGACAGTTAATGACAGTAAGCACTTAACCATGTTATCTTATTTAATTCATAAATTTTAACTTTTAACATCTCCATTTTTGTGTCATTTAATTCGGTGCTTTATTAATTTTTGTTTATGTCAGTCATAAAGTTAAATGTTTCAATTTTTAAATAAAAAAAAAGTTTTTGTATTAGGAATGCATTTAATGAATTACCATGTTCCATATAATCTGCAGATAAAATATTCTTTTGACGTAATGTTTTATATTTTCATCTGTCCATGAGCAGATTAGACGCTAAGTTCGTTTGTTTTATCTACTTTGTAAATTAAGAGCTATACTCTACCTAACAATACGTATTTGGACACCTGTGACATAAACGAAAAACAAAACGAAAGAAAACAAAGGTTGACACATCGAAAGATTTGACTTCGAAATGATTACACCTTTCTCAAAAGCAGGTAAATCTGCACTTCGTGGCATCTTCCATGAGCCTAATGCCGATTGTGTTCCTTACAAGATATGCTCTTTTGCAAGAAAATAGAAGCACAAAGAAGGACTTTTACAATCGTGACAAAATTTGGTATGCAAAAACATCTTGATCGAACATGCAAATGATCAAAGTTTTAAGGCAAATAAACAGGAATTGGGCGCAATCAGCAAAGTATAAAAGCAGTAACAGAGGCGGAAAATTTATCTTGTTTTGTTGCTGCCGCTGCAATTCCGTAAAGAAGCAACTAAAGATGCCATTACAACGATATCGAAGACCTTACAGACAACTAAACGAGTTCGAACGTGGTCGCATTGTACGTTTGCGAGAAGCTGGGGTCATATTGAGCAATAGGCCGCCACCTGCAGTCGCCAACCCAATCGCCAAATCCTGGTGGTGAAGAATCATCAACCACCACCTTTTAGTCGAGCGTCTTCGATGTCAGGAAACTGAAGAAATGTGCAATGCGTCCAAGTTCGTCAGAAGTCGAACTTGGACCTCTCGAATACGCGCCGAGTGTGCTACTATTACACCACGAAGGCATGCAGAAAGGAGGAAGAAATACCTGACAGTGGAATTACAAATCCTTTCGAATTACAAAGCTGGAAAGTCAATAAAATTTGTTTATTAAATTAATAGAACATTTTAAGATATTCAAAATAAAACGATGATTTCCTTTCAGTTGCTATTCATATAATTTACTGTCATATAATTTACTTTCTTGAAAAATATACGATGAAACAATGGCATTTATTGAGGTTAAACTTATTTCTCTTCACGAAACTTAGCATTAAGACATTTTTGTAATTCCATTAATCTTATACGCGCGCACAGACAGAAATATATAAAAAAAAGCTTTAAATAGCTATCGTTGGGTTCAAAATAAATACTATTTACACTCATTTCACAATAACATTGAAAATACTTAAATATGTCATTTTAAAAATTATTATCCTAGACCATTTAAATTATCACAGTAGGAGCATTTTTGGAAAAGCAGTAATCGGCTTATATCCATTAACTTACAAAATATTTCCATGCTTATATATATATATAGATTTTCAATTTCGTATTTATTTATTTTTTTTTTTTAAATTTGAGTAAAAGTTCTGAAAACAAATAGCTTTAAATTCTCTAAAGCCCTTTAGCGAGGCATAATGCGATTTATTGTTCTTCAAACTGTAATGCACTCTGCTACTTCGAAATATTTTTAAATCCGTCGTCATTCGCATTACTCAGTTTTAAACAAAACTATGACTTCTAGGAAATATTGATTCAAAGGAGATACGCATTTATCCCTAGTTCATTCTACATAGTATTTAAGCCTCTAAAATGGCAACGAGAATTAATTTTCTCTTCTTTGCTGCTATTGGTTACCTGTTGCTTCATGCTGTGACGTCATATTTTTCGCAAACAAGATGGCGATTCATCTGGGAATAAGCTCATTGTTTGCAGAGTTCCGAATTCCGGGAATATAATCAGTTTTGTATTGCCTTCTTCTGAACCTCTTCTTTTATTTGAGTTAAAAATTTAAAGAGAAACTGATTTAGCCGAGAATTTCCTTCGTCTGGCTAAGCTGTTGCTCTAACAGATACGCTTTAACAATAAAAGGTAGTAAAAAAAAAAAAAAAAAAAAAAAAAAAAAGAAAAAAACTTTTCTGCCTCAAAATACAGATTCATATTTATTCAAATTTAAAAAAAAAAAAGATGAGAAAGAAAACGATTTGAAAATGTCTTAATCGACGGTAGCAATTTTTCTGAAAATTAATGAATTTTTCTGAAATTCATTAATTCTGAAAAATAATTCCTCAAATGGCAAAGAAAATAAATAAAAGACCTGAACGCTTTCAGATTTTACATTACTCCCAAATAGATTTTTTTAACGTTTTGTGCGTTGCCTTACCTTTATTCATTAAATATCAGGTTCCTTGCACTTAAACCATAAAATTCAATTGAACGGCGATATCGCAAAATAATTTTAAAATGAGCATATGTTTAGAATTTCCGATACACACTCTCGCGTGGAGATAATTTTTATTTTTTTTCCTGTACAACGTTGCAATTACTCGCTTTGAAATCCTTGTGTCTGTTAATCAAAAATTCGTTAAAGCTTTACAAAATATGAAATAGATAATATAACAAATTCTAAATTCGGGCTTCCAGATGTTCATATTCGGGTGGAAACGTAAGTTATTGAAAACTGGATGGATCTAGGTACCGCCGTTCTTTCACAATGCGAGAAATATACATATACGCATTTATGATGATTCTTGTTAAATTGCATTCGATAGGGGCCAAAATGGATATTTTCGTTGAAATATGGTACCTGAAAATTTTCGCGATTACAACACTTACTTTTTACTTCGTAAAAGTAAGTAAAAATAGCATTCCCAAACTTTAAACATAATATTATTATTATGATATAAGATCATGTTCTGACATGGAAGAAAACACGCGATTTCATGTAGCGTCATTGTATGTCGAAAATTTGCTTTTAATGTAAGCATTTTAAAGAAATACCTACTGTTGGCATATTTTTTGTTTCAGTTTGGTATAATTTATACGATATATTGATGGTACGTTTATTATATTACTGATACTAAGAAAATATTATTGTATTACATTAGATTGAAACTATGACGGCATACGTATTACCTGAAATGTCAATAGTTTTTATTTCCTAATTTGACAATAAGAAAGTTATTTATGAATGGTTGTTGCTTAGAACGAGCGAATTGATTTCATTCATACTGAAATGTTTCTAGACATTCGCTTTTCAGGGTTACATATAACTTATAAATTTTGTTTTGGAAGCAGCCCGCTCATGTAGCGGTTCAATCTAAATAACGTTCAACTAGATATTTGCATACTTTACATTCAGCAATGTCAAACATTACGCTAAATTTTAATTTGTTACGAGACAAAAAGCAAGCGCATCGGTCTTATTAAAATATAACTTCTTTTCGCCAATTTGTTTATACTTGAAACGAATAGTCACACTGTTTCCTTTTATATTGTTACGAAATGTACAGGCGCGGTAAGATGGCTTCCCCGCAAAGCAGTTTTAGTGTTGCCATAAAATGGCAAAATAAGGCGGGGTTGCTACATTTGGCGAGGAATCGCCCATTTGGTGACATGCCACGGACGGATGGAGAACCTTCTGGAACGAATTCTTACCGGTTAGCCCAGAATGTTCTCAAACACCAGCCAAAAGCTATATAAACCCTGCTGGTACGTGGAGAGTTAGTTAGCATCGAGTTGGTGTCTCGTCTAGCGAGTCAACCCCTGCGGAGTCGACGATCGAGTTGACAGCCGGGCAGCGAGTGCCGAGTGGGTCGTGGAGTGTAATGAAGAATCTCTTAGTGTATCGCGGTTAGTGCATCGTCGAGAGAGCGTGTTGAGTTCCGGGAACGACTGAACCGAAGAGTCGGGAGCCGTGCTCTGTGTGTCGTCGAGTGCATCGCGAGTTGTAGCTTGGAGAGTCTCGAGAGTACATGGAGTTCCGTGAACGACCGAGCAGAGTCGGGAGCTGTACTCTGGTGCTTGCAGTGAAGCTGTCTCCTCCGTGATAGCTTGATAACCTGAAAGCTGTGCTGATTGTGTCACCATGTTTTAGTAGATCTTCGACGACTGTAAAAAATGACTTTAGAGCTGTCCTGATTAATATTGGCTAAATAAAGTGTGTTTTTATATTTCATCAAGTGCTTTCGTCTTTATTCACTCCAAATCCACACGAACCCCGTACGAACGTGAAGGAAGAAAATAACGTAAGAACTGGTATCAGAAAAAAAAATAACGCAACGATATTCGGTTACTAAAATAATAAATTATTATTCGGTAATTAGTTGATTTTTTTTATTTTTTATTTTTTTTATTTTTATAACTTTATTTCACATTTAACATCTGGGGTCACAAAATCTCTCGACTATAAAAAGAGCTAATGAAAGAAATATGTGCAAGAAGCGCTGATATAGATTGAAAACATTAATGCTTTTGCGAGAAGAAAGGTTATTTTATGTGCGTATCATTTCCCTTGAGATTACCTGGAATGGAAAAATTCCGCTTTGGGGTAGATTTCCCTCAGCAAAACAGTCTAACTTTTTTAAAGCGATATTGATTTCAACTGCCCTTTCCCACAAGTGGCCAGCTCTTGCAGATCTCAACTCCCAGTAGCCACGAGCTAGGGATTATATTGGCATGGACATGACGTTGAAGAGGCATTGGTATTTATGAATGCATCAGACCATACCCCCAGTCTACTGAATCCTGATTGTAGACTGTGAAAGGCCGAGTAACGAATTCAACTGGACATGCCCTGGAAGAAAATCGAAGCATGTTTTCATAATGGCCCGAGGTTCCAGGGGAAATAGAAGGGAGAAAAAGTTTTTATTGAATTTCATTCAATTGCATCGTTTTTTATTACTGTTATTATTTCAGTTTTCCGACGGAATTGAGTAGGGCTGGTAAAATATGAAATGTGTTATTTTCTTTGGCAGAGGCGGACATTTTTGACATGTTGTTATACCCCGCACAGCTGTTGTGGAAACATGAGGAGGTAAATTATATATCTATTTTCAAAATAGATCTACGCTTCGATTCTTGAGGGTGAAGCACGTAATTCGTTATGGAGGTTTATCGTAAAAGTGTTGCATTTTGTGTTATGCCCAAGTACTTTAATGAAAAAATATATCTCTCATCTACAGAATATGCATTTTCTCTTTATTAGTATAAAAATTTAGAGATGATTTTATTGAAAGGAATTTTTCAGGCGTCACAGAGCTTAGGTTCTACAAGGTTTCTAATGTTACTGAAAGAATTTTTCAGATATTTGAAAAGTTACTTTAACCGTGGGTGCTGTTTATGAAAGATGCTTCCAGTTATTGATGAAAATATGGAATAGAATTCTATAAATTTAAATTATTTCATTGCATTTATATAAATTCAACAAAAATTTCACCGATAATATCAATAAACATTTTAATGCAACGATATAGATTCCTGTGGAATTTGAAAAATCATAGTAATATAAAAATTATTTAGTTTTCGATGTAGAAGCTTTAAGACTTTCAGCGACTTGAGAACTAATGATCTATAGTGTAAATTAACCTTTTGAGGGCTAAAACGCCCGAGACGGCCGTTCATTCAAACGTCGAAAACCGCCCGAAACGGCTGAGATTGCGATGTTGCTTTCTTCCCTCACCTAAGGTATGCAGTAGTAGGTAAAATTTACCTAAATGCATTGTATCAGTTTATTGCAGACAGCTTGTCCTAAGAGGCTAAAGAAAGCTTCTTTGTTAGTAAGTAGAAAGGATTCCATTTGAAATCTTCACACCTCTTTGTGCGTTAAGGGACGGGGAGGGGAGGAAACGAACCTGTTAACAGAACCCATTACCTGTTAACAGAAGATCATTACGTTTCTTAGAACTAGTTAAATCGTTAGCTGATGCACTAGAACAATTATCTTCAAACTTAATTCATTTTAATCAACTGGATTTTCTGTGAGTCCCATGACGTCAGAAAGGTCTTCAGCAGAATCTTTCAAGAAATTTTGGACCTTTTACAAGCTGCAATGAATTATTCATCCATGTAGCAGGATGACCATGTAGCTCGTTGCATGAAACAAAGGACTTATTTATTTCTGGCCGGCCCTCGCAGATAGCCACGGTACTGCCACGTAGAGTGTAAGGATTCATTTATTATTATTATTTTTTTTTTTTTTATCTAACTGGCTATTTTAGGTTAAATACATTTACAGTCATTCTGCCTTCGTACTAGACTGCTGATTTTCAGTTCGCGCGTATTCTAATAAGATAGAAAGAGGTAGTATTTAAAGAAAAGTATTAGACTGTTTAATCAAAGCGTGTTTCGCCTGTAGAAGACCACGTTACTAGATGCATTTAATTGATAGCAGCCGGTCTTCGGTTTGAATTATTTTTGGCAATAGTGCCTGTCTCGCCGATATAGGTTTGAGCCAACACGCGGATTAATCATTTCATATGAATTCCTTGTCTTTTGAGTTACGCCATAAATGCTGTCTGGTTTGTAAGCACAAGAAGTGCCATCTAATAAATTATTTTGATATAGTTCAATAAATTATTTTGATATCTAATAAATTATTTTGATATATAGTTCTTAATTAAAGGATCTTTTACACTTTTCTTACGTTCTGTTTCAGCTTAGACATAGTGATAAGTCGCCTACACTTCTATTTAAGTATTTGCCAGAAGTTGCGCATAGTTACAGGCATAAACAATCCCTACAAATGTTACAGATCTGTAGTGTATCTTTCACATTATAACTGTTAAGCAAATGAGCTATTTGAATGCATTCCTTAATGATTTATATCTTTGTATTTAATAATTTGACTGATATATTCTTGCGTGCGTACGGGTTCGCAACATTATATCAGTTAAATTATTAAAACGAAAGATTGATTGAATGGACACAGGTCCGATGATAGGTTGATAAAATTTATTTTGTCAAAAGAAGCACTTCAGAGTTCTGGAACATACCGCAGAAATAGTCGTAGAACTCTTACAATCAGTAGTTACACTTCAAGTTATTAAGAACGTTAAACACAACGCAATGCAAAGCACATCTAAAAGGCAAAACTTTCAATACCCAGAATTCGCTCGGAACTAACGACTACTCAGAGCAGATGCTCTCTTTAATCTTATATAATTTCCCAATATAATTCCAGTACTTCCTGCTTCTCGAAATTACTGGAGGGTGTATGAGGACCGAATCAGCGACTATTCTAGTAATCAATCGCAGTACCTATTACGGTGATACAGGGATCGCACCAAATGTCGCCAAATGATCGCCAAGTATGGCGGCTTCCGACGATAGCTAACCAACTTTGGTGACAACAATTAGTCGCCAAAACCTTTGCCAACTAGGCGATATTTAGCCAATTTAGCGTGATAGCCATTTACTGAAATGTTAAATATACTTGCCCCTATATTCTTACTTTTCCGGCAAGCATCTCTCCTCTAAATTTTCATGTTACATTATTAAAAAAAAATACAACGATTTCACATATAATTCCACTAAAATCATCTACCTATATGCAAATTTCGGAACAATATGTTAAGATGTATTTAACTTGCAATATATTCCATTAAGAATTATAAATATTTACAAGATTACTGTTCTAAAAATGATTTTTTAAACACTATACATTAAAAGCTTCGAGAAAGAATATTTTTATATTTTGTTATTAATGTTAAGTTAGGTTATTTGAATATGACAAAGCGTAAGAAGAAGGAGGCATGTCTTAGTGGTATTAATGTCAGGTTAGGTTATTTGAATATGACAAAATTTAAGAAGAAAGATGCCTGTCTTAGTGGTGGACTTAGGCATGTCTTAGTTCGAAAACTGATACGCATGGATGTTACAAACGAGGGGAAACTATAAAAATGGGAGAAACCATGAAGCCAGCCTGTAAAAATACCTAAAAATAAGAATAATATCTTCAGAATAATCAATGCATTATTCTTTCGAAATCTATTGTATTTAGTAGAACAAAAATCCACCGTTGTTTGGATGTTTGTTGCTTTGGATCACAAATTTATTCTTCAGATCAGACACCAGTTTTTAGTTTTAATTGAAATTCAAGTTTCTCTCCTCTGAGAAGGGTACGCTGCGCATAAAGAATGCGACATTCCTTTATCTCCCGTCCTCCTGAGCCGATTCACGAAATTCAATTTCGTTATACATGCCTCAAAAGATCGAGTTAAGATATATATTAGATTTATATATAGCATTAATCTAACGTAGGTATTTTGACACAGAATCGGACTTTTTCTGAAATAATATACCAATGTTTTTTCTATATTTCGATTCGACGACTCAAATTACGCCTAGATATTAAATTTTGTAATTTTTTGTGAGAAATTTATCTTGGCGCATTTTTATCAGTTTGCGCCAAGTGTAATTTACTCAGCGAACTTCTTAATTTATAGCAACCAATTTTCCCTTTCCTTTTTTTCATTGTACACAATCGGGGGAAAAAAGTTATCGTTCCCAATTTCATATAATTTTAACAAAGTGCGTAAACCACATTTGGCGTTATTATCGCATAATATTTAACAAATGTGCTAAATTTCAAAACGCGCCAATATGTAAATTTATGTATAACTGCGGAAATTTTGAATAAAAAATCTCCACTTTTTTGCAGGTATGCTTAGAAATACACCTACTTTAAGATGATGATAAAAAGTTTTATAATTACAAAGCAAAATTTTTTTCGAAAAATTTATAAAAATCATTTAAAGATACGAATTTAAAAACAAATCATAAAACATTGGCGAATTTTATTTGGAATGAACCTAAATCTCGAAATGGGAAAGAAAGAATCAAGTAAGTTTATTAAAAAAAGAGAGACATACATATCAAACTCAATTATTATTGAGGAGCTAAAATTTTGTTTGTTTGAGTTAATTTTTTAAAAAAATACCCGTGCGACGTTTACAGAACTTCTCCGTTGGGCATCATTTGAGTGGTAGAATCGAAATAATGAAAATTGGAATTTCATTTCAGAAAAAGTCCGTTTTGTGTCAAAATAAGTATATTAGAACCACGTTATAGATAAATCGAATACATAGCATAAGTTGCGCTTTGAAGCATGATAAACGAAATCTAAATTTCGCCAATCGGCCCAGTAGAACAGGAGATATAGAACTGTCCCTTTTTTGTTTTGCGCAGTGTACCTACTAGGAGATGTTCAGAATCAGACTGGCGTACAGAAATGTCAGATCGAATAACTCCTCAAAAGCACTATTACCTTAAAAACTATAAAATGCGGACTACTTCGAAAACTTCACATAGCCATAGACGAAAATAAATTCGGATTTATGAACTCTGAGCAAAGATGAAGGTGTTCTTGTCAAGCACATAAACATGTCATTTCTTCACTTTGCCGCCATATCAGCAACAAAGATCATATCCATCAGTCAGCACTGACAAGGGAAAAACGTCAAGAAGAGTAGACTTGCGAACATTTCAAACGACATTTCGATGCGTTCGAGTTACAACTTGGCGGAATCATCATTTTTAAATTTTTCGATCTAGATATTTCAAACTAGATTTTTAAACGAATGTACTGCGATGTGTTCCTATCTATCACGTCAGAACTTTCTAGACGAAAGCAACTCATTTATTATTTAATTATATCTCATTTTATGTGGAATTATTGGTCCATAAAAATGCACGTAAAATGTATTTTACCACTCGCAGTTATCGTTAACAGACAAGCGAAGTATGCCTTTTCATTTTGCTTCATCAACAAAAGGGAAAAATGTAAACAAAAGATAAATAAAATCTGAAAGCTTTCGGATTTTACATTACGCCCGAAGTGCGTCTTTTTAACGTTTTGCGTAAATATCGTGTTGTTTCCACTTAAACCATAAAATTCAACTGAACAGCAATATCGCAAAATAATTTTAAAATGAGCATATCTTTGGAATTTCCGATACACAGTCTTGCGTGCTGGAGATAAAAATATATTTTTTACCCGTACATTGTTGCCATTGATCGCTTTAAAATCCTTCATGTTGTAAATCAAAAATTAGTTAAAGTGTTACAAAACATGAAATCGATAATAAAACAAATTTCAAGTTCTAAATTCGGGTTCCAGATCCCCATATTCTTGTCTAGACGTACGTTATTCAAAACTGGATGGCTGTAGGTAATCGTTGTTTTATCCCAGTGCGAGAAACATACACACATTTATGCAGATTCTTCATTGTTTAATTTCTTTAAATATAACACAGGGCTCTAATAGTGGGTGGCAACAATTTGAAACGACGTGAACCGACATTTATAGTGAACCAACTCGAAAGGCTAAAACGTCCTTTGGGCTAATAAAGAAAAATGAATGCAAATTTTACAACTTTGTCTTACAACGCTCAAATTTTAGCTTAAAACTCTATCAATAGATTTTAATATACTAATCAAATTAAAAGAGAAATGCTCCAATGTAAAGTATAAAATTAAACTTCTGTAGTTTGAAGTAGACTTTGAATATAATTACTTATATTAATAGATTACATTATTAGATATTCTGTTATGGCTTCTGTGTATGGCTGTCATAAGCTTCATCGATTTACAATATCGCTGAGAGCACAGAACATGATTTTAAAGGGCCGTTCACATTGGAGTTTATCTAAGCTAACGAAGTCAGTTCCATATCTCGACTAAAGAAGGAAATTTGAAAATTTTCTTATTTTACATCACGCCCAAAACGTCGTTTTCTAAACTTTTATGTGTTACCTTTAGTCATCAAAAATCATATTCTTATCACTTAAAACACATGAAATTCAATTCAACAGCTATATCACAAAATACTTAAAAACAGCATATCATTAAAATTTCCGATACATAGGAGATAAAAATGATTTTTTTTTTCGTTTAGTGTTGCCATTACTCGCTTAGAAATCGTTGAGTTTGTTAATCAAACATTCGTTAAAATTTTACAAAATTTGAAAATTTAAAACAAATTCGAAATTCAAAATTCGGTTTCCCAAGTGACCTTGTTCGGTTGGAAAACTAAGTTATTTAAAATTGGATGGCTCTAAGTACCGTTGTTTTCTCACAATTTGAGAAACCTTTCATGCATTCATGCAGATTCTTCATTATTTCATTTCTTTAAATATAAGACTTGGCTATAATAATTGGTGGCAACAGTTTGAAAAGTGAATCGATGCAAAATGCCGGTTTGAAATTAATAGCGATTCCGGGCTAATACCCTTTGGGCTAAAAATACTTTGTTTGCGTACCATCGGTTCAGAATCGCGGACCTAGAGGGTAAAATATTTCTTCTCGTTTAAGCAGAAAAGTCGCTGATTCCTTGGCTTCCCTTAAGGTCATATTATATTATCGAGATGAAGAAAAATGTTTCACCAATTGAGTTACTTAAAACATCTGCCCTTTTTTCTTTACCTTGTTCAGGTTCATAGATGGATGGGTACTCTTACAAAGTCGATACACTTACTCTTTGCTTATCCAGTCTAAAAGGCAAAGCGTAATTGCACTGGCGTCGGCTGGGCAGACTTATTAAGAGTAAAGCCACTAAAACATCAATAAAAGGAGCCGGAAACTGCCTTTCTAACACGGACTTTTTGTCAATCTTGCCGGATTGATTAATGAGTGAGAGTAAACTCGTGCTTTCACATTTGTGCCCGGATACTCGATCAATTTATTTTACTTCTTCGCTCAGGACCGCGGAAAATTTTATCAAAAGAGCCAAAACAATATTTCATCTCTCCAATGGCTTCTTGGGCATAGGAGCTCTTTTGATTCATCCTCCTCAAAGCTTTGCCCGATTTTAAAGACAAAGAAGGGGGCAGAGAATGAGAGGAAAAAAAAAAAAAGATGATAAATGACTGACAGAATATAAAGTTAGAAATGGAGAAATATATATAAATTTCTTCCGCAACAATAATTGAATTTTTCGCAAAAGAAAAATAATGCATTACAATTAAAGAAGGATAATTTTTATTTATTAAAGTAAAAAATGAGTTCGTTTCGAAATAGAGACGAAGCTTTAAAGAAGAAATTAATAAATATTTTGAGAGGCATGAAAACTCCTCAGAAAATTACTTACATAACTCAAACAACTTACTATGATCTGCTGCATCTGCTAATATACTATTTAATTTTATTTCTTAAAATGTTTAAATTAATTGCTTCTCTAATTTTAATAAAACTTCATGCCATTTTTCTGGTCCCGACTGAGTGGCGCTAGGTCTAAAATAATTTATTTTATTTAGTAAATAATGCATTATAATTATTTTCAAAAATACTGACTCTTCCCAGAAGTTCTGCGGCTTTTTAAATCGAAGCCAATTTCCTTTGCTGGTGATGGAGAGTGACCTTGAAGGAAAACGAGTTTAAACAGGGTTTTTTGTGGTCAAGTGATATAATTTACCCAGAACGGTTATTATTTATGCATCCTGTGCCTGCTTGAAGACCACGTTGCCATCTTGAATTCCAGCAATTAGGGTCCTGTGGCTTTCAGCGCTTCTAGCCATTCAGCTTGTTTACGCCTAATTTTACGAGTCAGAGCCTTCCTGTCGGTTAAATTATCCTGTGAGCTGTTAGGCTAAACTCACTACATTTAATTTATGTTAAATATTACCTGTTTGAGCTAAGCCAGAAGTGTTGGCTTTTGTTTACTCGCAAGGCTAGCCATCTGTGAATTTATAAGTTAATAAACGGTTCTTTGTATCCTTCTTTGGACTTCTGTTGTATTTAAGATCTGAGTATAAATTTTCACTCAGTCTTCTAGGTCTCGTTAGTTTAAGCTATCAAATAATACGAGACTCTGGAATGTAACGGTTGGGATTAGTACATTTTTCATTCAGTTTTGGTAGAAAATTGTGGGATCGCCTTCCCTCGGACGCATGGTCTCGTTCAGTTTGCCAAATTTGTAAGGCTTTTTGTTTTAATTTCAATTTTTAGTATGATCGAAGTCACTGTATTTCTTATTAATTCACCTCGTTGATTATTCTTCTGTTTTTGCCAGTTCATCAATTTGTTCGTTCCCTTAAACCACATAATAGAGGTTTGATTTGGTTTATTTTATTACAGCAAAGCACTCGAGGGCTATCTGCCTAAGGGAAGGGACGCCTTCGGGGAGGACATTATAAGTAATCGTGGCTCGTATACATGTTGCACATGAAAAAAACACGAAAATGCGCATGCAGCCAGCCCGTTCACCGGGATTTGAACACCGGACCGAACTACCAGTGTTCAGCGATTTTACCACTCGGCCGCTGGTGAACCCATAATACAGGTGACAGGTGACGGAAGACGGAGATACTTGATGTCTAAGAGGGGTAAGCCCTTTGTGATCGATAAGGGACTCTATCAGGAGTATATTAAGAATATATTCATAAAATGTAAAATATAATACGTATGACAATAAGTAGGATATATACAGTGCATAACATAAATATACATATAAATACAATAAACTTAAAACATAGCAATATAACTAAATAAAGCCCTTAAAACTTAAGTGAATTGAACCCTGAAAGTATACACTGTTACGTAGAACCAGGGAAAAAGAAGACAGCAGACACACATTAACACACAAGACCACATTCATTGATGGCACAACACAGAATAGCAGAGCACAGAATGCACAACTTACTCAGCTTCGAATCTTATGGACGCCAAACAGCGCGGGATTCGGTGTGAGCTTAAAATAATGTACACGAATTATAAATCTACGATCACTGAAATTGAAAATTAAATGAAGTACTTAGACAAACGATTCTCAACCGGTAATACGCGTACCACTTGTGGTACGCAAGAGAAAAACAGTAGGTACGCTAAGAAAAAAAAAGCATTTTTAACTATTAAATTCAAAAATCTCGTGCAGAAAAAGAAAACATTCCTGTGATCGAACAATAAATGTGGTCTAAAGATTTAAAAAATAACACACTAATTAACTTTAGATTGAATAGAATTCAAATAAAACTACTAAACTTTTATTCCCTTTTTGCACAATCTATTTGTGTGAACAAGGATGTTCTATTTGAAAAACAAAAATACGGAACAAAATTAAAAGTGAAATATGACTAGACATAAAAAAAAAAAAAAATAATAATCTCTTTTAAACACGTCCAAAATTCTGAATAAATTTTAGAATTAAAGTATTATAACTTAAATTCTGATAGTTAAAATGGTATTCAATTTTTAATCTAATATTTTTATGTGTGCATATTTAATACAAATAGCCAACAGGTTGTGCAAATGGCAAAATATATTTTTTAAAATATTTCTTTTGAGAAATTGAAAAATAATCCTTGTAAAATGGAGTAGTGGAACTAAAGTTTTTAAATTTTTGTTTCGATGGCTCGAGTTAGTTAAAAGGTTGAGAACCGCTGAATTAGACTAAATACAAGTCCATTTGAAGTTTCCAATGCAAACGGTTCTTCCAATTATACATTTTAAGGGGTGTTCGAACCCAAAAATCTTCAAAAAATGGTTATTTCGGATTTTTGCATTTTCAAATTCTCTACACTTATACCTTTCTAAAAATACCATTCTTTAATCTCTATGAAAATTAGAACTGTAAAAAATCTAGTTTTAATTTGTCGTCGAATGTTTGGATAAATGAGGAATATTACACAAAAACGCGTTTTTCTCCAAACGTGATTTTTGTATACTCGATGTACCTTTTCTCGGGAACTACTGCTTATAGCTATCTAAAATTTCTATGGCTTATTTATTAGGTTTCCTAATATTAAGTAAAATGATTTTTTGTGATAAACTAAGAAAAAAAAATTTAAAAACTTTTGTATGAGAAAAGTGTTTAATTTTACTATGCCTAACAAAATATTCTGTAAATTACACTAAAATTCAAAATGTTTCAAAAGCTCATTTCAGTATAATCAGATAGGTATACTTTAATTACACAAAAAATTTCAAGCGTGTATCTACAGCAGATTTTGAGAAAAGATACATCAAGAATGGCCAATTTAACACTGTCGGTATACGGGTTGCTGATGCCCCTTAAGTGAAGTCATATCTAAATATTTAAAATTATGTTTTAAAGTGTACATGCTATAATTATTATACATTAAGGTAAAATATTAATTGCTCTGATTAATAGCTAAATATCTATGTCCGTTCTTAGAATTTAATTTAAAATCCTTTGGATAGCTCTTCAGCACTCGTCCTATTATAGTTAACACATCTAAACTTTATTTAAGTTTTCATTCTGTTTGAAAAATATCTCACCCCATAGATCCACATTGCACATCAGGAAATGGATCATTACATATATAGATCTTGCCCCGTAGATTCCCAATACGCATAAGGGAAAACACGAAAATGCCCATCCTTTCGCCTGGAATCGAACCCGAATTATCAATGCTCAGAGACTTAGCTACTCCGCCGCTGTGGTGGACTAATACTGTATTGGACATCCAAGTCCATTTAACATGCAAGAATAGTGTTCGTTTTCTTGTAGAGACAGGTTATTTCGAAGCAGGAGACATGAGAAATAAGCAATGCCCTCGTCGGGATTCGGACCTCTCGAATACGCACCGAGTGCACTGACCACTACTTCGGCGACTGGGAATTAGGAGACCCAATCTCCAATTCACGAACTAAAAAAAAGTGGTGGAGAATCATCATCCACCACGTTTTTTTTTTTTTAGTTTGGGCGCCACTGTAGAGACATTAGGTTATTTTTAATACTGAGAAATGTGAAAAATGGGCAATGTCCTCGCCGGGACTCGAACCGCGGATCTCTCGAATACACGTCGAGCGTGCTCACCACTACATTACGAAGGTATTCTAAGAAGGCTGGAGAAATACCTTATACAGTCGCCCTTTGAAAGGGCGACTGCGGATTAGGGAACCCAATCGCCAAATCCTGGTAGTGGAGAATCATCATCCACCACCGTTTTTAGTTCTGGCGCCACTATAGAGTCATTAGGTTATTTTAAGGGTAGATTAAAGAATCTTATTAAGCAGGAGAGATGAAAAATGAGCAATGTTCTCACCAGGACTCGAAACTTGGACATCTTGAATACGCGCCGAGCGTGCAGATCATTACACCACGAAGGTAAGCTAAGAAGGTGGGAGAAATATTTTATATTCTAATGAACGCTTTTATTGGGCTTAATAAGAGTAATCTATGCAAAATTTTGAATTAACTACTTGAAGTCTTCTCGCAATCAAGTGTCAATTGACCTAAAATTTGGCAAGATTTGGATTTTTTAAGCTCGAATCGTTTTCAATATTCATGATTTTACAAGGGTCTGAACCCTTGTTATTATGTTTCAAACTAAGCATTAATTGATAGGCATTTTCACGATTATTGTAAGCGCTGCAGACAACAAGTCTATTTCCGTACTTTTCCCGATAGAAAACCAATCGCTGAGACGTAGGTGGGCCCCATTCCACGCGCATCCATTTCTGGTGATTGGCACTCAAACAGATGGAGCAGTTCTTTGATTAATGATCAGCAACTTTGGCGTCTATATTAAGAGTGCTCGCTTTCCCTCCATCATCCTCTTAATCTCCCTACCCTTTCTTCTGGCAGCAGTTTAAGCGCCTTCATTCCTCGGGACGTTAATGATCGTTTCTTTCCTCTTCCCGACAAATCCTTTCATTTTTTCTTCTCTCTCTCTATCTGTAGCCCGCGCGTGAAAGGAAATGCAGTCATTGTCTTTGGCAGTGATTCTATCAACTTCTTAAATGAGAATGAGAAACTGGATGGGGGTACAACATAATGACTCGCGAGGTCCTTCATCAGTATTACTTCAATCTTCTTAAGGGCACTTAAAGATTGAATTTTGAAAATATCCGGGCAAGAGTGAAAATTTGAGCTAAGTGTTTGCTTTTTCATTGGAATGATGACCGTTGTTCTCTGTAGATATTAAGATTTTTTGTCATGCATATTTTCAAGTGTTTTTCCTTTTCTTATGAAACATAGGAAACTTGATAAAGAAGTGGATCTTTGTAAGTGGTACAGCTTGCCGTCTTGGAGTTCGGGAAGTTCACTTTTAACCAGCATCTTTCCTTTTCCTAAAGAAATATTGGGATAACTCTTGCACAAAACTATAATAGATTTCGAATTCCCTTTTCTCTACGTTTTCAGCTGTGATTTGCGTATTTCAAGTTGGATGTTATCAGTGGAGTAATTTATTTAAATACCCAAAAGTTTTGACTGAAATTCACAGTATAAATATACATTAACGGACTAGTTATTCGTTAACATTTCATACAATAATAAGTATGAAATCTTTCGTGTTCTAAATGTAATATGCAACAAAGGACAATTAATTAAATCTGCACGCTCTGCATATAGGTATAGTAGCTATAGTTATTGCGGTTAGTGTTCCTGGGTGCTATATCATTCACTGGGCTCGCGTTCAAATCCCGGTGTTTATAAGTGTATACTATCGCGGGGACTGAAAATGCATGGCGACCCGAAAGTCCTCGCAAGTGTATTGGTGGTAGTAGAAGAGGTGTGAGAGGTTTTCTAGCTATCTGCCCGAGTTGCTGTCCATCAAATATAGAAGGAAACTGGGCAAAGTCACTTATGTGGTGCTCAAGACCCATGCCAACCACAGTAGCAAACTTGCTTTTCTCACTACGATAAAACTTGTGTGATAATTCTGATTAAATCAGACAAGTATGGTAAGCCATACTAACATATTAATCACTATTCCCATTCGTGTATTCTTTTCATCGTTACCCTAAACTCTTTAGAACTCGCAACGATTGCAGTGTTTTCTAAGCCAAATTAATGTGCATTAGTGAATCAATTAAGTGGATATCTAATCATTGTTCGTGAAATTGTAACTTCCTTGTTTGCACTGTTATCCTCTCATTCTTATATTCTCTTCTGAATACATTCTCTACGCACTATTCTCAAAGATCTTGAAAATAAAGATGTTGATGTCATCTTCTCTCATGTACGTGGTCACATCGGCAGTCTAGCAAAAGAAAAGGGTAGGATGGGATAGATGGAATATGATAGGATGGGAAAACAAGAGTGAAATGAACGCTAAAATGTTCGAATAAACGAATGTGAAATGAACGCTAAAATGTTCGAATAAACGAATGTGAAATGAACGCTAAAGTGTTCGCAAGAGTGAAATGAACGCTAAAACTGTTCGAATTAACACCAATGACGCTGCTTAAGTAGTGTTTCAAGAAGTTAAAGTACAACAATTCTCAAGCGGAACGAATTACGCAAAAATTCTTCTGCCATCTCTCTGACTAAATTATTTCTTCCTTCTATGCGTCCCAGATTGAAAAGTAAATATTTTTCTGCAGTTTTGAAATTTACTAAATTTCTAACTGGCCGCTGTAATTTCAATATGTATCTGAAGAGATTTGGTCTATCTGATACGATCTTCTGTTGCTGTAACTTCAGGGGGAGTGCAAAATATCGAACATGTTTTGCTCTACAGTTCAAAGCTTACGGATCGAAGAAAAGAACTCATCTTTCAGTTAAATTATTTAAACGTTAAGTTCTCTCCTTCTTTCAGCGTGTTCAAGATAAAATGGCATTGTCTTATTTACATTTTATTCCTGAATTTATAAATTTATTTTATTTCTATAAGAAGAATTCATAACTTCTAGCAAAAGAAAAGGGTAGGATGGGATAGATGGAATATGATAGGATGGGAAAACAAGAGTGAAATGAACGCTAAAATGTTCGAATAAACGAATGTGAAATGAACGCTAAAGTGTTCGCAAGAGTGAAATGAACGCTAAAACTGTTCGAATTAACACCAATGACGCTGCTTAAGTAGTGTTTCAAGAAGTTAAAGTACAACAATTCTCAAGCATTTTATCTTTTCTTTTAAGTTTACATGCTTTCAGATTACGAATTTTTATTCAGACGAGAAATGGAACTTCTTTCAATATCAAATGAAATCAAATATTGTTCAAGACACATTTCGCATTGAAATCCATATAATCAAATACGTTTTTCAGCAGGAATTCAAAATTTGAATTTCCCCGGGGTCTAAAAGGAACCGATTAAGAGCGCATCTAAATATTCTTTTTTAAAAGCCATTTATTTAAGGATTAAACAATTTACGTTAAGTCAATGTCAAGAATATGTTTATTGATTCTCGATTAGTTAAGTTACAACAATTAATTTTCGTGGTAGTCACCCGCTAATTTTTTTTATGTCAAAATATGTCACAACACGCTTGTGAAGGCAAATAAAATTAATCTTTCTTATAAAGAATTTTGATCTCAGCAGCAAAGAACCCCTTCTATCCCTCCCTGTTTTATACGAGATACTTTTAAAATTAAAATAGGAACTCAACTGAGAAAAAGATTTGTCACGCATGAATTGAAATTAAAACATACAGTCGAAGCTCTCTATAGCGAACCAAATATAACCATTCCAAACCCGGTTATAAAGAAACATACAGCTTAATCTCGCTATAACGAACCAGACTTAAAAATTCGAGCCTCATTATAAGGAACCAAACTTATATAATTGAAACCTGATATAACGTGTAGAATCATTAGGTTATTTTTCAATGGCAGGAAATGTGAAAAACGTGCAATGCCCCCGTCAGGATTCGAATCTGGATCTCTCGAATACGTGCCGAGTGTGCTAACCGTTACACCTCGTAGGCATACAGAAAGGAATACTATATCCAACTCGATGAGAAAAGTGAATTATCTCACAAAAACATAAGAGCAATGTTTTTATATTTGCATGAAAAGGAATAAGAAAATGTACATTCACGAATTTACCTTTAACCTTTACTTGAAATATACATGACTACAAAGGAAAGATTAATTAACTTCATCATAGTATCGTCCTCGAAGAGAACTCTGTATGACATCCTACGATCAAAGGATTTGAATGAAATCTAACAATCCACTCGAATTCTTTATTTTAGCTGTCACATACGCCCTATACAAAGAACGCCACACGTATCTTCAGATTTGCTTTTTGTATTTTCGTTCGCCTACATTGAGTGTCAAACCTTTTTCCCATAATCTTTATTTAGAACGCAGAGCAAAGTGCGTCTGAATACAAAAGAAATGCAGAATAAAGGTGTTTCCTTTTCGAAGCGTTTTATGCGTTTGCAAGCAACATTAGTTTAAATATTTCATCAAGAAAGATCAAAACCACATCGCGTCAGACAATTTGTATCTACTTTATACTATTGATTGTAGTTTCTCGAATTAAAATTTCCAGTTTCTAATACCGTAAATTATCGTAAGTTTTTTTAAACGAATTGAATTTATTGGTCCATGAAATGGTAATAAAGTTCATCATGACAATTATTACGAATGAAAATTTCTATGTATACAAAAACTCATTTATCATAAAAATTAACGATATATGGCCACAAGTATATTGACGTAAACATCCGAGAATTAAAAGATGCTAATTATCCGGTTAAATATCAATGCACTGAATAAATAAATAAAAAAAATGGCATTCTGCATTCTACAAAATCTCTAACTTAGATTTGAAATTATAACAATATTGTTACGAAATATGAAAACGGGGTAAGCTAGCTTTCCCGCAAAGCGGTTTTAGGGTTGCCAGAAAATGGCAAAGAATTGCAGGGTTGCCATATTTTGCGCAGAATCGCCCATTTGGTAACAGAATTGGCGATATGCCATAGATGGAGCGAGAACATTCTAGAATAAATTCTTACCGATTTACCCCAGAATGTTCTCGAAGGCAGGTCAAAAGCTGTACGCGGAGTCGAAGTGTAACATCGATTGTATCGGGAGTTTTATCGTGAAGAGTATCTTGAATGTGTTGAACTCCGAGAGCGATTGACAGAGTCGGGAGCTGTATTTAATGTTTTGTTGTGAAGCGGTTTTCATCGTTATAGCCCCTGAGAGTCTAAAAGCTGTGTTGCTGATTGTTTCAGCGTATTTCGAAGATTGTAAACGGTCTTTGTAACTCTTAGAAAGTTCTCCACGAAGGCATCCCTCGCCCTAAGCAGATAGTTGTTGCGCGTTTTACCTCAATCTGAATAAACCACCTAACCTTTTATTTTCAATCTTCAACGATCTGCCTGGAACAAATTTCGATGTTTTAAATTGATGTTACATCGTCTAGCACATAGAGAGAGCTAAACTCTTTAGCCTGCTAAATAACCTCTCTCAGATTATTAGCCCACAGGGCATTAGCTCAGAAGGGCTATTAATTTAACCTCTCCCTCTTCTGGCATGTTGAGAATAAACATGCCAGAAGAGGAAAAAGAAAACAAATACAAATTTGAAACTATTTTTACAACTCCAGTCAGTGGCAATTTTTACAGGTAAAGATATGTTAACCAGATTGAAATATCTCCATCATCTGGATATTTTCATCACTTTATATACCAAATATAAATATTATAGCTATTATAAAATTATCTTATGTTGATATCACACGTGTTTCTTGTACGGCCTACTAAATTACACATATTTTTTGCTGCATTTCTTTTAAATTTATTTCCTTGAATTATATTAGATATATATTTCTCATTCAATAAATTCAGTTCTCATTTCATGCCAAGGCAAAAGTACTTAAAAACTCAAATCATTTTCATTAAAAATTGTAAAATGCAGAAAAATCTAAAATAACAAATGATGTTTGGTGCCATTCGGCAGAAAGACGCTCAAGTTTGTGCACAAACTGACATAATTCACTATTCTACTAAAATTTTCAAATGTAAATAAATGGCGGCCTCGTTAGGCTTACGACTACTTTGAAATTGCTGATAATGCTACAACTATTGCATTCACATTAACTAAAGGCGTAAAAATATGATCCGGAAGCTAAATCCCTTTTAATGAAAAAAATGCACAATTTACCAAACATATAAAAATAAAAACTGAGGTCACTCAGCCAGGTAATAAAATGAGTAACAATCTATATATATATATATATATTTATGGTTGGTGCTGTCGATTGCAACTAAAACGGGATGTGCACAACTGCATGTAATAGCAGTCCTATTTACAAAATTTCTACGCGCTAAGGCAACTCATAAGCTATACGAGATACATACTTACGTACCTACGGCACGAAAAGAGCTGCTTCTGAATCCATTTTGAATCCATTTTATAATCTATTATGAGAAAAAGGGTCCTTTAAAAGTCCGTACGTACAGATGTCACGTAAAAACATCGTTACATTGCATTCGATAGCGGTCAAAATGGAAAGTTTCGTTGAAATATGATACCCGAAATTTTTCGCGATTATAATACTTCCCTTACATTTTACAAGGAAGTAGTAAATTATAGTAACACTTATCATTCTGTAAACGTGAACATTGATCAGCTCATTGGGTCCACGGCCCACACGTGTTTTTCTCTTCCCCTTTTCTTACTTGATTTTCCTTACTTGATTAATTGTTATCTAAGTCTAAAAAGCAGTTTTGACAAAATATGGCACTAATTTTAATTTCAGAAAGAGAAATAGCTTCACTTGCAGAAGAATAAAAATTGTCCTGCTTTCTTTATAATGTATCACACTTTGAAAAAAGAGTATTGTTCCTTTATTAACTGAAATCTTAAAACTTATTTTAACTACACAGTTAAATAAATAAGCAAAATAAAGAATGATTAAAACTTTCCAAAGTGAAATGCAACGTAGGTGCTTTTCTCTCCTTGCTCTGATTAAATCAACTGGGAAATTTATAACTTTTCCTTATATTGTCAAAACAAATCTAAGCACCTTGTCATAATATCTCGGGAAGGTGTCTTCTTCTCTTTATTCAGATAAGAAATGAAATACAAAAATACAAATATACCACGCCATTCAAAAGCGAAAATCAGATTCTTTATTAGTTTATTCGAAATGAAAGTTTAGACTGCGTTGTCGTCACTCAAATACACTCTTCTTAAAAATGACATTTCTTTTATTAGGAGGTTTCAATTTTCTTTAGATGCAAAAAATAAAATCAGGAAAACATTACTAGAAGAAAAAAAAAATAATTTGACGTATGCACTGAACTTTTGATACCCTACCTACGGGGAGAACCTTTTTTTTTTTTTTTATTCCTTTGTGAAGCAGTGAATTTTTCTTTCTTTTTTCTCTCATGCATGCGATAGATATTGTTTTGAAAGGGAAATAAAGAAATAATAATAATAAAAAAGCAAACTGCTTCGAAATGTGACTCTCGTTGTTGTACACAGTGAAATATTAATTAAAATCAGAATGCTACGACGTTTTTGTTTGCATAGTCGTTTTTACGAGGCAATTATAATTTTTTCTCACATGAAGGGAGGAACGCTGCTCGACTAATTTAGAATGTTTTTTTACGAGATTAGAATTTTTTAATATTCCACCTATTGTGCTAAAAATGAATTTGAAAACAGCTTTTTTAATCTTTAGCGCAGCATTAAGCTGAACAATTGCATCTCACTGCGCTTTCTTTATCAACGATTCTGTTATTTGTGAAGGGTGGGCTATCTAACTTTTGAATTTTGAATCGGCTATAAAAAACTAATTAATATATTTTCAAAATTTTGAGTTTATTAGAAAGATTGGAAATTTTTATTTTAGAATGAAACACAACATTATTCAAATGACTGTCACAATTGGCTTGATAGTAGCCCATCCGACCAGCCAATTTTTCGGTACATTTTCGATTGTTCGGGCTCCAATCGTATGAATGGCAACTTGGATTTCGTATTTCAAAGCATCAATCGTCTGTGGGTGGTTTAGCGCAACACTTTGTAGAGACAATAGGATTTTTGGAAGCCGGAGATATGAAAAATTAGCAACCGCCTTCGCCGGGAATCGAACCACGGACGTCTGGAATACCGGCCCAGCGTGCAGAACCACTACACCACGAAGGCACGCTATGAAGGCGGGAGAAATACCTTATAACTTATCCTTAAGGGCTCCCCCACGATAAAAAAAATCTAAACGGGGTCGAATTGGTTGAAAATGGGCCAATGGTGACAAATGGCGGAGTAAAAACTCCGGCGGCACCATTGGGCCATTTTTCGTCGGAAATTAGCAAGAAGGGGCCGTTACCATCAATAGCGTATGTTATCGTGCCATGCTAAACGAATTTTTCTTTCCAAAATTCAAGAGAATGGCATGGATGACATTTGGTTTCAACTGGACGGGGTCACTTGCCACACAGCCAACGTAACCATCGCTCTCTTGGGCAGTGTTTTTGGAAATCGAATAATCATGTCAATGGATCGAATAATGATGTCAATTGGCCGCTTCGAAGCTGTGATTTGACTCCGTTGTTTTATTTTCGGGGGGGGGGGCAATCCTTAAGGATAAGTGTTAAGCTAACCACCCACAGACGATTGCTGCCTTGAAACACGAAATCGAAGTTGCCATTCATGCGACTGGAGCCCAAACAATGGAAAATGTACTGAAAAATTGGGTTCATCGGATGGGATACTGTCATTTGGATGATGATGTATTTCAGTCTTAAATGAAAATGTCCAGTCTTTCAAATAAAGTCATAATTTTGAAAAAGTATTCCTTATTTTTATAGCTGATTCAAATTCCCAAAGTTAGATGGCCCACCCTTTATTTTCATCAATATTTATTACATTAGAGTAGTGAAGTTAGAGGAGGGCAGAGGAATGCTGTACTCTGCGGGGCATATATTTCACGGAAACATTGTTAATATGAAATGTAATATTATAACTGTTAATATTGTGAATCATGAAGCAGAAAATATGTTTGAGGGCTTTTTGCTTTATAATAACTCTTAATACGGTTATCAGATTAAATGTAGTGATTCCTGCGCACGCTATATGCGCATATTCATGCTAAGAAAGGAACACTAGCTTGCACTCTTGTTACACACGAAATGAACAGAATCTTTCTGATTGTATTCGAATGATGGATGCAATTTTTCACGTTGCTTGGCTACTTGGAGAGACGTATGGTCTAGACCAGTGATTCTCAACTTTTTCGAAGTTGCCGCCCCCTAAGAAGCAAACATCTTTTCAGCGTCCCCCTTTGTGAAAATCCTGTAATTTAGGTATGGGAAAGGGGGTTTCCCTATGCCAGAAAAAATTGTTCAAGTGATGTTTTATATTTAAACATTCTTTATTCTGAATTAAATAATTAAAATAAAACAGCAAAAATACACTAAAAGAGTAATATCAATGAAACAATCAAGTATGATCAGGGGAATGCCAGGGCTTAATGGTTCAGAGCAAATTTCTGAACGTTCTGTTCAATATTTTTAGAGAATCGAATTTAATTCAATATTTTTAGCATTCAATTCCCTTCCTCCCACGATTTGGAGCTGACTTCTCTTTTTTGTATCAACTCTTCGCCCATGGTATGAGCTTTCCCCAATTTAGCAATTACTTTAGTTTTTGGAGAGGTTGCTAATAATCTTGAGACAGACGGTGCCCTCAGAAACTTAGCTTTGATGTTCAGGAAAAACGACAAGTCTTTTTTTTTTTTTTTTTTTTTTTTTTATAATCAGGATGATTTTTTTTTTTTTTTTTTTTTTTTTTGCAGATTCGTCTCACCATTCTTAAAACTGCACGAAGGGAGCCGTCGCGGAAGTTCGTTTATTGCTGGTACAAATGGTCTACATCGTATAATGGATTTAATAAATTTTGGGGGTGTTCTTAAATTGAGTTTGAATGCTCATCACCCCCTACCGCCCAAAACATGCTCTCCGCCCCCTGCAGCCCAAAACAAGTTCATCGTCCCTTAGCATCCTTCCACTGCTCCCGTTGAGAACCAATGATTTATTTAGACCAAGGTAAGAACAAAGACAAGATTAAGCTCTTTCCAACGCTCAAGTTCAGTGACGTCACTTCGCTTACAGAAGTAGCAGCAACAAAGACGCAGGTTTGGGGCAAACGAAAGTCAGTGACATCACACAAAACCCGTGACGTCAAAGACTTTTCTCGGGAAGAACAATTTTGGTTCGAATTATGTCCAGCGATTCGTTCGAACTCCTGGTTGGTAGATAAGACACTTAGAGTTATTTGAGATTTTGTTTCGGCTTGGCACTAGACTACCAGTGCAAGTCAACATTTGAATAAGGGTTGTAGACTATTTCGCAAACATGGTAGAACATGTCGGCCTTTAAGTTGAGTTTCTGCGTGAAGAGGCCCTAATAACCAAACCTGACGAATAATTGTACCTTGCATCGCTCCGTATGTGTTCAGAAATCGTTCACAGAAAATGATCTCACACATTTTAGATGTCCAGCTAATTTGTCTTGCATTAACGCCATTGAGAATTTTTTTTCAAAATTCTCTTTAAAATATATATCTGGCTCCATGTCAACACCATTCCTCTTAAGATCAATGTTGTGATTAATGGACATGGCGATATAACTATGTATTAAGTTAAAAAAATATTATTTCGTAATATTATATTATAACCAGGCTATATGTTTTGATCAGTTCAAACAGGGCTAGTTAGTCCTAATGATTTTCATATTGCAACGAATATCGCTCCTTTCGGAATTCCTCGAACCATGTGTAAATTGTTATTTTCTAGAAGAACATTTTGCAAAAAGATCTCGCAAACATTCAAGACATTCTAAATTCACTTAGATCGAATTTCAAGTCCTAAAATATCATGGCACAAAGTTTTCAAAATATGCCTCATAATGTCCCGGGATTAAATGTTAATTAGACAAACACGAAACGGTCTTTTTGCCAAACTATAACTGCCAAAACAAACTATAAGCTGCCTTAAGCCCTTCTTTGCACATGGCATAAGGAGGTTACTTCGAAATTAATAAAACAAATATTTTAAATAAATTAAAAAATTTTCTCATTAAATTTTGTGAAAAGACATATAAAAATAATAATAATTTAACAAAAGAAAAAAATTCGAAGTTACATTGTAGAGTTTCCTTTAGTTCAAAAACGTATTATATCACTCAAATTTTTGTTACCTTTCCTGAACTCCTCAACTTCCCCTCGCATTTCCTCGACAGGATGCAAATTTAAAGTTTAGTGAAGAGAGCATTTAAGCGGTTGAATATCGGAGTTTATTCTGAGCTAATTCTAGCCATCGCACGTTTCGTTTCTGACCTTGCTGTTACGCTGATACGCATCTTGTCCATTTTGAAAAATTAACACGCCTGTTAGGTTCGTCGAGTCAACCTAGATTAGCCGTAAATTAAAGTGCTAGACCAGCACTACGATTTTTTAGATTTAGATTTATTGTGCTACAAATTTAGCTTCCACTGTAAGTTGGTGTTATTGTAAAGCACGAAATGCATGCCTTTTTGTTCATGACTGGAATTAATAAAGGGTTATATTCCCACTTCTTCTGTGTTGCTATTCTTTCAAGCCTGTGCGAGAAGTCGCCAAGTTTATTAGTAGGATCTAGTTTAGTTTATGCTGACAAGGAGAGATATATCCTATAACATTTGTTTTCTATTTAAAAATCCAAAGTCTCGTACGTAAAAGACAATTTTGTTGATTACACAGTATTAAATATTCAGACATACATTTATTTTAACCCTTTGTTGCATTATGTCCAATCTAGTAGACAAAAGTTTAAATTTGTTTATTCTTCTGTAAATGCCTTAACAGATTCCCTGCCTGTGTTCATTCATTCTATACTATTAGAACTTTCAACTGTCGATGATAGATGGCTGTATAGCATCACTAAGTAAAGCATTGCTATTTGGAAAATGGCTGCTACTTCTGTTTCCAAGTTAGTATAATTTCTCGTAGTAAACATTATATAATATTGCTTACATTTTCTTATACTGCCATTTTTTATTCATAATTAGTCATTTTAGACATTTTATTTTGAATGTCAGTTTGAGAAAATTGTGGAGTGAGTAGATAAAGATCTACCTAAAAGAGTGAATTGAAACCCAGATGGACTACTTATCGAGCCAAACACCACTGGAAATGTTTATGTTTGGCAAGGAATTTCTAGAACATTGGACATTTGAATCTAATAGGTACAGGTTACAAAATCGTACCAAAATGAATTCAATCGCAATCGACGAATTGAAGGTATTTTGGGGGATCTGTTTGTGCATGTCGGTTGTAGATTTACCATTTAGAGGATGGTAATGACCACTGCAAACAAGCCAGGAGAGGATTTCAAATGCAATGACCGTAAATCGTTGGGAAGATATTTGTATGCATGTACGTATATGCATGCTGTCCACTGTAGTGAACAAACTATAGCAATTATTTAAAACGAAATTTGAATAATTTTTTTTTTTATTATTACTAAGGTTATTTTAAGTAGAAAAATACAAACATTTTCGTTTAACTTCTCTAGATTATTTGTATGCAGCAAAGGGTTAAATAGTTTAACTTAGTATCTTTGGCTTATTTTTGAAATTTTTCTTCGACGTGTAACTAAAAATAGAAAAGTTTATATGTAAACAATTGCAAACTTTTTCTTATTATTACCACTTGACTCTCTGTGGCGTTTCGATTGTGATATAAAGTTTGATAACTAAACTCTTGAAACTTTTTCTTCACCGTATTTGCAACAAATACATAATTCAAATGCCTATGCGGGCTGCATAAATTTGCTTCGAAAGCTTTAGGTATATTGCAAACAATTCATATACGACGTTCTGAAAACTTTTAGAAATACCTACATGATACTATTAAAATGTGACAGAAAAATATGAGGGTTGAACGATATATGAGAATTTTGAAAATCTTTGAAAAGGTAATTTCATAAAATATCAGTATATATTTTACCTTCGGGTTAAAATAATTATTATATGTATAACTACACCTTGGTCAAAAAAGAATGTGACCGTTCTCTATCTACCGTTTTACTGTCTGATTGACGAAATTAATCTTGTGCTTTTTATGTCTCGAAAGCACAATTTAGGATATATATTAAATTTATATATCTGTTCTAACATGGGCATTTTAACACAAAATGGGACTTTTTTCTGAAATGACACACCGAGTTTTTTCTATATTTCGATCTTAAGACTCAAATTATACCAAAATGTTAAATTTTCTAAAAATCGCAAGAGTAAGTTATAAAAGATTACCTTTCAGAATTTTAGAGCCTCAAAGTTGAGTTTGGTATGCATTTATTAGTACCTCTTTTTTAATTTATTAAACTTATTGATTTCTTCTTTCACAACACGAAATTTAGGTTCATTCCAAATTCGATCTTGTAAATTTGTAAAATTATTTTCATAAATCTTCTGAAATTATTTTTGATATATAAATTTTATAACCTATAAAATTTGGTTATCAACTTAAAGTAGATACATTTCTAAGCATAGCTGCAAAAAATTAGAGAATTTTATTCAAACTTTCCTACGATGTACGTGATTTTATATAATGGCTCGTTTCTAAATTTGGTATACTTGTTATAAAGCGATAGTAACGCCAAATGCGCTTTACACACTTTGTTAAAATTATTTGAGAAAACGTTGGGTTGGGTTGAATTATTCAATTATGGCAAAGCACACGAGGGCTGTCTGCCTAAAGGGAGGGATGACTTCGTGGAGGACTTTCTAAGGGAAACTGGCTAGTATACACGTTACACATGGGGAAAACCACGAAAACGCCAATGCAGCCAGCCCGTTCGCGGGATTCGAACCTGAGACTGAACTACAATTGTTCAACGTCTTTACCGCTCGGCAGCTGGTGGGCCTATTTGAGAGAACGAAAGCACTTTATTTTTATTACTGTGCATAATGAAAAAAGAGAAAGGAAAATAGGTTACTATAAATCACCAATGTTGTAGATATTGTATGGCCTGTTCCATGGCTATAGCTTCACGTTGGAAAACACTATTAAAGTGCTTAAGGGCTCCTTGCCATTTGTGTAATATTATTGGTGGACACAAGGCAACGAAGGCACTGCCCACTTTGTTGTCAATTTTAGAGCCGTCATCACCCACCATAGCATACATACAACAAAGATTGCGAGAGAACAATGGACAGTCGTACATGCTGGAATGGATTAAGGCACATGTAGGAGATTACGGAAATGAGATGGCAGACAGTCTAGCTAAGGACGCGGCTCTAGGTGGAACTTCAGGTCCAGTCAACATCCCCTGGCCCATTTCCCATCTCAAAAAATCCTTGAGACTCCACGCTACGTCTAAATGGTAGGAAGAATGGGACGAAGGAGAGACAGGACGCAGAACTTACTATCACCTATCATATGTTGATCCGGGAAGGACTATAAATAATCCACAGCTCCTACGCTACATTACGGAGCATGATCCCTTCCCGGAGTATTTTGCAAAACGCGGTATCAGTGAGACGGATATATGCAGCTGTGGAGAAGTGGGAACTCCGGAACACTATGTCACAACATGTCCACCAACAACTGGACTACATATACCTTTCCCGCAGACCAATCGCCAAGCGTTCTGTAAATTTCTTATAAAGCAACGTCATTTCATATACAAACTAACAATAGTAATGGATAAACTCTCTGCGCTTGGCACAGATCTGTGTCAAACGGCCTAAAGGTGCGCAGCAGCATACAAACATACTATTCACGTCGATGCAAAAACAAGACAGAGTATATTTCGTGCTATTTCTAACATGCACAATTATTACAATGTACATATATTGAGTACACATTGAGTTATTGTGAGTATATTGGTGTATAAATGGTCAGTATAAAATAAATATATATAAAATAAATATATAAAAGTCAATATATAATAAAAATATATATAATAAAAAGTCAACTGTGCTATGTATCTCAGCTAAATGTATAATATATCAGTATTATGTATATATCAGTATAGTGTATATAGTATTATGTATATAGCAGCATAGTGTATTTGTATCAGTGTAGTGTATAATGTAACAGTATAGTGTAGAATGTATAATGTATCAGTATAGTATATATAATGTATAATGTATGTATAATTTACATGTCATAAGTTCTGATGTAAGACGATATTGCCCTTGGATCACATGCTAATCAAATATAATTTTCTATATCTAAAATATTCCCATGCACATAATCAAATTAATGTAATGTAATATGCATATTTTAAATATATTTGTCTTTGTATATGTAAGATTATGTACTATGTACCTTGTTTGTAATATGCCATCATACGTAATATGTACCTCAATTGTAACATGCTGTATGAACCAAAATATTATTGTATGGCAATGTACTATCTGCCAAGGCCCTTGTATGGCACTGTATTTTAAATCGGTGACTGGTGTCAGGGGTTCATGTGGCCCCTCACCCTTCCCCATACCATTGGGGTATTCTAGACAAGGGGTACGCGGTGCTATACCAAATAACCGCTATGGTAGAGGGGTGGTGCTCGCGTCTTCCATCACTTATCACTTATAAATTACGAATATAACCAAGCGAATTATTCTTGGCGCAAACTGAAAAAAATGTGCCAAAATAAATTTTTAAATTTCTGGGTAAATTTCTCACCAAATGTTGCAAAATTTAATATTTGTTTATATTTTCAGTCGTTGAAATTTGGTATGACATTTCAGAAAAAGTCCGATTTTGCTTCAAAATACGTATGTTAGAACAATGCTATATGTAAATCTAATTTACATTTTAAGCCTCGCATTGGAGACATGAAGAACTCAAGTTAAATTTCGTAAATCGGTCCAGTACAACGGGAGATATAGAACTGTACCCCTCTTTTTTTTTGCAATTTTTTTGCACGTATGTATGATACTATATGTTCATTTACCTTTTGATCGCCTCTTATATGTTCCCACTGTAATTTTTTTTCTTAAATTAAAAACGGTAACAATTTTTTTTATAAATTTATTATTAGATATATGTGCACTCAGTTTTCCTTACATTTAGTAGATTTCAAATTTTTATTCAATAATGCATTCTTTACGTGCAACATAACGCAATTTTTATTTTTAATAAAATCCAAAAATCTTACCTTGAAGGAAATTGGAACGAAAATTCATCAAGTCTAACTAATTATGAAATGAGACTTGGCACCTGCATGACAAAATAAAAAAGATACAGAATTAATTAAAAATTACATATTTCAGATTCTTTCACGCAATGTAATAAATAGCTATATTTTAACTACTAAAACGTTAAATAGAACGCAATCCACAGCGCAGAGAATGCAAATCCGATAAAAAAATAATAACAGTAGCTAACTAAACAACAACTCAGTTGAGATGTCTCTCTCCGGTTTTTTAAAGCTTTTAATCGATCGCGAGAGAGTTCTAGTAATTTTTTTGCTTCTCGAGATTTCTGGAAACCAAAAGAGTAGAATTACGGTTACAGCTAACCCAGTAGTGAATTATATTTATTCAAATTAAATATAAATTACGAAATATCAATTTATTAAATGTTAAATGCACGTGCTCATGTATTTTTATTTTCCGGCGTAGTTTTTTCTTAAAATATGTCTCGTGCTGAATTGCAGGAAGGAAAAACAGTTTTAATTATAATTCTACTAACATTAGCTATCTAAATACAAAATTCGTAACAATATGTTTAGAATTCTCGATACAGTACTAAGTGTTGTCATACATTGTTTAACCCAGAAGGGCTATTATTTTAATAAAATAGTTTTAATTATAATTCTACTAATATTAGCTACATAAATACAAAATTCTTACTAGCATTTTACTTTTCCTTCTCCGCCTTATGTCGAGGGTGTTCTGAAATAATGTGGTACGCACCCATTTCTTCGAATTTAATTTTAAATTTGTACTCTATAAAAAATATATTCTTATTTCAAAAACGTTGAATAAAGTTTCTATGATCACGCCATCTGCATTTTTCATATTAACGTGAGGACAAAGAAACGGATAATATAAAAATAACACAATGCTTAGAGGCATGCGTAATCATTCCGAATTTTATACGATCCGCCTTTCTTTAAAGAAAAAAAAAAGAATTATTAGAAAGCGCAATCTCACGACAGAATATTCCATAAGCTCATTAAGCTTACACTTTCTTTCATTCATCACGTTTCTGACGTCTGGCGTCTCCAGAGACGTGTTGCCACTTCGAAGAAAGAGAAAATAAAATCCTGATTCTAAGGAAGGGATGAAAAAAAGTAGGAAAAAAAATAACGGAAAGACAACCGAAACATCGCACAGAATTCTTCATATGTTCCAGAAATGGAAGGATGGAGAACGCAGAAACGAACGTCTCAACGATGAATTATGCAAATGTTATTCGAAAGAAGAGGGATTTGTATCGCGAAAGACGCGTTCCCAAGAGACATGGGAATGCTTTTGTTTTCGCGCCAAAAATGAGAAGACGCCATCTTGGATTCTCCTTTCCTGCAGCTCGAGTCTTTAGCAGCTCACTCGAGATATCCGGAATAGTTTATTTATTTATTTATTTGTTCGCTTATTTTTCTCCAGAATTATGATGAGAATGGAGCAGCTATTTTATTATGGAAGAGTTCGCTAGAATTTGCATGCGATCTGGAAGAAGAATATCGGCTTTCCCATTTCGAATTCTTTTTCCGTTTATTTGGAAGAATACCTTGTACTTTCACAGGCAGTTATTTATTGATTTTTACTTGATTAAAATACATATAGTCTACAATCCATCTTCTAATGCTGCACAATTTTTGAGTAGCGTCCATTATTTGCAATATTTGCGTATTATATAAGTCATTTATTTGTAACTAAACAAGTGCTTAAAAATCTGTACTGTTTTTAAATGATGTAAATTTGATAGCTTCACGTAAAAAGAATACATATAACACAAAATTTGAATAATGCAATTTAATAATCCTTTTCAATCAGATAATTAATTTTGCTTATCTAAACAATCCTCCGTATAATTAATATATCATTCTTTACTAGATAGATTCTTTAAATTACTAGCAGCAATTGTAATAATAAACTAATTTAAAAAGGAAAAGAATAGAATACATATATATGTACACACACACGCGCACACACACACACACACACACACACACATATATATATATATATAATGTACTTGTAATTTTTCCATGCAACAATTTTATTAAAAATTAATTATTATTTCACTTCTTTCTGGGGACAAGAAAACATCGGCAATGGAAGCATTAACTAGTCTAGATTATCTTAATTTTAAACTCTAATTTTTTTAAGGTTTATAGTTGGACATATTAATGCTTTCAGGAATGTTGTTTTGATTTCCCAGGGCATTAGAATAATTTAATTCAACTTAGTTTGTTTTAATGCTTTTACTTTTTGTTTTCAATAATTATGTTTATTTTTTCACTTGTTGCAATGCTTTATTTTCCTATTTGTTTTAAATTAATAGTAAAAAAAAATTGTTTACTGTCATCGCTTTCATCCGCTCAATTGTTTTTTAAAATGTGTTTGCTGTAATTGCAAATTACGAAATTATAAGACATTAAAATTAAATAATGTATTCTAATTAGTGCCGCAAGGGCGTATAATGTTTTATTTTATTTGAAGGACTAAATCAGTAAATTAATTTGATTTTAAATAGTTATTTCTTTTGCTTATATACAAGGAAATAAATCATTAAAACAAATTGCTATTTCAGAGAATAGAAAAGAATTCTGTATATAAATTTAAGAATAACAATAACATATGAGGTATTTCTTAAATTTAAAGCGAATACGAAATAGAAAAGAGATCAGTATTGCTGAAAGAAAGATCATCGTAGATCTTTGGGAAAGGGGAAATATATTATAACAGTTGCTGAAACCGTTAACGAAACACATTCATGGATTAAAAAGTAATCATAATCTTCAAATTAACAAGACCTTCAACGTCCAAGCCAACATCTGGTCGCCGGACTGTATTACCGCGTCAAATATCCGACTTTGTAATACATTTTGTAAAAATAAATTCAAGACTATAAGCTTAAAAATAGCTAAAAGGTGTTGCTGAAATATTCTAAAAAAATACGAGTTCAATCACAATTTGAAGAGAACTGAAAAAGCATGACTCTCATGCTCGGATTCCACGAAAGAAGCCTTTCATCTCTGTGGTGAACACAGCTAAGAGGATGGACTTTCCCAAAGAACGTCTAAATAAGACACAAGATTTATTGGGAAAAAGAAATATTTCCGGATGAAAGTAAAATTTGTATTTTCGACGTCAAAAGACGAAAATATGTGTGGAGGAAACTCTGTACAATCTTAAATAACTGAACTTTGTTCTCACTGTCCAACATGGAGGAGGAGGCGCTATGGTTTGCACGGATATAGCCACGTGTAAGGTTTTTATTTAATAAATTCATTGCTCGAAAATACTGAACAGAAATCTCAATGCAAGTGTCAAGAAGCTTGACATGAGTGAAGATTGTTCCTTTCAGTAGGAAAATGACTCCAGTGACGCTATGGGTGTTTCTATCATGTGCAAACCAACTCCGCGCACCATCTCAGTTCCCTAATCTAAACACATAAAACATTTACAAGACTAACACAAGCACAGAATCAAGGAGCATGAAATAACATCCCAAGAAATGCTCAAATCTATCATGTTAAAAGAGTGGAAAAAATATCTACATAAGATGAATCTAAGCTCGTTGAATCCATGCCAAATAATTTGAGTGAGATTATTAAAAGACAGATACTCTTACAATTTATTAACCGAATTCATGCCAAATAGTTTGAGAGAGATTCTTAAAAGGAGGAAACCCTATAAAGTATTAACCAAATCCATGCAAAATAATTAAGACACAATAACACGCCGAATAAATACTAATTCCGAAGGCTAACAACAATTATCCAACTTCAATACTACGATTTACCGTAAACCTTCATCGGTTTGCCTTCCACCACATTTTAAATCATGTCATCCGACTAAACAAAAGTTAGTTTCATTTTATTCCTATGTTTTCCGTGCTCTTCAAGTTTGCTCCTCCAAATTAGCCCTTGACGAAGAACTAAATTATTTAAAAGCAATAGCTATTGACAAGGGCTTTTCACCCAACATTATTATTCAAGCAGTTAAAAAATTCTCATCTCAACACACTAAAAGGCACACTCTTGTTTTAGGAGATTATAAAAATTCTGTTGTCATTCCCTTCTTTCTATCAATTAGCTATAAAGTTGCGCAAATTTTGCAGAAATTTAACTTTCGGGTTGTTTATTCTCCCATCAATAAAATTCCGAGTTCCATACTCAAAGACCCCATTCCGGATATGAATTCTTGGGGTATTTATAGGATTTCTTGCCAGTGTGGTTTGATTTACATTGGCCAAACTAGGAGAGCCTTAAAATTTCGCGTCAAGGAACATGAGGCATATGTTAGAAAAAAGGAAACACAGAAGTCTTCTGTTGCTCAACATTGTTGGTCCGAAAATCACACTTTCAATTTTTCTGCTGCCAAAATTATTCAAAAAACATCTTCCATTCACATTCAAAAAAATCTTTCTGTTCTAGTTAACGATCCTATTTCCAATCCATCTTTGCCTTCGGCCTTTAGAGAAATTATGTTTCAGTTCTGGTTTCACCAACAGATGGCACCACTTGCTTATTCTTGTCCAGGCTTTCTTATCTTATCTAATCATTATTTCCTATCTTGTTCATTTGCGGTTTTGCAGCTGAGGATGGTGGTTCGGTAAAACCATCGAAACTAGTCCTGTGAAAATTTTGAAAATATAAGGCTGATTTTTGTTGTTTGACTTGGGAATCAGTACCATGGAAAATAGTTCGAAAGAAATTATTAAAAGACGGATACCCTAAAAATGTATGAGTCCATGCCTAATAAACTGAGTGAGATTATTAAACGGCGGATATCTTAGAAGGTGTTAACCGAATCTATCCCAAATAGTTTGAGTGCAATCATTAAAATAAGAATATCCTATAAATTATTAACAATATGTATGCCAAATAGTTTGAGAGAACGTATTAAAAGACGGATACCCTAAAACGTAGCAATCAAACCCACGCGTAATAGTTAGAAAGGTTATTAAAAGAACGATATCCTGTAAGTTATTAACTGAATTCATGCCAAACAGTCTGGGAGAGATTATTAAAAGAAGGATAGTCTAAAAGGTATTAAAAGAATCTATGCCAAATAGCTTTAGAGGGAAAAAGAGGAGTAGCCTACAAGGTATTAACTGAATCCATCCCAAATAGTTTGAGAGAGATCATTAAAAGAACGATACAAGCATACATACCAATTAATTTAAGACATATTATTAAAAGAATAATAGCCTACAAGGTATTAACTGAATCCATCGCAAATAATTTGAGAGAGATCATTAGAAGAACGATAACCCACAAGATATTAACCGGATCCATGCCAAATACTTTAAGACAGATTATTAAAAGAAGGATACCCTACAAGGTATTAACTGAATCCATTCCAAATAGTTTGAGAGATATCATTGAAAGAACGATACCCTAGAAGATATTAACCGTATCCATCCATGCCAAATAGTATAAGACTGATTCTTAAAAGAAGGATACCCTACAAGGTATTAACTGAATCCATTCCAAATAGTTTGAAAGAGATCATTGAAAGAACGATACCCTACAAGATATTAATCGAATCCATGCCAAATAGTACAAGACAGATTCTTAAAAGAAGGATACCCTGTAAGGTGTTAACTGAATCCATCCCAAATAGTTTGACATAGATCATTAAAAGTATGATGCCCTGAGAGGTAGTAAGTTTTAGGTTCGATTAATTATGGTAGACCTTTTTGCCAGTGTACTTAGAGTTTTGTTGCACACAATTTGTGTCATTCTTAGTTATGAAAATTTGTATTACTTCTGTACGATAATATGAACGTTGTTTGTACCATTTCATTTTAAGACGTTTGAGGAATCAATAAAAATTGTATTGATTCAGAAAGACTCCATTTAATTGGTGTTCATTGAGTGAACACAAAAGACTGGTCGCGTGTACACAGACGTTTGCCTTTAAGTATACTTGTTCAAAATAGATATTCTTTTTAGTATTTTTACGGGTTGAAGTTATGGTGATAACGTTACGATCGAACAACTAAGTTTTGAGATTCTGCCTCCCGATTTTTTTTCTAGATTTCGGGAGGGTAATTCAACCAATACAGAAATTTGTGCAGATCTTATTTACGTAAATATTAAACTTAAACACCGCGCTTCCATAACTGTGATTTATGCTGAATCCTAGTAAGATTCATGTTCATTGTGCAAAGAATGCTAGTCGGCCACGAAACTGAGATTCTGTATCAAGGAGTTACTGGAAGATTGAATGCTAGAAAATTTCAAGGTGTACAATTAATTAAGCAGTTAAATTTGTAAAATGGTAGATGCTGCAAAGCTAGTTGCATATTTATTTACAAGTTAGAGTAACTTTCAAGTTTTGTGCTGCTTATTACCGTATTTCATCACGTATTTTTCTCACATTCTTTACTAATTTTATCGTTCAAAAATGGATAGGGGAAGACTATGAGAAAAATTTAACTTTCCAAAGATGCGGTTACAGTATAAACTATATGAACCTACCACAATTTTTTAAAAGAAGCTTACATCCCAATGAAAATGCATAATAATATTAGCTTACAATATCTAATATTTCTTCATTTTTACTTCAATGTAACTAGAATTTCGTCCGTTCTTATTATCGTCTCGACCGCATTGGGGAAAAGAAAATTACGCTAATAAATTTTCTTTTTAATTTTCAGAACCTTGTGCTAAAGAGCAGGGGAGAATATGCAAGTGGATCGAAATACGCAAAGAAATACAATATTTTAAATTTAACGATAAATTCTGGATCCAATAAAATTTAAGCTATTGATCTTTATCGTTTGCAAATGATAACTCGCTTAAACACGCGTGGAGCTAAGTTTCTATCGACACATAAGTACAGATAAAGAAACAGTTTACGTTAAGACTCAGAAAGGTAATGAAATTCAATGAATGTTAATGAAAATTAATGAATGATCAAACGTTCCTTATTAGAGGCAAACCGTCACTGAGTAAGGCTGATGTGGGAATGAGTGCACGCGCTTGCTTCCGGCATACATTGCGTAGAATCCGACGACATTTGCATTCATGCCGTCAATCTATACGCGTTGTAGTGTAAGGTTAAATCTGTTTAAGTAGCAGCAAGAAATAGAAAAGCTGAGACTATTTCATTGTCGGGTATGTGATCGTATATAGAGCTAAAGCATTGTGTCACATCGTATGTGGAGCTAAAGTGTGGAGTGGGTAGTAGAAGTAGTAGTAGTAAGGGAGGACGTGGGAGTGTGGAATAGGTGAGAGCTTTCAAGGGAAGGTCGGGAAAACTCCCAAGACGAATCTCGCACTGGTACGTCATCTGTAATCGCTGACGACATGGTACAGGCCGTTGAGATTCAATGTTCATACGATCACGAAGTATGAGCCACTGACGGAAAAATGAAATCGTTAATGAAAAACTGGCTATCATCATGTGGTGGAAGAAATGAATCGAAAAATTTGCTGCCCATTATGATGATGTTAAAACCAAAAGGTAATTAGGTAAAGAAGTATAGAAATTAGGTGTATGGGTCTTACTTAAAAATTAATCATCGTCAGATCTTTTTTTTTTTTTTTTTTTTTTTTTTTTTTTTTTTTTTTTAGCAAAATGCCAAAATGGCGCAAAATATCTAAACGAAATTAATGGCCCAAAAGGACCATTAATTTCGTTTTGGCATTTTACGTCGATTCACTATAAACGGCGAATTACTTTTCAAATTTGTGCCACCACATATTATCGCCCTGTGTTATATTTAAAGAAATTAAATAATTAAGAATCTGCAAAAATATATGTATGTTCCTCGCATTATTATAAAACAACGGTACCCAGGGCCATCCAATTTTGAATAACGTAATCCCCCAACGAATATGGACGTCTGGAAGCCGTAATTTGGAATTTGTTCTATTATCGACTAGCCGCTACGTCGGCAGCCTTCGTCTGGCTTTTAAATGTACCGGACAAATGACTAAAGGGAACACCAAACGTAAAATTTAAAAGCAGCACAGAACTATTTCAACCATTTTTTCGAGTAACAACAGTGCTGATAACAATGGCAACAGTGATTTATCAGCAACAATGTCTGCATGCGATTGTTGCTGATATAATAAGGGAGAATTATCGATTTGATGCAATTTCATCAAAAAACATGAAATAATTTTAAAAAAAAGAACTCATTCGAATTTTGAAAATATCTCTTCGAGGTACACTAGCTCTTGTCTACATGCACCCTATGTAGTAAATTTCGTAGTCTTGGGCCTATTAGCTTACGCGCAGCACGAAGAAAAGACACCACGTGCACATACACTCTTCCTTTTATTATATATAGAGATTTCCTATTTTGTAACACCTTAACAAATTTTTGATTAAGGTACTCAATGATTTCAAAACGAGCAATGGCAACACTGTATGGAAAAGAAAAACATTTTTTTTTTCTCCAGCGCGCGAGACAGCGTATTGGAAATTGTAGAGATAAGCTTATTTTAAAATTATTTCCGATATTGCTGTTGAACTGAATTTTATGGTTTCAGTGCGAAGAAAAAGATATTTAATAAATAAAAGCAACACACAAAACGTTAAAAAAAGGGCCTTTTGGGCGTAATATAAAATCCGAAAGCTTTCAGATTTTTTGTTTGGCTTACTTTTTTTTTTTGGTCTGTCATATAGCTTTGCATTAGCATACTTAACTATTAAAAGAATCTAATGAATTGCTGCTTGCATAACTTAATACCTTTCCGAACATTTGAATACCTACCTTCAAATAGATTATGTGGCTGAATTTTCAAACAATGATTTCCAGATCTAATTATTTCGAAACCTCTTTCAGCCTGCACGTATGAAGAGTACCCTTGGAGCCATAATAAAATACAATACCCTTACCCTCGAGAGCACTCAGTATTCAAGGCTGAATGAGCACCCGATCGTATGTAAGACCTGATGGGGGCTTCTTGTCCGAGTTTTCAAAGCCTGTCTCTTTAGTGAGACCCTCGGGACTAGCGTTAGGGATCTCTGTGGCCTCAGTAATGTGATTCCCGAATACTGCTTACGTGATAAAGAAGAACACCTAAGAGTATTATCTAACGACAAGATGGGATAGCCAGTAATGGTCTTTACCTTTAATGGTAATGTACGGTATTGGTAACTCACATGGCGAAGGTTTATGTTGAAGGTGGGAGAACCTTCTGCATAAACTGCTTTCTGAAATCTACGATTAAATTGATTAACAAATGAGATTTCTGAAATAGTTTTCTATTTTCTGTGAGGCAACGCATTTCTGTGAGCTGTTATTTTCCCCAAAACTTTATTTTTAGTTTAAAATATCAAGACACAAAAAATACAAAACACACGGTAATCAGATTCTTCCCACACTCCGTATAGCTCAAAAGTCTTCTTATTTAGGGCAAATTAAGATTTTTTTTTTTTTTTTTTTTTTTTTTTTGCAGCCAATTTTACCTGCTTAGCCTAGCTCATTGATGTTACGTGATTAGGATCACGTAATTAAGTTAAAAGTTTATAAATATAGCCAGTGTAACATAATAATTATTTCTCTTTTTTTGATTCAGGTTAATTTCCTTACGAAATTATGTTTACTTATTACGAAAAATTGTAATAAAGGACTTAATCTGAATAAAATAACGTATTTCCTTATATTTCGTAATGTAGTTAAATTCAGTGCACTCAGTCACTGAGTATAGGTCACTTAGTATGCTTTGCAGGTCGCGTCACACTACACAGATTAAAAAAAAAATCTGAAAGATTCAGATTTTAAATTACGTCCAAAGGGCGTTTTTTTAACATTTTGTCTGTTACCTTTGTTTATTAAATATCACGTTCTCCGCACTTAAACCATAAAATTCAGTTCGACAGCAATATCGCAAAACATTTTAAATTGAGCATATCTTTAGAATTTCCGATACAGAGTCTCGCGCGCTGGAGATAAAAATGTTTCTTCCGAACAACGTTGCCATTGCTCGCTTTGAAATCCTAGAGATTGTCAATCACGTATTCCTTAAAGGTTTATCTAACAGGAATTCAGTGGATATGGGCATTTAGTTCACTTGACATTTAGCCGACAGGGCATGTAACTCAGAAGACACTTATCCGATGTGGCATTTATCGGATATAACGCTAACAACAACACGATAAACACATAGTTCATTTAACTGACAAAACGTGCATTTAGCCAAAAGCATGAGACAACTTTTTAGTCAAATTTGCCCGTTATTATCCAACAAAAGACAATTTCCAGATCACGCAACAAGGAGGTTTTTGAGCGAGTATCACATTTTGTTTTTATTTAATGCTATGCAGAGCATAAATATTAAAATGAGACTAAAAAGCAATATCAGATTAGCGTAGATTTTGAAATCAGATTAAGAGTGATCAGACATACGTCCCTCTAATTCTGAGGCGAGAATGTAAACTTCAGCATTTGGAGGAGCGAAACGATTTTATATGGAAATCAAGGGGCGAAGCAAAGCAAAGACGTAAACATAAAAATGAAACGTAAAACAGCTAAGATATTAGAATTTCAAAAGCGTCGAGAATAGCTAGATTTGAAAATTATTACCATTAGATAAAAAGGAAAATTTCTGTTGATGTAAAAATAAGGTCGAAGTAATACAATTTAATATTAAATTAATTGAAGAAACTTCGCAAATGCCAGATCCGAAGTCAAAGCTATGATTAAGTTTTCCATTGTGATTAGTCCAGTTTTTATTTTGTTTCTTCTCTTATAACACATTCATATTATATCCGAAGAGTTTAACGTTTTGGGCGATATGTGTTGACATTGACATGATATGCTAAAATTCTACAAGAATTAAAATCAAAAATGAGATCTTTAAGAACAAAAAAAAACGAATTTTACTCGGGGGGGGGGTGAAGAAATGACTTGAAATTGAAAATTAAGGAGAAATTTAGACAATAGTTGTCAATAGTTGTCAAAACAATTGTCAAGTATTTATAAAATTTTGTCGCATGTTTTTATCTAAATGCACGTGTTGAGCTAACTTGTTGCCTACTAAACGAGCTTACTGTGTTACCGGCTAAATTTCCTTGTCGGGTAAATACCTAACTCCGTTTGGGCTAGTAATACTATATACAGGGTGTTTCATAGGAAATTTATCTATTCTCGATCAAGGGACAAATTTGGAGGGGTGTTGAAGCGTACTAAAACATGCATTTTTTGTATAGGAAAGTAGGGTTAAGTGACGGGTTACGGCAGGAACGCAAAAAGAAAAACGACACGAGAGGAAAATATGTTTATGTACAAAATCAACGCAAAGTGCTTCTTTGCAGCAATACGGTACCCACAATAAATGTTCAAAAAGGGGAACACTAACAGTAATAGGAACTACAGCCATGATTGGGCTGGCAATGCAGCGGTAGAAGGTCGTAGTGAGCCGGCCAAACCACGATCCGATGGATCAGAGGATCATTCGCAACTCTGATGTCGAGCGTGATGGATGAGTTTACGCATAGGGAAAAAGCTGACATGAACATCATGTATGGTGCTGCTAATGGGAACGGCAGAGCAGCGATACGGTTGTACCAGGAACGGTTTCCGGACAGGTGTATGCCGAAGCACACAATGTTCGAGAGGTTGCATCGGTCTCTGTGTGAAAACGGATCATGTGAAGCCACCTCTGACACTAGGAGTGGAAGAAGAAGTGCACGAAAACCTCGCATTCAAGAATCCATCTTGAACATTGTGCATGAATCACCTCAGACAAGTACAAGAGCTATTGCACGTCGTCTGCAGCTGAGTCGTTTGGAGAGTATTGTACGAAAATGGTTTGAACGCATAACCATTTGCAGAGAGTACAAGCGTTGCAAGAGACAGATTACATTCTTCGAGTTTATTTCTGTCATTGGTTCTTGCAGCAGTGTGCGGCGCAGGCGGATTTCCCATTGGATGTGCCATTCACGGACGAAACAACTTTCTCACAGGACGGTAACTTCAATAGCCACAACATGCACGTGTGGGCAACTCATAATCCACACGGCGGGCATACGTCCACATGCATTCCAAACCCGCTTCTCCATAAATGTGTGGGCGGGCATTGTTAACGACTACCTCATAGACCCATACCTCTTACCTGCACTTACAAATGGTTTATGTTATCATATTTGTCTACAAGAGGTATTACCGGAATTGCTGCAGGATGTTCCGGCTGTCGTTCGTGATCCGCATGTGGTTCCAGAATGATGGTGCACCAATGGCCACCCTGTTCGCCACATATATACAGCTTGGATTTTTTTATGGGACCCATCTGAAGAACATCATTTACGAGACTCCCGTTGACTCACTGGAGGACCTCGTTGCACGACCATTCATTGCGGCTGCAAGCGTGCGCGAAATGCTTGTCGTTTTTCAAAATGTTCATCAATCGCTTCTTCGACATTACTAAGCATGCATTACTGCTGGTGGTTGGCAATTTTGAACATTTATTGTGCATACTGTATTGCTACAAAAAAGCATTTTGCGTTGATTTTGTACATAAACACATTTTCCTCTCGTGTCGGTTTTTTTTTTCCGTTCCTGCCTTAACCCGTCACTTTAGACCCTTCATTCATATAAGAAAATGCATGTTTTAGTACACTCCCCCGCCCCTCCAAGTTTGTTCCATGATCTATGAAACACCCTGCATAATGTACTATATAAAATACTATGTAGAACTATATACTATAGTACCTATGTAAAATACTATGTATCATGCACCTAAGTATTGTACCAATGCGCAGCTAATAGGCTCTTTAGGTAGCTTTCAATACTTTTGGATCAGATCATATCAATACTTAAATGTGCATCTAAACTGTAGCCTGAGTATCGAGTAATATAAAAAGCAAACTACTAAATGTTATGTTATGTAGAAGTGAGGGTGGCCACCTAATATTTACCCTAAGTAAGCAGGTACTACTAAATGTTATCTGTAGTAACTAATAGTAAATTCAAGTAGCGATAAAACTATTTTGAATATGAAAGGGACTTTATTCCTACTTTGAACAGAAGCTGCCATTTCAAAACTTGAATTTATACGAAAGCCTTTGTTAGATTGTCATTCCTAAAAAAAATCAAAGAAATTTAACTCTTTGAGGAGAAAGTATTGGAAACTTCAATATCCCTCAAAATCAGATCTAAAATCGAAGTTTGACTAAATATAAAACATTTTCTTTTCTATTATATGAAATAATCAAAGATACGGAGACCAATTTTCGGAAACAATAAAAATAAACGACGATTAACTAGGGAAAAAGGAGAGTTGCAAGCACAAAATGATAGTTTTTAATTTAAAAGAAATCTTAAATAATTTAAAATTGATTTCTGTATAAAACAACTATACAAAGCAGGTAGTAATTACTTCTTTGAGATGGTTCTTACTCATTCTGTACTTAGTACTCAGCTAGCTTAAAAAATTCATTAGAGAATGTTTAAAAAAATGGGATAAAATTACGTAAAAGACAACCACTTTATAACAATTTGCTTGCTTACTTCGAATAAGACGGTTTAATCAATGAGACGCACAGGTAAAAAAAAAAAAAAAAAAAAAAATTAAAAGGAAAAAATATTTGCTATCGAGTAGAAGCTATTTTTGTATTAAACGTAGGAAATTAAATTAAAATAAAATAAAAACAAAGAAACTATCGCATTACTTAATTAAATTACCTCAAAATCACTTTCTTACGAACATAAGAAGATAAAATAATAATAATATAAAAAATAAACGCTCACGCACAATAAATTTGCGGTATCTCTTCGTACAAAACAGAAACTAATAATTGCAATGGAAAAACGCGCATTCAGGAGGAGTACATTCTTCAAAAGCAAATGTGGTGATTTAATAAGTGCTAGGAAAATTAATTTTGCTAGCGACAAAAGAAGAGGTATGTTCGAGCTAGACGCATAATTATAACGATTTTTCTGTAATATTCTTAGATAAAGAGCAAATTTTCCATAAGGGGAGTGGGAGGGGTGCTCGTCTAAGCGGCTTATTAAGGTTGAATGGATGCAGAGCTTTTACAAGCTTCAAAAATGCGCTATTCGTTTAGATTGTTTTATAAAATAGCCTCATTAAATGATTAAAGAGGATGCCAGTCGAGGAGGAGGGGAATAAATTTATTCTCCATAATTGGGAGTAAGTTTATAAACTGATATCTTACCTCACAGAGTGAATTCGGAAAAGATCCGGATGACGGAAGGCAATGAACACTGCAAAAGACTATTTTCAACTTTGATACTGTTTTAGTGAGTTGGGTGTTATAAATATTACCTAACTCTTATAGAAAACGATTATTAAAATGAAAAAGAATTTAAAAAGTACAGTGATATCTCGGTATATGCCCGCTTTGTGAAATTTGGTATGCGTCCCGTTTGGAAGGGAAAAAATTTATTTGGTATACTAACTGCATCTATTTTTAATACGGTTGGAATTCGATGATTTAGGACTAGACTCGCTAAACGTATATACCTATTCCGATACAGCAATACGACTATCCATGAGCGTCAGTGCGCGTGTTGTTTCTATTCAATAAATGATCCGTACTGTAAATTTTCCTCGAGTGTATATAAATATATTTATATATACTCTATCCACTATGTTACCTGGCTCAGTGATCTCAGTTTCGTTACTCTTGTATGTTTGTAAATTGTGCATTTTTTGCTTTACAAATGATTGAATTATGTTGTTCTTATCTTCCGGTCAAGGTTATTATGCCTTTAGTAAATCTGCAAGCAATATTTGTGCAAATATCAACAATTTGAAAGCTGTTTAAGTGCGGTTAAGCCTTAAGTTTTAAACAACATGGCGGGCATATTTGTTTACATTTGAAACAGCAGAATAGTAGATTTGTTGCCAATCCAGAGAGACTAACCTTCGCAACAACAAAGATAACGCCTTCATTTATTATTGGGAATTAAATCATGCTTAATCCTTTCTGGAATTTTTTTCGATGAAATAAGTGTTTAAGATTTACTTCGTAATTTTTAATATAGATATTTTGAGTTTTTATGTATTTTTGCCTTCTCGCGAAGTGAGAACTGAATTAATTAAATGAGAAATACTCAATCGTCTGTGAAAAACTTCCGGTCAAGGTTAATGCAATTTTTTGTTTTGTTTGCTTAATTTCTTTTATACATCATTCTAGCTTTATTACAGTATTTGAATAGAACATGTGGCAACGATTAGATAATTCTATTCTTTAAATGATATAAATTTTGTGCATTATGAGTTATAATATGAACGAAATATATAAGTTAACTGTTATATAATTATTGGATTATATAACAGTTAACTTAGTTTCCGTTATATAATTATTATATAGGTCAACTGTTACATAATTATTAATACTGTTAAGTGAATCTAGCGCCAGAGTGTCGCTATGGTAAACAAATACTAGAGAGAATTTTAAAGAATGCATTTATTCAATTTTGGTTTATGCACTGTCGGCGAAGTAGATTTAATTCAATCCAATAAGTTTAAATGAAATGCAAGAAAAAATGCGTATAATTTAATATTCCGTACAAGGAAGTCATGTGTTGTACACATCAGATTTTTTGTTTTGTTTGCTTAATTTATTTTTACATCGTTCTAGGTATATTACAGTATTTGGGTAGAACATTTTGAAACGATTAGATAATTCTTCAAATGATATAAATTTTGTGCATTTTGAGTTATAATTTAGCACAACATGTGCACCACGTACTTCCATATTATTGGATAGAACTTACTCGAATCTTCATGCATTTAAAAGTCAAATATAATATATTGGTAAAGGCCGTTAATGGCCTATTGCCTCTTACTAAGTGATTAAACATACACATAGTTATAATATGAACGAAATATAACTCTGTTAAGTGAACCTAGCGCCAGAGTGTCGCTATGGTAAACAAATACAGTGAAATTTAAATAGTGCACTTATTCTATTATGGTTTATATGCTTATGAGATTTTTTCATTTAAATGTTTTATAAATTCGTTAAAAATGAGTTTTAGGAAAGTTAGTGAGAAGAGTCAAACAACAAAGAAAATTGTTAGGATCATCACGGAAGCGGAAAAGATATTCTTGAAATGTATGAAGATGCCGTGCGTATCCAATATTATGGATACTGCATGTGTATCCCAAACAGGATGATGTCTATAGTTGTGAAGGATAGAGACGCTATTTAGTCAGCTGAAATCCGATGTAGTTAAATCTATTACGAAGCAAAGATCAGAGACGTCAGCACACGCCGAAAAATTGCTTTTGATTTGGATAGCAGGAAACATTTATCAGCAGCATCATGTGTATTGCTTCTTTTATTAAGCATACATTTCACCCACTGCATTTGTGTTTTAGTATTAAACAGTGTTATATCGTACATCTCTAAGAATTTATCCATGGTACAACACTACGTATCAATATTTAGAAAATTTTATGAAAATGTAAGTATTTAATGTAAATTTTATAAAACTGAATTATTTATTTAAAAACTTGTAAATATTTTAATCTCTGTTAATTGAATTCTGTACTGTTGTAGTATTTGGTTTTATTTGTTTATTAATTTAATTACTGTTTTTGAAGGGTGATTTTATGATTTATTTTGTGTTTAATTTGGTTTGTGGCAACACGTCTTGTACCTAAGTGTTTATCAATTGCAAAGATTTGTAGATATTTTTATTCCGAGTGCAACTGTTTTAGAATTATGGACATAGCTAAATTAGAACTCGAGATATAGACAGTTTCGTTCTTAAGGGGCCTTGGCGACATTTGACTATTTATCGCCAACTTCACCACTTTCTGGAAGATTCACAAAAACACATTTTTTAAGTCCTATGACCGATTTTTTTTTCAGACGTTTCCACAGCTCCTTCTATAGACTTCAAATACAGGTAGGAGAGACAAGGAATTCAATAGTGAATCAATTATGAAACTTAACGGTTAGCTGAACTACGAGTTACATCTCAAGAACTACGAGTTGCTCTGAGAAGGAATTGAGCAACTCTACGATTTATTTCGTTTGGTTCGGAGGAATTGCTCAATATCCTCGATTTCCTTGAGTTATTTCCATTTATCATTTTGCTGGGTGTGCAGTTCATTGAGCTTATTTTCCTAATTAACAAACTGTTAATTTCTTCTTGTTTATAGAAACATCAACGATCCCGAAGCATGTAACAGTATTAACGTTGTCATGACTGCTGTTCCTTCTAATTGGAAAAATTTACTAATCCTGAATGGGAGCCGGGAGCTTGCTCAAACTACGCTCGTATGTGTGTAAGACAAACAACACCAATAAGAAGGGTTAACTTTATAGAGTATTTCTCCCGCTTTTCCTAGCATGCCTTTGTAGTATAGTGATCTGCACACTGGGCGCGTATTCCAGAGATCCGTGGTTCGATTCCCGGCGAAGGCATTGCTCATTTTTCAAGTGTCCTGCTTTCAAAAAAATCCTAATGTCTCTATAACTTTACCCTTTATTTCTCACAGCGTACAACCGCTCCCGCACTTCGGGATACAGAGACCAGCACTTATGGTCTAAATGTAGAAAATAGGAAATAAACTAACTTAATTAAATAAGAACTAAAATGCTTTACAGAGAACTAGTAACGTGAAGATTGGCCTTTTGACACTACGTATGTAGTGAGCGGAATACAAAAGACTACAATGCGTCTTCAAATATCAACGGGAACTAAGTTCTGGCCTTAAAGGTAGACATGAACTGAGTGAAAAGCACGCGCGGGTAAGGCAGCTGGATGTCTCTTTTACCTAAAAGCCACATCTTAAATACCCATACAGTTTGCAACCTCGCTAGCATAAACAAATCTACTCGCGCTTATTCTAGCCGAAAATGGAAAATAAGAGAGGATAGCAAAGCTACTTAATATTAAAAATAGCAATTATTTGGAAATTACATTAATTTAAACTATATTTTTTATGCCAGGGATTATATGAGCTTACGCAAGAATGACAAATCAAAAACAGGTATTTCGTCTTTTGCTAACATCCACAGTCTGTTGGTTCTTTATTAAAATGCATTAAATTCTTACAAAAGCTTTAAGCCTACATTAAATGCTTTTTAAGCTTTTTATTGATTTTATATAAACTTGATTTCCTTATTTCACCGGCTTCTTTTTGTAAACAACTTCTGTAGTTGCTGTTAGTTTTATTTCATTCAAGTGGAAAAGATTTTAAAGAAGCAGGATGAGACCAAATCTTCTTCGTGGAAAATGATTTCTTCGTGGCAGGATGAAGAACCTGCCATTTTCTGGCTGATAGCTTCAAGCGAGCACGTGAAAATTCTTGCATAAATTGTTGCATTTCCATTCAGAGGGGATGATATGTAGCCAACATTTGCTTGACTTTTGACAGCTATGTGCAAACTCTCCTTCCTTTACTCAGCATTCCTAACGCGAATGACGACAGTGATAAAAATATCTGAAAGATCTTTTGGAAGGCAGATGCTCATTTTCATCTCCGTGAAATCGTATCGTGAATATATAGCAAGCCATATCAGGGAGGGAAAATATGACGCATGATTAAAAGAATTTCGTTCGTAGTCCCAGAGAGGTGAGGAGGGGAAGTTCGTATTAACTTTTATCAACAAAAAGCTAACGTATATGGCGTTCACAGGTTTTTCGAATAGCAAAAATGTTAACTTAGTTTTTTCCGAAACTCTCCGGTAGACTTTGATTCTCCTCTTATTTTGTTTTAACGGTGCAAAATTTCTACGAAGTCCGAATAAAGCTATAAAACAGTGTAAAATTAACATGGCATCTTTTATTAAAGCCTGGTTCTTGCTTTATTATCAGTCATCTCTTTTTTCAGAAATGAGCTTTTGTACATCGAAAAGTCATGATTAATTTTGGCTGAATTCTTCCCCCTTTTCGAAATATTCGCGAAAATCTTACACTAAGTAAATTTATATTCAGCTTTAAAGTATTGTTGCGTGCGTACGGGTTCGTTATGAAATGAATGCACAAGTCCGATGAAAAAAAATGAACAAAAATTTATTATTATCACAACAAAAATGCTTAAATTTTCTCAAATTATCACGCAGTATTACAATATCTCACAGTAGTTTTCTTTTAACTACTCAAATGTCCAATAGAACGTAATTCAAAACAGCTAAAGAACGCTAATCCACGAATTCGCTACAATCAACAACAGTAGTTTTTTTTAAACAACAACAAACTAAGCAACTACTACAAACTGAGATGTTTTCCTCCTTTTATAAGATTTTAAAATCACGCGCTAGAATTTTCCAGTACTTTCTCGAAATCAAAAAGAGATATTTATTTATTTAATGCACGCGCTCTTGTATTTTCAATTTTCCGGCTTAGCTTTCTTTTAATATTCGTCACGCGCTGCACTGCGCGAGAAATAAAACCAATTAATTTATAATTGAACTAATATTAGCTTTTTAAATACCAAATTCGTAACACTGCCCCCTTCCCAAGGACTGCACGTCCCGGGCAGTACAATCCCTGGACAGGAAGCTAAATTTACAACTGTGGCATAAATGCAACTGAGGCATAAACATTACATTACAATATCAAACAATATAAACAATAAATGCAATAACTAACTTGAACAAATCAAATGCTATCAAATACTAAATACAAAACAAATACTAAATACAAATCAAATACTAAATACAAATCAAATACTAAATGCAACTCAAATACTAAATACAAATCAATTCAAATACACATTTATAAACAAAAAGGACCATGGTCTTATACTATTTACAATTATTTACATTATGTACTATGGCCATAGTAATGTGCTAACCTGTCGTAATGAACGACTTTAGGTTTAGAGTTCGAAGACATACGAATCCGAACCACGACGTCATTCAGCCTGTTTAGTACTGTGTACGGGCCATCCCAAGGTGACTATAATTTCGGACAAAGTCCTTTCCGTCGAGTCGGATTCCACAGCCACACCTTGTCTCCTTCGTGGAATTGATGTTCAGTAGCTCTTGTGTCGTATCGGGTCTTCATCTTCTCCGTCGCCAAGTTGACTCGCTCTCGTGCAAAGTTGTGCATCACTTCAAACCGGGCCTGGAGATCTTGAATATATTCCTCAGACGATGAAGGAGCATCCGGAGGGCGGCCAAACAATAGATCACAAGGCAGACGAAGATCACGACCGAAGAGCATTTCTGATGGAGAATAGCCGGTAGTGTCGTGGACAGCACTGCGGTAAGCCAGTAAAAAGAGTGGTAATTTCTTGTCCCAGTCCTGTTGGTTTCTGGAAACCACTAATGAGAGGTTATTAAGGATGGTTCGATTGAACCTCTCTACCATGCCGTCCGACTGGGGATGCAATGGTCAATGCCGAGTAGTTTGCATAGTTATTTGATTGCTGCCGAGGTAAAATTCCTTCCCTGATCGGAATGTAACTGAAGAGGCACTCCGAACCTGGAAATCCAGTGCTGTATCATTACCTCAGCTACTGTGACAGCCTCTTGATCAGGAACAGGGTACGCTTCAGGCCACTTGGTGAAGTAATCAATGACAACGAGTATGTATTTGTTGCCATCAGCAGTTCGTGGCAGAGGTCCTAAGATGTCAAAGGCGATACGTTCAAAAGGCGCCCCTACGTTGTAACGTTGCAGCTTGCCTCGGCTGCGTCTCTTCGGTCCTTTCCGACCTGCACAGGCATCGCAGGATCGGCACCACATTTGCACGTCGTCCTTTGCATTATTCCAGTAAAAGCGCTCACGAACTCTCTGTAAGGTCTTCATTATTCCAAAGTGACCTCCCGTAGGGCTGTTATGTAGTTCTTTAAGGACATCAGGAATGCGGGATCTTGGAAGTATCAGCTGCCATCGGAACGTCTTCCCATCATCCGATTCAAATTTCCGGTATAAGACGCCGTTTCGAATGTGAAGTGAATCCCAGAGTGCCCAATACTGTTTGGTTGTAGGACTACAGATAGAAATGTCCTGCCAGGTAGGTTTTCTGGTTGATGACTCCATTAAATCAATTATCGGTTTAATGTCGCGGTCTTCCAGCTGGTCTTTCCTGACTTCATCATCACTCCACGGTTCTCGATCAGCCGATGTTGATGTTGCAATTTGTCTTGCGACCGGAGTCAGCAGCTCGTATTTCGCTTCCACCCTGGAACAATATCGGCAGCTTTCTTGGCAAGATCTTCTAGACAGGGCGTCGGCGTTTCCGTGTGATGATCCCTTACGATGACGGATAGTGATGTCATATTCTTGGAGTCTCTGTATCCACCTGGCTATTTGACCCTCAGGATTCTTGAAATTTAAAAGCCAGGTCAATGATGCATGATCGGTGCGGAGCAGGAATTTTCTGCCATATAGATAGTGATGGAACTGTTCTACGGCTTTGACTATGGCGAGCAACTCTTTCCTGGTGACACAATAATTCCTCTCCGGTTTAGACAGGCACTTGCTCCAGTAGGTCACTACACGTTCTTGGCCGTCTATTTCTTGGGACAAAACAGCACCGACACTTTCATTGCTCGCGTCGGTGTCAAGAATAAATGGTCGGTCGAGCTGAGGATACGTCAGGATTGGAGCAGATGTTAGAGCCTCCTTTAAGTTGTTAAATGCATCCTCGCATTCTTTTGTCCACAAGAATCTTTGCTTGCTCTCTGTCAGCTTGTGAAGTGGTCTTGCGATGGAAGAAAAGTCCTTCACGAATCTCCTATAGTAGGTGCAAAGCCCTAGGAAGCTTCTCAGCTGATGGACATTTTCAGGACGTTTCCAGGATTTAACCGCTGATACCTTTTCAGGATCCGTGCGCACACTTTCTGCAGAGATGACATGTCCCAGGTAAGTCACTTCCTTTCGGAACAATTTGCATTTAGCGGGACTCAGCTTCAGATTGGCTTCTTTCAGTTTCTGAAGCACCTTCCTAAGATTTTCTAAATGTTCTTCAAAACTCTTTCCGACGATGATGATGTCGTCCAGGTATATCAGGCAGGCTTCGTAGGAAAGACCTTTCAAAACAGTCTCCATAAGACGTTCGAATGTTGCCGGCGCATTACACAGTCCAAACGGCATCACCTTGAATTGCCAAAGCCCTTGTCCCGTAGTAAATGCCGTCTTTTCTCGGTCTTCAGGCTGTATTTCTACCTGCCAATACCCACTCTTTAAATCAAGCGTTGAGAACCACTTGCTTCCAGAAAGAGTGTCTAGAATGTCGTCAATTCTAGGAAGAGGGTAACTGTCTTTCTTCGTAACCTCATTCAACCGGCGATAGTCAACGCAAAATCTTGTTGAGCCGTCTTTCTTTCTGACGAGAACGATGGGAGATGCCCATGGACTCGCTGAAGGCTCGATGACATCGCCTTCTTCCATATCTTTTAACAGTGTTCGCACCTCTTCCTGTTTAGCAAACGGTAGACGTCTTGGATGTTGCTTGATCGGGGGATGATCGCCGGTATCTATTCTATGTTGTGTCAAACTAGTTCGACCCACGTCAGAAGACGAGCAGGAGAAAACAACTTGAAGATCTTTGATGACGCGATCGGCAGCATTCTTCTCTTCATCGTTCAATTGCGCATTCTGCAATAACTCCGATGTAATGCTCTCTGATGAGGACACGGATTCTTGGATATTGCTCTTTCTTTCAACGCTGGTTACTGGAGTACATGCTGCAACCACGTCTCCTTTCTTAATAACTCTCGCCTTCTCAGTTACATTGGCAACTCTCACCGGGATAACCATTCTCGATAGGTCGACGAGTGTTGAGGCTACTAGTACTCCTTTCGGGCTATTACAGTTATTGGGATATTCTATGATGCCGTAGCGGAAATCTCTGTTTTCGGCTATAGATCCAGGGAGTAAAATTTCTGTTCTTGCCGGTATTGTGATATTGTCTTGTGCTATGATTCTGTGGACAGATTTAACTTCTTCTTTATTAATTCCAAATAACGTTATGTCCTCAGACGCAGAATGCAATTCGTTATTTTTAAAGTCCAAGGAAAAATTGTATTTCCTTAGAAAGTCCAATCCGAGTATGCAAGAATCAGTGATCTCTGCTACATATGCCGTGTGATGGTAAGCGGCACTTCCAAACGTGATGTTAACATTTACTTTCCCATTGATGTCGATCTTCTCACCGGACACAGTCTGTAGGGTAACGCAGGGCCGCGTCCAGATAAGTTTGCTTTCCAGTTGTTAAGCCAAATCTTTTCGGATGATGGTAACGTTGGCTCCTGTGTCTATCGTCATATTGCAGGGGACTCCGTTAATATGTCCTATTATGAAAAGTCCATTACTGCCGCCTCTCACTGCAGAAATCTGAAGCGCTTTAAACTGGGGCTTTTCATTATCTGGCAACCTCCGCCCCGCGAGATGGCCACTAATTAGTTTCCCTGCTGCTTGTTAGAAGCGGTCTTAACATCCGTACCCTGGGGTATTCTGCAGTTTCGTCGTATGTGTCCTTCAGCACCGCAGTTCCAGCACTTAACGGTCGGTTTCTTCTCACCAATATTCCGTCTCAAGGCGTTCAGTTGTCTAGTTAAATCGTCTAGACGAGCGGTGACTTGATCCCCTGGCTCCTGGACTTGAGCAGCTCTGACTGGGTGGCGGTCTCGACGAGTGGCTTGCTGGGCTGCCTCGAATTTCATGGCGTACACTAGAGCGCTTTTTTAAATCTTTTACATCCGCCATTCGTAGAGCTTTTTGTATTTCAGTATCCCGGATGCCATCGATGAAATATTGCAGGGACAGGATTTCCCTTGTTTCTGTCGGGCACTCCGAAAAGGCGTGATGTGACAGCCTTTCAACATCCGTGGCGAGCTCCTGAAGTGATTCAGTGGGCTTCTGTTGACGGGATTTTAATTGAAGCCTGCTGTAGTCTTTTAAACATTTCTCGCCAAAGCGCAGCTCCAAAGCGCCGGACAGAGCTTCGAAATCTAACCTTTTGTTTTCGGGAAGAGTCTGAAGGATATCCGCTGCGTCGGCTCTTAGAGAAGCGGCGAGATGACAGGCCTTAGCTTGGGAATCCCATCCATTCGCATCCGCAACGATAGAAAACTGGGTCTTGTACACTTGCCAGGATGTCTTCCCATCATATGTGGATAGCTTCAGAAATGGACGAGCAGGCATCGGTAAGAATTTAAAATCATCATTCTTGCTCCCTGCCGTCGCTACGAATTTCTTTAACGTTTCCATTTCTTTGGCAACTGCAGAAACTCTCTCATCAATTTGTTGTTCGACTTGGTGTTGGACGGCACAAACTCTTCCTTCAATTCGTTCCTCCACAGCCGAAACTCTCCCTTCTATATGTTCTTTTACAGAAGAAACTTTTTTTCTATTTCTTCTTTCACCGAAGAAACTCTTTCTTCAATTTGATCTTTTACGAAAGAAACTTTTTCTTCAATTTGTCCAACTTTATTTTCAACTGTGTCAATTCTGCCTTCCATAGCTTCAAATTTATTTTCTATTATGCAGGTAATTTCTCTTTTCATTTCTTCTTGACATGCTTCAATCTTTTCTTGACCAGCTTGAACGGCTTTCATTTCGTCCTTAACGGATTCCTGGCCCAATTTCATTTCTTCCTTAACGGATTTGACGGCCCCTTCCATCTTTTCTTGGAAAGCAGCAAATGCAGTCATCATTTGCCTGAATTGTTCTTCCATCGCTCTTGTTATTGGCATTCAAACCCCACTCCTGACACCAAAAATTGTTGCGTGCGTACGGGTTCGTTATGAAATGAATGCACAAGTCCGATGAAAAAAAATGAACAAAAATTTATTATTATCACAACAAAAATGCTTAAATTTTCTCAAATTATCACGCAGTATTACAATATCTCACAGTAGGTTTCTTTTAACTACTCAAATGTCCAATAGAACGTAATTCAAAACAGCTAAAGAACGCTAATCCACGAATTCGCTACAATCAACAACAGTAGTTTTTTTAAACAACAACAAACTAAGCAACTACTACAAACTGAGATGTTTTCCTCCTTTTATAAGATTTTAAAATCACGCGCTAGAATTTTCCAGTACTTTCTCGAAATCAAAAAGAGATATTTATTTATTTAATGCACGCGCTCTTGTATTTTCAATTTTCCGGCTTAGCTTTCTTTTAATATTCGTCACGCGCTGCACTGCGCGAGAAATAAAACCAATTAATTTATAATTGAACTAATATTAGCTTTTTAAATACCAAATTAGTAACACTATAAACACTGTGTGATGTAGTGTTAATGCTTCAACGGTGTGGTGTTGAACTCCAATGAAAACTCTAATGATGATACACCGCAGGAAAATTTTATTGAACCCCCCCAAAAAAATTGCTACATACAATCAACAGGAGAAAAACCTAACTATTTAAACAAATTCAAATTCTCTACATTTTACGTGTGAGAGCAATACGTGGCTCTCGAGCCTGGGTTTGAAACAATGCCAACAATTTAATATTATTTTAAAACAATTAATTTAATTTAAGAACTATTGAAAACGTATTCGGAAGTTAAATAATAATAATGTTCATCTTATGCTCTCAAGACATCCTTCTCTATATTAATCTTCAGTTTCTTCTTCCTTTATGCGACTTTATCACAACTCCTCCCCTCATAAAAGAAATTTTTTTCACTATGGAAGGAAAAATTCTAAATACTTTTCACTGCTTTCAAAGCACAAGTGATAATAGAGATTTAAGTGATAATAGAGAAGCCAGTTACATTAACCTGCACTTATTTCTAGATAACACAAACGCAGAAATACAACAAAAAGATTTAAACTACTCCTAATGTCTGCCTCATACAAAGTACATTCCTCAAATTTTACAAAATGCTAATACTTAAGATAAAACATTTAATTCTAACCATTTTGAAAATGAAACACACGATGCAAACAATTTTAAATCTACAAAAATATAATTCCAAAACGCTACAAAAATCATTTTTCAAACAACAGTTTATAGAACAAGAAGGATTGGCTCCTCCATATAATTCATATGCTAAAGTTCCTGCTGTTCATAGATCTGATCTCGAATAATCAATCACTGAGAAAGGACACGCTACAGCATTTACAATTTATGGTGCCATTAATGCTATATTTTCACCTTTCTCAGAATCATATGAATCGTAAGTCAAATAGAGGCCTTCATGACAGCACCCAAAGGCAGTTATTGCAAGTCTAGGAGAGGAGAGTGCATACTGGAAATCCAATTAAATTTTATCAGTCTGTAAATTTCGATGAATAATATCATTCTGAAGCAAGTGTACTAAAGCTTCCAAAAGCTGAGTAAACAGTAGCAATGCTGAATGACCAGAAACATCTATTCTTTTCAAATATTCTTTTAAATTGCAATCGTATCTCTTCATAACAAGAAATAGAGTCATATTTCTACCAGAGGTGTTTGATCAGCAAAAGCAAAACACATTTCAACTATATTTGGATGAGGTCCCAATTTTTTTTCCTGACTTTATGCTTTTTCAGTTCACCCAAAGAAAACTTGCCAATGGCTAGTCATGTCTCCTTATACATTGCACGCCATACAGCATATGCATTTGATTCAGCATTATAATTGAACATCACTTTTACAAGAAGGCTATTTGGAAGCAATTTCTCAGAAGAAAACGTCTTGATAAAAGTGGGCTTTTCGACTATCGAATTCTGCAGATCTTGTGTTCCTTCAGTATGCGAGATAACAAATTTTGTTTGGTGTTGAACATTATCATGAGTTTCAGTTGCTTGTGCTTCCGAGAATTCTGCTGGCGAAACATCCGAAAGGATAGATCTTTCTTCTAAACTGATGTATGGAATTTTAATGGCCTCTTCCGTATTACTGGTTAACTTACTTTCTTCCGAAAGGTCATTATTCACAACCCTTTCAATTTCTATCTCTTTCTCTTCTTCCTATCTGGTATCTAAGCCTTCTGCACTCACTCTCTCTAAACTCCTGCGCGCATGCGCCTGACTACGAGTCTCCACAACATTCAAGAGAACCGGTCGTTCCCTAATTTCCTCTATCAACTGTGAAGTTTTATTTCCTAACAAATAGTACTCTTTATCTAATTCTACCGGAGTAACCGCTGCCTTTATCGTGACCACACCAAAATCACCTTCAATGGTGACTTTCGCCAAAGGTAAGCATTTACATTCTGTGTCCAAAGCCTGCTTCACCCATACAGTTTCGCCTAATAACTCACCAGTATTAATCCAAGTACTATTACACAGATCTATTCTAGCTCCAGTATCTCTCAGATATTCTCTCTCTATCAGATTAATTACTGCTTCTTGAAATACGGCTCAAAACATTTTCCTAAACTCTCCGTTCCTAGATTATTCACCAGATTAGCCTTATTCTTTTCCAGAAATGGACAGTTAGGTCGGATATGTCTGTCCTTTCCACATTGGTAACACCTTATTTTCCGTTGTTTCTCGAAACCTGCTTCATTGAAAACTTGTTTTTTTAGAAGCCTCCACTTTTCTATGCTCCTCTGATTTAATTCTTTGATGACCACTACTTTTCTGATTATAACTACCATTGGAACTTCCATACCGCTCTCTATCTTTCTCAAATGGCTTCTTTAACCCCGCTCTCTGTTCTAACCTCCTCGCATCTGTTCGCAAAGCCTCATACCTGTCGCATTTATCGGCTAAAACAGAAGCTGTTTTAAATTCTTCCCAACTGTCTAAGTAGTGCTCTCTTATTTCTAGAGTGACTGGCCGCTTTAATTTGCTCGGTGAACATAAGTTCCTTAAGACTTTCAAAATCTTGAACTTCCTCGGTGAACATAAGTTCCTTACGACTTTATCTTGAACTTCCACTGAATCCAACCAATTCTCTAAATACACTCTCGATTCGTACACTAAATCCACCCATAACATATCGTTTTTTCTAGAATGTTCTTCAAATTTTGCTTTTAGTACACAAGAACTACGCTTGAGTCTATGCATAAGTAATTTCATAACATGCTGATAATCATCCCCTTTATCCGCTTGTTCTTTCACTATTAACTGGGCTACATCGTGAATTAATAAAGGAATTAATTGCGAGACACAATTAATCTCCTTAACGTTCTCTTTTTGAGCTTGTTTCTCAAATAGCATAAAGAATAATGAAATATATATATATTACTCGGTTCAAAACGCGGTACTAGATCTTTCAAATTAACCCTTTTTTCTCTAGGTTGTTCAACTGTCGAAACCGTGGAAGCTAAACTAATAGTCTTAACCACATTCATCAATTTTAACTATTCAAATTCAAAAAATCGCTTCCGTTCCCGTTCCACTCTCTCTTGTTCGGCTATTTCTTCTGCTTTTCTGCTCAGTCGCAGCCCAAATTCCTGCCGCGTATTCTTTCGCAGCTTCTTCTTCATAGTCATCGGCATTTAGAATAGTCTGCATAATTTCTCTTAGTCTATTTGCCTGAGAAACATTTGTATCAAGCTCCTTCGCTAACTCCAAGAGCAGATTTAGTAAATTTTCTCATAAACTCACCCATTACGGAAAATTTAAGAAAAATAACCTACCCCAAAATACAACAACAGGTCTGTCTCTCCAAAACTGAATAATAGCCTAACAGTTCTGAACGTTAATTGCCTTACAACACTAAATGATAATACCTATCCTACATACAAAACATATATCAAAAATGCTAATTAAGAGGCAACCTTTTCCTGCTCTATGTCAACTATATAAATATTGTCTTCTAACTCTGGACTGATTTAAAAGCTAATTTTTTCTAAAGCATACCGTTACAATACTTCATACAATTTAAACAGTTACTAAAACAAGAGAACAAACAATTAAATTCCAATTAGCAAAAGTAACCAAAAGACTAACTTTCAATAACCACCAGAAACTTTTGATTCCCAATAACAGAGCTATATCCAAAATAACCCTAGTCTCGAATAACTGGCATAACTTCTCCACAATCACAAAAATGGTACTCACCATTTTAAAAATGCCTTCGATTGACTCTCCTGGCATTAACTTAGATGCTCTTGCGGGAAATTTCACTATTTTGCGGCACTAGACGCGCTTCCTCAGGCGTTCCTTTATGACACACTGTCACTTTCTGAAGAGGCTTCACCACGCAAAATGTCCTTGCACACAAAATTAGATCGTTCTTGTGCAGAGAAGAAAGTCTCGACTCTTTACATAAAGTCCTTTACAATACTGCCTTCTTATGGAACTTCCATTCGACGATCCGGAACACTCCCACAACGAGATGTACGGAAAACAACGCACAATAATAACTGAAGTTCACAGGCGAAAAAGTCCGTTCCTAAATTTACTCTCAAGAACAATCCCACCGCTGCCACCAATTTGAATATTTTCTGCTGTGGTGTGGTGTTGATGCTTCAACGGTGTGATGTTGAACTGCAATGAAAACTCTAATGATGGAACACCGCAGGAAAATTTTATTGAAACCTCCCCCCCTAAAATAATGGCTACATACAATCAACAAGAGAAAAACCTAACTATTTAAACAAATTCAAATTATCTACATTTTACGTGCGAGAGCAATACGTGGCTCTCGAGCCTGGGTTTGAAACAATGCCAACAATTTAATATTATTTTAAAACAATTAATTTAATTTAACAACTATTGAAAACGTATTCGGAAGTTAAATAATAATAATATTCATCTTATGCTCTCGAGATATCCTTTTCCATATTAATCTTCAGTTTCTTCTTCATTTATGCGACCTTATCACAACTGTTCTAAAGAATGAACGAACAGGGAGAAATTTAAGGGTGATATATAAAGGGTGAGAACTGATAGTGTGAACGCAACAACTGCAAGTTGAACCTAGGATGGGTGACGTAATTTCAAAACTGAAACTGTTGCGAAATACTAAAACTTACCTTTTGTAAAAAAACAATCATAACTTCCTTGCTTAGCATGTACGACTTCCACTAATATCGGAAACGTAACAACAGCGATGTGAATCTAAGATGCATGAGACGCACGCAAGATGAGTGTCGTGAGCGCGTAGTGATTCTAATACAAATGCACTGAGTGCGAACCTCACAGAATAATTTTTTTGAATCTTATGTGCACACTAATATCCCTTTTACTATGGAAGTTAAGTACGCAAAATTTAAAGATCGGAATTAAACTGTAGATCCTTCTATCTAATAATGTTACCTTAAACTTCAACATGCCATGCACGTGTTCATTTAAGACACCCAATATAAGCGGGCACTCCTGGGCCCTCGGATCAAGGGGACACAAACAACTGGTCGTCTTGCCTACAGATCTGTATTGTGCAGGCGTCTCCGATCTGTAGTAGCTGATATTCTTGATCCTGCTGCTATTAAATGACCTGCCATGGGCTGAAGCACAGTAATGTTGCTCCTCCTTTGGACCGAGCTAAATAACGGTCTCCTTCAGGTGTTGTAACTCTTGGCCTGCCTCGAACATGTCTTCTAGACACAGAATTCTGGGATTAAAACTGATTCCATGGTTGGTGAACCACGCTACGAGAGACGTTGAGACGTCTAGAAGCATTAATTTGTGACATCCCCATTTCCATCCATGCGAATTCTTTATGAAATGTGAGCATCTCTTAAAAGAATAATGTGATCATATTATTTAGATTATTTACGACTTCTTTTCATTTGTTATGTTTTTCCTGTAACCGTGTCCTTCGGATATAAATTATTCGGGTTATTTTCCCCTCCCGATTTTCGACGATAAAATTAGTAAACTAGAGCTGGTATGAACATCAAATGATTTCCTTACACGGCCTATTTAATTATATGCATCTTTTGCTGCACTTCATACACAGAGGCTGTCTGTATACTTTTCAGACGATTTTCATTATATTGACAGAAATATTTTACCTAAACGTTTTGTGTTTTAAATGTTCTATTTGGTGAGCCTTATTCTTTACTATATTTCTGCACCATAATTTCGAAGAAAATAAAATGTTTTGTGGTATCGGAAGAGGTATTTTATACCGTTCCTCTTAAACAGTTTCTTAAACTTAAACAGTAAGTCCAAGAAAGGGTTGCAGGTCGAAAAGAAAAACGGAAAAAAATACATAAAGATTTCACGAAAAATGTAAGCGTTTTATTTTTCTATTATTACATAATCTGAATTTAATATTTAAAATTAAGACTTTAAATTTTAAAAATTTCATAAAAGTCTCCAGCTACATTCGAGAAACAATATTTTACATGTAAAATATCCCCGAATTGAGGCAAAGGGTTTGCGTTAATACCTGAGGACCGCGGTGAGTCATAAAAAACAACCGATTCATTCCAGTGACCGAAGGATTTTAATCCGATTCCACAAAAAAAGCGGTTTTAAAAGATCTCTGGCTGTGTCACGCTTTCTTCAGCTACGGTATACTGCAAGAATGCATTTTGAAGTTTTACTGAAATGTGTAAGATACGTGAAACACCTCGTGGCTTTCGCTAAAATGGCGGTTTCAGTTGCAGCTTGAGTAGATAATGCTATAAGAAAAAGAGAAAAAAAAAAAAAAAAAAAAAGAAAAAAAAAATCTGAAAGCTTTCAAACTTTACATTACGCCCAAAGGTGGGTTTTTATTAACATTTTTTGTGTTACCTTTATTTATTAAATATCATAATCTTTTCACTTAAACCATGAAATTCAGTTCAACGGCAATATCACAAAAAATTTTTAAATGAACCTCTCTTTAGAATTTTCGATACACAGTCTCGCGCGCTGGAGATAAAATGGCTTCTTCCGTAGAGTGTTGTCATTGTTCGCTTTGAAATCGTTGAGTTTCTCAATCAGAAATTCGCAAAATGTTACAAAATATGAAAACAAATTGCAAATTTGGGCTTCCAAATGCCCATATTCGTAGGAGGATTACGTTATTCAAAATTGGATGGCTCTTGGTACGTTGTTTTATCACAATGCGAGAAGCATGCTCAGACTCTTCATTATTAATGAATACTTATGCAGATTCTTCATTATTTAATTTCTTTAAATGTAATACAGGGCGATGATATTTGGTGGCAACAAATATCATCGCCCTGTATTACATTTAGAATTATTTTTTATTACATTTACAATTTGAAAAGTGAAAAATGCTTGTAGTGAATCAACACAAAATGCCAAAACGAAATTAATAGTCCTTCTGGGCAAATTACCCCTTTGGATTAATAATAGTTATGTAGTAGCGTCAAGTTACGTAATGCGTCTTGTCACTAAAAATAGAAGTACTTTTCTAACATCAGAAGGTAAAAATGCAGTTTCTTCAGTCCGAAATTCGGCATCGTCATATTCACACTTTTATGAACAAATAAATTAGACACTCCTTTGTTTCCAACTAGTACCTATTCAGTAAAGAATCCAATAAATGAAACAAGGAGTCAAATTTCATCAGGCAGTGAAATTTAGAATCAGGGTTTCTATTATTTCGAAGCCTCTCTCCAGAAGAAAATACAGGTAAGATTTCAAAATTAATTAGCATCCGGCAAACATGGCCGCTGCAACTGTCTCCGTAATTTCTATTCAATTAACTTGCTTGTTGACTTTTGTCGGTTGCTACGAAGCAAGAAGAGCAGCTATTGATCGGAGGGATTCCTCTGTTTCCTTTCGTAGGCAAGACGACAAACAGAGAACTTCCAGCTTTTGTAGGCGTCATTCGCCATCCATGATGATTAAATTAAGAGAGAGAAGGAATATGATTTTGTGCAGTGTTCGTTGAAGCACAAACGACAGTCATATTAAGACGCGAACAGCAATGATATTCGAGTTTAGACAGTTGAAATGATAACAAAAAACGAACATTTTCTCAATAAAACATTCATTTTTTTAATCTATAATTACGTATTTCAGCTAAAAATAGGCGAGTGCTGTGAAGAAAAAGATTTATGTTTCATTCCTTCTTTACTCTTTACGGAGGTTTTTCTCTCCACATCGCGCAGAAGTTAATGCAGAAAAATTTAACTGCAGGAAATAGGAAATCAAACAAATCAATGAAAGTTACCTACCTAAAAACATAATATTCTTCGCAACTGCAGCTATAGAAATTATAAAAAAATGGATGCAGATTATAAAAAAGCATTTATATAATCAATCTATGCATAACTGACATGTCAACTAACATGTCACATTATGGTGTAGAAAAAATCTAGTAGTAGCAAACAAATAAAATAGAGCAAAATCTCTTATGGACGCCACATGACTCCCATATACGACCTATTAAATTATATACATTTTTTGCTGCACTTGATTTAAGCTTATTTCCTCCCGTTTTTCTAACTTAAACCCATCCCTGAAAGAAAGTTGAGAAGGACATCAAAAACTGCAAGTTTTGAAATTAAATATTCCATTCAATTTTGGGCGTAAGTGAATCAGACTTCTTATAATTTTTTTATTTTATTTTTTTTTTATTTATTTATTTTTTTTATATATAATTTATAAATTTATCTTTTCATAACGTCCCGAAATATACGTATAGGAACCGGGAGACCATAATTAAAGTAAGATTAAGCAAGAACAATGATTCTCTGCTTCTCGTTTCTTTCAACACGCCGACCTCACCGGGGGGGGAGGAAAGGATCATTTACTGGAGACTAATATGGCGTCTGAGAAATTTTACCGGGGGGAAAGGATCATTTACTGGAGACTAATATGGCGTTTGAGAAATTTTACCGGGGGGGGAGGAAAGGATCATTTACTGGAGATAATAAGGCGTTTGAGAAATTTTACTATCAACGTACATTAAATATTTAAAATAAAATAATGAATATTTTGAAAATTGACTTGAAACATTTCCCCTTACACATCAGCCAATGCGTTTATTGGATGCGTCAAAAATATTCAATTCGTCACCAAAAATATTCAATATCATCAATAACAACTGCATCAGCATCATCAACTACTTCAGAACAACAGTAATGCTTTGAATTCTCCCAGCCAATAATAATACTTTAAAACATTAAAAGACGAGGACATATCTAAGCACTGTGTTTCGTTCTAATTCTTGAGAAGGATACAAATGCTGTACCCAAAAAGAACAAATTCGATCCTGACTAGTCATTCAAATTTATCTACTTCTAGGTCCCATCCAGATTCTTAAGAAAGCGATACGATTTTATCCTCTAGAGTAGGGGTTCCCAAAGGCATCCATCCATATTCACCCCTTGGAGCTGGATGAAATTTTAAAGAAAGTCAGAGCGTATCATTTGGGTCAATTACAGAAATAATCACACAAAAAATAAATTAGGAACAAAATAAAGTAGACAAAAATAAAGATCGTATGAGAATTTCTTTGACAATAATATGTCGCGTGGGGTAGCGAAAAGAACGCTAGGTAAACACAATTCAAATTCCAAGTACAATTTTTATTTGATTTTCTAAAAATTGCTTAAACAACAAATTTAAATCAGATAAAAAAATCTGAAAGCTTTCAGATTTTACATTAAACTCAAAGGGGCGCTTTTTTTAACCTTTTCTGTGTTACCTTTATTTATTAAATATGATTGATGTTCTTCGCACTTAAACCATAATATTCAATTCAACGGCAATATCGCAAAATAATTTTAAAATGGGCAAATCTTTAGAATTTCTGATACACAGTCTCGAACACTGGAGATAATTTTTTTTTTTTCTATTCAGTGTTGCCATTCGTCGCTTTGAAATCGTTGAGTTTGTTAATAACATCGAATGTTTTACAAAATATAAAATCGATAATGTTCCCAATTCCAAATTTGGGCTTCAGATGCCCATATTGGGGTTTGGAGGTACGTTATTCAAAACTGGATGGCTCTAGGTAGCGTTGTTTTATCACAATGCGAGAAACATGCATACATTTAAACAGATTCTTCATTTTTAAATTTCTTTAAATATAATAATACAGGGCTTTAATATTTGGTGGCAACAATTTAAAATGTGCTTCGCCGTTTATAGTGAATCAGCGCAAAATGCCAAACCAAAATTAATAGCCCTTTTGGGCAAAATGCCCCTTAGGGCTAAAATAAACTAAATTTGTTTAACATAATTTAATACATATAATGTTTTAGACAATAAATGCAATGTAAAAAGTCAAACGCAAAAACACACAAGAAACACAGCAAAAAATATTAAAAAAATGCAAAGAATTGTAGTTTGTCCATTATTGAAAATTATTGTTATTTACTTAGGAGATCTGTTGTCATACAAAAGCCACTTGCAAAATTTAAAACGAGATTTTAATTTTCGCTTCGGAAAAGCTGAAAACGGGAACGTGCCTGAATGACTCATTCAAATACAGACTGCAACTGCTATCTGTCTGATACTGATATTATGATGCAAGTAGAGCTGATTGCATTGAAGAAGGATGTTCTGGCACAAGTCTTTCAAACTAAGTCTTGGAATTTAAATGTCGTCCGACAGAGTTGCGTTCGTTCACTATCAAAGTCGGTTCACTTTTCAAATTATTGCCAACAAATATTATCGTCGTGTAAAGAAATTAAATAATGAAGAATCTGCATAAAGTCACGCATGTTTCTCGCATTGTTGTAAAACAACGGTATCTAGACACATCAAAATCTGAATAACGTAATCTTCCACCAAATATGGGCATCTGAAAGCCCTAATTTGGAATTTGAAATTTGTTTTGTTATCGATTTAATATTTTGTAACACTTTAACAAGTTTTTGATTTAAAAATTCGACGATTTCAAAGCGAGCAATGGCAACACTGTACGGAAAAAGAAACATTTTTATCTCCAGTGAGCGAGACTGTGTATCGGTAATTCTAAAATAAGACATGCTCATTTTGAAATTATTTTGCGATACTGTCTTTGAACTGAATTTAATGGTTTAAGAGCGAAAAATATGATATTTAATAAATAAAGGTAACACACAAAACGCTAAATAAAGTCCATTTGGGCGTAATTATAAAATCTGAAAACTTTCAGATTTTTATTTTTAGTTCCGCCCTTTTTTAATTTTTTTTATTATTATTATTGCCAGATATTATTGCCAAGGCAGATAGCTCTCGAGGCTTTGCCGTAATTAAATAACCTAACCTTTCAGTCAGAGTTCTATCACTGAAAATTTCTTTTAAGTTTCTTTTTTTTTTCACGAGATTTTTGAATTTAATAGTTTAAAACACTTTCTCTTTTCGCGTACCACCTATTTTGCTCTTGCTTACCACCCGCTGAGAATCGCTGTTTTAAAGAATAATATAAGGAGGGTTAAGAAAATTATTCTTTTAAAGGTGTAGATGCAAGAAAAGGAATTGGGTATACCTTCTTTACATGATGCTGAGTTATAACGAGAATCAAAGAGGGCAGGAATGAACTAAAGGATTTTTAAACTGAAACCTAATGAGGCTAAAACTCAAAAAAAATTTAATAATGGTTTTATCATTAAAAATTTAATGTACTAATTAAATTGCTTGAGTATATTTAATATATTTTGATATATCTGAAATAAATCAATAACGATAATATTACAACGTTGCGCGCCTCTAACTAGCACGCAACCAAGAGGTGACTGTGAAATCTTGTATAAACCACAGAGTCTTATAAAGGGTTTAAGTCCCTTTTTATTCAACGTACTAATTTACAATTGCGTCCTCTTGACGCTTACAACTGTGCCAACTAGGCAGTCAAATAAAAATAAAAACCTGAAAAGAAAGTAAAGACAATATTCTAACTACGAGGCTCTCTAAAATAACTAACTCACCGCGTTTTACAAATACCGCAGCTAATTCAGCAGACTTGAAGCTCACTGGAACAATTGCAACTACTTCCCGCCAAGCACATAGGCCGCAACGCGGGGTTCTTTAATTCTCGATTTCTACCTCCGCGCTCGCGAAGTAAGAATAACTCTCTCACCGAACTAGTTTCCTTCTATTTAAATCATACTACTTCCGCTGATAATTTGAATGCTTGCGCGTTCTACTCAAATTTACATATTCTGGCATTGGCAGTTCCAGGGGAAAGTAAGGCTTGACAGGAAAGATAGTTTAAACTTAAAATAAATGTTAGTTAAAATAAATATAAACCCTACAATATAATGTTACGAATTTTGTACTTAGGTAATTTTAGCAGAATTATAAGTAAAATTGTTGTGTTTTTCTGTGTAATGTAGCGCGAGACAAATTTTACTTATTAAAATTAATTGAATTTAAACAAATTTTAAGAGAAAGCTACGGCGAAAAAATAATACAGGGGCAAGTGCATTTAGCATTGAGTAAATGGTTGTCTTGGTAATTTGTAGTGAAATTGAATTAATCTAATTGTCCACTATTTTAGCTGTAACCGTAATTCCATACTCTTATTCTTTTAATTTCGGTAAGCAGAAAGTACCATAAATATCTCGCGACTAATTGAAAACTATTTAAGGCTGAAAAGAGATCATCTGCCCTCAATTGTTTAGTTAGCTGCTGTTGTTATTGTTGCGAGTTCAACGTGAGATCGGATAAGATTTCTCTTTAGATGCGTTTTGCATTGCGATGTCTTTAACATTCTCAGCAGTTTGTAGCTTAACTACTGATTATATTGTGCGATATTGTGAACACTTGTACGAATATATCTGTAGAAAATTTCGGAGTTCTGTATTTCTCTTGATAAAAATAAATTTGCTATAAATAACCTATTATCGGACTTGTGCATTCAATCTATTAAACCCATAAGCACGCAACAGTAATATACAAACATTAATTAAATTTAGATTCAGAAGAAGCCTTCTAAGAGAGAAAAACAACTTCTGCCAGACTTTTCACAATTTTGGTGGCATTACGCACGAAACGCAATTACAAATACCAACACTTTCCAAATGAGAATCATATGAAAGGCTCCATGTGCAAGTGCAAAATCAAAACACAAACAAACTTCCTTTGATTCTGAGGCTTTCCTCTCCATTGATATCCGACATAAATTCTCTTCTTGGAAAAATCCCAAACTACAAAATTCAAATTTCATGGATCAAAGGACATAGTGGCCATTTTGGTAATGATCAGGCAGATGAACTAGCCAAAGAAGCAGCTATTAATCAAGATGGTACTGAAATCATCATTCCGTGGCCTCGCTCAAATTTCAAATACCAACTAAAACAACTTGCTTCAAAATCTTGGCAAGATTTGTGGAACAATGCTCCACAGGGAAGACGCACATATAACTTGATGCCCAATGTAAGCTTAGCATCTCTGAACTCGAATCCTTTCCTAAATTACTTTATAACAGGACATGGACCCTTCCCCACATATTTCTACGCAAGAAATTTGGCAAATTCTGACATCTGAATATGTGGGAAACAGGGAACTCCTGATCACTACGTTTTCTCATGCCCCTTAACTGAGGATATTCACATAAAATCTCCAAGAACTGACCTCCTGGCATTCCAAAGATTTTTAATTAAAGATAAACATCAATATCCAAAGTTTCAGAAAATTATGCAACGACTCTCTTCCTACAGCCTAGATCTCTGTCAAGTGTAAGTCCACATACAGTTTAAATTTGGTGAACTTTTACATGCTGTGATTATGGACAAAATGGATCCGCACGTGAACTTTATAAACTGCAATAAACCAATATATCTGAAATAACCCATGGACACCTACCTCTTTAGCATTATTATAACAATTCATTTAACATTGTGTTGCCAGTACTAATTATAATTATCTCATTATGTTTATTTGTTTATTAATTATGTTTATCTCCTATTTTTGTTGCACCAAATCAGATGTTCAATTTATCTTGTGAATCTCAAATTGTATTCCTACTATTTTGTAATCTACTTATGCCCTACACCATTATTTTTAATAAATACTGGATGCGGGGCGTACTGTGGAATTGCACGATGTACCATAATAGGCAAACTTTAGACCTTTTGAAAAGCTTCAGTCTATGCAAATTCTTATAAAACTTGCAATTACCCCCTTTTTTTTTCTCTCTCAAAGAGTTAGTATGGGAAGGCATTACCAGTTGACCTATGGTACATCGCTGGTGTCCCCTTACCTTTGATTCTGAGGCAACATTTTAAGAAGAAATAGTTAAGTTTTCTCTTCTGTTCGTTCTCCACATCACCCTACTCCCAACAGAGGTGACCGTCCAGATGATGCAATAAAACGTAACTGCAATTCCTGTGAAAGAAAATGTCACACTTTTTCATTTCTGTGTCTCTGCTTTTTTCTTTGATTTTCTTTGGTTTTATTTTCTCAGAGTTTGTTAGAATTGTTCCGTATTCCTTTATCTGCTGTTTTTCTTCGATAAAATACATAAGATTTTCTTTTGGTAGTATAATAAGAATATTTTTCCTTGTTCTTTTCCAGTTCTGTTTTCGGATACCTACCAATTTACCGCTGTCTTACAGGTTGTTCGCAAAAGGCGGCTACATGACCCCCTTTAAATACTATTATATATACACATGTTTCTGGATAAAAAGTTTTTCAATGCAATGTGAAGAATTTTACAGAAACAACTTCACCATTGCTTATGGCAGGATTCTGGAAGTATACAACACAACCTTTTGTACGGGCTCAATGAAGAAAAGATAAAGATTTTCCAAAATATTATTTATGTTTCAATGCATGAAACATCGAAACATTAATCTCCCAAAACAAGTAATTTTTACTTTGCGCCTGCCTGCTTTCCAAATTTGCTCAAACTGATGCTGATTTCCAATGGTGATATAACAGCAAATTAATTTGAATCGGTGAATTCGCTCTTCAATATGTCAGCGAAATTTCTATACTTTAAGGCTACAGAACGTTTTGTTTCAGCACTTGTTTTTTTGCGATGAATATTTTCCCCACTATAGACTCTATAAACTCTACGGGGAGGATATAAAAGATTAAAATTCACATTTACAGAGTCTTCTGTCACTAGCGTTTAAACCATTCTTATAGTAACTTAAAGACGGCTGATTCTCATATTCTGTATGCATGTTAATAGTTAGGCTCATAGCTTTCACGTGATTTCAGAAAAAAAAACACGTAGTAAATATTCATGAACGTTCCTTCCACACACACAGAGCTATACTTTCCACTGTAGATCAGTACAAACAGACACTCACTTTACTTAACAAAGAGACTTTCGTTTCTGGAGATAACAGTTCGCCTCATTTCCTTATCTTTTATATTTATTGATGTGAATTGTTTAGTAATATTTATGAACTTTTCGAAAAAATTTTTCAACTAAAGCAGATGTATTTCTAAGCATATGGGCAAAAAAATTAGAGTTTTTTTTTTTTTTTTTTTAATTCAAATTTCCTTAAGATATACGGGAATTTACATATTATAGTATGTTTTGAAACTTGATATCGTTGTTTTAAGCAATAATGATGCCAAATGTGATGTATGGATTTTTACGGTACCTTTTTTCCCGCTTGTGCACAATGAAATGGAAACGAAAATAGGTTACCAAAATTGAGAATCTCGCCAAGTGTTATAAAATTTACTACTTAGGCATAATTTGAGTCGCAGAATCAAAATACTCATGTTAGAGCAATGTTATATACCAACTAACCTATATATGGGGCGCTTTTTCGAGACATGAAAAGCGCAAACAAATTTCGTCTATTTGTCAAGTAGAAAGGGAAGTATAAAACTGTTCCCCCTACTTTTGTGTAGAGTATACATGCATACAAACATGCAGATTCTTCATTATTCAACAAGAAATTTATCTTAATGTATGGTTATTGTACTAAAGGGGGAGTGAAGTCTAAAAATAATATGTTACTAAATGAGAAAGGTTTTGTAATGAAGTGCATTGAACTGTGGTTCTATGAATAAGGTTCACAGTTTGTGAGCACACTGGTAGTAGTCTGTTCCATCCCATAATGGTTTAACTAATATGTAAGTTATATTTTGGATCTCAACTTTATTCTTCAGATAAGACACCAGTTTATTTTTATCTTTCATTGAAATTCAAGTTTCCCTCCTCTGAGAAGGGTACACTGCGCATCCCGTCCTACTGAGCCGATTAACAAAATTCAAATTGCGGTTCATGTCTCGAAAGCGCGACTTAGGATATGGACTAGATTTATATATAGCAGTATTCAAATATAGGTATTTTGACTCAAAATAGGACTTTTTCTGAAATGACATACCATTTTTTTTTTCATATTTTGATTCTACGACTCAAATTATGCCAAACTCCCAAGTTTTGTAAAAATCGCACGAGTAGTTTAAAAAAAAATAGCTCTCAAAATTTTAGCTCCTCCATGTTAATTCAGTTTCATATGTATGTATTCTTATCTCTTTTTTTTTTATGAAACCTATTTGATTCCTTCCTACACAGTTCGAAATTTAAGCTCATTCAAAATAAAATTCACTCATTTTTTATGATTTATTTTTAAAATTTATATTTTTAAATAATTTTCAGAAATTTTTCGAAACAAATTTTGAATTATAACCTATCAAATTTTTACAATCACCTTAAAGTAGATGTATGCCTAAGTATACCTGCAAAAAATTACAACTCTTTATTCAAAATTTCCAAAGACATACATGAATTCATATATTGGCGCGTTTTGAAATTGGTATATTTGTTGAAAGCGATAATAACGAAAATGTGGTTTAGGCACTTTGTTAAAATTATTTGAAAGTAGGAACGGTGGGACTTTTTCCCGCTCAGCCACAATGTAAAAAGGTAGGAACGAAGTGGCTTTTTTTACGTTCCTGCACAATGGAAGGGAAAGAAAAATAGGTTGACATATTGGCGCAAACTGAAAAAATGCGCCAAGATAAATTTTTGTATTTCTCCATTAATTTCACAGCAATTTTTACAAAATTTAATATTTAGACATAATTTGAGTCGTAGAATCGAAATATGGAAAAAAAATTGGTAAGTTATTTCAGAAAAAGTGCCATTTTGTGTCAAAATATCTATATTAGAACAAAGCTATCTAATATATAAGTTAAGTCGCGCTTTCGAGACATGGAAAAGGCAAATTGAATTTCGTCAATCGGTCCAGTAGAACGGGAGATATAGAATTGTCTCTCCCCCCCCCGCAGTGTTATGTTAGTATCAGAATAGAAATCTATAAATGCTTATATCTGAAAGTTATTAGAAAAGTGTTGAATAACTAAGCCTTCAAAGAGAAAACATGAATCAGCTGCTCAAATTATTTTTGCGTAATTAAACGGTAATTTGACATATCCACACACAAAAGATAAAATTCGGGTCATCAATCTTCTTATTTAAAGATTCTTAACGCAGGTTTGCGTAAGAAATTTAAGTTCTTTGCTAATTAAGTGTCGTGATAAATTAAATTTTCCGCAATACCCTCACTCTTTTCATTATTATTTTTAATTATTTTTTCCGCTAAACATACATGATATAAGAAAAATAAATTTGGTGCTTCTAAATGGAAGATAATGAACGTTTTTTATACATGAATTAATATTACTTCAATATTATAATTATTATAAGCACAATATTATATATTATAAGCACTATAATATATAATATTATAAGCATAATAATGCAATCAGGACGAATAAATATTTATGAAGTATTACATTCAAGAAACCTGGAAATTAAGCAAAAAAGTGGATTAAATGATGTATTGCCCTTTAAAACAGACTATATTAATAGCTGCAGTTGTGAATTTTTCTTTAACGCTGCTGATAAGAATAAATTATATTTTAAAATGTTTGCAGGGCACAACTATTATCAGAAACCCTATCAATAAGGTGGTCAGTAGAGCCGGCTAGTATATCGTTGTGTCTTCCAATTCCGGAGAATATTTCAATTACTGTAAGTGTATAATATCTTTGCGTTATAGAAATACGTATAGGTAAAGATGCAAAGTGAGTGGCACACCAGAATGCACAACTGGTGGCACTGGCTACCTACGCCACACTTTTATAAAATGAATACCCAGGGTTACGGAACGGATGGTCTAACACCCTTCTTTCTGTACCAGCATACAATCCGACAGGACTCTCGGCTCGCAAAATTTTGAGTACCTCCTTACCGCATAGACACTATGTACTTACACGTCACATGAATAAGGTGGTCTAGGGCTTAAGCTAGGGATATTAAAACAGGAGGAGGAAGGGTTTATCTCAGAAATTGAATCCTCGGTGACCGTATTCCTCCGATCTCTATGACTCATCATAGTAAGTTTTAATTATTTCTAATTTTTGAAGCATGAGATATCATGTTGCATATGATTGCACGAATAGAACGTCTAAAATGATGCCTGGGATTACATTACGTGGAATTCGGTAAATTTGTTTTAAAATATCACCCTGTCATATCATCATTCTCCAAACGCCAAAAAGGACTTAATAGTAATCAAATTACATTAAATATATTTTTCTGTTTCTTTTTATGATTAATATTGTTGTTAGTAAACATACAATGAAATATTCTAGGTTTAAAGTGTGCTATTTGGATGTATTTTAAAGAATCTGTCAGCGATTTTTCAGATGTAAGAAATTGATTTTTACTTCTTCTATGAATTGTAAAAGTATTGTATTAATAATAATAAATTTTATTAATATATATTATTTATTTTGTGTGTGTGTGTGATTATGGCAAAGAATCGAGTGCTATCTGCCTAAGAGGAGGAATACTTTCGTGGAGGACTTTCTAAGAGAAACTGGCTCGTATACACATGAAAAAAACCACGAAAACGCCCTTGCAGCCAGCCCGTTCGCGGGATTCGAACCTCGGACCGAACTACCAGTGTTCAGCGATTTTACCGCTCGGCCGCTGGTAAGCCTATTATTTATTTTGCATTTTTATGTACTGGCAATTGTTATGAATGTAACTTGTGCATTTATCTGTTGCAATTGGTTCTGTTGTAACAAACTGTTTGTATAAAATCTGTCTATGCTTAAAACTCATAAGTTCTGTTCAATATAACGACAAAAGCAGAAAAATATTTACCATAATTGAACATTTGGAAAGGTATATCCAAGAATTTATACATTTAACTTCTTTAATTTATAAGAAATTTTCTCCTTCCTTTCTGCATGCTTTCGTGGTGTAACGGTTAGCACACTGGGCGCTAAGCGTTATACCACGAAAGAGGTCCAATTTCGAGTCCCGGCGGCGGCACTGCTCAATTTCATGTCTCCTGCTTCAAAAAATCCTGATGTCCCTACATTGTCGCCTGAACTAAAAGGTGGCGGATGATGATTCACCACCACCAGGATTTGGCGATTGTGTCCCTTAATCACTAGTTGCCCTTTAAATGGGGAAGTATATAGGATACTTTCTCCCTCTTTTCAGCATGCCTTCGTGGTGCACGCTTGGCAGGTCATTAGGTCAGCACGCTTGGCATTAGGTCAGCACGCTTGGCACGTATTCGAGAGGTCCAGGCTCCGGCGACGGCACTGCTCATTTTTCATGTTTCCTGCTTAAAAAAATCCTAACATTTCTACAAATTGAATTTTAATTCTTTAATCGAAGTTCATAAATATGAAACAAGTGTAGAATAAAATCGTCAAATTAAATAAATCTGTTTCATTTTGCTTTAATACTTTTACTGGTATATATTTTTTAATATGTTACTTAAAGGAATATTAAAAAGTATATGAACTTCAGCTTTAGTATACTATAAAACACACAGAAAACAATTAGCTTTCCTAGTCCTGAAACATTTTTAAATGAAATAATTTTTTATTATATTGAAATAGTATTGTGAATAAATGAGAACTATCTGTTAAAAAAAATAGGCAAAACATTCTGAAAGGTTTCAGATTTTAAATTACCTTCAATGGGGCGTTTTTTTTTTTTAACATTTTGTGTCTTATCTTTATTTATTAAATATCATGTTCTTCGCAGCTAAACCATAAAATTCAATTCAGCAATGTAGCAAAATAATTTGAAAATGAGCATTTCTTTAGAATTTCTGATATACAGTCTCTCTCGCTGGAGATAAAAATGTTTTTTTCTGTGCAACGTTGTCATCGCTCGCTTTGAAATCCCTGAGTTTGTTAAGGAAGAGTTCGTTTCAGTTTTACAAAATATGAAATAGATAACCAAACAAATTTCAAATTTCAGCTTCCAGATGCCCATATTCGAAGAAGGATTACGTTATTCTAAACTGGATGGCAACAGCAGGCAAACAACAGGTACCGTTGTTTTATCGCATTGCGAGAAACATACATACATTTATGCAGATTCTTCATGATTCAGTTTTTTTAATATAATACAGAGCGATAATATGCGGTGGCAACAATTTGAAAAGTGAAACAACGCAAAATGGCAAAACAGAATTAATAGTCCTTCTGGGCAAATTGCCCCTTGAGACTAATGACGGCATTAGCTACATACAAGCATTGAGATTTGATACTATTTCTTAACAATTTCCTGTATATGGTGGATTAGAGATAGCATCTTTATTACTTTGAAATAAAAACCTAACAGTCGATCTGAATCTCAATGTAAATTTAATATAATTTTGCTCAAACGTACATGCAAGAAACATCCCAGAAATAATTATGTTTAATTGTTATAGAGTATGTTTTGATCCCATAAACATAGTAGCTGCTTGTTAGGCAGGTTACAGATTACAAATTGCAGAGTTTATAAACCAGTAAAGTTTCATAAAATTTGAAATAAATAATAATAAAAAAAAATCACAGATTGACGCTTCAAAATTGACGCTTCGAGAGGCACATGTTTGGTTGGAAGATTACTCTCCTGTTGAAAATTTGTGGATTCTATGTGCCGATAGTATTGCACATTGCGAAAAAAATTAAAAATACACAAACGCATACATACACGTATACGCATATACAAAACAAAAAATACATACACACATAAACATACATACATGCACACAAACGTAGACATATGCATGTAAACTGCACAAAAAAAAAATGGGACATTTCTATATCTCCCGTTCTACTGGGCCCATTGACGAAATTCCAATTACATTTTCCATCTCTCGAAAGCGCGATTCAGGATATGTATTAAATTTTTTATGCAGCCTTTCTTTAATATAGATATTTTGACACAAAATCGGAATTTTTCTGAAATTATATGGAAATTTTTTTTTGCATATTTCGTTTCTACGCCTCCATGCCAAAATGTTAAGTTTTTGAAAAATTGCATGAGCAGTTTTTAAAAATTAGCTCTAAAAGTTTCAGCTCCTCCATGTCGATTGAATTTGATATATATTTATTCATAACAGTTTTTTTTTTCATTAAACTTACTCGATTCCTTCTTTCAGAATCCGAAATTTAGGCTTAAGCCAAATATAATTCGCACATTTTTTGTGATTTACTTTTAAATTTGTCTTTTTAAATAATTATCACAAATTTTTAGAAAACCTTTTGAAATATAACCTATAAAATTTCACCATCATCTTAAAGTAGATGTATTTCTAAGAATATCTGCAAAACATTAGATATTTTTTATTCAAAATTTCCTAAGATACACATGAATGTACATATTGGCGCGTTTTGAAATTTGGCATATTTGTCATAAGGGATAATAACGTCAAATATGGTTTATACGCATTATTAAAATTATTTCAAAATATGAAGGATGACGTTTTTCCGCTTGTCTGCAGTGCTAAAAAGGAAAGGAAAATTACATTGTTATAAATTAAGGAGTTCGCCAAGTTTATTATTCTTGGCGTATACTAAAAAAAAATACGCCAAGATAAATTTTTGAATGTCTCCGTAAATTTAGCGCCAAATTTTACAAAATTTAATATTTAGGCATAATTATAGTCGTAGAATCGAAATATGGAAAAATATTGGCACGTCATTTCAGAAAAAGTCCGATTTTGTGTCAAAATGTCTATGTTAGAACAGTTAATGCATATAAATCTGTATATATCTTAAGTGGCAGTTTCGAGACATGAAAAATGCAATTTGAATTTCGTCTATCGGCCCAGTAGAATGGGAGCGATAGAGCTTGTAGAGTCATTAGGTTAATTGGAAGCCGAGAAGATGAAAAATAGCAATCACCTTCGCCGGGAATCGAACCACGGACCTCTGGATACCGGCCCAGCGTGCTACCGTTACACCACGAAGGCACGCTAGGGAAGTGGGAGAAATATCTTATAAGCTATCCCTCTTTTTTTCGCAGTGTACATACATACAAACAAACATACTCACAATCATGCATGCTTACATATGTATGTACGTACATATTTTTTATTATATAATAAAAAAGTAATGAATTTTACAAAGAATCTCTTATTTTTATGAAGCATTAGTATTCCTGAATGTACTGTTGAATAAAGGCTTCACCATAGAAATATGTGGGGGGGGAGGGAAATCGCTGAAAAGATTTAGGAAACAACTTTAAAAGCATCAAATCATGAAATGCAGTGCACGTGTTTGTTCTGTGCTCTCTTTATAAAAGCTTCAAAGGATAGAGAAAATGCTGGATTTGACAGAATGACTCCAAGGACACGCCACCATTCCATTTGCGAAAGAAACTCGAAGAAAAAGAATATATATTTTCTTTTCGCCGGGCAAAGACAACTTGACCAAATCCTGTTTGAAATAAGATTGTCCTTTCTGTATACAAGGAGAAATCTCAAATTTGCTGACTCAAATCCCAAAAGAGTTCGTCTTTCCAATTTAAAGACTTTTCCTTCTTTTTTTAATGCTCAACAACATGCTATCCAAAACGCAAGGCGGAAAAGGACTATGAAAAGCGTTCGGAAGCAGACCTTCACCAGAAATGATAATGTTAGGAATGGTCGTTTCGAAATCGCATACATTTGCGTAATTTGCAAATGCGTAATAAAGTTCTCAAGCTAAAATATGATAAATATGACGTACGTATGCAGTTTTCTTTCCCCTGGTGCTATACCGCAGTGAATCTTATAATTTTCAGGAGCAGAATGGAACAAGAATATTGTACCAAATAACTAAATAATTAAATTAAGCCATAATAATAAGAAGATCTGCAATGATTTAATCTGTAATGAAGATCCGCAATGATTCAGATTTTAAGTGTTGCTCAAAAGGCTCTACTGTAAAAGGTGTTCGCACATTTTTGTAGACGATTTTCATTGTAATTACTGAAATATTTTACCTAAAACATTTATGTTTTAAATATTCTATTTGATAACTTGTATTCTTCACTATCTTTATACACCGTAATTTCCAAGACAGTAAAGTCTTTTATAGTATCTAAAGAGGTATTTTATCCTGTTGCTTTCGAACAGCTTTCAAAAGTCTATGGAGCTTGTAGGTCGAAGTTTGGAAACCCACTTTTTAAAAGTCCAAAAGCGCAAGAATACGTTCATAATACGTCATAAGATTTAGTAGGGACATGAGTGAAGGGTTATAGCCTCGATACCCCTTTCTTGTTCCTTTTTCTTCAGGAAATTGCTAGTAGATTTTGACGTATCGCCGGTTGTTTTGTGTTGATGCAGTTGTACTGATTGATCACACTGTGTGTAAAGAGAAGGCATTTCATACTTGAAAATGGATATAAAATATGTTTTTGATAATATGTGGAGTTGATTTTAACATTTTCTCCAACCTCTTTATTTTTAATTTGACGTTATATCAAAAAACAACAACAATCATAAATGCCTTAGAAAACTTCCATTAGATTCCTTGAACCGTTTAAGATTTTCTTTCTCCTCTTTGATAATAAGAGATCTCCTTTCATTACACTCAAGATTCGTCCATTGTGACAACATTTTTCCATTTTTGTCCGGATAAATATTTCTCAGAAATAATTATGCAGTGCACTCTGCGTTCGGTGATATGTCGTGAAGAAAGATGATGCTCATTATGCTTTTTCATCTTTTTGAGATTCAAATCAGCATTAACCACTTTATTTATAGTTGAGACACAGCATTTTAATGACTTTTCAACTGTCTTTTAATTGGCGGATTTCCTTTTAATATTAAAAACTTACCTTGGCAACAATCGAAACATTTCGTCTTTTCCTAGGATACGCATTTGGAAAAATGTTTCCACTTCAAGCTAAATTTTGACATTTTTTTCCTTTATTGTTGACAATATTACCTATCGTAGATGTAAAAAAACTGATGTGTACACCATATGACTTCCTTGTACGGAATATTAAATTCTACGCGCTTTTCCTGTACTTCCTTTAAACATATTGAATTAGCAGAAAAGAAGTAATTACGCAAGTTGACTCCATACGGTAGGTTCCCCAACCGTTTTATCTAGAGTACATTCTAGAATATCTGTTGGGCAGCGGGAACCATTTACTTTTTCAAGGTGAATTTATAGTTGGATAGAGTTAATAATACATGCAACACAAAATAGAGATCGGTCGCATTTCGCTGCGTGCTGGTATCTGTGTGGAACGTAATTTCTATTTCATTGAAAATGAGAAAACTTTCACATAGAAATAACATTTTTCGTGCAACTGCATTCAGCAGCGGGCACACGTTAAACGATCGGAGGGTGCCAGAGTGTATATGGTTGGGAACCTCTACCATACGGATTTTACTGAAGGAGCTACCATACGGATTTTACTGAAGGAGCTATTTTACTGAAGGAGCTACAAAGCTAGCGCTTTTACGCATGACGATTTCGAAATGCCATGCCATGCCATTTCTAAGAAAGTAATAACCACTGACAGGTGACAGTAGGGCTAGACACCCGGACGACCTTTTAGGACTACTCGAGTGTTGTCCGAATCCTGAAATTAACCTTAACTAATATACTGCTATACACATTTCACATTGTTTAGAGTGGCTACACTAATTATGTACGGTGACTAATTTAGGAGTTAACTCTTAGCGCTCCGTTGGCTCCGCTACGGAGCCGTCCGTCATTTGTTCCCTAACTCCGTAGGCTCCGCTGCGGAGCTTAATGTTTTTAGCATGATTAGGCTTAAGATGTTACGGAATCGTCGGCGTTCGTTATATGTAGTTAAAACGTGCTCAGTCTCGCTACTGTTACGATTGAAACATTATTTGACCCATTTTATGGTTAGCAACATGGAGAAAAATAATTATTGTGATGAGAATATAGAGTTGAGTGATAGTGAATATGTGTTTGATTTTTCATTGTTAGAAGATATTGTGGAAGACAATGTTGATTATAATTCTGACACTTAATGTAAAGTAATGGTTTCGAAATTATACTAACAAAGAGACGACGAATGGTAGTTAATGAACACGAAAGCGAAGAGTCGCTGGAAGACTTAGATGAAAGACGCGATGTCACTGAAGAAGTAGATATTCCGGATAGAATGCATTTTAGTGTATCGCCAAAGGTCATTGGACCTCAAATTCCTACAAATATGGTACAGCCGACACAATATTTCATATTATTTTTCACAAACGAACTGGTAAATGAAATTATAAAAGAAACCAACAATTACGCAGAAAATGTTCTAAAGAATAAAGAAATATCTAGCAATTCTATTTGGAAAACGTTTCGTGCGGTGGAAGAGAATACGTTTTGGGCTTTTATTGGAGTTATTATCAATATGGGTACGATACCCCTGGCGAATATGCAGGATTATTGGTCAATTAAGGAGAATAGTCACATCCCTTTATTTGGTGAAATATTTACAAGAAAGAGATTTATGCAGATATTCTGGATGCTGCATTTAAAAACACCGGATCCTGCGAAAATGTGACCGAGTTGCTGTTAGGGAGTGGTACAAGAACGTGCGGAGCGCTAAGGGTGCGGAGCGCTAAGGTTGTATCTACATTGTTACAAATGGAAGTAGTACATTGCTTTAAAGTAAGAAAGAGCTTTCATGTATACTTGCCATGGCTAGAAGACTTTGTGGGTATGACTAGAACACAAGAATGCCAGCAGATTCCAAGGCAAACATACTACTATTATTCTGGAAGACAAAGATCCTGCCCCAGCGGCGCCTCTAGTTTCGTCATGATACTATGCAGTTTTTTAAGCAATGAGGGCTGCTTAATCAGGAAGTGTTTGAAAGCGGCTACCTCCGCTGTGGGCAACTTAATGTAGCAGTCTTTAGTCAGGGGGCGCTTGATGAGGTAGTGGTCTGGAAATCCTCGTGAAAGGGCCTTGGGCACAGCTTTAGTATAGCCCACCCGGAATTTTAAACAAAAAAAATATCGCCAAGAGCGGCGATAAATGATATGATCTGGTAACCCATACTATTCGCCAAACGCAATGTAAACACGAGGATGGAATTACGGTTACAGCTAATTTAGTAGTCAGTTACATTTATTCAATTTCAATACAAATTACCGACATATCCGTTTACTCAAAGTTTAATGCACGTGCCCTGTATTCTTACTTTTCCGGTATAGATTTCTCTTAAAATTTGTCTCACGCTGCGTTGCAGGAGGAAATACAACATTTTAAATTAGAATTCTACTAAAATTAATATCTAAATACACAATTCGTAACACTGTTATTGGCGATTGTTTAACGCTCAGATACCGTGAATACTATTTTGTATATATATTTTTGGCTACTTGAGGTGATATTTTTGCGTTTCGTTATTGCTTGCTCTAAAACTGCTGTTAGTGATGTTGTAATTAAATATCAGGAGATTATAAAGGAAAATTTAAGGTGGGAGTTTTCAAACAAGCGTAAAATTTTGGGAACAGATATTTTATGTATGAATTAACAATAGAGTATGAACTTTTTAGAGGATTTTTGATGAATTGTCGATTATTGAAGGAAAACGTTTTCTGTGAAAAATGTAAGATATCATGCTGGTTAGTTAGTCAGAAAAAGTCACCGAATGGTAGTATTTGCAAGAAATGTACGGCTGAGAAATCAATTAGGCTAGGATCTTGATTCGCCTGTAGTAAGCTCAATTTTTCTAGAAACATTTTTTTTTTTTTTTAGTTGCTTATGCGCGAATTTCTTCAATTCTCCGATTTCTTTTAAGTGAAAGCAGATTTCTTAGTATATGAGCAATGCAGAGTTTATTCAATTTCTGATTTTTAAGTAAAAAGAGATCGCTATATACATAGACAGAGCCAATGTGGTGCGCAATGCCGAGGTTGTGCGCGATGCCTAGTTTGTGCAATTCTAGGATGTTTTTTTAAGTGAAAATAGATCGATGTGTACATGGGCACAGCCAATGTAGTGCGCAATGCCGAGGTTGTGCGCGGTGCTTAGTTTGCGCAATTCTAGGATTTTTTTTAAGTGAAAATAGATCGATGTGTACATGGGCACAGTCAATGTAGTGCGTAATGCCGAGGTTGTGCGCGGTGCCTAGTTTGCGTAATTCTAGGATGTTTTTTAAGTGAAAATAGATCGATGTGTATATGGGCAAAGCCTATGTAGTGCGCAATGCCGAGGTTGTGCGCACTGCCTAGTTTGTGCAATTCCAGGATGTTTTTTAAGTGAAAATAGATCGATGTGTACATGGGCACAGTGAATGTAGTGCGTAATGCCGAGGTTGTGCGCGGTGCCTAGTTTGTGCAATTCTAGGATGTTTTTTAAGTGAAAATAGATCGATGTGTACATGGGCACAGTCAATGTAGTGCGTAATGCCGAGGTTGTGCGCGGTGCCTAGTTTGTGCAATTCTAGGATGTTTTTTTAAGTGAAAATAGATCGATGTGTACATGGGCACAGCCAATGTAGTGTGCAATGCCGAGGTAGTGCGCGGTGCCTAGTTTGCGCAATTCTGGATGTTTTTTAAGTGAAAATAGATCGATGTGTACATGGGCACAGTGAATGTAGTGCGTAATGCCGAGGTTGTGCGCGGTGCCTAGTTTGTGCAATTCTAGGATTTTTTTTAAGTGAAAATAGATCGATGTGTACATGGGCAAAGCCAATGTAGTGCGCCATGCCGAGGTTGTGCGCGGTGCCTAGTTTGTGCAATTCTAGGATGTTTTTTAAGTGAAAATAGATCGATGTGTACATGGGCACAGCCAATGTAGTGCGCAATGCCGAGGTTGTGCGCGGTGCCTAGTTTGCACAATTCTGGATGTTTTTTAAGTGAAAATAGATCGATGTGTACATGGGCAAAGCCAATGTAGTACGCAATGCCGAGGTTCTGCGCGGTGCCTAGTTTGTGCAATTCTAGGATGTTTTTTAAGTGAAAATAGATCGATGTGTACATGGGCACAGTGAATGTAGTGCGTAATGCCGAGGTTGTGCGCGGTGCCTAGTTTGTGCAATTCTAGGATTTTTTTTAAGTGAAAATAAATCGATGTGTACATGGGCAAAGCCAATGTAGTGCGCCATGCCGAGGTTGTGCGCGGTGCCTAGTTTGCGCAATTCTAGGACTTTTTTAAGTGAAAATCGATCGATGTGTCCATGGGCAAAGCCAATGTAGTGCGCAATGCCGAGATTGTGCTCGGTGCCTAGTTTGTGCAATTCTAGGATGTTTTTTAAGTGAAAATAGATCGATGTGTACATGGGCACAGTGAATGTAGTGCGTAATGCCGAGGTTGTGCGCGGTGCCTAGTTTGTGCAATTCTAGGATGTTTTTTAAGTGAAAATAGATCGATTTGTACATGGGCAAAGCCCATGTAGTGCGCTATGCCGAGGTTGTGCTCGGTGCCTTGTTTGTGCAATTCTAGGATGTTTTTTAAGTGAAAATAGATCGATGTGTACATGGGCAAAGCCAATGTAGTGCGCGGTGCCTAGTTTGTGCAATTCTAGGATGTTTTAAGTGAAAATAGATCGATGTGTACATGGGCAAAGCCAATGTATTGCGAAATTCCGAGGCTGTGCGCGGCGCCTAGCTTGTGCAATTATAGGATTTTTTTTTAAGTGAAAATAGATCGATGTGTACATGGGCAGAGCCAATGTAGTACGCAATGCCGAGGTTGTGCAATTCTCTGATATTTTTAAGGTGGAAATAGATGGATGTGTACATGGACACCGAGCTTTGATGTTTTTCGGACGAATACGGATCGTTGTGTAAAAAGAAAAACGAGATAATGTGTGACAAGGTGTAATGTAACGTATTTTATATGCAATGTTTAACATATCCTTTGTGTATTTTTAATTTGTATTGTTGTTTTAATTGTGAATTATATTTAAGACATAATTTTTTATTTAAATTGTATTTTTAATTTTTTGGTTTTGATATGTTTATAATGCTTTCCGACTTACGATATATATTGATAGCCCGACGATCTACTCAACAGTAGCAAAACTGTAAACTTTGACCCTATAAGTAACTCTTACCTCAGTATTATAATACGTAGTGTTTGCAATCGTAATCGCACTTGATAATGTGAGTTCTTTGATAATACAGTGTCTCACAAAAGTGATGGGACACTTGTGCTTTTCAAATGGAAACTGTAGTAAAATAAATTAAAAAAACATGTAAAAATTTTTTTTGGGTGTGTTTCATACTTAAATTTAGTAACAATTATTACATCACATACATTTTCTCAAAATATTAATTTAATAAAAATACAATTGTTTAGAACGGAGCAAAAAATGGTTCACATAAGTGATGGGACACCATTAGATACTACTACGTACTATGCAACAAAAATCGTCTGAAGTAAGCAATAAAAATATTTTTTGGGGTTTTTATTTTTACTCAAAAGTAATTGGCAATAATTTATCGCAATCGTCTGTTTGTTTGGAATTTTTGTGTTTTTTTATCTCTGTGCAGCCATGAATGATAAACGAAATGAAACTTTGCCTGAAATTCGAAAAATAGTTGTTAATTTGCATATTGAACGTGGAAATTCTATTAGAGAAACTGCTGAAACCGTTACCCTGAGTCATTCAAGAGTTTTTAATATCATTAAACGATATAAAAAGAATCATGTGATTCAGGATAAAAGAAGACTTGGCCGACCATCAAAGCTATCCAATGGAATAAAGCGAATTATCGTTCGAAATATTAAAAAAAATCCAAGAATGAGTGCTCCCAAAGTTGCTGCTGATTTACAAGTATTATATGGAGTAATTGTTAATCCTGAGACTATTGGAAGAGTAATTCGATCTGCTGGATATCACGGTAGAGCAGCCAGGAAAAAATTCTTCGTGAGTGAAAAGAATAGAAACCTCAGACTGGCTTTCACAAAATCCAACATAAATAAGAATTCTGATTACTGGAATGAAGTTATATTTGCTGATGAGAGTAAATTTAATATATTTGATTCTGACGGTAGAATCTTGGTGTGGAGAAAACCCAGGGAAGAATTTCGCAAACACACCATTTCTTCAAAACAACAATTAAAATCGGTGCTTCAAGAAGAATGGCGTAAAATCACTCCAGAAATCGCAAAAAAATTAGTCGAATCCATCCCAAGAAGATTAAATCATGTTTTAAAAGTAAAAGGAAATCCAACAAAATATTAAAACCTTTTATAAAGTACAATTTTTGGAAAAATATTTGATGGAAAAGTAAGTGTCCCATCACTTATGTGAGCCATTTTTTGCTCCGTTCTAAACAATTGTATTTTTATTAAATCGATATTTTAATATTTTGAGAAAATGTATGTGATGTAATAATTGTTACTAAATTTAAGTATGAAATACACCCACAAAAATTGTTACATGTTTTTTAAAATTTATTTTACTACAGTTTCCTTTTGTAAAGCAAAAGTGTCCCATCACTTTTGTGAGACACTGTATGTGTGTGTGTATATGAAGCATTGCTTAGTGTTCCTAATTTGTAGTATTTATTTTCTTATAATATTTTCTTTCATTGCGAGAAATTAAATTTTTTATTTATTTATGTGTAGAATTCTAGTATGCCTGCCTACAGAGAATATAATGTGATTTAGAAATTTAAGAACCTGTTTTTCATTAATGTGAAGTTTAAATTTTTAGAAAATAATGAAAATTGTCTACTTACTGGTATATAAGGGATTATGTTGTTACGTAGCAAAATGTTAATTTGTAAATATTATAAAATTGATATGTTCCAGAGTATTAATTAAAAAAAACCTTTTTTATTTGTATAAATGCTAAAGCTTAAAAATCTTTGAAAATATGGAAGCTGTATGAAATACAAGTATGAGAGACTGCGACGTTCTTTATCGTTGTAATAACTGGTAGAATTCGCTTACTGTATCATGAGGGCTATCCAGAAAGTAGATTACGTTTTGGAATAAAAAAATAAACAAAGTATAGGAAACAAATTTTATTATATACAGATGAAAGCCACACTCAAATACTACTTTTCTACATAGTCACCATACAAATTAAGGCATTTATCGTAGCGATGTACGAGCTTGGAAATTCCTTCGTCGAAAAATTCGGCCGCCTGCGCCTTCAACCACTTCGTTACCTCTTCTTGCAGCTGTGCGTCGTCATCAAAACGCTGCATAGCCAGCCACTTCTTCATTGCTGGGAATAGGTGGAAGTCGCTCGGTGCCAGGTCGGGACTGTACGGCGGATGAGGAAACAACTCCCACTTAAAAGATTCAAGAACTTTACGAGTGACATTTGCCGTGTGGGGCCGGGCGTTGTCGTGAATCAACAAGATCTTAGAGCTCAACATTCCTCTGCGCTTGTTTTGAATTGCTCTTCTGAGTTTTTGGAGAGTTTGGCAATACCTTTGAGAGTTTATTGTAGTGCCTCTTTCCAGGAAGTCCACCAAAATTACACCTTTTCTGTCCCAAAAAACAGTCGCCATCATCTTCCTTGCCGACATTGTTTGCATGCATTTCTTGGGTTTTTGGGGAGAACTTGTGTGCCCCCACTGCATTGATTGCAATTTCGTTTCACAGTTCACATGTTTCACCCATGTTTCGTCACCAGTAACGATGCGATCGAGTAAAGAGTCACCATCCTTATGGTAAGCGTCCAAAAAGTTCAACGCTGCAGCCATTCGCTGATTTTTGTGGTCCTCTGTCAAGATTTTTGGAATCCATCTTGCACAAAACTTGTGGTAACCAAGCTTTTCGCTGATGATTTCGTGCAACAAACTTCGCGAAATTTGTGGAAAACTCAAAGAAAGTTCCGTTATTGTGAAATTTCGATTTTCACGGACTTTAGCATCGACTTTTTCGAGAAGTTCGGCGGTCACTATGCTGGGTCTCCCACTTCGATCTTCGTCGTGAACATTGGTTCGGCCATTTTGAAATCTTATGACCCACTGACGCACTCCACCTTCAGTGATAATGTTGTCCCCATACACTTCACGAAGCTGCCGATAGATTTCTATCGGTTTACAGTTTTTTGCAGTCAGAAACCTTATTACTGAGCGCACCTCGCAGCTCGCGGGATTTTCAATTAACGCAGACATTTCAAACCGTCACAGTATCTGAACGGAGCACAGCACGAACCTCTCACTAGCACGGCTAGATGCAGACTGAGCTGCGCAACGCTCTGACCCCAAGATGGCCGCGCTAGCCCCGCCCCTAGCGGACACAGACGGAAACGTAATCTACTTCCTGGATGGCCCTATTATACTTATTTTCAGTTACGCCTAAGCTCAGAAATGTAAATTTAAAGAATCTGATGTTAATTTACAATAATAAACAATTCATTATTTTTTTAAAGAGAAAATACAAATTACGCGTAGCATGAAGAATGCATTGTGACGTCACACCAAATTATTTATTAAAGGTGAAATAGCTAAAGGTTTCCGGTATTGTTTTTAAAATTACATCATTTTAACCTTAATCATTTTTATTAATCATTTCTTAATATTTCTTTTTCTTAAAATCATGTATAATAGTCGTAAACTTATTTGTATTATCCACGATTTCTGGTGAAATCAAGATGGCCACCATTTTTTGAAACACGGAGTTTCGTCGAAAATCTGGATGGCAACCATTTTTCAAAACAACGTATTTCATGTGCTTTGGCGCCAAACCAAATTCGCCAAACTTTGAAGGTGGGCTATACTAAAGCTGTTCCGGGCCTTGTCCCGTAATGAATCTCGTAATAGCCATTGACAGAAAGTGAACTTGGAGATGACCGTACGTGACCTATCTGAAACAGGTGAAGTGCATCTCTTTTCGAATCTTGGACCTATGTAACCGGAGATAGGAAATGGATGGATCAGCCAGTACAATTACCAAGGGAATATCCTCATGTAAACTTCCAAGCAGTTCTGGTATCGTCTTTTATTTCGTAAGGGTGCTCTCTAGCAACCACGGAAGATAAAGTGCATTCAATTTGTTCATAGAACGAACGTGAATTACATTATTTACATTTTCATGTGATGGCTTTCCGAAATTTCCACACATAACCCACTTATTCCCAAACCCAGCAAGCTGAAGACCGAAATTAAATTGTTAATTTCAGGCATTAGAACAATGGGAACAATGTTAATTTCAGGCATTAGAACAATGGGAACAATGTTAATTTCAGGCATTAGCACGTGGATGGGGGGGGGTCCGAGGGTCTCCCCCCTCTTCTTTCCCCCTAAGCCACACGAGAGGACTTTCGGCTAGCCTCATATTTAGAGTGCCGCCCAGCCGCACCGACACTATACATTCACAAACATCCATGCTTTCTCTGAGATTCGAACCCGGGCCTTTCGATACGACAGTCAAGCAACGCTAACCACTATACCGGTTGGGCGGCTAGGAAATGTATGAAATATGAATCGTTTCACGCACTGTCGGCTAGTTTTAGGCCAAACGTTGCTGGTAACATTATAAGGTATTTCTCGCACTTTCCTAGAGTCCTTCGTAGTGTAGTGGTTCTGTACGCTGGGCCGGTATTCCAGGGTCCGTGGTTCGATTCCCGGCGAAGGCATTTGCTATTTTTCATCTTTCCTGCCTCTAAAATCCTAATGACTCTAAAAGTAGCGCTCGAACTAAAAGGGTTGTGGATAATGATTCTCCGCACCCAGAATTTGGCGACTAGGTCCCCTAAAACCCTAGTCGCTCTTTAAAAACGGGAGTATATAAGGTATTTCTCCCACTTTCCTAGCGTCCTTCGTGGTGTAGTGGTTCTGTACGCTGGGTCGGTATTCCAGAGGTCCGTGGTTCGATTCCCGGCGAAGGTGTTTGCTATTTTTCATCTTTTCTGCCTCTAAAAAATCCTAATGACTCTACAACATATACATACATACATACAGGAAGATTCTTCGCTATTTATCAGTGATAGTGATGACGTAAACAAGCGCCAAAATCATTCTGAAATATGATATATAAGTTACTTAGTTATTTTCAATATAATTTGAAGTAAGAAACTCTGAAAAACACAAGATTATAAGGTAGCTTTGCGTTAAATCTAAGGCTAACATCGATTTTCAAGTACTGGCATTGTCTTCATTGATCATTCCGGGAACGTACGTATGATATTAAAATAATGATCCCTTTTTCCCGGAAAAGGCAGAGTGATTCACGATGTGCGTCGCAGACAGATCATTTTCCCGCCACCCACCTTTAAAAACGTTCTCGTGAATATCGTGAAGGGGTCGTGAGAAAAGCACATGTGCGAGGACGTGTCATCAGGTCCCCGCTCGCAACAAGATGCACGCTAGGCTCATCATCCGGCAATTAGCCCTCTTCGACTCCCGGAGTCGCGGCCGCGGCCACGCAATTAATTACTCCATGGAATAATCATCCATCAGCTTGTTATCATTTCACAGTGGCGGAATGCGTTGCCAAGGGAAGGTATGGTTACGAGATTGATAATAAGCAACACAGATATTTAGCACGTCGCAGAAACGAGTTATGATCCGCGAGAAAATCGAATTAATCTCATGTGCAATATTTACAGGCCTTAAGAACGTCTGTTATGTGATCAGACGATAGAAAGAATGTCTGGCATATGATCAAATTAAATAACGGTTGAGTTTACTTTGAACGGTTGAGTTTACTTTGAACATTCATTTACTATGTCGTTATGAAATAAGTAGATCACTCTGTTTAATTTAGATGTTGAAGACGGATATACATTCACTTATGGCCAGATCAGTATTTAATTTATTGTTGATATCATAGTTTTAATACAGTTCTAGGTCAACTCCATTCTAAAGGGGTGTTTACCCATTTTTAGAATGCTTTCGGGACGTATAATTATTATTTAAAATGTAAAGAATAAATATATTTAATAAAAAAATCTGAAGACTTTCAGATTTTACATTACGTCCAAAGGGGCGTTTTTCTAAAGTTTTCTGAGTTACCTTTCTTTATTAAATATCACATTTTTCGCACTGAAATCATAAAATTCAGTTCAAAGCAATGCCGCAAAATAATTTAGAAAGAGCATATCTTTAGAATTTCCGATACACAGTTTCCCGCGCTAGGGATAAAAATGTTTTCTGTTTTTTCCTACAGTGTTGCCATTCCTCGCTTTGAAATCGTTGAGTTTATTAAAAAAATCCATTAAATTTTTACAAAATATAAAACACATAATGAAACAAATTCCAAATTTGGGCTTCCAGATGCCCATATTAGGATGGAAACGCACGTTATTCAAAATTTGACGGCTCTAGCTACTGTTATTTTATCACAATGTGAGAAACATACATACATTCATACAGATTCTTTATTATTTAATATTTCAAATGTAATACAGGGAATTAATATTTGGTGGTAACAATTTGAAAAGAGATACGCCGTTTATAGTGATTCCACGCAAAATGCCAAAACGGAATTAATAGTCCTTCTGGGCGAACTGGCCCTTTGTGTTAAATATTTTATCTTTTAAGACGATTGGGAACCCCCTATATCGACAATGTTAAATTGGCAATTTTTGACGTACCTTTTCTAAAAATCTGTAAATATTTTTGTGTGTAATTAAGGTATACCTAACTGACAATACTGAAATGAGGTTTTGAAACCGTTTTAACCTGCATGCAATATTTGTGGAGATATCAAAAATTTAAATACGTTTAACCCGGCGGAAGACGCACCAAGAAAAGTTACTAGAGTGGGCGCGTGGGGTATCACATACCCCAATATTTAAAATACGATAAAAATAGTTTTATTTAGTTTTAAAGCTGTTTTTCTTGTTCTCGTGCGTATTATAAATACGTGAATAATAATTGGGTTTCAAAAACTTAATTTCGAAAATAATCTTAGAGTTAAGATTAATAAAAAAATAAACATCATGCCTCTAAGTTTCATTGCATCTCTAATACACAATGCTTATTCTATTTCTTCACACTTTGAACGAAATACATTCATGTGTTCTTGTCACAGAATGTTTTCACATTTTAAACATTGCATTCACGTTCTTCTGTCCTTGGCGCGAGGGCAATTTATCACATCTTTCATACTTAGTTATTTCGAATTTCATGTATTCGTTTTAATTCTTCGTCGAAAGTTCTGCTTTTGTTTTGCATGCAGTACGTCAGTTTCTTGGTAAAGTATTAATCTCTGATTCTTTGTTCAATACTTTTTTTCATTAATTGTAAAGCTAAGTCCTTCAGAAACAGACTTCTGTTTCTGGTTGGTGGATTAATGGTTGAATGTAATATAATTCAAGCATTTATTACAGCAACCTTAAGTGCAGGAAAGAAAATTACCATTGGCCACCTCCTGGTTATTCTGGCAATTGAATAATTGGCTGACATTTCATCCTCCATATCCACAGCTACTTTAATCATATTTATAAAAACATATAATTCCTGACGTTTTATTTTCTCCAATAGTATCATCTATAGTATGATCGTTATATAATGTTATACAATCGTTAATAAGAACAGTTTTTCCTTTTTTTTAGGAACATTAGTAATTAATGTTTTATCTTATCGAAACCAAAACAGTGTAGAAAATATTCCTAGTTTCATCTTCAGTTTCCGAAATGCAATCTTCATCGCTTTCAAATATTTGTAGTAAATCTCACAGGCGTTGCATCTCCAATTCATAGGGAGTAATTCTTTTTATCATAATGCAGTTAGAAATTTTTTAGAATTTAATGTCAAGTACTTTAAAATCACTTGCGAGTAGAAATATTTACTTTTAAATATTAAGGTAAAATAGAAATAAATTTCTGAACTAAATATTCAGTCAGAAAACACTTACGTGGACAGGCGCATGGGGATAATACCGATAAATCTTTTTCTGAAACACGCAGGCAAAGAAAAAGCGGTTCTAGACGTCAACCACAACTAGAAACTCAGCTACTGAATATAGCACAGAATTTCAGTTTCACAAGTTAGGAATATTCCACTTTTATGTAGGGTTGGGGTATGATACACCCCATGCGCTTTCCCGCGGGTTAAGTGTGAATAAGCCTAACGTTTTCACCATAGCAGAGATATTTGTTTACATTTGAAACTTAGCAGAATAGTGGATTTGTTGCCAATCTAGAGAAACCAAGCTTCGCAACAACAAAGATAATGTCTTCTTTTATTATTGCGAATTAAATCATGCTTAATGCGTTCTGGAATTATCATTTAAATTATTAAATTATCCCATATATTGACTCAGCATAGTGTCCACAGCGAATTAAGTCAGTTTTACACCTTCAGTGTCGTTTTGCCGAGTGAGGCGAAAGGAAAACTTATAGTTTTGTGCACCGAAAAATCTGTCTTCTTTCCCGCTGGCCGAATGGATTGTTTTTGCGCAGAAACTCTAATTTTAATTTTAAAAAATTTCTTTAAATTTTTTAATTGTGTTTATGTTTTGTATTTTTCTATATTTTTCAGTTTTTATTAAAGATCGTTTGAGGTTTTATGCATTTTTTGCCATGTTGCGAAGTGACGGCTGAATTAATTGAATGAGAAATACAGATGGAGGACAAAATAATGCGAACACCTGTGAAATCGTATGACGTATTTCACGCCTGCAGTATAGCCACGCCACCTGCAACAGAAATCTGCCACCTAGTCAGCGTGAAGAGGAAGGTATCAGTCTCTCAACAGCAGTAACCTGCGTTGCACGCTTTGATAGAACTATCTGTGAGAAGTTGAAATATCAGACCTGTCAGAGTTCCAAAGAGGAATGATAGTTGGAGCGCGTTCAAGTAGAGCATTGGTTACGGAAACAGCAAACCTTATGGGGAGTGCAAGGAGTACGGTATCAGCCATTATGACAGCGTACACGAAAGAGGGTAAGACGTCTTCTTCAAAGCACAACAGTGGCCGAAAGTCAAAGCTGGCTGATAGGGATAGACGGGTCCTGAAGCGCACAGTAGCCCGAATACACACGCAATCGTTATCCGAAATAGCATCCGAAATGAACAGTCCGGATGTTATCTCGGATAACCAGGATCCCGTTTCAACAAAAACTGTCAAAAGGGAACTTCATGCTGCGAACATTTATGGCGGAGTGGCAATTCGTAAACCCTTGGTGACAGCAACTAAAGCTTTCAAGCGACGGCAATGGTGCAGAGATCACAAAGGTTGGCCCTCACAGCAGAGGTAACAGGTAATATGGTCAGATGAATCGTCATTCCCCCTATTTCAGATGACCAGACGCGTTTATGTCTGGAGAACGCCCAAAGAAGCGTTTCATCCTGACTGCCTCTTGCCGATTGTGAAGCATGAAGTTGGCTCCATTTTGGTATGGGGTGCAATATCTTGGCGCGGTCTTGGACCACTTATTATTCTGCATGGGAGGATAACATCCAATCACCATCTAAGCATTCTAGGGGATCATGTCCATCCTTTTGTCCAGACTGTATTTCCTGGGGAGCGACCGCTTTTTTAAGACGACAACGCCGCTATCCACACTTCTAGGTGCAATCAAGAATGGTTCGAAGAGCATGACGATGCAATTGAACATCTCGCTTGGCCCTCTCAGTCTCTGAATCTGTACTTCAGTCAAAGGGTGGTCCAACTCCCTATAAATAAATATTTTCCATTATTTCACAGATATTCGTATTATTTTGTCCTCCATTTGTATATCTCTAATGAAATTCGAGGAAATAAGTTTAAATGAAATGCGTGAAAAAATGCGTATAATTTAATATTCAGTACAAGGAAATCATGTGGTTTACACATCTGCGTTTTTAATTATAGGTTTACAAATGTCCTTTAATTTTTCACAAAGTTCCCGACAAATGAAAATAGCCAAATGATACCATATGTTAACACGTTATAATTAAAAATGTAATAAGTGACATTTAACGTATGTTAACATCATTTCCCTACCTTCAATAGTATCTGAGGGACGAAAAGAGACATTAGTTTCGAGGCGCAATTGTAACTTTAATTTTTTATGTATAATGTAGCGAAGAGTTATAATTGTAATTATGCAGTTTCATCGCATAAACTCGGAAAAAAAATAGATGTCTCATGTAACTGAACTCTGTTTTTCGTTTACATTTGCTTCTGGTTTAATTTATCTTTCCAAAAGGAATTTTAATTTTAAACCTTGCAAACAAGATTTCATATCGCAACCGATCTCCCCCCCCCCATGTTCATTTCTAGATGTAAAAGTTTAATTTATTTCTTCAAAAGTAATTTTAAACCTTCTTATATGTAAGACGTAATGGTGTAATTATCTTTAGAACTCCGAAATTTAGAAACATTGCATTTTCCAGTTGCTTTTGAAAATTTCTTCAACGACAGTTATAAATGCAGATGTACAATTATTTAGCTATAATGCAAACTGGTCAAGTGTGAAATTTCATTCAGATACAGTTGGAACAGAAACGTCTCAGTAGAAAATTAGCAATTTTTGTAAATGACTTTGGATAATCGTTTATACTTCTAAGGCTATGGTCTCAAACTCGCGGACACCGCAGCAGTTTTATGCGGTCCGAGAAGACATTTCATATATGACTTTGCTTTTGTTGCAAATATCAATTTTAAAAAGATTTCAAAACTTTAATTATTTGAAGTCCGAGTTATATTATTTTCATTATAATTAAAAAATAGCGTGAATAATGTACTAGAAAAATCTTTGAACGGAGCTAACTAATTTAGAGTGGGATATAAATCTTATAAGAAGATTTAAAGATACAGATTTTATTAGTCCAAAGGGACGATATGCCCAGAAGGTCTATTAATTTCGTTTTGGCACTTTGTGTCGATTCACGATAAGCGTTGGTTCACTTTTCACAGTGTTGCCACCAAATGTTACCGCCCTGTATTATTCTATTTAAAGAACTTAAATAGTGAAGAATCTGCATCCATGTATATAGATTTCTCTCATTGTGATCAAACAACGATACCTAGAGCCATCAAAATTTGAACAAAGTAATTTTCCATAGAATATATGGACGTGTGGAAGCCCTAATTTGAATTTGAAATTTGTTTTATTATCGATTTCATATTTTGTAACACTTAAAAAATTTTTGATAATCAAACTTGACGATTTCAAAGAGAGCAATAGCAACACTGTACGGGAGAAAAAAAAAAACATTTTTATCTCGAGCGCTAGACTCTGTATCGGAAATTCTAAAGATAAGCTCATTTTAAAATTATTTTGCAATATTGCTGTTGAACTGAATTTTACGGTTTGAGTACGTAGAACATGATATTTAATAAATAAGGGTAACACACAAAACGTAAAAAACGCCTCTTTGGACATAATTTAAAATCTGAAACCTTTCAGATTTTTACTGATTTTTTAAAACTGCTTTTCAGTTATTAGTATTATTACTTCTTTATTGACATACAATTTCCTTCCCAACTGTACACAATTCTTTCACGCAATTTCACTACTTATCTTATAATCGCTTCGCGAATTGTACCATTTTTTCCTCACAATAAAGTACTACCCTAATTGCAAGTATCATTTGCGTAATAAGGTATTCTCAGAGAACATTTGTTTCTATAAACGATACGGAAAAAGGTTTGCCAGACTGATAATTTAAATCAAAGCCAATCCTTAAAGAGCCACAAAATTCATATAAAATAAAAAAGGAGATACTTTTTCCAGATAAAAGGGAATAAAACAATTTATTATGGAAAGAACGTGAAATAAAATGTGAAATTAAGAAAAATATATCTCAATCTTAGCTTTATGCAATTAAATTTAGAAAATCTATCTACAAAACACAATCAGATAAAAATAACATACTGTCTAGAAAAAGCCAATGCTGTAGGAAGAAACTCAGAGGAACAGGATATATTTTCCCAGAAAAGAATCTTATATTGACATTTGCTGTAGATTAGCAGTAATAAAGAACAAAGAAACTGTACATCATATCTACAATTTCTCTATTACTATAGATGTAGATTATGTAAATGTCAGCGCAATGCATTTTTGATTAGTTATTATTTTATAAAAAATACTTCTTGTAATTATTATAACAAACATCGCTTGCACATTAGCTGTGTAGTAAGGGATAATAGTTACCGTAAAAAAGCAAAAATTCGTGATGTTTTGTTGTTTTTAATGATTCCAGATAGTGTCATTTTATAAAAACACTTGCTATTTCTAGTTTGACATCACATGATTTAAATGCAGTTTTTTTTATTTGAATCAATCAGATTGTAAAGTAGAAAGAATATTTTTAAGAATTCCGTTTATTGCTTAGCTTTTCTTAATCGGTATCAGACTGATTAAATTCGAAAGTTAACTATCTTATGTTTTGTTGAGTGGCAACAACCTGTCGTGTGAAAGATAAATATATTTTATTTCAGGCAATAACAACATATTGCTTTTAATAACAACATATTAATATATTTTAATATTTAATAATATTTTTTTTTATTTCAGGTAATAACATATTGCTTTTAAGTAGGAGCTTGTTGACTAAAAATGAAAGACTAATATCTTACATTTTGCCGAATAACAGCATTATCGTTCGTCGGAGGATAGATCGAAACATAGATCTCCGGAATACCGGCAAAAGCGTGCAGAACCCCTAAACCACGAAGGAATGTGAGAGATATACCTTATAAGTTTATTAATAAAAAATTCGTTAAATTCGAGCAAAATACGAAATGTATAAAAAATAATTCGAAATTCACAATTTAGGCTTCGAATTATAGTTGTTCGGGTTGAGAATTGCACATCTTCAACATATCGTAGCTCTAAATGCCTTCATTTTTCGGCAATGCGGGGAAAATAGATTACATATATTCCTACACATAGATTCTTCGTTATTTAATAGAAGAGATTTAAAATGCAAAATTATAACTTTTATTAATATTTTTTTATTTCAGATTAAAATTTTCTGACAATATTACTATTGCATTGCAAGGGATTTTCGGTATTTCCCTGCTTTAAGTTTGAATGAATTAAATATTTTATGTAGTATGAATAAAAATATTTTAACGCAATAAAATATGAATTACGGAAACGTTTTATACGTAACGGACAATTAATTAGCTTACACTCTCTAAAATATAATTTTGCTTCACTAATACAGCATTCATCTAAAGAAATTAAACGGACAATTAATTAGCTTACACTCTCTAAAAGATAATTTTGCTTCACTAATACAGCATTCATCTAAAGAAATAGCTAAGCGTTAACGAGTTTTTACTGATCTTTTATAATACGGATTCTAAGCCACAGTGAAATTCGTTTTCAAGATTCTCAGCACTACTGTTTGTATAATGGTTCTTACAAATACCTGGAATAAGCTGAAGAGATGAAACGTAAATGTGAAATTAAACTGAAACCTTGCCTAACACGGAGGGTTAGGTCATTAACACATTGCCCACAAGGCAACATAACTTCCCACAGAGTTAACCTCCTACAGGGAAAACGGATTAAACATACTTCAGATTAAAAGAGTATGCATAAATTATACAATCATAAATATTATTGTAGACGACAGAAAAAGGGAACGTTAAATTATATGCATTTTCCTGCATTTCATTTAAACATATTTCCTCGCATTTCATTAAATATATACTTCTCATTCAATTCATTCAGTTCTCACTTCACGACAAGGCAAAAATGCATAAAAACACAAAATATCTTCATTAAAAATATAAAAAAAATATAGAAAAATATAAAAGACCAAATACAGTTAAAAAATTTGACAATTAAAATTAGAGTTTCTATGCGAATAAGCAATTCGGACAGCGGGCAAGGTAGATTTTTCTGCGCGCAAAACGGAAAGTTTCTTTTTGGTTCCTCTCCGCAAAAAGACACTGAAGATCCAGAAACTGACTTAAATTGACAAACTCACTGTTCTGCTAAGTTTCAAATTTAAATAAATATAGCTGCTATTATAAGGTATTTCTCCCGCCTTCTTGGCATGCCTTGGTGGCGTGGTGGTCTGCACGCTAGGCGCGTATTCTAGAGGTCCGCGGTTTGATTTCAGGCGAAGGCATTGTTAATTTTTCATCTTTCCTGCTTCGAAAAAACCCTAATGTCTCTACAGTGGCGTCAGAACTAGAAGGGTTTTTCTCCACACCCAGGATTTGGTGACTTGGTCCCCCCAAAACAACAGTCGCCCTTTAAAAGGGGGAGTATATAATGTATTTCTCACTCCTTCTTGGCATACCTTCGTGATGTGGTGGTCTGCATGATGAGCGCGTATTCCAGAGGTTTGTGGTTCGATTCCTGGCGAAGACGTTGCTCATTTTTTTTCGTCTCCTAATGTCTCTACACTTAAAAAAAGTTAGTTATAGTCAAGTTAGTTAAGTTTTTTTATTTGCAAGGAAGCATGAAGTTAGTTCGTTATATCCGGAAGCTAGTTGCAAATAGGATTCGCTGTATTTGAACTGTGATGTCTTAATTTCAGATGGAGAATATATACTTATAAAATTTCCTTCATATTTTATCAATATCACCTCGAAACCTTTCCTCCTTAGCGATAATAGAATCTTTGCAACAAAGATAGTATATCTTCTCAGAACTTCATACCAGCTATCAAATCTAATAAAGAATGAGAAACAATGATATCTTCTCTTCTCCGAGTGCTACAATGGCTTCAGCCTCTGAGCTTTACAGGTTGTGGAAAATGGGTTTGAAATGCTTCTCGGTGGAGACGGGGGGACGCGGAAGCTCTACAAATAGAGGTGCCCGGGCCTGGCCTTTGTCTCCAAGAGGACAAAAGGTGGGCCTCACGTGCGCCGAGTTTAATGATCTGTTAATACTCCTCGAACAAAAGGACCCTGGAAACGAGAACGGCCTGGGCATGTTAGAACTGACTGACGAGCTGGGAAACGCTTTCGTTGCATAATTTTCTGCCGTGGATGCGAATTTGTCTTAAATAGGGAAGGAAATTTAGTAATGGCGATCCGAGGAGAGATTAGAGTGGAGAGTTCACTCCATCCGGCACAGCAGTTTATCATTTGTGTCATTAATTTTGAAGCTTAGAAAGCAATAAAAATGGGGGAATTTAAATTACGTCGATCGAGAGATCTTGTCTGTTCAGTTCGTTGTCGTTTTCTCTATTTTTGGAGCTTCCATGAGAGAAATGCGGGCTTTGATGAAAACTGTAAAGCGAAGCAATTTTTGTAGTAGCAGTTTTGCTTTCATTCCGAAATACTGTATATATAAATTATGCGCTGTTACGTGTAAATATTACACATATAAATTATAAGGCTTTTACATCCTTGTAAAAGAAGTATAGTAATCGAGAAAAATTTCGGGTTTCGGATTTCAGCTTAAATATCCATTTTGACTATTTTCACTAGGAGTGCTTCCTCGATGACCGTCTCACAGACAAATAAATATATACTATTTAGTAATCGCCTATATCGTAATCGTAATAGTATTTAGTTTACCATAGTATATAGTGCATAGTTATATATCGTAATATATCGTGTACATCGTAACATATCGATATATCGTAATATAGCGTATATATATTACGTATGTATATTACGTGTGCGTGTATGCATTATGTATATGTGTATATATGCGCATGTATATTACGTGTATATATGTTATCGTAATATATCGTATATGAAACATATAGTATATATCGTAATAGTATATAGTAAAATATATAGTAATAGTATATAGTAATAAATATATAGTAATAGTATATATTAATAAATATATAGTAATAGTATATATTAATAAATATATAGTAATAGTATATAGTAATAAATATATAGTAATAGTATATAGTAATCGCGAAAAATGTATAGTAATCGCGAATATTATGTATAGTTAAGACACAATAACACGCCGAATAAATACTAATTCAGAAGTCAAACAACAAAAATCAGCGTTAATTTACAAAATTTTCACAGGACTAGTTTCGATGGTTTTACCGAACCATCATCTTCAGCTGCAAAACCGCAAATGAACAAGATAGGAAATAATGTTTAGATAAGGTAAGAAAGCCTGGACAAGAATAAGCAAGTGGCGCCATCTGTTGGCGAAACCAGAACTAAAACATAATTTCTCTAAAAGCCGAAGGCAAATTTGGATTGGAATTAGGATCGTTAACTAGAACAGAAAGATTTTTATGAATGTGAAATGCCTCTAGAAAATCCAGTTCTCCAATGGAAGATGTTTTTTGAATAATTTTGGCAGCAGAAAAATTGAAAGTGTGATTTTCGGACCAACAATGTTGAGCAACAGAAGACTTCTGTGTTTCCTTTTTTCTAACATATGCCTCATGTTCTTTGACGCGAAATTTTAAGGCTCTCTTAGTTTGGCCAATGTAAATTAAACCGCACTGGCAAGGAATCCTATAAATACCCCAGGAATTCATATCCGGAATGGGGTCCTTGAGTATAGAAGTTGGAATTTTATTGATGGGAGAGTAAACAACCCGAAAGTTAAATTTCTGCAAAATATGTGCAACTTTATAGCTAATTGATGGAAAGAAGGGAATGACAACAGAATTTTTATAATCTCCTAAAATAAGAGTGTGGCTTTTAGTGTGTTGAGATGAGAATTTTTTAACTGCTTGATTAATAATGTTGGGTGAAAAGCCCCTGTCAATAGCTATTGCTTTTAAATAATTTAGTTCTTCATCAAGGGCTAGTTTGGAGGAGCAAACTTGAAGAGCACGGAAAACATAGGAATAAAATGAAGCTAACTTTTGTTTAGTCGGATGACATGATTTAAAGTGTGGTGGAAGGCAAACCGATGAAGGTTTACGGTAAACTGTAGTACTGAAGTTGGATGTGTTACGTGTGACCAGAATGTCGAGAAACGGAAGAGAATTGCAAGTCTCAAGTTCAAAAGTGAACTGAATAGCAGGATCAATAGAATTCATTGTATGAATTCATTGTATGAATTCTATTGATCCTGCTATTCAGTTCACTTTTGAACTTGAGACTTGCAATTCTCTTCCGTTTCTCGACATTCTGGTCACACGTAACACATCCAACTTCAGTACTACAGTTTACCGTAAACCTTCATCGGTTTGCCTTCCACCACACTTTAAATCATGTCATCCGACTAAACAAAAGTTAGCTTCATTTTATTCCTATGTTTTCCGTGCTCTTCAAGTTTGCTCCTCCAAACTAGCCCTTGATGAAGAACTAAATTATTTAAAAGCAATAGCTATTGACAGGGGCTTTTCACCCAACATTATTAATCAAGCAGTTAAAAAATTCTCATCTCAACACACTAAAAGCCACACTCTTATTTTAGGAGATTATAAAAATTCTGTTGTCATTCCCAGAATTCATTGTATGAATTCTATTGATCCTGCTATTCAGTTCACTTTTGAACTTGAGACTTGCAATTCTCTTCCGTTTCTCGACATTCTGGTCACACGTAACACATCCAACTTCAGTACTACAGTTTACCGTAAACCTTCATCGGTTTGCCTTCCACCACACTTTAAATCATGTCATCCGACTAAACAAAAGTTAGCTTCATTTTATTCCTATGTTTTCCGTGCTCTTCAAGTTTGCTCCTCCAAACTAGCCCTTGATGAAGAACTAAATTATTTAAAAGCAATAGCTATTGACAGGGGCTTTTCACCCAACATTATTAATCAAGCAGTTAAAAAATTCTCATCTCAACACACTAAAAGCCACACTCTTATTTTAGGAGATTATAAAAATTCTGTTGTCATTCCCAGAATTCATTGTATGAATTCTATTGATCCTGCTATTCAGTTCACTTTTGAACTTGAGACTTGCAATTCTCTTCCGTTTCTCGACATTCTGGTCACACGTAACACATCCAACTTCAGTACTACAGTTTACCGTAAACCTTCATCGGTTTGCCTTCCACCACACTTTAAATCATGTCATCCGACTAAACAAAAGTTAGCTTCATTTTATTCCTATGTTTTCCGTGCTCTTCAAGTTTGCTCCTCCAAACTAGCCCTTGATGAAGAACTAAATTATTTAAAAGCAATAGCTATTGACAGGGGCTTTTCACCCAACATTATTAATCAAGCAGTTAAAAAATTCTCATCTCAACACACTAAAAGCCACACTCTTATTTTAGGAGATTATAAAAATTCTGTTGTCATTCCCTTCTTTCCATCAATTAGCTATAAAGTTGCACATATTTTGCAGAAATTTAACTTTCGGGTTGTTTACTCTCCCATCAATAAAATTCCAACTTCTATACTCAAGGACCCCATTCCGGATATGAATTCCTGGGGTATTTATAGGATTCCTTGCCAGTGCGGTTTAATTTACATTGGCCAAACTAAGAGAGCCTTAAAATTTCGCGTCAAAGAACATGAGGCATATGTTAGAAAAAAGGAAACACAGAAGTCTTCTGTTGCTCAACATTGTTGGTCCGAAAATCACACTTTCAATTTTTCTGCTGCCAAAATTATTCAAAAAACATCTTCCATTGGAGAACTGGATTTTCTAGAGGCATTTCACATTCATAAAAATCTTTCTGTTCTAGTTAACGATCCTAATTCCAATCCAAATTTGCCTTCGGCTTTTAGAGAAATTATGTTTTAGTTCTGGTTTCGCCAACAGATGGCGCCACTTGCTTATTCTTGTCCAGGCTTTCTTACCTTATCTAAACATTATTTCCTATCTTGTTCATTTGCGGTTTTGCAGCTGAAGATGATGGTTCGGTAAAACCATCGAAACTAGTCCTGTGAAAATTTTGTAAATTAACGCTGATTTTTGTTGTTTGACTTCTGAATTAGTATTATGTATAGTATTTATACTATAATATTATGTATAGTATACATAATATCGCAATATACTTTGTAATATACACAATATCGCAATATACTTTGTAAGTATAGATTTCACAAAAAATTTTGGGTTTCAGATTTTAACGGATATTTTCATTTTGACTATTTTAACATAGGCCTGCGTTCCTCAGCGACGGTCACAGACACAAAAAATATTAAGATGCAAAAGTGTCTGGAGCAGAACGCTTATATTTCTATATCCCCCAAAAGCTATAGTTTTTGTTTATGCGGCATTTCATAGTTAAAGGAGACCTTTACAGAAACACAAAAAGATTTGAAAATTGTAAATATTGTTGAAGTACAGTAGAGTCTCAGAATTAGGCAAAAATACAGTATTTTTTGATGACGTCACAAGTGCGTGGACACGAGTTTGGTTAAATCAGCGTTCAGTTGTATGCTGGAGTCGACGGTGAGCGGTTGTGAGAGCGATATACTGAATTTATTAGTACAAGAATAAATGTAAAATGCCGAAAAATAAAGATGCACGAAGAAAACAACGCACATCGAAGAGTAAAGAACAACACAAAAACAAAAAGTTAGTAGTTTACTGCTCTATTAAAATATTCAGAAACAAATTTATTCATTGATGAAGTGTTTCATGTCGACAAGGATATACAAATGATTATTATGAGAGATTTTAATATGAAAGTTAAAAGAAATTAATTTATTAATTTTCAGATGACGGAATTAAGATTCATTTTATAGTATTTTCAAGACAGCAATTGAATACAGCAATATTATAAAAATTTCATACCTTTTTTTTATCTTACTTTACGTCTATAGCCCCCCTTTAAGCAGCTTAGAAGTGCTTACTCGTTCTTTATTTTCTCAATCGCTGTACTTAGGCATATATTTCTAGTTACAGAAATGTTTTAAATGATAAAACTATTTATGTTTTGGCAATATAAAATTTTTTGAAAAAATTGGAAAGAAAACGAAATTTAATTTGTAATGTGATCTTCCGTTTTCTATAGGTATATTTGGAAAAGTTTTATGCTCGTTATGAAAAAATAAAAGCACAAGAGAAGTTTGACTCCCGTTAGACAAAATTTGACCGTGTGGAGTCATTAGGTTATTTTGAAGCAGGAGATGTGAAAAATGAACAGTGCCATTTTTGGGACTCGAACCACGGACCTCTCGAATACGCGCTGAGCGTGCTGACCACCACACCGCGAAGGCATGTTCAGAAGAAAGGCGGGAGAAACACTTTATATACTCTATAAGATAGACCAAAAGGCGGTTAAGAGTTTTCGGATATGGAAAACGGAACAAAGAATTAATCGAGAATGATGATCGTCTGATGACAAGTGAAAAATTGTCATCAGACGATCATCATTCTCGATTAATTCTTTGTTCCGTTTTCAGTCACGATCTCCATGCGACTATGAAGGCAGTGATACTGAAAAAAAATGAAGAGCATTTAACGCACAAGAAGTTAAACGAATTCCTAAGAAAAGCACAGGAAATGTCTCATATTGTAATCGAGATAGACCCAATTGAAGAAAGGATAGACTTCTTTATGAGAGGTGTTGAAATCCTTTGCACGCCTTACCTCAAAACTTTAATGATTTGCGTTAGGCATTGCGTTCCAAGCAAAAATCACCAGCCATTTAACAATAAAATAAATATATCAGATGCATGCTTATTAAGCAATAACAGAAGTCCAATTCCAGAAAAAGTCCGATTTGGCGTCAAAATACCTATATTAGTACAAAGCTAAATGTAAATCTAACACATATCCTTATAGAGTCATTAGGTTAATTGGAAGCAGAAAAGGTGAAAAATATGCAACCGCCTTCGCCAGGAATCGAACCACGGACCTCTGAAATACCGGCTTAGTGTGCAGAACCACTACACCACGAAGGCACGCTAGGGAAGTGGGAGAAATACCTTATATACTCCCCTTTTTAAAGAGCGACTAGGGTTTTAGGGGACCTAGTCGCCAAATCCTGGGTGCGGAGAATCATCATCCACAACCCTTTTAGTTCGGGTGCCACTTGTAGAGTCATTAGGATATTTTTAGAGGTAGATAAGATGAAAAATATGCAACCACCTTTGCCGGGAATCGAACCACGGACCTCTGAAATACTGGCTCAGTGTGCAAAACCACTACACCACGAAGGCACGTTAGGGGAGTGGGAGAAATACCTTATATCCTAAGTCTCGCTTTCGAGACATGAAAAACGCAATTTGAATTTCGTCAATCGGCTCAGTAGAACGAGAGATATAGAACTGTCCCATTTTTTTTTTTTTCTTGCGCAATGTACCTAAAATTACTTCTCTCAGATACTTCTCTCTATATGTGCGTATTTAACAGAAAAAGATTTAGTTTTTCAAGGAGTAACTATACACGTTATAAAGTTCTTGTTAATTGTCCTTGGCTACTAGAACCTTGGAAAAGACTCTAGCAACTTGTAGCGTTGCGCGCCTCCAACTTGCACGCAACCAAGAGGTGACTGTTGAAACTGGATGAATGACAGAGTTTTGTTAAGGGTTTAAGTCCCTTTTTATTCAACGTAATAAATTACAAGTGCGTGCTCTTGACGCTCACAAATTACGCCAACTCGGCGGTAAAATAAAAATAATAACCTGAAAAGAAACTAAAGACAAGACTCTAACTACGAGGCTCTCTAAAAGTAACTAACCTCACCGCGTTTTACAATACCGCTGCTAATTCGGCAAACTTGAAGATCACCTTGAACGATTAACAATACTTCCAGGCAAGCACACATGCCGAAACGCGGGGTTCTTCAATTTCTGGCTAACTACCTCCGCGCTTGTGAAGTAAGAACAGCACACCTCGAACTCGTTTCCTTTCTATTTAACTCAGAATACTTCCGCTGATGATTTGAATCCTTGCGCGTTCTACTAAAATTTACATATTCTGGCATTGGCAGTTCCAGGGGAAAGTAAGGCTTGACAGGAAAGGTAGTTTAAACTTAAAATAAATGTTAGTTAAAATAAATATAAACCCTACATTTGCCGCTGCCAGAATTTGGAAAACTTGGAAGCAGGTCCTACAAACGACCTGTTGTAAGTTTCTATAATTCTGAACTAACTCTCGAGAACCTCGTTTACACAAAAAAAATCTTATGTAACAAATTGTATACTAAATTTCTGTGTATACTTATAACTCTCTCTTCTAACAGCAACTTTTTCTGGACTTCATCAATCAATCGTGGTCTTTTCCTTCCAGCATCTGGAAGGAATAAGTATCAGTATCTTTCTAAATACATTATAATTTACACTTTCTTGGCACAATAAATTTTTGTTTTTAACCGATTCGTTTTCCTTAGTTATTGCTTAATTCACATTCATTCAATTTTTCAAGCATTAATTTAACTTTACCCTGGCTCTCCACCATGTGTGGTGTCAAACGGGAATATTCGTGTTTTAGTCTTACAACACTTCCCCTAACCACCATGATTTGTTAGAATTCAACGACCAAATAGACACACCTTACTCGACATTCTACAACTCAATGAGCTACTTTAACATTCTTAAAAATTCAAGTGTAGGTGGAGAACCCTACAAAACACATTCATTCTAACTTCCCCCTCATTCATCTTTAAACATGCAGGCTTTCGCTCTAAAGCATGACTTTATCTACAGTTTAATACTTAAATTTTGAATTCATTCCTTTTGAGCATTTTACTTTTAGCATCTAAAATTTTATGCTTCTAGACTAAATTCTACTTTTACATAACATCCAAGTATTTACGTACATTTACAAAATTTTAATACATATGATTTTTACAATTTACCATAAAATGAATAAGAGAAATAAATTTTTACTTTACTCATTCTTCGCCAAGCTGGCGGCACTGAAACTAAAATTCTTATTAATACAAGAATACGAAGTTATTTTTATCTTCGGCCAAATTTTGGCTTTAACATAACAGAATTAGTCTTTCGACCAACAGAAAATGCTTGTTCTTAGCTTTTATACTTAAAGAATATAATACTTTTGCCTTAGCTAAATAAAGTAAAACAAAACTAAGTCTCAACCGAGACATATTGAATTTCGTCAAAACATAGAACTTCGTACTTATGCATAACATTTTGGAACAAAAGAGAAAAAAAAAATTATAGAAGATTTTAACTTATCTTTGAGTTTTCGATGCTTGAAACTCCGTCATTCTTTTCTGGCAATATTGTTCCCAAGTTATAGGTTTCATGGACGTCAATCTTCTCCTTACTGACCTCCGAGTGTCGTCCACATTAGTTTTTCTTTTGCGTCCTCTGCATGCTGGCCTCTTGGCGGAGTAATCGTCGGGCTGTTGTCGTTTCCGTTTTTCCATGGGACGGCTGGACTTGACGTCCCGGAACGGCGGCCTTGCTGGCACCTGACTCTCTGGCCCTGGGGGCGTTCTCCTTGATGTATAATTTCTCCTGCGATCCGTTGTAGGTGTTTTGCTCTTTACCACGGTTTCATTACGCGGTGCATCTGTATTCTTGTTTTTCTTAAATGCTGGAGTTTGAAAGTTTTTCTTTTTTCTTTTTGGTACCGTCGTCCGGGTTGTAGAAGGGCTAGGTCTCTCTTCAGTTCTCTGCTTCTTGGGTGGTGGAACAGTTGTTGTTATCTCTGGACCTTCTACTTCGTTTAGACTTGAGTCCTGCAAGAAACTTTTAAGGATTTCAAAATCATTTGGATTATAGTATTTTTCACCTGGTCGGGACTTCCTTTACAGATCTCCCCTCTCTCGTTCTTAAGATATAAGACTACTCCTTTGATTTCCTGAATTACATAGGGGCCTTCAAATTCTGGAGCTAGCTTTGCCGTAAAATTGTCTGGGGCACTTGATAAAGAAAATTTCCGCTTCAATACTTTATCCCCAACTTTAAAATCTGCTTCACTGCGTTTTCTATCATAATATGCTTTTTGCTTATTTCTTGCCGTATCCGAGCTTTTAAGCGCCTGATCAATACGTTTTTGCACATCTTTCTGTTTAAACTCTTGCTCTCTTTGTTGCACAAAGAATAATTTATCTAAAGGCGTAATTAACTTTCTGCCTAAAAATAATTCTGCTGGGGTTTTTCCGGTAGTATCGTGATTTGCCGTTCTTAAAGCATAAGCTAATTCATTTATGTAGCCATCCCAGCGCTTGTGATGTGTGCTCACGTAACTGCGAATTATTTTTACGATGTTTTTATTCACTCTTTCTGCTATGTTTGCCTGTGGTCTATACGGAACCATTTTGATACGGCGTATGCCAAGTCCAGTGCATATGTTTTCAAATATTTTACTAATGAATTGTTTTCCGTTATCGATAATGACTTTTATCGGTGCACCGTATTTTAAAATGTATCTGTGTAAGAATGCATCTGCGACTGTTTTGGCTGACGCGCGTTTAAGTGGAACAATTTCTGTCCATTTTGAAAAATGATCTACTATTACTGAAAGAAAACGATTTTTATTTAACTCGCTCTGGGGGAAGGGACCAAGAAGATCTATGCCTAAAATTTCATTCGGAAATGTAGCGCGAATGCTATTTAAGTACCCGGCCGGGCTGTAATTAATATCATTTATTAACTGACATTGATTGCAGGACCTGACATACGCCGTTACTATTTTGTATAATTGCGGGAAATATACCGCCTCGCGTACCCTTTTTAAAGTCTTTCTGACCCCTAAATGACCCGCTGTTTTCGCATCGTGTAATTCCTTCAAAATGCTTAATCGAAGCGAGGCTGGGATGACTGGTTTGTACTCAAGATTTTCGTTTGTTCTTTTCGTATAAAATAATAAATTATCTATTATTTCATAGTTTTCTGCTCTATTTCTTATCGCATCGATATCTGTGTGCTCAAAGCTTTCGGGGTTTTTCAAATATGCATAGATATTTCCAAATTCAGGATCAGCTTTCAGTTCAGTAATAATCGTATCTCTAGAATCTCTAGAATCTAAAATTTTTGAAGTCAACACAGCGCATTTAAGTTCATTTCCTTCATCGTCCAGTTTTATACGAGAAAGTGCGTCAGCTACATTGTTTTCTTTACCCGGTTTATATTTTATTCTGATATTATATTCTTGGAGTTTTAAAGCCCATCTTATTAACCTGGGCGTTAGGTTTTTCCCCGAGTAAAGTCTACCAACAGCCGCATGATCCGAAAAGACTGTTACTGGCGCTTTGCCGAAATAAACTCGAAATTTGTGTACAGCCATTAATACGGCTAATGTTTCTCTTTCTGTAGCTGTATAATTCCTTTGTGTCTGATTCAACGTTTTACTAAAAAATGCCAGAAGATGGCTATTTTGCATAAGAACCGCACCCACCGCATAGTCTGACGCATCTGCTGCAATTTCCAGGTTTTCGTCCCCCTCCGGGAATTTTAAAACAGGGCCATTGATGAGTGCTTCTTTTAATCTTTCAAATGCTGTGTTTGCTTCCGCTGTCCACGTAAATTTACCTCTCTTTCTTTTGATTACTAGGAGTGGTTCAACAATATTAGCGAAATCTTTTATGAAAGACCGATAGTAAGAACATAACCCAAGGAAAGAAGAAAGTTTTATGGCGGTGTTGGGCGGTGGGAAATTCTTGATGGCTTTTATTTTTGAATCTTGCGTTTCTATACCCTTTTGCGAAATTTTATAACCGAGATATTTAAGTTCTTTAGTTGCGAACTTGCATTTTGAGGCGTTAATTGTAAGACCGGCCTCTTTTAATAATTTAAAAACTTGTTCTAGATCATTAATGTGTTGTTCCAACGTACTACTCGTTATAATTATATCATCTAGATAAATTAAAGTTGATTTTCCTAGGACAGGCTTTAGAACAATGTCCATAGCTCTCTGGAATGTTGATGGGGCCCCACACAACCCAAAGGGCATGCGTAAAAATGCATAAGTTCCCGATTTTGTTATAAAAGCGGTTTTATGTACGTCTTCGGGTTTCATAGCTATTTGATAGTAGCCAGACGTTAAGTCCAAAGTAGACATGTATCTTGTCGATTTGATCTGTCTAATAATTTCCTCTATAACCGGCAAAGGGTAAACTGAGAATTTTGTAATACTATTTAGTTTTCTGTAATCAATAGCAAACCTCCAAGCCCTTTTATCCGAAGGAGGAAAGTCGTTCTTTTTCCTACATAGTACGACTGGACTCGCGTACTCACTATTTATGGGCGTTATTATTTTATTCTTTAACCCTTTGAAGGGCACCGGTATAGAATATATACCGGTTGTTTGTCAATTTTTTAACCTCCGAAAAAATGCTAAATTTTCTACACCAAAAGCTATAATCGTAAGTGTCTAGTATTTTCTTTCGATTCTAAATGGCAACATCACCCTATGAATGCTCAATATTTTACAGTTATGAAATTAATATACGTCGTTCCAAGGTATCATGTTGGAGGATTGATAAATTCTATTGGAGGGAAAGAAAAAATTCAAAATCTGCAAATATATGACGTACACATGCTGAATCTTATATATTTACTTCATTTCAGTCAGAAGTGATAATTAACAGCAGATTATTTATACGATTTTAAAACCGGTATATAATATATACCGGCGCCCACACTGAGGGTACCACGCCAATAGATGGCAGCACCAGTCTTCTCCTTTTCTACTCTGTGACGTGACAGAATTTCTTTATTATTATAACAGTTTATGATGTAATAATACTTCATGATTAACTTATAAGTCGTTTAGGATTAAATATTATGTTCATGGAGGAATGGGGAGTTTTCTGACCCTGCGCTAGGACTGAATACAAGTATATTAGTTTCATTTATTCTTTGTGTACTCAGCTCAAGTTTCCTTCGTCTGTGTTTAGCTAAAATTTTTATTTCAGCACTTATCTCTTTCACAAGAGAAAGACTCATCGATTTCAAAATTGCCGTCTGGGGTCAAAACTTCACACAATTGTGGGGGTTAAATGTGGCATGCTAGCCCCCAAAAGACACCTGTTGCTTCCTGTTTTCCAAAATCCTAGAATGTAAGAAAATGAAAAGAGGTGATTGACAACTAATTTGTCTTTCGGGAGCCAGGCCTTCTTCTCTTTGTGAAGTGTGATAAGATCACACTTCACAAAGGGAAAGCTCACTTAAAATGGAAATGTATTTAAGGTCCATCTCATAGTGTAATCACAAAAACTGCTGATTTGAAAGCATGCTTTTATTCTTTAGGGAAATTCTTTTCAATTCTTTGTTAATTTCAGATGAAAGACTAGAGAACACAAGAGAAATTTGCGCTCTGGTTGATACAAATAGGTTGTTTCGGAAATAAATTTTCACAGTTGGTGAAAGGAGGAAAAATATATCTAAGCCCCGTTTTAGATGCAAACTAAAATTTATCCAAAAGTTGAAAAGGATCCCCTATGAAGCCAAAGGGGTTGAAAATCAGAATAAGAGCTTTGAGGTGTATCAAATAATAAAATTGTTTAACGGTGTTTCTTCCTGAACAAAAAGATATATTACAACCTATATTTACAAAAAATAAAAAAGGGACCCTTACGGTCCTCCGTAATCTAAAGTGTGTGTGCGTGGAGGGGGGGGGGCAATTCTTCGTATCATAGTATGAAGCATGGTTTTTTTCACATATTATCTAAAGCATAAAATACAACTTCAAAAATGCAACATACTTTCTCAGCTGAGTCGGTCGTAATGCTTCATTTTTCAATTTTTTTTTAATTTTCGGCTGAGTTACATCTGCTTGTAATATTATACTAGTTCAGTTACAGCATGATACGATTTACACATGCAGTGTTATATTTGCTAAATTTTTTTTATAAAATAATATTGAATTTAAATCAAGTTGAAGAGCTTTTTACTCATAAGTATGTTCAGCTGGGTTGCATCATCAAAGTGCATAAAAACATAAATTTTATTTTTAAAATTTTAAATTTCTGCCGAAATTTAAGAAAATTTTGTCTTTAGACTTACATAACTATATTCAAGCACTCATCACTACAGACGCACATCAAAAATGCCCAAAATTAATTTAAAAAACAAAGATTAACAGTTGGCAACTACCTGGAAAAAAATGTCCTAGAGGGGCGCAGGTATAAAATATATACCGGCTCTCAAAATTCAGGATTTTGCTCTAGAATTTTTTTAAGTCTCAATTTTGTGTCCTTAGGGTCCATAAGTTATAGTTTATGCAAAATTTTACCACAGTTTAAATTATTTTATATACCGCCCCTCAAAGGGTTAACATCTCCTGAATATGTTCTTCGATGATTACGTCTTTTTGTTTGTCGTACCGGTAAGGTTTAGTCCTACAAGGTTTTTCGGCAGTTAATTGTATCTTATGCGTAACTATTTGACAATTTCCCGGCTTTTCTGAAAACAAGTTAGAAAAATTACTCACCACTTGCTGGATGGCTTGCCTTTCATGGTCATTCAGATGGCTAAGGTCCACTTGCGGTATCTCCACAGGTTCCACCCCCCTCTGGTCCATCTCCAGCACCACGAAACTGTCTTGAAAATTCAATTTGGCCCTCGCGGCCCTTAAAAACTCCATACCTAAAATAAGAGGATTTTGCAGATTCTTCACTACAAAAATTAATACTTTGAGGCTTTCCTCTTTTACCTGTATGTTTAATGATAATTTCCCGATGCAGTGACATGTTTTTCCTTGCGCCGCTATAATTTCCGTATTTTTGGTTTTAAATAATCGTACCCTATAAAAATTCTTTTTGAAGAAATTTTCGCTCATAAAATTTCCTTCTGCTCCTGTATCGAAGAAGGCGTCTACTGTTACATCGCCAACCAGGACTTGTATAATTGGTAGATGTGAGTTTTTTACGATGACCGTATTTATATGTCTTTTTGATGGTTTTTTTAAAACTTCCGGGGTCTGGACCCTCCCTTTCACAGGCCCCTCTACTCGTTTAAAGCTTTCTTTCAATCTGTGCCTTCTGGGTACGCGGATGTTTATTTTCGAATTTTCTTTTTGGGCCTTGACCTTCGAGTTTCGATGAGTTAGCTTGATAGCTCTTTCCTCCATAAGAGCGATTTCCATTTCTGGTTTCCTCATTTGAAGATTTCCTTCGGGTACTTTGAGAATACGTTTCCCCTCTAGCTTTTTCCGCTATTCTGCGATTTTGAAACTTCACCGCCAATTCGAAGAGCTCCTGCAATGTGCTTGGGTTTCTAATTTCGAAGTAGTTTTGAACAGCGGGTAGCAATCTTGTTTAAGATTATTTCAATAATCTCCGCATCGGGTTTCTTCCCATACAGCATATCCGTCAGCTTAATTTTTCGTAGAATAAAGTCCGTCAAATCTTCTAAACCCTGTTGATAGAAACTATATAGTTCGGCTTCCAGCCTTGCTCGATCTTTCACTATGGCCTTTACTAACGATTTTTTGAAATTTTCAAATGTATATATCTGGCTTCCAAATTCCCCTAATAAAAATTTGCCTATATTTTTCCACCATAGCGCGGCCTGTCCTCTTAGTGCGGATGTGGCGATGGCAACTTTCTGTCTTTCAGGCACAGGGTAGAGCTGAAAGTGATTTTCTAGGCCTTCTAGAAATATCGCCACCGAATTTTTTCCGTCGAAATTGACGTTTGGCTTGATTGACGCTCTCAAAGTCTGGACCAGGTATCCAAATCCTTCCAATTGACTTGTCATTTCTTGGTGTTGTCCAGCGGCTTCCATCCGATTTTCGGCCATTTCAGTTCGATAAGTGTTCGGGCGCCAATGTAGCGTTGCGCGCCTCCAACTTGCACGCAACCAAGAGGTGACTGTTGAAACTGGATGAATGACAGAGTCTTGTTAAGGGTTTAAGTCCCTTTTTATTCAACGTAATAAATTACAAGTGCGTGCTCTTGACGCTCACAAACTACGCCTACTCGGCGGTAAAATAAAATAATAACCTGAAAAGAAACTAAAGACAAGACTCTAACTACGAGGCTCTCTAAAAGTAACTAACCTCACCGCGTTTTACAATACCGCTGCTATTTCAGCAAACTTGAAGATCACGTTGAACGATTAACAATACTTCCAGGCAAGCACACAGGCCGAAACGCGGAGTTCTTCAATTTCTGGCTAACTACCTCCGCGCTCGTGAAGTAAGAACAGTACACCTCGAACTCGTTTCCTTTCTATTTAACTCAGAATACTTCCGCTGATGATTTGAATCCTTGCTCGTTCTACTAAAATTTACATACTCTGGCATTGGCAGTTCCAGGGGAAAGTAAGGCTTGACAGGAAAGGTAGTTTAAACTTAAAATAAATGTTAGTTAAAATAAATATAAACCCTACAAACTATTCACTGGTCTTCTTACAACTATACAGACAAGTCCGAAGAAGGGTTAAAATACTCTTTTATTCACCCAAAGAAATATTTGATAGACAGTTCTCTCGGGCTTACAGGAAAGCCGCCACTTGGCCTTTAACTTAAGATGGAAAATAAAGAACTAAACTAATTCTAACTAACTAAAATTTAGCGAAGCTGTACAGGAAAAACTAACCGAGTTGACCCTTATTTAAACCGCACCGGCGAATACTAACAGACAATTAAATCTACGGCCGAGCGTAGTAAGGTAGACTTAAAGCAACAACGTGCCCGGAAGGCAAAACATGCTCTGTTTAGATCTTCTGAGCTCTTCTACGAAATTGATTGAACTTCCCATTAACCGGCAAATATTTCTGCGGTTAATAGTTTCAGTAATATATTTAGATACCTTCTCGCGGACCATTAAGTTTAATAATTCGACCCACTGGAACAATTTTTGGACAGATAGCTGTATATTTCGTGGACCGGCAAATATCTCTGCGGACCGGTGTCGGTCCGCGGACCCGAGGTTGATAAACACTGGCTTAGATCAGAACCAGCGCGAAACTCACAGCTGGCTTGCTAGTCACAGCCCACGATTTCGATTTACGTAGTTTACATTTTCTGATTCTAACTGATTTCTCGTTCTAACTGATTTACATAAAAAGTGATATTGAAAACTTATTCTGGTAGGGAGCTGTAGGTGGGAAACACGAAATTAAAGAAAAGGGTTTTAAAAGTAAAAATAACTATTAGAAAATTAAAATAATCCCAACAGCTACAGAGCTTGAATATTTGCCTGCCTCGTTAAGGATAAATTACCCCTTATCTAACACTTTATTTTCCAGTTTCTGAGAAAAAATTATCCATTTTGACTTCCTTGTGCAAAGTAAAGGAAATATTGTAATGCGGAAAATTTCGAGTTTCATATTTAAGGTGAAATATCTGTTTTGACTGTTCCCGAATCAATTTCAGCACTTTTTTGCGTGACATATGCACGTACAGACAGAATAAATGATATTTTTTCCCAAAAAGGCTTGAGTTATTTTATAGAAGGCTGTTGCTTAGATCAGAGTTTCTCAACTGGATTTATTCCTCTCGCGGACCAGTAATTGGCACCATTGGCACAATTTTTGGACAGATAGCTGGATATTTCGCGGAACGGCAAATATGTCTTGCGGACCGGCGGTTGATAAACACTAACTTAGATCACAACCAGTGAGAAAATCACAGCTGGCTTGCAAAAACATTGCACGCATAATCTCAGACAGGCTGGAGTAATTCTCAGCCACCATCCTCGTCACCAGCACAGCCCCTGTATGCTCTGTACCTGTAGCGAACTAATTTTATCTTAAGTTAGCTTATTCGGCTTTTCTTATTCCCTGTATATATTTATCTTCTTGAACTGTAAACTTTGAATTATGAACCTTGAACTATGTATTTTGCCTTATTTTATGTATTGTTTCCACTGTTTTGCTTTTTTTTATTTTATGCATTGTTTTACTTTCTAGTATTTTACTTCTTATTACTTTTAGTATTTGTAACCACCTATCCATTACTCTGTAAATATGTAACTGGAATTGTTCTTCACGCCCGCAATTCACCCTTCTTCCATCATGCACTATCGTCTTCGTCCAGCATTTGTTTGCACTGCCCCCAGCAGTCGTCTTGAGCACAATATGTATTTATAAGTGTGTCTTTTGTTCAAGTTATTTCCGTCAGCGGGGCTACCTGGACGATATGCTAACTACCGTCACCATCGAGATAGATAAGGCCTGCGCTCTGAAACGAAACTGGCTTGTGACGTCACGGTTAAGGGACCCTCAGCAAACTTTTTGTTGGCTTTTATAAGTTGTAATTTTTTATTCATTATGTTTTAAGAATTGAATTTATGTTTACTTTTGACATCTGAAGCATCATCCCTTGTAATAATTACTAACACTAGTAATATAAAAATTGTCAGCAAAATTTATGATTATTTATTTTAATTGGAAACTAATTTTATATGAAATAACTGTCCTAAGGGGTTAAAATCATAACACTTATTTCATTACATAATATGTAGAATATCAAATGCAGAGTAAATTTGATTCTTGACAGAGTACTGTGTTCTTAAATTTAAATATCAATGTTTTTTTGCAAATCATTAAATATCATTTTATCATGATGAAACTTAAACGCATATGTTTAGCTGATATAGCTTCTGTTCACTTTTATATATGTTATTATCATGCAATCAGTTTGTTTAAAATTTGTTATGCAGTATAAATCTTTCTGAGAATGATAGAAAAGTTTCTAAGTAATGTATATAAGATTCATATTAAGGTAATTAAATTGCGAAACTGCAAAATGAAATTTTAAAAATATACAGTAATTGAAGAAGCAGTAGTAATTGAATTCATATGTAGACATACTTGTTTCCATTGTATTTCAATTCAATGCAATTCTAAAAACAATTTTTTTAATTATCTTTTAAATTACAATCTTTAATTTGAGTACGTGGCACCACCAAAAGCTATGTAAGTTAAGTTAAAAAAATTGCTTACATTATACAGAAAAGTTTTGAACATGATGTTAGGATTTATATTTTCTTTTCATGTGGATATTAATAGAAAAAGTATTTTCAGAACAGAGGTAACGCTTATAGTTAAATAGGTATGATGTAAATATTTGCAAGAAATTTCAGTTTCTAAAAGTTTTTTAAGTATTTCGTATATTTTAAAAATATTTTCAAAAAAATTGTGTATAACTTTATTTAAAAAAACTTTTGTCCTGTCTTATTTGGAATTTTAATATTGATTGTCTTCAGAGCTATGTAATAAACATTATCTCAATTTAACTACAGATTCTGTCGAATAATTATGTAGCATTAAGAGGAAAACATTAACTGTAATACAGATGAACATACAATATGTAAGTAAGAAATAATTTTAAGACTACACTATTTAGTAATTTATTACATTCAGAAAAATTTTCTGACTGATATAAGGCATTTAAATGTTAGTCTAAATATTAAGTAGTCTCTTGCATTCGTTTGATGTTTTATAATCCTGCTACATTAATATGATAGATATAAAAAATATGCAATAATTATAGAATGAGAGATAACATGTGTTCCCACTGGCAAACATTTTGTTAAAGTAGTGGGTGAAACAAAAAAATTTGATGCGGTGATGAGAATCAACGACAGACACAAAGACAGTGCAGAAAAATCAAAGTAAAAATTTTAGCTACTTGAATTTTAAAACCAATTTTTCTTCAAAGAAATTATTTGCTTTTAAAAGCACCACACCATTCTCAAATAATTTTGTTTTGAAAATAAATACTAACAAAAGAAAATGAAAATATTTCATATTCGTATAAGCTTTGTAAAACATCATATTGCCGCTTGTAATTTTGTTTTAGACTGATTTTATAGTATGAGATACCAATTTCATAGAATAGGTTTAGAAAAACGGGTGTTTAGCAAGGAAGCTAAACTGCGCGAAGACCGGTCCCCTAACAGTGACGTAGTAACTCAGCGCGCAGGCCTTATCTATCTCGATGGTGACGTAACTACCCAGTGGACCGGCTGCCTCGCTGTCGGTGGAAAGAAAGAAAGAAAGCTGGCTTGCTAGTCACAGCCCACGATTTCGATTTACGTATTTTACATTTTAGGCAATCAAGAAAGAAGGCGAAGCGAGAGACGTGGTTTATTCAAGCAGCAACAGACAAAACAAAGCAATATGTATTAATTTCAGTTCTATTTACTATAGTCGGAAATTCATTGTGTTAATCCTGAGCGGCGATTGCGCTAAAGATGTCTCAGTGCTGAGAGATTGCAGAGAAAGTGTGACATAACATGCGGCAGAGGAACGCAGCGAAGCATAACACGTTGCAATTTCTTTCGGAATAAATAAAAAATGTCCCTCATGAACCATTAATCACGTGTTAACTCTTAATAAATATTTTTGATAAAGTTTCGACGAACGAGTTAACTTGGAAATAAAATAATAAAAACGCTGTTAAAGTTAGAAAAAAAATTATCCAATGTGTTTGGAAAAAAATCCCTTGACAGAACGCCAGCGCCAAAACTGGTTTGCAAAATTCCGATCTGGCAATTTTGACCTTGAAGATGCACCAAGTTCTGGAAGGCCAGCTGATGAAAACACAATAAAAGCATTAATCGATGGAAACCGGCGAATCATAATTCCTGAGATCGCTGAGAGATTACATTTAGCGAAATCGACCGTTCATGATCATTTGAAATGCCTATGTTTAATCTCAAAGCTCGACATATGGATTCCTCATGTTCTCGCGGAAAGAAATTTGTGCCATTGCATATGATATCATTGCATATATATGCCATTGCATATATATCCAAATAACTAGACAAGCGGTTAAGTATTTTATCTCACATGCAATGACAAAACTTGTCAGATCAGTGCCATCATAGCAAATCGGGTGAAAAATTTGGAAAGACTACTTTTGACGATTCTAATATTAAAATGAACAATAAATGTTCTAATGAAAGTAAGACAAAGATTTTGCATTTTATACTTTCCACAACTAATTCATTTGTGTAAATAAGGAGAAATATTTCGATAAAGATTTTTGCACTTGCTTAGTGGAGAAATAAAACTCATCTTAGAAAATGAAATGGAAGAGAAAAACGGCAAAGTAAAATTTAAAGCGAGTTTTCTTTTCGTCCAAAAGTTCTTTGTTTCTGAAGGACTTTGTTTTCATTTTGCGATTTTACATTGAATCACTATAAACAGCGAATCACTTTTCAAACTGTTGCCACGGAATGTTAGAGTCCTGCATTATATTTGAAGAAATTAAGATTTCAAAGCGAGCAATGGCAGCACTCTACGGGGCAAAAATACCTTTCTATCTCCAGCGCGCGGAACTGTGTTTCCGAAATTCTGAAGATAGGCTCATTTTAAAATTATTTTGCGACATTGCTATTGAACTAAATTTTATGGTTTAAGTACAAAGAACATGATATTTAATACATAAAGTTAACACAAAAAATGTTTAAAAAAACGCCCCTTTGGGCGTAATTTATAATTTGAAACCTTTCAGATATTCTTTTTTAAATATTATTTTGTATAGATTTTGAATGAAACTACTACGATATTGCAGACGATCAAGTTCGTCTGTCTGCTTCTGAAAGGGCATCATTCCTTCCCCCCGCCAAATGAAAAGCCGTATTTTTTCTTAAAATTTAAATCTTCTCAAAATAGTTATGTTTGGGGCTGTTCGGAACGCAATTTCGTTTTTCTTTCCATGAAAATGAAAGAAGATTTTCTTATAGCGAATAAATATTTTACTGAATGACATATTGTCCATTCTGGTCCAATATCTTTCTGGCAATAGCATGATTCCAAGCTTATAAAAGATTTTTATCTTTGCTCGCAAAGAACTGATCCAGGTGATTTTTGACCTCCAAATTTGAGGTAAAGATTTCACCGCCTAAAATTCCGGATCAAATCATAATCAGAAGATGCCATATCTGGAGAATATGGTGGGTGTGGCAGTATATCCAATCCAACCTGTAAAATCTTCTGGCGAATTACCAAACTTGTATGAGGACTAGCGCATTATCTTGGTGAAACACTACACTTTTTCTATTGATCAATTCTGGCCGCTTCTGTTTCGGTGAAACATTCATTTTGTCCAGCAGCTGATGACAGTACACTTTAAGGGAAAAAATTCCTTTGAAATACCCCCAAACGGATAACATCATTTATTTTTTTATGAATATCGTCTTTCGAAGTATTTCGAGCCGGTTCATCTTTTTTGCTCCAGGATGTCTTGAGTTTAACATTATGGTAGACAACCCACTTCTTGTCCCCAGTTGTGATACGCTTCAAAAATGGATCATTTTCGTGATGTTTGATGAGCAAATCACAAACGTCAATGCAATGGCACAAATTTCCGCGAGAACATGAGGAATCCATATGTCGAGCTTTGAGATTAAACATTGGCATTTCAAATGATCATGAACGGTCGATTTCGCTAAATGTAATCTCTCAGCGATCTCAGGAATTATGATTCGCCGGTTTCCATCGATTAATGCTTTTTTATTGTGTCTTCATCAGCTGGCCTTCCAGAGTTTGTTACATCTTCAAGGTCAAAATTGCCAGATCGAAATTTTGCAAACCAGTTTTGGCGCTGGCGTTCTGTCAAGGGATTTTTTTCCAAACACATTGGATATTCTTTTTTCTAGCTTTAACAGCGTTTTTATCTTTTCGAGAGTAAAAAAGTAAAATATGCCGGAGATCCTGCTTTTCACTTTCCATATTTGAAAGGGCACCAACCAAAAACTACTGCTTAGAATCAATCGAACATTTTCAGAAGCGAGCCTTGCTATATCAGCTGTCAAAATATATAATCAGTATTCGGCTTAAACGTGAAGTTTCTGTGAAAAAATACACTTGAGCCGTCCTCTGGAAAAAAGAAACCGAACAACCTAATATTTAAAAAGTATGACTAAAAATAAAAATTTACGCTTATCGAAATAAACTTAATATAGTTTTAGAAAAATTCAAGACGTTATGAAAGCAGCTTGCATTTAGCATTTATCGTCTATTATTATTATTACTATTATTTTGTTCATTAGAAAATTCAATTCTTATGATTTAGGTTTTTATTAAGGAAATTCGTAGAAAACCAAATACAAAACCAATTTCTTTTTAAAATCAGATTTAATCATTCATAAAGATTTTGAAATATAAATGTGTGCTCGCGTTTTTCACTGCTTTTCCGGTAACAGCATTTTGATGAGCACGCGTTTCTGAATTCGTGCCTTACTTGCCTCTGCTTTATATCTCGTGGTTATGTGCTGAATATTTTGTAATTCTTTTTTACTCTCCCTTCCCTTCCCTCGCCCGCAGTCAAAAGTATTTGATGGTTTCTATCGCTGTATAATCGCTGTTAATTTGGTTAAAAAAAAATGTGAATGATTTTTCGTTGCAGCATCTAAATAGTTCTTCATGAATTATATCAAATTCTTAAGTTTATGGAAATCAATTATTTTTATTCTGAAGTAAATTTTGATCCCATTTTTCGAACTTTCTCCTATCTACCTGTTGCGCCTTCCATCCGAACGATATTTTATTCTAGAAAATAAGCGCTCGCCGCTTTCATCTATAAGGAGTGATAGAATAGACGAGCGAAAAGGCGCGTAAGCTATTGAAATTCCATCTCCATATTTTCTACTTCGAAAGCGCAAAAGGATAAGAAAGACCACCTGTGGCTCTGTCGCCATAGCTACGGAACCTTTCCATTGTAAGAAGCGGGTAAGACAAGAGTTTTCGCGCTCTTCTGCGGCTGAGATGGAAAATGAGAAATTAATGGCTTGAGTGTTGTTCTATTGATTGGGCGGATAAGTCCTAGACTGTTTACGCTTGATTTTGCTGCCATTTTGAAAAGAATCAAAGAAGTCGGAATGAACAGTTCTGTGCATTCAGGTGATCGTACGTAACTGGTTGTATTTTATTCGATAAAAAGGTTGCAAAATATATTAAAAATATGTTACATTAAACTTCTAAAATATTCCTTGAAAATGATTCCGGGTTTAAAGATTATGAAACTGTTCAATTAAATTACTTTATTTACCACTTTAATAGCGCTAATGAATTAAATGATAATTCAAAGCCATGAAATTATATTTATGATTCAATTAAAATGGTTTTTAAAATGACAGTAAGTGTTTAAAGCAAAATGCATTTGACTTTAGAAAGTTGTGGAATTGAAAGTTTCGAAAGTTTACTGTCATTAAAAGGAGTCAGTTTTTTCCGTTATGCCAGTAAATGACATTTTCGCGCTGTTAATTGGGCGCGTTTGCTAGATTTGGCGCTTTTGCGCATACATTTTCGATGCAATTTTTTTACGGTCTTCAAAACGGAATAGTACCATAAATTCTTTCAGCTTTTAAATTCGACTGAATATTTCTGGAGCCTTATTTACTCAAGTAATACGTTTCCTAAACATTTAATAAAACAATAATAGCAAAAATAATAAAATAATATATCAATAAATAAAAATCTGAAACCTTCCAGATTTTATATTACACCTAAAGGGGCGTTATTTAGCGTTTTGGTGTTACCTTTACTTTTTAAATATCATTTTCTTCGCATTTACTCAAACCATAAAATTCAATTCAACAGCGACATCATAAAATATTTATGATATTGCTGTTGCTGAGTATACCTTTAAAATTTCCGATACACAGTCTCGCGCTCAGGAGATATTTTTTTTTTCCTACAGTGTTGCCATTGCTTGCTTTGAGATCGTTGATTTTATTGATAAAAAATTCTTTAATGTTTGAAAAATATGAAATTGATAATAAAAAAAATTCCAAATTCGGGTTTCCAGATGCTCATATTCGAATTGAGGACTACGTTATTCAGAATTTGATGTCTCTAGGTACCGTTGTTTTTTCACAGTGAGAGAAACATACATACATTCATACAGATTCTTTATCATTTAATTTCTTTAAATATGAGGGAGGGCTCTAATATTTCATGGCAACAATTTGAGAAGTGAACCGTTATTTATAGTGAAACGACGAAAAATGCCAAAATGAAATTAATAGCCCTTCCGCGCAAATTTCCCCTTTGAGCTAATAATAATAATTTAATAATAACAAAATTATAGCGTGTAATACAGATTACACTATAATCAGGCTTTTCGGCCGAAAATTACAAAAATATTAAGCACATAACCACGAGATATAAAGCAGAGGCAAGTAAGGCACGAATTCAGAAACGCGTGCTCATCAAAATGCTGTTACCGGAAAAGCAGTGAAAAACGCGAGCACACATTTATGTTTCAAAATCTTTATGAATGATTAAATCTGATTTTAACTCGATGAAATGTTTGATAAGGTTGTAAACGTACTTAATTATATTGTAAAATCATCACTGTAAATCTTCACGGGAATGACTTCTTTGTATGTAGGAAATCTCCATCCAGATTGCGATGAAGCAACACTCTACAAGAAATTCTCAGCTGTGGGGAAAATTCTAAACATCCGAATTTGCACAGATGTTGTCACTAAAAGTTCTCTTGGTTATGGTTACGTCAACTACATGGATCCCGAAGACGCTAAGAAGGCTCTGAATACACTCAATTACGATCTGGTTATGGGCAGGGCCATCCGTATCATGTGGGATGACAAAAATATCTTTAACAAATGCCCCATGTCAGCCAACTTGTTTGTGAAAAATTTGCACCCTAATATTGATGAAAGGATACTCTATGATGTATTCGCAAACTACGGCAATATAGTGTCTTTGAAAGTAGCCACAGACGAAAACGGACAATCCAAAGGATTCGCTTTTATCCAATTTGAGAACGAAGAATCCGCAAACAAAGCTATTGATTGCTTAAATGAGAAATTACTCCTAGGCCATCAGTTGTACGTCAGTAAGTTCATACCCCGTGATAAACGACTCGAACAAACGTGTCCTCGGTTTACAAATATCTATCTTAAAAACTTCAAGAGCACTTTTAAGGACGAAGATTTACAAAAACTATGCGAGAAATTCGGAACCATACTTTCTGCCAAAGTGATGACGGACGAAAACGGAGATTCGAAAAAGTTTGGATTTGTTAATTTTACAGATCCCGAATGTGCTCAAGAAGCGATCCGAGAACTAAATGGGAAAACAGTTGATGGACAAGTGCTGTATGTCGGTAGAGCGAAAAAGAAATTGGAGAGACGAGCGGAAGTTTTGGCTAATTTGAAAAAGACGTTTCATCGTCTATACAATCATGAAAAATCATAAAGATCTCTTAAACAAGCAATTTATATTTTACCTGGCATAAAACGCTGATCAGTAATTTATTGCAAATGAGGTGCGTGTACGTGAGTGTAATTAAATTGAATTAAGCTAGATAAAATTGTAAATAAATTTTTTATCAGTCTGATTTGATTTCATTTGCTAAGTGTCATTAAGCTGTAGGAAATTTGGTGCTATTTGGTAGACGGTTGCACGGATCTTGGCGATTTCTTCTTGGCGAGTGAAACGACTTATGGTAAACCCATAACTAGACAAGTTATTTATGGTAATCGATACATTGTTGTCATTTCATTTAATAAATAATGCGTTTTATTATGCATAAATTGCGTGAAATTATGATTTCGATTTGTGTACTTATCAATATATATACGGCACGTTAAATACTCAAAAAAATGTAAGTACATATTTTTCTTTTACTTTATAATTGTACACTTCAATTTTTATTAAAAAAATAATACACTGTTTTCAAAAAATGCCGGGATATTTATTGCCACATATGTTTTAATATTAAATAATTATATCCTATAAAACGTATTTTAAAGGATTTGAATTCAAGTAATATGTGAATTGTTTTAAACGTTGGTATCATGTTTTTAATTCGATATTCCATTTAAGTAATATTTTTATCCAATTAAACGTTGGCGCAATGTTTTTATAACGGTGTTTTTATTTTATTTCTTTGCTATATAAAAGTAATAATAACCTTACTTTAGTATTTTATACTCATAGTAAATGTATTTATTTACATTTGCCTGCCATCTTTAAAACGACATTTTCAACAAAAAATTAATGCATTACTTTTAACGATATTTATTTTTTTTAAAGTTTCGAATACTTTACTATGCCTAAAAACAGCGTTTTTCAAGATGGCTGACGATTATAAAAACCGCCCTAACAATTGCGCCAACGTAAATCGCCAAAATCCGTGCAACCGTCTACCACAGTAGCACCCAACGTTTAATTGGATTAAAATATTACTTAAATTGAAAGCTGATTACATTACGAATAGAATTAAAATTATTTAAATAATCATACATAATAAAATCATTTAAAAAAATGAAAAATTAAATTGTATTTTAATATTTAACAGCCATAAATATGGACTAAGAAAGAAACACGCTAATGTGACAATCAAAACAGTAAAATCGTAAAAACAACCTTGTATTTAGCGTAAGTATATAGCAACACTCAATCGATTTCGAGGGCAGCTAAAGGTCCCTCCTCATCAGGAGAAAGAAGAAAAATTTACGATTTTGATTGTCACATTAGTATGTTTCGCTTCTAATCCGTTCAGTGGTTGCTTTCCATTATTCGAAGCTCAGATTTTGAGCGTGAACGTGCATTTGCCCCTCGATCCCTATTTTTATTTCGCTAATTTTTCTTGTCCTTTGTGTTACATGTTTGATCAGATAGCCTGGCTCAGTAAAAGTAGGCGGCCAGTGTAACTCTGATCAAAAATCCGGTTATAACCACGTGCAGTGCTGATAAGGACCACGTGTTTCTGAGACTCCTTCCCTTTATTTTTCTTCTTTCTAGGTATTTCTTTCTCCTGATGAGGAGGGACGTTTAGCTGCCCTCGAAATCGATTTAGTGTTTCTATATACTTACGCTAAATACAAGGTTGTTTTCACGATTTTACGATTTTGATAGCCATAAATATGTTTAAAACATTAGATTAAATTAATAGATATTAAAACCAATTACTTTTAAAGTAATGTGACATCATTCATTACACCATCTACAACATAAAATTCCATAAAATATCATGAAAAATAAAATTTTTATTTCAAATAAAAATGCAAAATTAAATTGATTTTTGATATTTAGAAGCCATAAGTAATATTTAAAACACGCAATTTATGCATAATAAAACGCATTATTTTTTAAATAAAATGACAACAAAGTATCGGTTACCATAAATAACTTGTCTAGTAATGGGTTTACCATAAGTCGTATCGCTCGCCAAAAGCAGAATCGCAAAAATCCGTGCAACCGCCTACCAAAGTAGCACCAGGAGTCCTTAGTGGCGCATGTTGGTCATCTGGCTACTTCGTTCTTAAATGTACTACATTCCGCCGTACTGTACTTGCCTGTTGATAATCATCGGCTAGGTTAAATTATAGGCCAACTACATTAGCTATTTGTGCCAAGCTTCGGCTAAGTCAGTTTAGTCTAGAATTGGATTAGTTTCTTATCTTGAATTAAAAGCCAGAGTGGAGTCTTCCTGTAAGCCCAAGAAGGAGCCATCTATTATTATTTCTTTAAGTGAATAAAAGGGTATTTTAATCCTTCCCTGGACTTATACACGTGAACTCAGCGATAAGAGGCTCTACAGTTTATTAGGTTCCTTTACGACCTACATACACAAAGTACCGAGGAACAATATACGGTCACTGAATTTGGTACTTTTCCGTTTTGCCGGCGCAGGCGATAAAATCGCCAGTAATGGTACAACTGATACCAAACGGAATATCCTCGCCGGTAACCTTTTAAGTCTCATTTTCGAAACAATTCACAGCCATTTCTTATCACTGATTGTTTGTTTCAATACTGCCACACAATTACATAGAATTTTTACCAGATAGTTCAATTTTATGCCCCAAGGACATACGCGGTAATTAAATCAATTAGTATGCAATCATACAGATCACTCGAAGGCGAAAATATAGAAAAGCAAAGTTAAGGGGTTAAATTCATCGATTCTAATAAGAATGTGTTATGTAGAGAAATTATCTGATAGCGTTGTAAAAACTATGTGAATGATTTTATGATTTATGGAAATCTTAATTTATATTTGATTATGAATTATTTATTTTAAGGCTTTAATTTTGGGGAAAAACAGATGCTTCTGGAAATATTATTTAGTTTAAATGAATATTATTTATTTTCTTTTATTTGAAAATCTTGTACAAACTTTTATTCATTGTGAAAGAAGCAGGGAAAGGGAGGCAATTTATGCCAAGTCATGATTTCGCGCGCTTTGTCCTTTAGAATGTTCGAGAAAGAATTTTCATTGTTAGTTGACCTTAAGAGAGGAAAGTACGTGACAGAAAGGTCAAAGGGTTGCTACTTGTCTTTCAATGTAAGTCATTCAGGTTTTTGGCGATTGAGGGTCCGGTTGTTGGCTAAGTCAAGGAAGGCGCGCATGCGCGATCACCCTTATTTCCGCATTCTGGAGTTGAAAGCGCAAATTTTGCCATAATTAAGGGGGCGATAAGTGAAGCCATACTGGGAGCCCGCGTTTGTGAAGGAGACGAAGGAAATTCGAGTTGGATTCACTTTTTGGCTCACTCTCTGACTGACTCGCTGATTTTCGGACTTGCTGGACTTACGGGCTTGCTGGACAAAATGTAATTACGAAGAGAGATGTTTTCCGGCGGGGAGCGGCAAATATGCTCCCCGGCCGCGTTTGGTTAAGAGACGAGACTCGCTTACACTCTCTCTTGGACTTGCTCACTTACTGGTTGGCTGGACTTGTGGATGTTACTCTTGAAAACAGGTTGAAAAAGCGAGAGAGAAGATGTAATTACGGAGAAAAATGGTTTTCCGGCGGGGAGCGGCAAATATGCTCCCCGGCCGCGTTTTGGTTAAGAGGCGAGACTCTCTCACGGCTTGGACTCGCTGACTTTCGGGCTTGCTGGACTTGTGGACGTTGCTCTTGAAAACTGGCTTGAAGGAAATTCGAGTAGGACTCTCTCTTACTGACTGGCGGGTGGAACTTACTTGGGTCGTTACTCGTGAAGCTTGCTCTTGGGATGAGTAAGAACAGGCGAGCTGTAATTGCCTAGAAAAAAAACGTTTCTGGCCTGAATCTGAAAACACTCTTCCTTGCGGCGTGCTGGTAAAGAGGCGAAATTTGAACGAGTTAACTGCGTGTTGACTTAGGACTTTCAGGACCAAGCGGATAGCCGTCCTGGGCAGCAGTGCTCCTGTTTCTGTTCTACAGTGGGAATTGGCGCCTCCATTTTTAGAACCAGTGTCAAGATGAGCCCGGCCGACATCAACGCTTGATAAGATACGAGTCCTCCACTTCAAGATGTCCACTCAAGATAAGTTTTATTTTTTTTTTGGTGTGTTTGAACTTTAAGCAAGTTTTTCAAAAACGTCCTTAGCAGTAAAAACAACGTCGAATCTAAAACTTAACTCTCAGGCCATAAATTGTTTCCCTTTCCTTTCTTTTAAATTACCAGACAAACCTTAGGTTTTTTATGAATTTAAATGAAAAGACTCTCAGATGAGGTTAAGATTTTTCATATTGTGATGTAATTGAATAAAGTGATTATTTAATCTGGAAAACTATTACAGTATGTTTTCTTTATATATTTAATATGAACTTTTCCTTTATATCTTGTATATGTTTATGTTTTCGATCCTCTCACGACGCGGTCCCGGGATGCATTTTTTCTCACAACGCAAAAATGCTGTACACGTTTCACTATACGATCACTAAAATTTTGTTAGTTGGCAAATTCTTAAGAGTTTAGTTTTCTTCCCTAAGAGGAAGTAGAAACCTTTTCACGGCAAGTAGCTTCATATTTAACATTTAACATGTAGGAATTTCAGATATAACATGGTACCTTGAAGTAAAGCTATTTAACCTTGGTGTCGAAAATTCTCTTCATAACAATTTGGTGCCGTGACCTCTGCTTAGTGAAGGATCGAATCAGTAATTGATTTTTGAATTTATTTATTTCGTATAACTTACTGTTTTAAGAAGGTGTTAAATTTTATGTGCTAGGATTAATTAGAGTTTTTGATTTGTGTTTGCTTATTTCTTAATACGAGAGTGATAAAGTTTGAAAATGTGTGTGAATTTCAAAAATTTTGGACTTTAACGTTAGGCAAACAGAATTGAACTTTAAAATTAGGAAAAATATATATTTTAATGTAGCAGAATAGGTACTGTACATTTTTACTGTTGAAAATCCTTGAGTGTTTTCTGGATGTATATTTTTGATTTCTGATTTCTGATACAAGATGGAAAATGAATTATTTCACGATAATCCTATGCTATTTGTGTATCCTTGTATAAAGTTTCGAGTGCTTGTCTTTAAAAACTGGACTCATTTTTTGAGCACTTCTAAGAGAAAGAGATTAAAGACTCTAATTATTTTACTGAATGAGACAAGCCATAGCTATGCGTAGCTAGAAATTTTTTTTGTGTGTGTTTTTGCTAATTATTTAACCTAGAATCTTGTGAAATGTGTAATTGTGAGGGGTAACGTTAGAGAAAATTTGATTTTTTTTGACTTAATTGAATAATATTTTGTAAAATGTATGTAATGTTTTCATGATTCTCTAGCGTAGTATATTATTGCTTTTTGATTTACAATGTTTTGTTATGATTCCAGTATATTGTGTAAGGTGTTAGAAAATTTAATTTAGTACTGAGCAATGAATTTTATAAGTTCTGAAGGCATAATGATACAAATGAATGAGTAAAAAAAATTGAAGGTTATTTTTCAATTGCAAAATTCTGTTTTAAAGTGAACATGGGTTAGATTTGAATTTTTGCCTGAGAGCAGCAATAGTGATGTTTGGGTTATTTAATTTTTTTTTGATTGAATTCTTCAGCTTGAGTGAAGTTCTAATTAGTTTAATGAGTCAGAGTAATTGAGATTAGTTATCTTCTGAGTTTTAAGTTTGGGAAGAGTTGTCATGTGAGAATTGTTTAAACAGTAGAAATTGAGTTAGTCTTGTGAATTGTAGAAAGTGAATTTTAATGAGAATTTTGGTGACAACGGGAATTGGTTTTATGAAATTTTTGAAATAAGTTTGAGAAGATTAGTTACTTTTGCTCTGTACTCATGTGTGGGAATTTTCTGTTGATTACAAGTAGTTTGTCTTGAATTTGCTAGTGAATCGTAATAGATTTGATTTAAGTTATTCAATTTTCTTTCTTGGTTGGACTTGTTGCTGAATTTGGGGTCAATTCTTGTTTTGGCTTAAGTTTTATATTTGAATTGGTAGTATCAAGATAGTTGTATCAGGTTTTTGTTTTGTTTTGGTGGTTTCTGCCAAGGTCCGTAAAATGTAAGTTCTCTGATGTTTGGTTTCTGTGGAAGAATTGGGATTTCTGTGGTCATAGGAAAATAGTAGAATTTGAGTTATGGATTTCAATTGTGTGATTTTTAGGGATTTTGAGTTACGAGTTATGAGTATTTTTTTTAGTTTAGCACTTTTGAGAACTTTGCATTTGTTGCTTGCAGTTAGGTCTTGCGTGAAGTTGTAATGTCCTGAAAGCTCGTTTTCTTGTAAATACTTGCACTTCATGGTGGCACTTGACCTCTTACACCGGGAGAAACAGGAACTTGTTATCTGAGAAAACTATTGTTGTATCTTTTTTCATTGTGTTGGTTCAGACTGGTAACGTTTCAGTCAGCGCACTTTTCTTTCCGAGATAAGAGATCTTATGTTCTCTTTCAACGTGTCTGGAGGTTTGCTTGATACGTAAAAGTTTGAGTCTGTCATTTATAATACAGCGCTTTTCTCAGCTTACATGGACGCGGTAAAGAGTTACTTTGTTTCTTTTGTTTGGGTGGAGCTGTTGCTGAAGGCTGCTACTTAGGTTACTATACAACGTTTTGAAAAAGTCTGATGCAGAATAGATCTCAGTTTTTGCCTAAATTGGGAGGTTGTTTTGAACACTTTGTTGATTTGTGATATTTTATTTAGTGTTCTATTAACGTGCTTCAGTCCAGCTTTGATTGATTTCTTTGACTAGGTTGATTTTTTTTTCTCGTGGACTTAAGGGATTTTTTAGAATTACTGAAATTTTTGTTGTCTAACTAAGGGGACTTGAATATGGTGTTGTTACTCACTAGTGTTTACCGTGAGGTTTGAATTTTTAGCGACACTTCACTCTTGCTGGTTGATTTTTTTTGGCTTGATTTGAATTACAGTGAAATATTTTTTGACTTGATATGGTTTAACAAAATGACTATTTGTGTATTTGTTTAGGTATTGCAGTTGAAATTTTTTTTTTTTAAGTATCACTCATCTCATTGCTCATTTGAATTATGTACGAAATTTTTACAGTTTAATTGTATTTTCATTTTATGTTTATATGTGTATCTTGGTAGTATTTGTAAATTTTTGGACAAATGTTATTTTGTACATGCATTAGGTATTAGTATTATTTTTGTGTGTTTTGGATAAAATTCTAATTGGTATTTGCACAGCGTATTCTGGATGCTATTTTCGGAATTGATTATGGTTGGACTGAATTTTTGGGCAATCACGTTTTCTTTCTTTCTGATTTTTTGTGTGGGGTATTTTTCGGCTGGTTCCGAGGTTCCTTGTGTTGTAACGTTCTTTTCTTTTCTAATGCTTGGCCCTGATCAGGCCGCTTCTGTTCTTAGACGTGATTGTTTGGGATTCATTCCTGGAAGTTATTCAATTTCGTAGTACTTAGGGGTCTTTACTCCTTCTTTGAATACGTTCATGTGACATATTTTATTTGGAATTGTTTGAATTATTATTGTGTTATTTTCTCAGGAATGTATTTTATGTATCTGCGGCGCGTTAATTATCTTATTTTTATTTATTTCATTTTTTTTGGGTGTGAACAATTGGATTAGATTATTTCTTTCTTCGGGTGTATGTATCCGAACACATTCAGTGGCTTATCTATCGTAAGGAAAAATTGAAAGATAAAGTCTTCTTCAACTTTGAAAGAGTGATTGTTCTACCTTGGTCGAAGGTGAGACGTAGGAGGGTGAAATCTGGTTTCTTTTAAGGTCAAGTTCCTCTACTAAGGAGTATTGTGGTGCTGAGTTCACATTCCGGGGTTGGTTGCTTTCATTTTCTCGCGTTGAAGGCTGCAGGGGGGGAGTTGCTAACACAATGATTTCTAACTACAGGGTTTTCCCTCGATTGCATTGACAACTCCGTACTCATTTAATGTACTCCATGATTGTGCTCAGCAGAAATTGTCACAATAGTAGAAAGTGCTCGACCTCAGGTGAAATTGTTTACATTAATGGACTGAAAAGGAATGAATAGATAAATAAACGTTCAGAAATGTGGCCACACAGAGACTGCAACACTAATGTGATGCAATGAACTGAAAAAAAAAAAAAAAAAAAAAAAGGGAAATTCTTTTTGCCATAAAATTATTGATTGATCTTAGACATATTTTGTTTGTGATTAACGCCTTATTTTTATTTTTATTTTTGTATGTGTTCTGAATATTTCTAGGTAATTAATTAAGTGATTTAATTGATGTTTTGGATTAATTATTTTTGATGATCTTCCTTGAGTATTTTAATTAGTAATTGCTTTGATTAATCTTGTTGTTTTACTTGCACATTTTGGACTTGAAATTTAATGTATCAGTAACGTCACTGTACCAAGGAGTCGTCTGAAATATTGTTACATTATGTTATCCTTTAGCCTTATTGCACAGTATGAGTCATGGTATTTCAAGAAGTGTCTGTCTGCTAAATTTTGGTAAACCAAAATTTAATTCCTTAGGGGAAAGGAATGTTATGTAGAGAAATTATCTGATAGCGTTGTAAAAACTATGTGAATGATTTTATGATTTATGGAAATCTTAATTTGTATTTGATTATGAATTATTTATTTTAAGGCTTTAATTTTGGGGAAAAACAGATGCTTCTGGAAATATTATTTAGTTTAAATGAATATTATTTATTTTCTTTTATTTGAAAATCTTGTACAAACTTTTATTCATTGTGAAAGAAGCAGGGAAAGGGAGGCAATTTATGCCAAGTCATGATTTCGCGCGCTTTGTCCTTTAGAATGTTCGAGAAAGAATTTTCATTGTTAGTTGACCTTAAGAGAGGAAAGTACGTGACAGAAAGGTCAAAGGGTTGCTACTTGTCTTTCAATGTAAGTCATTCAGGTTTTTGGCGATTGAGGGTCCGGTTGTTGGCTAAGTGTAGGAAGGCGCGCATGCGCTATCACCCTTATTTCCGCATTCTGGAGTTGAAAGCGCAAATTTTGCCATAATTAAGGGGGCGATAAGTGAAGCCATAGTGGGAGCCCGCGTTTGTGAAGGAGACGAAGGAAATTCGAGTTGGATTCACTTTTTGGCTCACTCTCTGACTGACTCGCTGATTTTCGGGCTTGCTGGACTTACGGGCTTGCTGGAAAAAATGTAATTACGAAGAGAGATGTTTTCCGGCGGGGAATGGCAAATATGCTCCCCGGCCGCGTTTGGTTAAGAGGCGAGACTCGCTTACACTCTCTCTTGGACTCGCTCACTTACTGGTTGGCTGGACTTGTGGATGTTACTCTTGAAAACAGGTTGAAAAAGCGAGAGAGAAGATGTAATTACGGAGAAAAATGGTTTTCCGGCGGGGAGCGGCAAATATGCTCCCCGGCCGCGTTTTGGTTAAGAGGCGAGACTCCCTCACGGCTTGGACTCGCTGACTTTCGGGCTTGCTGGACTTGTGGACGTTGCTCTTGAAAACTGGCTTGAAGCAAATTCGAGTAGGACTCTCTCTTACTGACTGGCGGGTGGAACTTACTTGGGTCGTTACTCGTGAAGCTTGCTCTTGGGATGAGTAAGAACAGGCGAGCTGTAATTGCCTAGAAAAAAAAACGTTTCTGGCCTGAACCTGAAAACACTCTTCCTTGCGGCGTGCTGGTAAAGAGGCGAAATTTGAACGAGTTAACTGCTGTTATGAAGAAAAAGTTTCGACACCAAGGTTAAATAGTTTTACTTCTAGGTACCATGTTATATCTGAAATTCCTATATTGTTAAATGTTAAATATGAAACTACCTGCCGTAAAAGGCAGTAATCGTATAGTGAAACGTGTACAGCATTTTTGCGTTGTGAAAAAAATGCATTCCGGGACCGCGCCGTGAGAGGATCGAAAACATAAAACATATACAAGATATAAAGGAAAAGTTCATATCAAATATATAAAGAAAACATACTGTAAGAGGTTCCAGATTAAATATCAGTTTATTCAATTACAACACAATAAGAAAAATCTTAACCTCATCTGAGAGTCTGTTCATTTAAATTCATAAAAAAACTTAAGGTTTGTCTGGTGATTTAAAAGAAAGGAAAGGGAAACAATTTAAGGCCTGAGAGTTAAATTTTAGATTTGACGTTGTTTTTTTTCTGCTAAGGACGTTTTTGAAAAGCTTGCCTAAAGTTCAACCACACCAAAAAAATAAAACTTATCTTGAAGGGACATCTTGAAGCGGAGGACTCTTATCTTATCCCGCGTTGATGTCGGCCGGGCTCATCTTGACACTGGTTCTAAAAATGTAGACCCACTTCACTACTGTAGAACAGAAACAGGAGCACTGCTGCCCAGGACGGCTATCCGCTTGGTCCTGAAAGTCCTATGTCAACACGCAGGTAACTCGTTCAAATTTCGCCGGTCAGAAACGTTGTTGCTAGGAAATTACGGCTCGCCTGTTCTTACTCATCCCAAGAGCAAGCTTCACGGGTAACGTCCCAAGTAAGTTCCAGAGTAACATCCACAAGTCCAGCCAACCAGTAAGTGCGCGAGTCCAAAAGTAAGAGTGTCCCGAGTAAGTGTGTATCCAACTCGAATTTCCTTCGTCTCCTTCACCAAACGGGCTCCCACTATGGCTTCACTTATCGCCCCCTTAATTATGGCAAAATCTTCGTTTTCAACTCCAGAATGCGGAAAAAAGGGTGATCGCGCATGCGCGCCCTTCTTCACTTAGCCAACAACCGGACCCTCAATCGCCAAAAACCTGAATGACTTACATTGAAAGACAAGTAGCAACCTTTGACCTTTCCGTCACGTACTTTCCTCTCTTAAGGTCAACTAACAATGAAAATTCTTTCTCGAACATTCTAAAGCGCGCGAAATCATGACTTGGCGAAAATTGCCTCCCTTTCCCTGCTTCTTTCACAATGAATAAAAGTTTGTACAAGATTTGCAAATAAAAGAAAATAAATAATATTCATTTAACTAAATAATATTTCCAGAAGCATCTGTTTCTCCCCAAAATTAAAGCCTTAAATTAAATAATTCAGAATCTAAATAAAATTTAAATTTCCATAAATCATAAAATCATTCACATAGTTTTTACAACGCTATCAGATAATTTCTCTACATAACATTCCTTTCCCCTAAGGAATTAAATTTTGGTTTACCAAAATTTAGCAGACAGACACTTCTTGAAATACCATGACTCATACTGTGCAATAAGGCTAAAGGATAACATAATGTAACAATATTTCACACGACTACTTGGTACAGTGACATTACTGACACATTAAATTTCAAGTCGAAAATGTGCAAGTAAAACAACAAGATTAATCAAAGCAATTACTAATTAAAATACTCAAGGAAGATCATCAAAAATAATTAATCCAAAACATCAATTAAATCACTTAATTAATTACCTAGAAATATTCAGAACACATACAAAAATAAAAATAAAAATAAGGCGTTAATCACAAACAAAATATGTGTAAGATGAATCAATAATTTTATGGCAAAAAGAATTTCCCTTTTTTTTTTTTTTTCAGTTCATTGCATCACATTAGTGTTGCAGTCTCTGTGTGGCCACATTTCTGAACGTTTATTTATCTATTCATTCCTTTTCAGTCCATTAATGTAAACAATTTCACCTGAGGTCGAGCACATTCTACTATTGTGACAATTTCTGCTGAGCACAATCATGGAGTACATTAAATGAGTACGGAGTTGTCAATGCAATCGAGGGAAAACCCTGTAGTTAGAAATCATTGTGTTAGCAACCCCCCCCCTGCAGCCTTCAACGCGAGAAAATGAAAGCAACCAACCCCGGAATGTGAACTCAGCACCACAATACTCCTTAGTAGAGGAACTTGACCTTAAAAGAAACCAGATTTCACACTCCTACGTCTCACCTTCGACCAAGGTAGAACAATCACTCTTTCAAAGTTGAAGAAGACTTTATCTTTCAAGTTTTCCCTTACGATAGATAAGCCACTGAATGTGTTCGAATACACACACCTGAAGAAAGAAATAATCTAATCCAATTGCTCACACCACAAAAAAAAATGAAATAAATAAAAATAAGATAATTAACGCGCCGCAGATACATAAAATACATTCCTGAGAAAATAACGCACTAATAATTCAAACAATTCCAAATAAAATATGTCACATGAACGTATTCAAACAAAGAGTAAAGATCCCCCTAAGTACTACGAAATTGAATAACTTCCCGGAATGAATCCCAAACAATCACGTCTAAGAACAGAAGCGGCCTGATCAGGGCCAGCATCAGAAAAGAAAAGAACGTTACAACACAAGGAACCTCGGAACCAGCCGAAAATACCCCACACAAAAAAAAATCAGAAAGAAAGAAAACGTGATTGTCCAAAAATTCAATCCAACCAAAATCATTTCCGAAAATAGCATCCAGAATACGCTGTGCAAATACCCATTAGAATTTTATCCAAGACACACAAAAATAATAGTAATAATACAACCTAATGCATATACAAAATAACGTTTGGCCAAACTGAAAAGGTCAAACTATATACAACAAAAAAATATATATCTATATGTATATATTTCGCTAAAGTCTGATTTACTGAGTCCAAAAATAAATGTTTGCAAAGCCCTACATTAGTAAGCAACAAAACCCTGCGAATCCCTACGTCTCAGGTTATAAGGAATATCAGCACATTGATTATGAATTCTCTCTGGAGCTTCAGAGTTGCACGCCTGCAATGAAGGAAAGTTTATACGTTCAGGTACCTTTGTCAATCTATCCACATGTACTACCTGCGACTGCTGTGGGCTCGTAACTGACTCAATTTTAAAATTCACTTTGGTGACCTGTTCGACCACTCTAAATGGACCCTTATTAAACTTCGCAAATTTCTTAGTCAATTCAGGCCGCAACACAGGAGTATAAAGATACACCATATCCCCTATTTTAATATTTTTTGAAAAAACAACCTTGTCTCTAATCTTTTCCTGTCTTTCAGCCGCTTCCGTTAAGTTTTTATTTACTAAAGAGAAAACCCTGCGGAGTCTTAAAATTAAATCCCTTGAATAAGTGTCTGTGTCACGATAAGTCTTAAAGTCTGTTTGTGTCAACAAATCAATAGGTAAATTTAAATCTCTTCCATAAAGAAAAAATGCTGGGCAGTCCCGTAATGCGCTATGCCGTCCAGTTCTGTGCGCTAAAAGTGCGAAAGGCAAATGTCTGTCCCAATCTTCCTGCGTCTCACTCACAAGGTGGCTGAGAGAATTTATTAGAGTAGCATTTAAGCGTTCAACGACTCCGTCAGACTGCGGGTGGTAACTGGTGGTGGTGTGCTTAGTGATGCCTAATTTCTGATATACTTCTTTTATTGCATGTGAAATAAAATTCGAGCCCCTGTCAGTAACTACATGTAAAGGCACACCGTGAGCCGAAATAAAAAGTTCCAGTTTTTCTATGATGGATTCAGAAGTAAAGTCTTTCAAAGGATAAGCCTCGGGCCACCTCGTAAAATAATCAGTGATAACTAAGATGTATTTATTTCCCTGTAAAGTAATGGGTAAGGGACCAACAATGTCCATGGCTATTCTTTCTATCGGACGGGAAGCCACAGGCATTCTCAGAAGAGGAGCCTTGTGAGAAGGCCGGTGACCCCTCCTTCCGATACAGGAATGACAAGATTTTACATAATTATGAATGTCCCTATACATGCCTTTCCAATAAAAGGATTTTTGAATACGTTGCAGTGTGCGATGGAACCCGGAATGTGCCGCCACCGGCGAATCGTGGTGCTCTTGCAGAATACGTGAAACTAAAGATCGTGGAACAACCAACCTGTGCAGTTTTTGCCAACGGGTACGTTGCTTAGCACATTCACAATATAAAATGCCATTACGCATAAAAAATTTCAAAAAACGAGGACTAGGAGTCAAATTTTTTTTTATATCTGAAATAATCTGCTTACAATGCATATCTGAACCCTGCTCTTCTTTGAACGTCTGTAATAAGTCTGGACTGACAGAATTTTGAACAAGGTGCGTTACATTTACTGCTCTAGACAAGAAATCAGCTGTTACGTTCAATTTCCCTGGTTTATGTATTATTGTATAGTCAAATTGGGACAAGCTCATAATCCACCTAGCTATCCGAGAAGTGGGATCCTTCAATTTTAGCACGTGGGACAGCGACGCCTGATCTGAATAAATTGTGAACCTTTTCCCTAAAAGGTACTGGCGAAAAAAGGCAGTAGCCCAAACTACTGCTAAAACTTCCCTTTCAACTGTACTGTATCTGGTCTCCGGATCTTTTAACTTCCGGCTTGCGTAACAAATTGGATGCAAGAACCCAGTATCATCCTCCTGACAAAGAACAGCTCCTAAGGCTAAATTGGAAGCGTCCGTACAAAGCGAAAACGGTTTGGAAAAATTGGGTAGAGTTAAAATAGGTTCCTTTAAAAGTTCATTTTTAAGAGTGTCAAAGGAATTTTGAGCTTCATTGGTCCATTTAAATACAACTTTGTCTTTTGTTAGCTGTGTAAGAGGAAGAGCCTTCTGTGAGAAATTAGGTATAAATCTTCTATAAAACCCTACAAGCCCGAGAAACCTTCTAACTTCTTTTCTATTCCGAGGAGGAACAAATGCTTGTACAACTTTTAAATTTCTGTCATCTGGTTGTAAGATACCTTTTGATACCTTAAATCCTAGATAAGTTATTTGGCTTTTGAGAAAATGACAGTTGGACGGTTTCAACTTAAGATTATGATTTCTGAGTCTGTCAAAAACTATTTTAAGCTTTTCAAGGTGTTCGTCAAAAGTACTCGAAGCTATCACAATGTCATCTATGTATATGCCTATTTTTAACGGGGACAGATTGGCTAAGACAACAGACATGAGCCTTTGAAAGGAACTGGGTGCATTGCGCATTCCGAAAGGTGTCCGAAGCCATTCGTAATGCCCGGAAGGGGTCGAAAAACCACTTTTAAATGTGTCATCCGGGTGGATCTTCATTTGGAAAAATCCCGAAGTTAAGTCCAACGTTGAAAACCAATTCGCATCACCCAATTGTTCCACAAGCTCGAGCATATTGGGAAGAGGAAATGAATCTTCAACAGTTTTTTCATTAAGTTTCCGAAAATCCGTCACTAATCTATACGTATTATCAGCTTTCTTTACAAAAAGAACCGGCGCACTATATGGACTATCGCTTTCTTGAATAATATTGGAATCCAATAATTCTGTTATTTGCCTATCTAATTCCTCGCGAAGATGAAAAGGCACTTTGTATGGCTTTTGTCGAACCGGAATACTATCCTTAAGGTTAATATTGTGTAGAATTGTATCGCACCCCGTTAGCTGAGTTACAGAAGAAGCCAAAATGTCATTGTAATGGCTTAAAAGCTTAGTCAGGTGCTGCTGCTGATCCGGTGACAAGTGAGAAAGGTCAAATTCTCCCTCCCACGACTCAAAATCCTCTCCTTTCTCCATGGTCGTCGTGTTATTCACGCAAGCAGTTTCTATTGAAGACACAGTAACAGGAAGAATAGATGCTAACTTAGTTCTTTTGTTAATATGAATAGTCTGTGGAGTAAAATTTGCTATCTTAACGTTAAAGGTCTTAGAATCATTATTTAAATTAACTGATCTTGCCACAGAGAATTTACTATGAGAGTTTTTATCAATCGGCTCTAATAGGACTGTGTCATGCGAATCATTAAACGTAGGAGCAATTACCTTTACTATATTCTCAGAAAACGGCAAAAGTTTATGTTTACGAACTGCATAGCAATAATCCAAGGAATCTATCGGTCTCGGAAAGAGACAATTTGAACTGTCACACCAACGTAAAGCAAAATTTTGCCCAAGTAATTGTTTAGTGCTAAAATCCAGCATGAGGGCATTATCAAGTAAAAACTGTGTTCCTAAAATGGCACCATAGTGCAAAGAAAAATCATTGTCCTTAATGAGAAAATCAACAGGAAAAATCCTGCCTTGCAATACTACGGGAAGTGAAACTTTCCGTGTGATTAGAACTTTCTGATTAGAAATTCCTTTTAAATAAAGTTTACAAGGAGAAAATGAAACTTTATCCCCTAACCCTGCAATAATTTTTTCCTCTATAATATTAACCGTTGCCCCCGAGTCTATCAAAAATTTAATTTCTGTCTGTAATATAGAACCCTCTACTATTGGTAATGAAGATTCTCCTGTAGTGACTACAAAGACGGATGGCACCTCCAAAAGGGCATTCGAGGAAGAAATGGAAGCGTGTTTCTCCACACCCTTTTCTAGTTTAAATTAAATGTCTGAGCTTGGTGATTCAATTTGCTACCAGTTGCACCTCGATCCTGAGATGCTACCTTCAAATGTTCGGGTGTCATATGAGAATTAAGTGTATTCGCCGTTCCTGCCTCTCTTTGTCGAAATCTGTGATCTGATCTACCCTGCTCGTTATTAGACCTGCCATTTACATAACAATTTCTGCTTATGTGTCCTACCCGGTTACAACGGAAACATCTAGGCTGTAAGGATCTCGACCGAGGATTATGCACCATCAAAGATTGCATTTGGCTCTGCAAAGTATTCATCATCTGTGTCAACTGGGTTAAGTTCTGTTGTTGCAATCGAATAGCCTCTACAAGCTCTACATTATCACCCGAAACACAAAGAGTGTCCTTGGAATTTACCGTACCCGTAGTATGGACCGCCTTAACTTCCGCTGACTGAAAATCTGCCTCAGCATGGTTTTTTATCCACATCTCTTCCTCCAAAACTGCGTGGTTTTTCGCTGCTACAAATGATTTATGATTATGGGGCAAAAGCAGACGTCTAAGGTGCAAATGCAATCCTTCTAGAAAAACAGATAATAGCAATTCCTGTCTCTGAGTCTCTGCTGCCGGATCGCCCATCCTTTCTACTGGCACTGTTTTATAAGATAAAGCCTCGATACGCGCAGCGAATTGTCTGACTGACTCCCGCGGCTTTTGAAATGCCTGTATAAGGGAGCGAATATGGGAATGTAGACTTTGAACTGTTGTAAACCTGTCCTTCAAGGCACCTACCAGGTAGGAAAAATCAGCTTCGCTCCTCAAACGCGGATTATTCCTAACAAATTCCGCGGCTTCCTCCCCAAGTTTAACCCGAATTACCGTAACTTTATCTGACTCCGTCCATCCTACATGTGATGCTATCAGTTCGAGTCTATCTAAAAAATCAGCTAGGCTAATGCTATTTTCTCCTCCCGTAAAAATAGGAACTGACTCCAGTGGGTCCAAGCCAAAAACTGAAGTACCCTTTACGCCCGGGGCTGTCTCTTCCAACATCTCTACTGATGGGTCAGGCTGTCTAGTAGAACGGCGCGTTTTCTTCGACATATCGCCCTCTAATAGTTTTGAATCATTCAAAAAGTTTCCAAATTGTCAAGCTAATTTAATCAGCTGCCAGTTACGCGCAAAACTTAAAAGAACCTCCACTCATTGACAACTCCGGTACTTTTACAGAAAACATAAGTATCGATCATTACATCTAAAACATACTGAGTATTTCGAAAGCCTCAAAATTTGAAATTCACAAGCCTTCTTAAAACCAAATACTTTTGTACTAGTAAACAACCTAACATGCACAGTATGAAATCATTGAATCACACGTACTAAAACACTATCTTTTTGGTTAATATTATACCAAAACAGTTTAACTAATCTTAAATTCAAGTCTTAAATTAAATTAGAGAATTAATATCCTGCAGTAACCAGTAAGCAAACATAATTCAAAGCAAAACCTTAATTAGTCCTCACACATAAAATTTAACACTTTCATAAAACAGTAAGTTATACAAAGTAAATAAATTCAAAAAAATAAGTTACTGATTCGATCCTTCACTAAGCAGAGGTCACGGCACCAATGTTATGAAGAAAAAGTTTCGACACCAAGGTTAAATAGTTTTACTTCTAGGTACCATGTTATATCTGAAATTCCTATATTGTTAAATGTTAAATATGAAACTACTTGCCGTAAAAGGCAGTAATCGTATAGTGAAACGTGTACAGCATTTTTGCGTTGTGAAAAAAATGCATTCCGGGACCGCGCCGTGAGAGGATCGAAAACATAAAACATATACAAGATATAAAGGAAAAGTTCATATTAAATATATAAAGAAAACATACTGTAAGAGGTTCCAGATTAAATATCAGTTTATTCAATTACAACACAATAAGAAAAATCTTAACCTCATCTGAGAGTCTGTTCATTTAAATTCATAAAAGAGTTAAATTTTAGATTTGACGTTGTTTTTTTTCTGCTAAGGACGTTTTTGAAAAGCTTGCCTAAAGTTCAACCACACCAAAAAAATAAAACTTATCTTGAAGGGACATCTTGAAGCGGAGGACTCTTATCTTATCCCGCGTTGATGTCGGCCGGGCTCATCTTGACACTGGTTCTAAAAATGTAGACCCACTTCACTACTGTAGAACAGAAACAGGAGCACTGCTGCCCAGGACGGCTATCCGCTTGGTCCTGAAAGTCCTATGTCAACACGCAGGTAACTCGTTCAAATTTCGCCGGTCAGAAACGTTGTTGCTAGGAAATTACGGCTCGCCTGTTCTTACTCATCCCAAGAGCAAGATTCACGGGTAACGTCCCAAGTAAGTTCCAGAGTAACATCCACAAGTCCAGCCAACCAGTAAGTGCGCGAGTCCAAAAGTAAGAGTGTCCCGAGTAAGTGTGTATCCAATTCGAATTTCCTTCGTCTCCTTCACCAAACGGGCTCCCACTATGGCTTCACTTATCGCCCCCTTAATTATGGCAAAATCTTCGTTTTCAACTCCAGAATGCGGAAAAAAGGGTGATCGCGCATGCGCGCCCTTCTTCACTTAGCCAACAACCGGACCCTCAATCGCCAAAAACCTGAATGACTTACATTGAAAGACAAGTAGCAACCTTTGACCTTTCCGTCACGTACTTTCCTCTCTTAAGGTCAACTAACAATGAAAATTCTTTCTCGAACATTCTAAAGCGCGCGAAATCATGACTTGGCGAAAATTGCCTCCCTTTCCCTGCTTCTTTCACAATGAATAAAAGTTTGTACAAGATTTGCAAATAAAAGAAAATAAATAATATTCATTTAACTAAATAATATTTCCAGAAGCATCTGTTTCTCCCCAAAATTAAAGCCTTAAATTAAATAATTCAGAATCTAAATAAAATTTAAATTTCCATAAATCATAAAATCATTCACATAGTTTTTACAACGCTATCAGATAATTTCTCTACATAACACTGCGTGTTGACTTAGGACTTTCAGGACCAAGCGGATAGCCGTCCTGGGCAGCAGTGCTCCTGTTTCTGTTCTACAGTGGGAATTGGCGCCTCCATTTTTAGAACCAGTGTCAAGATGAGCCCGGCCGACATCAACGCTTGATAAGATACGAGTCCTCCACTTCAAGATGTCCACTCAAGATAAGTTTTATTTTTTTTTGGTGTGTTTGAACTTTAAGCAAGTTTTTCAAAAACGTCCTTAGCAGTAAAAACAACGTCGAATCTAAAATTTAACTCTCAGGCCATAAATTGTTTCCCTTTCCTTTCTTTTAAATTACCAGACAAACCTTAGGTTTTTTATGAATTTAAATGAAAAGACTCTCAGATGAGGTTAAGATTTTTCATATTGTGATGTAATTGAATAAACTGATTATTTAATCTGGAAAACTATTACACTATGTTTTCTTTATATATTTAATATGAACTTTTCCTTCATATCTTGTATATGTTTATGTTTTCGATCCTCTCACGGCGCGGTCCCGGGATGCATTTTTTCTCACAACGCAAAAATGCTGTACACGTTTCACTATACGATCACTAAAATTTTGTTAGTTGGCAAATTCTTAAGAGTTTAGTTTTCTTCCCTAAGAGGAAGTAGAAACCTTTTCACGGCAAGTAGCTTCATATTTAACATTTAACATGTAGGAATTTCAGATATAACATGGTACCTTGAAGTAAAGCTATTTAACCTTGGTGTGGAAAATTCTCTTCATAACATTGGTGCCGTGACCAGGATACAGTCTAACAGATAAGTTTATATTTTTTTTTTGTTTGAACTTTAAATCCTCTCACGGCACGTTTCTTCATAACAAATGCACTAGCGAAGTAAAGCACAGGGGTTTTACATAATTTCTGAGTAAGCTATCTGTACGAATTGAAATAATTCTTGCATTTAAACTTGCATTCCAAATTAAGATTTAACTTGAAATTAATGCAGATAATTACTGAGAGAATTATATTTTTGTCGCTCAGTTTACGTGAGATGGGATCACATGATATGAACCGGCGAATCGGGATGTTGAACCATGAAAGCAAAGTAAATTCTTAAATTAATGTCTTTTTACAAATTTATTGTCTTCATTTATTGTCGTTTTACAAAATTTTAAACGATATTAGAATGTTTATGCCTTCAAAATAAAAAAAAAAATTAGAATTAACATTTGCTAACATTTTTTTTATGTGCATACTGTATGTTGTCGCCAATAAAGTCTGCTTGGCGAGATTTGCGAAGGCGAAACGGAAAAGTACCCTGACATTTTATGTTACAACCATGGATATCTTGGAAGAAATAATCGCTTTCTGACTGGACATTGGATAAGACACCTAAGTAACAAAATTATCTGTCTTTTCCGTCTATTCCAGAACCGCAAGACTCTCACATACTCTTTAGCCAAACTCTGTGTTTCCTGGTTTTGAGCCAAACCTTCATTCGCATGGAAAGCTCTAATGTAACGTAAAATTTTTGATTTAAAAGTAAAGGAGTATTATTTGAAAAACTGTAAAATGTATGCAAAGAAATACAGTTCAGCAAACTTACAGCTGGTACCTACAAAACATTAGTAGCTCTATAATTTCTGCTCACGGAAAAAGTTTGAATACAAGGAAACAGTTAAACAAAATGGAGTACAGCGATATTGAAAAAGCATTGCAGAAATAGTTCGCCATTAAAAGAATTTGTAATCTGTAGATACCTGAATAAATGCTATAGACCAGGGGTTCCCAACCTTTTTGCCCCTAAGAGCACATTCTAGAATATCTGTTGGACGGCGGGCAACATTTACTTTTTCAAGATAAATTTATAGTTGGGTAGAGTTAAAAATACATGAGTATAAAAAGAGAGATCGGTTGCGTTTCGCTTTGTGCTGGTATCTGAGTTGGACGCAATTTCTATTTCATTAAAAATCAGAAAACGTTGAAGTAGAATTTTATCGAAATCTAAAACATTTTTATTGTGATCGCAAAGTGGGGGGGGGGACGTTAAACGATCGGCGGGCGCCATGGTGCGACAAACATAGGGTTGGGAACCCCTGGTCTACAATAACATTTTCAGCTGCTTCTAAGCTACCAAACGATCAACTCAGATGTTTAACGCCAACAACTTATGATATTGGACAAAGCAATCAAAGGGAAAAATCCAGAATTAACACATCGCAGAGGAACTGTGTTTCACCATGACAGTGCGAGGCTTCACACATATATAACAACACGCACAAAATTACTGGAGCTTGAATGGGGAATGATGTCACATCCTCCATATAACACCGACCTTGCATCATCGGACTATCATTTATTTGAAAGTTTACAAAACTTCTTAAAGGGTAAAAATTTCAGTAATAACGATGACCTCAAATTGCACTTAGTTGAGGTTTTTGCTGATAAAGATCAGAAACTGGGCGTGAGATCATAAATACCAGAAAGACAGCAAGACATCATCGAACAGAATGGAAGATATTGACAGATTAAAGGTCAGTTTTTGTATCAGAAAAAAAAAAAGAGTTTTACTTCACACACACACGAATCATACAAAAAAAAGTGAAAAGCCGTTTATACTGAACAACCACAAAATACCAAAACGAAATTAATAGTTCTTCTGGAATAACGCCAAAAGTAAAAAAAAAAAAAAAAAAAAAAAAAAAATCTGAAAGTTTTGAGACATTATATTACACCCAATGGGGAGTTTTTTTAACATTTTATGTGTTACCCTTATTTATTAAACATCATGTTCTTCGTACTTAAACCATAAAATTCAGTTCAACAGCAATATCACAAAATATTTAATAAAGCATAAATTTAGAATTTCCGATACACAATCTGGCGCGCTGGAGACAAAAAAATTTTCTTTTTCTGTACAGTGTTGCCATTGCTGGCTTTGAAATCGTAGAGTATGTTACTTAAAAATTCATTAACGGTGTACAGAATATGAAAGAGATAATAAAACAAATTTGAAATTAAAAATTCGGGCTTCCAAGTGCAAATGTTCGCTCGGAGGCGTATGTTATTCAAAATTGGACATCTCTAGGCGGCGTTGTTTTTTCACAATGCGAGAAACATATATACACATATGCAAATTCTTCATTATTTAATTTCTTTAAATATAATGCAGGGCTCTAATATTTGGTGGCAACAATTTGAAAAGTGATTCGCCATTTATAGTGAATCGACGCAAAATGCCAAAACGAAATTAATAGCCTTTTGGGATAGAAAAAAATGACTTCTAGCTGAAACGATAATCGTGTGCAAATAAATCTTCATATGAATTTTTTCAAAATTGGATTTAGTATTCATTCCTTTTGGTAGATACGACAGTGTTAAGTACTTTATTTCAATTTTTCACTTTTTCGTGAGATAATCCATTTTTTTTAGGATATAACGAACTAACGGGTATAGTGAAACCAAACCTCTGGTTCCTTGAAGTTTTTAGATTGGGATAAACTTTTAATTTAAGTAAATCTTTTACTATAACGCAAGAGGCCTTCTAATTGCTCTTTTAAAACTATCTTCTAAACATAGCATGCTATCAAGGGTCATGATACTGCTCCGGTTAAAATATAAATAGATATCTAAAGACTTTATAACTGAATTCTAGAGCGGAAAAACTGAAATTTACAACTGGAAAAATCGTGCACGACTTTTCTGGAGCATTTCTTCTCTAAGAAAAATTTCTTTTGGCTTGCAGCAGTTTTTATTAGGCCCCTCCTTAAATTCTCGAGGGGCCAGGGCAGAATCAGTAGCGCAATGCATACCGGGATATACGATCCCCTCCGCAGACCCAGACTTCTTCCTTAGCATCTTTCTTATCATTTTCTTTTCTTGCCTAATGAAAAAATATTGTATTTGCACGAATGTAGATAGATATCTACGTCTCCCATAGTTTTATCCCTGCTGTCTCAGAGAAGGGAGTCCCAATATTTTTTCCTACTTTTAGTAGATTTCTTTTTCCTTCTAAATAAAGAAACGGTTTTCTGAATGCTCCAGGATCTATCGTATTAGAATCTGTGAAGGAAAGAAATTTGCTTTTTCTTTCGTCCAAGATCCATACAAGATTGGTTTTGTATATAGCGTATACGTAAACATATAAATGCGATTGAGTCAAAATTATTTTTTTACAAACCTACGTGGTTTTGCTTTTTTTAGGAGCTGGAAATTCTTTTTCAGTAATCTTAAGGAAACTTCTGTGAAACTGCGCTTTTAATTTTTTTTTTAGTTCCTGAAAAATACTTTTTTAAAAGTATTTCTACTTTAAATGCTGTTGAAGATAAAAGTTTTTTTTTTTTTTTTTTTTTTTAATTTTAAAAATAAATTATTTTTGAGGTAATGTGTGAGCAACAAAGTAATGCTCTGCAGTGTTAGAACTTAACACGACTTTTCAGAAAAATCAAGGTTATACAACTAGGATGTGCAGAGCGGGCAACGCCTATCCTAGTCGAAACAGAAAAGAAATGATTTTATTTATATTTATTAAAAACACACAGTGGTGAAGCTTTTGACATCCTGGGTTGACACACACCCCTTAATACATAAACTCTGACGCACATCTTGCTACACAAACAACTACCTACAAAAAATATCAAAACGACAAGTAGCGCGATAAATTAAAATTATATTTATTATTGAAGAAAATTCTAATTCCCATAATTTAAAATTATATTATCATTTTGTTTGCTTTTCTATTCGCGAAGGTGTCAGTAACAACGATAGTTGTTGCTGTTATGTAAGAAGTATAAAAAAGATTTCGTTGCTCATGATGCTATGTAGACAGGAAAAAATGTTTTCGTAAAATGCAAAATACACATTTGTAGTCCTTAGATACTTTTTAAATAATTTTAATTTAGGCAACACTTCTCACAACTAGCAGCACGTATAACAAAGCGTGAAATAGTGTAAAAATTCTTTATCTTCTCGACTTAAATCCTTAAAGGATGCTGCCAAGTGTGCCCTCCGAGGGGACAGACCCCTCTGCCCTCCTCTTACTAAGGCACTGCACGGTAATTAGTTCCTTTAAGGGGTGTTGGAAATCAAAAATCTTCAAAAAATGGTGATTTCGTATTTTTGCATTTTTCAAATTCTCTACACTTTTATCTTTCTAAAAATATAATTTTTTAATTTCTATGAAAATTAGAACTGTAAAAATTCTAGTTTTAATTTTTCATCGATTGCTTTGATAAATGAGGATTTTTACATAAAAACGCGTTTTTCTCCAAACGTGATTTTTTTTTATACTGATTGTAACTTTTCTCGGAAACAACTGCTCACAGGTATCTAAACTTTTTATGGCTTATTTATTAGGTTTCCTAATATGTACTGAAATGAGCGTTTTGTGATAAACTAAGAAACAAAAATTTTTTTTAAAGTTTTTCTGTGAGAAAAGTGCTAAATTTTACTATGCCTAACAAAATATTCTGTAAATTACTCTAAAATTCAAAATGTTTCAAAAGGCCCTCTCAGTATAATCAGATAGGTATACTTTAATTACGCAAAAAATTTCAAGCGTGTATCTACGGCAGATTTTGAAAATGACCAATTTTACATTGTCGGTATAGGTGTTGCTGATACCCCTTAAGTGAAAAGAAAATCTGAAAGGATTCAGATTTTAACGTCGAATCAGAAATTTTGTTAAGGTTCTTCAAGTTCTCATTTACCAGTCTGTTCTCGAATTCACTCCTGCTAACACAATATATTTTTTTTTCTTTTTCTTCTTATTATTGATCTCTACAGTCTTCTACAGGCCAAGGCTGCCTCTCCAAGACGTTATCCAGCGCCACAACTTTCCATCCGTTTACTCTTCTCAGTTTCAAATCGTTATCCAGACTGTCCAGCCATCTACTGGGTGGTCTTCCTTTGAGTCGCTTCCACTTTATTTTAGAGAAGGTTATCTTTTTAGTGGGAAATGATGCGTCATATCTATAAATATGGCTTAGCCATCTAATACGAGATGTCGTTACAATTTTGACAATATCAGGTTCATTATTTTTCCTGTAGATTTCACGGTTATATAACATTATCCACAGTTCATTTTGCCTCACCGGTCCAAAAATCTTCCTTCGAATTTTTCTTTCAAGTACCAACAGTAGATCTTCCTCTGCTTTGTTAAGTGTCCAGCATTCGCTTCCATACAAGGGAACAGGTCTTATGAAAGTCTTATACAAACTTATTTTTTATGCTAATTAAATTGGATTTAATTTGGTTTCTAAGTCCATTAAAACATCAGTTGTCCATAGATATCATGTTTTTCAGGTTTAATGCCATTGCAGCTTGAATCACTGCACCCTGATATTTGTCTTTTTAACTGTATTATTAAGCATCGATTTCTTAGCACATTAAATTCAAGAGCAGAATCACAAAATCTTTAAAGGCAAGATGTGTTTAGAATTATCGAAAAATAAGAAATATTGCCATTTTTGTATTTGCTGTATCATTCCTTTGAAAATAATTTAGAGCGATATTTTTAATATTTAATATTTTTAAGTAATATTTTCAACTGTTTAACACAAAAATCTAATCAACTTCTTATATGAAAGTAGAAATCTTGATTACGGAAAATAGAAATTTTTGGAAGTTTGACATAAGCATGATCGTAAGCGAAAAAAATCGTCATGCACAGGCAGACAAACATACATAATTTGTAATAAGACTTAAAAAGAATCTAATATCTCAAAAGACAACAAACATTAAAAATAAAAAAAATATATATATAAAATAAAAATCTGAAAGATTTCAGATTTTAAATTATCTCCAAAGGGGCTCTTTTTTAACATTTTGTGCGTTGTCTTTATTTATTAAATATCATGTTCTTTTCACTAAACCACAAATTCAACAGCAATATCGCAAAGTAATTTTAAAATGAGCCTATATTTAGAATTTTCGATACACAGTCTCGAGCGCTGGAGATAAAAAGGCTTTTTTATCCTGTACACCGTTGCCATTCCTCGCTTTGAAACCGCTGAGTTTAATTTAGAAGCCAAACAACAACAAAAATCAGCGTTATGTTTTCAAATTTCAGCGTTCGCTGAGCTTGTTAATCAAAAATTCGTTAAAGTTTTACAAAATGTGAAACATATAGCATAAAAAATTCCAAATTATAAATTTTGGCTTCCTGATGCCCATATTCGCTGGAAGATGACGTTATTCAAAAGTGGATGGCTCTAGGTACCGTCGTTTTATCACAATGCAAGAAACATGCATACTTTTATGCAGATTCCTCATTATTTATTTTTCTTTAAATATAATATAGGGCTGGAATGTTTGGTGGCAACAGTTTGAAAATTGAACCGACATTTAAAGTTTTCAACGCAAAATGCCAAAACGAAATTAATAGCCCTTCTGGGCTAACGCCCTTTAGGATAAAAATTAAAAAGTGTAATACACATTGGGGGGGGGCGTGATTGTCGAGTGGTTTAAATGTAGGATGGTCTCAGATCTTAGAACTCTATAATAGTGACTTTTAGACCTAGTTATAATGAAACCTGCGATGACGTAAACAATGTATATTTCCGGACAACCTGTGTTCAATCAGTCCTTACTTAAATCAATGCTGTTTCACTTGTTACATTATGAACTGATAACTAAGCGTTAAAATTTAGTATCCATTTAAAAAGTACATACACGTTTAAAAAGGAATTTATGAAGGCTTTTTCTAGATGTTACTCTACCACGTACTTCAGATTGCTCATTTGCACAAAATATGAAAAAAATCTAAGAAAACTGTGATTTTTTTATTAGTTGCCGCAGAGATAATATTTTCCCCCAAGAAAGCTGCAGGGCATAGGAAAAAAAAGGGGGAAAAAGTGCCCCACCGCCCCAAGAAGCGTCGTGGCACACCGGAAGTTAATATCAGTAGCAAGGGGAGCATAAAGCGAACCGATATTTTTTTTTTTTTTCCCTTCATCCTTTTTTCCTCCCTTCCCTATCTCATCGAGAAGGTAGCTACAAGTCCTCCTTCTCTCCCCCCTTTTTTTTCTTTTTTCGGATCTTTCGGTTTGCTCTGAAGTATATGTAAATAGAAGTTACAGACGAGAAGAAAGAGAAAGCTAGGGATCGAGAAAATAGGAGAGGGGGTGGAAGGAAAAAAGAAAGAAAACAATTTGTATTGCTTATTGGAAACGAGAGAGTGCATTATGTTGCATAACTCATAATATGGATAATAAAGTTTGCATTGAATTTTCAGATGCTGCACATATATTGGACATCTAGAACGAGATTCGATTCTTTATTTGATTTTTTATTTATTTTATATATATTAGAATATAAATCCCTTGAAGATCATAAATAGACATATCATTTCAAAAGGGAAGGAATTAGCCAGAACTGAAAACTTGGAAGAGAAATTATCAAGTAGTAACATGTTGCCTAATTTGTACAACTAAAATTTCTGTTCAAGTAATTTAAAAAGCGGAAATTCATTATTCACTGTTTGTGAAGTCCAAATGGAATCGATTCTCTAAACCAGTGTTTCTTAAACTATGGGTTACCACCCGAAATGGGGTCGCAAATCGAAATTTTTAGGTGACGAAAATTCATTTCGATAGTTGAATTTAAAGACACTGCATTCATAAGACTTTTGACTTTTGTAAGAATTGACATTAATGAGATTATACTTATAAAAACATTACATCAATTGATATTAATGAGATTAATTACCTGTTATATAAAGTGCAAAAGGAATTTGTAAAGCTATATAGCGATTCAAACCTAAAACTTGAGGTCTCACAAATGTCCTTGATGAATTCTGGATCGGAGTTTGAACTAGATTTCTCATTTCTGAAGTGGCATGACATGTTCTTCTCTCATTCCAGCACCACATATTTTTTATAAAATTACTTTTTCAGCTTTAACGCTAATTAAAACCAAATATCTTTCAATACTGAAACATGTTGAAAATGCGTTATGTTGTTATGTTAGTGTCAAATATCGCACCAATATTTGTTTTCCAACAAAAATCGAGCACATCTGACTCATTAGAATTTTCTTTAATTTTTGTTTGCTAAAAATAAATCATAAAATACTCCTTTTTATATGTATGTTGTTTACCCAAAAAGTAGTGTCCCGCTTTTTCTGTGTTTGTAATTCAAACAAAAATTAATCAAATAATGTAATATAAAAAATAATAATTTTATATAAAAATAATATAAAAAACGTACAAAACACGCAAAAACTCAGTTTGCACTACGAATTATTTCGAAAAGTGCTGCTACTTCTCGCTTTCAAATCGTAGACTTTGTCAAACAAAAATTTGGAAGTTTTACAAAATCTGTACATAAAGGAAAATGTCTGTTTGTGTGTGTGTTCGCGTTATTGATTTCTGATCAATTATGATCAATTTTTTGCCACATTTAATCGGCTGAAATTCAATATAGGTGATAAATTGGATGGAAGACGAAAATCATTATAAACTGCTTGCCATTGTTGCTGAATATATTTATGCTGAATATATATGCATATAATGAAAGAGAAGTAGTTTATTTTTCTACCGATATTTTTATGTGGGTTTCATATCGCATGAAACTGAAAAATGTATGGCTGTGAATGATATTTTTTGCATCGTTATTAGAGAAGGATTACAGCGTTTTCGTTCGTTGTTAGATAATATTCCTCTCAATCTAACTTAACTGGCATAGGGTAATTCCGCTAGTAATGTGTAAAAGTTAATAGTGTTACGTTTTTCTTTTCTGACACCAGTTGTTACGTTATTTTCTTCCTTCACGTTCTTACGGGGTTTGCGTGGTTTTGGAGTGAATAATGACAACACTTCTTGTTGAAGTATCGAAACACACACTTTATTGGCCGGTATTAATCAGGACAGATCCAAAGTCACGTTTTACAGTAGTCGAAGATCTACTATAAACGCGCTGGAACAATCAGCGACACAACCTTGAGGTTATCAGGCTATAACGGTGGAGATCGCTTCACTGCAAAGCACCAGAGTACAGCTCCCGACTCTGCTTAGTCGTTCTCGGAACTCCACGTACTCTCGAGACTCTCCAAGCTAGAACTCCCGATGCACTCGACGACACACAGAGCACAGCTCTCGACTCTTCGGTTCAGTCGTTCCCGGAGCTCAACAAGCTCTCTCGACGATGCACTAACCGCGATATACGAAGAAACTCTTTCGATGCACTCGCCGACCCAATCGGCACTCGCTGCCCGGCTGTCAACTCGATCGACACCGCAGAGATTGACTCGCTAGACGAGACACCAACTCGATATTAACTAACTCTCCGCGTACCAGCAGGGTTTATATAGCTTTTGGCTGGTGTTCGAGAACATTCTGGGGTAAATTCTGGTAAGAATTTGTTCCAGAAGGTTCTCCGTCCGTCCATAGCATATCGCCAATTTTGTCTCCAAATGAGCGATTTCGCGCCAAATGCGGCAACCTTTCCTTCCTTGCTATTTTATGGCAACCCTAAAACTGCTTTGCGGGGAAGCCATCTTACGGCGCTTGTACATTTCGTAACAATAGCATCTACATACCTGCGTATTTTTAGAAAGCACAGTCACTTTCATTACACCACTTGTTTAAGTTTCGCGCACTTAAGAACCATAGGATATTTAATGAAAGCGTTCCTAAAACAATACGAAAGTTTTGACGTCGAAGAATTTATTCTTTCATCCATTTTTGCGTGCATTCTTATCAATCAGCAGGTGGCATCAAACCTCAACAACAAAAAATCTGGTTTCCTTCCTAATCACTCTTCTACTAAAACATCACGAACATTTCACACGCAAAAATGTTCCTATCGCGTGAAGTAATTCTCTCAACACTCCATAAAATTTGATTCCAAACAGCACCACAAAAGTGCCTTTGAGAATCAATCAGAGTGGCGTCAACGTGTCATCCCGAAAACAGCATCAGAAAAACTTCTCCCCCCCCGATTAATCGGATTTTTCCGACATATTTATCGGAGCAATAGTTTCTGTAAGACTGCCGAGGCGTCGGTGTTGTATATGTATGAGAACTTGGCCTGTCTGGTATCAATTACAGGACCTAGGGAGGAGGAATATATATATTTTTGTTGCCTGCTTCTATTTCTGCTTCGGGTATTCAATGATTCAGGGGGGACTTCACTTCGAACACAATATCTGCGCTCGCTACACATAGAATGATAGAAGGAGTTGCATATTGCAACTTTCCTGTCCTGTTTTTGTCGGGGATGGTCCATTAATGTACGATAGCTTTCTTCTCGATCTCGATACTTGTTTTTACTTCGTGCCAGCCTATGGATACAGTTGATGGAGGTAATGTAATCGGTCCAAAAATCCCATAATGCGTTTCCAGTGAACAAGCACGAATTAGTGTCCCCACAATACCATTTTAATTATTCTCTGGTTATAGTAATTCAGCCCAGAAGAGCTACTAATTTTGTTTCGCCATTTTGCATTGATTCGCTTTTCAAATTGTTGCCACTAAATATTACAGCCCTGCATTATATTTAAAGAATTTAAATAATGAAGAATCTACATGAATGTATGTATGTTCCTTGCGTTTCAAAAAAAAAAAAAAAAAACAACAGTACCCAGAGAGATCAAATTTTTAATAAGTTCTTCCTCCACTAGAATATGGACATCTGGAAGCCTGAACTTGGAATCTGAAATTTGTTTTATTATCGGTTTCATATTTTGTAAACACTTTAACGAATTTTTCGTTAAGAAACTCAAGGATTTCAAAGCGAGTCATGACAACAGTGCATGGGAAAAAAAATACCTCCAGCGCGCGAAACTGGGTATCGGAAATTCTAAAGATATACTCGTTTTAAAATTATTTTCCGATATTGCTGATGAATTGAATTTTATGGTTTAAGTGCGAAGAACATGATATTTAGTAAAAAAAAGATAACACATAAAACGTTAAAAAAACGACCCTTTGGATTTAATTTAAAATTTGAAACATTTCACATTTTTATTTAATAATTAGTCCAAAGGGATTTGAATCCCGAAAAACTATTAGTTTCGTTTTGGCATTTTGCGTCGGACTCATAAATGTCGGTTCACTTTTCAAACTGTTGCCATAAAATGTTAGAGTCCTGCATTATATTTGAAGAAATTAAATAATGAAAATCTGCGTAAATGTATGTATATTTCTCACATTGTCATAAAATAACGGTACATAGAGTCATCGAATTTTGAATAACGTAATCCTCCAACGAATATGAGCATGTGGAAGACCAAATTTGAAATTTGAAATTTGTTTTATGATCGATTTCCTATTTTTTAAAACTTTGACGAATTTTTGATTAACAAACTCAAGGATTTCAAAGCGAGCAATGGCAACGTTGTGCAGAAAAAACATTTTTATTTCCAGCGCGTGAGTCTCTGTATCGGAAATTCTAAAGATATGCTCGTTTTAAAACTATTTTGCGATATTGCTGTTGCACTGGATCTTATGGTTTAAATGCGAGGAACATGATATTTAATAAAGAAAGGTAACACACAAAATGTTAAAAAACGCCCCTTTGGACGTAATTTAAAATCTGAAACATTTCAGTTTTTTTTTTTTTTTGATATTTTGTTGTCTTTTGAGATTTAGATTCTTTTTAAGTGTTATTACAAATTATATTTGTTTGTCTATCTGCCTGCGCATGACGATTTTTTTCGTCTACAATTACTCTCATATCAAACTTCCGAAAATTTCTGTTTTCCGTACTTAAGATTTCTTCTTTCATATAAAAAGTTGATTAGATTTTGTGTTAAACAGTAGTGGTACTTAAGAATGTTACGAACTTCAGTGCACAATAGATAGTACTTTGCCGAAGCCGTTTTTTTACATCAATCAATGTAAATATATTGTTGCGACTGTACAAGAAAAGCAGCCTGATATCTATACATCATGTGAATATACATGCAAATCAAAATGAAGTTAAATTCCTTGATAATATAGAAATGACTCAAAGAAAATATAATAAAAATGTCTGAAAGGTTTCAGATTTTAACGGGTTGCCCAAACGGGTTTGTTAAGGACCTTAACGCTCTCGCTGAGCTCCCAGTCTACCAGTCTGTTGTTAAACTTAACCCAACAAGCACGTTCTTTTTTTTTTTTTTTTTGTCTTTCTAGCTTTATTAAGTATTATTTTCTTTGCACGTACGCCATATACATTTAGTGTAAAATTACAAAAATTTTAACAGCAGTATAGCAGTATAGTTAGAATTTTCGATGCAGCGCATACAGTTTATTTATTTATTTACTTTTTTTTTTTTTTTTTTTTTTTTGTCTTTTCTCAGTTCATCCTATGAATGTTAAATTTTTTTGACTATTCAGGACTTTACAAATCTTTTTTGTAATTTTATTATTAACGTTTCGTGTATTTACTTTAAATATCACGTTCCTGGCCCTTGCAGTGTATAATATGCGATTGAACATCAAAACCAGGAAATATTGTTACGAAATGTCAAGGCGCGATGGGCTGGCTTCCCCGCAAAGCAGTTTTAGGGTTGCCATAAAATAGCAAGGGGAGGCAGGGTTACCACATTTGGCGAGAAATCGCGCATTTGGCAACATTTGGTGACAGAATTGGCGATTTACCATGGACGGATGCAGAACCTTCTGGAACGAATTATTTTCGGTTTAGCATAGAATGTTCTCGAACACAAGCCTAAAGCTATATAAAACCTGCTGGTCCGCAGTCAGTTAGTGTGTGCCTCGTCTAGCGAGCTGATAGTCAGTCATCGAGCGAGTATCTCTCATCTAGTCAGTCCGTGAGGAGACGATCGAGTTGACAGCCGGCCAGCGAGTGGCGAGTGGATCGTCGAGTGCATCGGAGGAGTCTCTTAGTGTATCGCGGTTAGTGCATCGTCGAGAGAGTGTGTTCAGCTTTGGGAACAACTGAGCCGAAGAGTCGGGAGCTATGGTCTGGGTGTCGTCGAGTGCATCGTGCGTTGCAGCGTGGAGTCTCGAAAGTACGTGGAGTTCCGAGAACGACCGAGCACGGTCGGGGGCTGTACGCTGGTGCATTTCAGTGAAGCTCTCTACACCGTTATTGCCTGACAGTGTGAAGGCTGTGCCGCTGATTGTTTCACCCTGTTTATAGTAGATCTTTGACGATTGTAAAAGTGTTTTGGAGCTGTCCTGATTAATATTGGTAAATAAAGTGTGTTTCGATACTTCATCAAGTGTCGTCGTTATTCACTCCAAATCAACGAACCCCGTACGAACGTAAAGGAAGAAAATAATGTACCAACTGGTGTCATAAAAAATAAACGTAACAATATTTAAAAACGGCGTATCTCTAGAATTTCTGAAGACTATCTCGCGAACTGGAAATAAAAGTGCTTTATTCTGAACGGTGTTGTTGCTGCTCGATTCGAAATCGTTGAGTTTGTTGATCAAATTTCGTTAAACGTTTACAAAATATGAAATAGACAATAAAACAAATCCGAAATTCAAAATTCGGGCTTCTAGGTGTCCATGTTCGGATGGAGGATTACGTTATTTAGAAGTTGGTTGCTGTAGGTCCGCTGTATTTCCACAGTGCGAGAAATATACATGCATTCATACAGATTCATTATTTCATTTCTTTAAATATAAGACAGGGCTCAAATATTTGGTGGCAATAATTTAGAAAATGATACAACATATTTTCCCTCGAGTGGGTTTTTTTCATTCTTTGAGTGGGTGGATAAAATTCAGTACTCATATTATCCACCCACTCAAGGGATGAAAGGCTGAGTCAACACAACATTCTTTGAGTGGGTGGATAAAATTCAGTACTCATATTATCCACCCACTCAAGGGATGAAAGGCTGAGTCAACACAACTCAGCCCGGGTATCGAACCCCGGACCTGTAGTACTGTTGCACGACGAGCTAGCCACTGCGATACCAGGCTGTTTAAATACATCACAAGCACAAAATTTTCTTTCAGTAAAAATCAACTGAATTACATATTTTTCAAGTGTCCAATAAAATAAAATTTTTGGTAAAAATTAAAGCTGCAAACACTTGATTACCTTGACATAAATTTGGAAAAATCAGTTTTTACACATGACCAAATACATCTACATAATAAAATTAATCCAAAATTTCATATGGCAAGCCTGTCCTTTGGATTGAAATAACCAACTAGATACGATTTTCAAACGATCAAACGGAATTAGTTGATCTAACTATACCTAAATTCGTTGGCATTTAAAACACAGAATTAGGAAGTAATAGTATACACAGTATTCTATGTTGGGCACAACGGACTTTTTTTATTAATTCCCACAACAGCATGAATGATTACAAAAGTTATCAATTAGATACACAGTGTATTTATTTTAAAACTAGACAACCTTTACGGGTGCACAACTTTGCATATTTTATGCGTATATTTTATTGCAATGATTTCCTAATTTCTGTATTCTTCCGCGATGTGTAAAGAGGTTGGTAAATTAATTGGAAGTTGGAAAGGTGAATTCTTCTAAAGCAGGAAGGGGTTTAAAGAGTTTTTAAATATCGTAAATATCGCTTTTTTTTTTTTTTTTTTTTTTTTTTTTTTTTTTTTTTTACAATCATCTTGCCTATCGCGTCATCGAACACTAATTTATAACAGCTTCATTCGACATATTCATTGCCGTAAAGTGTTTTTACTTTTTTATAAAAAATAAAGAAAGTGTAATCGTGAAAGGTTCGGGAAATCACATTTCAACGAAAATGTCCATTATGACCACTCTTGAATCCCTTTTAACGATTATTTTGCCTGATATCTGTAAGTACGGAAAGGAGAAAGGACACTTTTCCAAACGAATTGTGAAATGGATTTAAAATAGATTTCTTCTGTGATGTCTTTTTGTACGTACGTATTTATGCGTGTATGTATTTCGCATAACTCAAAAAATAACTAACCGTAGAACGTTGAATATTTGCATATGGTGTAAAGACATTAGGAATTTTTGGAAGCAGACAAGATGAAAAATAGCAAACGCCATCGCAGGAAATCGAACCACCGACCTCCGGAATACCGGCCCAGCGTGCAGAACCACTACATCACGAAGGCACGCTAGGAAAGCGGGAGAAATACCTTACATCCTCCTTTTCTTAAAGGGCGACTGCGGTTTTCAGAGGACCCACTCGCCAAATCTTGGGTGTGGAAAACCTCATCCAACACCCTTTTAGTTTGGGCGCCACTGTAGAGACATTAGGTATGTTTTTGGAAGCAAGAGAATTGAAAAATTAGCAACCCCTTCCCCGTGAATCGAACTACGGACCTCTGGAACACCGGCCCAGCGTGCAGAACCACTTCACCACGAAGGCACGCTAGGAAAGCGGGAGAAATACCTTATAATGGGACTAATATAACAGCTAGATGTGCACCTCCGTTTTACTACAAGGAAGTAAAAAGCGTATATATATATATATCATGGTGGTTAGCAAGCTCAATTTGTATATATATACACATATTGAGCCTGCTAACCACCATGAAATAGATGAGTCAGAATGGCACTGCAAATTACCAATTTACAGTACTTACGTAGATGCTCATTACCAGCACATAACTACTGGGCACCTGGATATCATACAAAACGATCAACTAAAAGCACTAATGAGTTATGGAGTAAAATATAGACCAGTCAGACATAAAATTACTGTTACAAGACTTTCGTAAGCAGCATCAACGAATTTAAAGCAAGCTATCAACTGAATGTACCTACTATAGATGCCTTTTTAAATGGAAAGATGAAATACTTAAACACGTTTCCACCGCACTTAATCACCTCATGTTTCAAAGTACATTAAGTTGGTCACAACTACTGTCCGATATTTAAAATTTTAAAAACTTTTTACTATCACCAAAATAGATAAAGCAAATAATAGCTTTAGCATTATATGAAAACAATTCTACGCAGCAATTATTAGTAATGAACTTTTCAACGCAACTACTTATCAAATAGCAAACAATACAGAAACATCTATAATTAACAGAATTATAACTTTTCATAAAAAACTAAATATCTCTTTAAATCCAAAATATAACAGATTTTACTTTCCAAATTCCATAAAACACCATTAAAATTCAGGTTTATAGCAAATGGAACTAATAACTACAAGAAAAATGTAGACTATTATTTTGTAATTTAGCTTAAAAAAATTTGTAAAATTATTTTCAACGATTGTAACACTTATCATAACTATTGCTAGATCATCCATAATAACACTCCTGTCATTAATGCCATTAAAACAATCGACTTATAAAACATTAACTGCTATGACTTTCAAAACTTATATACCTCACTTCCTTTAGAAGAAATCTGTACTAGTCTACTAGATCTGCTTAAACTCTTTCCTGCTATGCTCACGATTATGAACTTTGCTATGTTTCTGTATTGTTTGCTATTTGATAAGTAGTTGCGTTGAAAAGTTCATTATTAATAATTGCTGCGTAGAATTGTTTTCATATAATGCTAAAGCTATTATTTGCTTTATCTATATTAAATGGAAAACCTACCTAAAATACACCATTTTTCATAACTACATTTAATGTCAAAATCAACTTTTTAAACACGTCAGAGCACTTCCAGTGGGCGCATATTCCAGTACTTTTATCTTTAATCTCTTTTTATTTATATAAGAATTTACCTTACAAAAAAATTTACAACAGCAAGAATTAAATTACTACAAGCACACTTACAGATATGTAGATGATCTCATTACATTTAATAATTTTAATAAGATTGAATACTCCGAGATTTATCCGGAATGCCTTAATAAAACTAATCATTCGCAAAATAAGATCAACTATCTTGATCTTCAAATAATTAACACAAAAAAAATTTACTGTTTGGCGAAACAAGAAACTTCAATTTCAATACTAACAAATTAACAAATTGGACTTCCAACATCTCCAAAAAAGTTACTAGTAATACTATCTTAAATCAAATACAACGTATTAAAAATATTTGCTCAGATACGATAGATCAACAACGCGAAATTATGCTCCTTAATAAAATTCTCAAAGATAATCTAATATCTAATCTATTTATTAACCATTGTCTTAAAAGGGCAGGAGTTAAATACTCACTCTATATCATTTAATTATAGAGATATAATAATTTGTTCCTAAACCTGAGAAGGCGGTTTAAGTTGGATGACTATCGGTTGGAGGATTTGTACATAGTGTAATTACAAAATTGTATATAATGTAAAAAATCCTTGTTTTCAAACTTTTCTTATGCTGTTATTAAAAAAATGAGTCTATTTCATACTCTATAGTCTGTCATATTTCATACTCTATAGTCTTTAGTTAACCTGCATGTTATAGTTGTAGAATTATCAACATTTTAAAAGTTGTTTAAGAGCGGCTAACCCTATTTTTTTACCATAGCAGCCACAATTGTTTGCATTTGAAACTTAACAGGATAGTGGTTTCGTTGCTAATCTAGAGCAATAAGCTCTCTAACAACACAGTAGTTCTTTTATTATTGCGAATTAAATTATGCTTAATACATTCTGGAATTATCATTTAAGTTATCAAATTATCCCATATATTGAATCAGCATAGCATTCATACCAAATTAAGTCAGTTTCTACCTATTCAGTGTCTTTTTGCCGAGGATAGACCGAAAGTAAACTTTCAGTTTTGTGCACCAAATTGCTTATTTTTGAGCAGAAACTGTAATTTTAATTATATTAACCGTATTTGGTGTTTTATGTTTTTTTATATCTTTCAATTTTCAATATGGATATTTTGAGCTTTTATGTATTTTTGCCTCTTCGCGAAGTGAGAACTGAATTCATTGAATGTGAAATATATCTCTAATGAAATTCGAGTAAACAAGATTAAATGAAAGAAATAAGGAAAACTGATCATTCAAATCATCAAATTATCCCATATAATTGACTGAGCATAGCTTTAACAAGTGTTTGAAGCGTTCAACAAGTGTTTGAAGTTTGATGTAAGAGTTATGGTGAACGAAAAATCGTCTCACATAAACATACTGCCACACAGACCGACATACATCATTGCAAAAATGCTGAAAATGTGTTGCAGGGATCCTAATGGGTGTTTATTCACTATAAACTCACTATCGAATTTTTATACCGAAAACATTGTAGACTCATTAGGATTTTGTTCATACGGGAAACACCCGCCACCTTTTAGTTTGGGCGCCACTGTAGAGTCATTAGGATTTTTTTTACATGGCAGACGTGAAAAATGACGAATATCCTCGCCGGAACTCGAACCTGGACCTCTCGACTACGCGCCGAGTGTACTAATCGTTACACCACGAAGGAATGCTTGAAAGAGGGGGAAGCAAGCATTCCTTCTAGCATTCCCCCTTACCTAAGGACAAGAAGAACATTTCGTTATAAGGAAGTAAATAACTGATAGTCATTTTCATTTTTACTTCCTTGTACGAAGTGAAAAGGAAGTATTGTAATCGCGAAAAGTTTCAGCTAGCATATTTCAACGAAAATATCCATTTTGACCACTACGATTGCAATTTAACGATGTTTTTGCGTGATATCTGTACGTAAGGACAGAATAAAAGACTCTTTTCCTCCAAAAAAATTACAAAATTGCTTTAAAATGAATTCTGGAGAGAATTTTTCGTGGCCTCTGTACGAACGTATGTATGTATCTCGCATAACTCAAAAACAAGTAGCCTCAGAACGTTGAAATTTTGTATATAGGACTGCTATAACATGTAGATGTGCACCTAGTATTTTCGTTGCAATCGGCCGCACCAAAAGTCTATAAATGTATTTATATATATGTCCACTATGTTACCCGGCTCAGTGATCTCAGTTTCTTTACTCTTATGTGTTTGTAAATTGTGCATTTTTAGCTTTAAAAATGATTGAATTATGTTGTTTTTATCTTCTGGTTAAGGTTTTTATGCCTTTAGTAAACCTGTATGCAATATGTTTAGAATTATCAACAATTTCTTTCTCCTGATGAGGAGGGACCTTTAGCTGCCCTCGAAATCGATTGAGTATTGCATTATACTTACGCTAAATACAAGGTTTATTTTTACGATTTTGATTGTCACATTAGCGTGTTTCTCTTCTAGTCTAATTTTAAAGTTGTTTAAGTGCCGCTAAGCCTTTTTTTATGGCGGCCATTGATTGTTTACATTTGAAACAGCACACTAGTGGATTTGTTGCCAATATCCATTTTGACCGCTATCGAACGCAAATTAACGATGTTTTTGCGTGATATCTGTACATGAGGACAGAATTAAAGGCTCTTTTCCTACAAAAAAAATTATAAAACTGCTTTAAAAAGAATTCTGATAAGAATGTTTCGTGGCGTTTGTACGAACGTATGTAGGTACGTATCTCGCATAACTCACAAATGAGTAGCCTCAGAAAGTTGAAACTTTGTATATAGGACTGCTATAACATGCAGATGTGCACCTCGTATTTTGGTTGCAATCGGCCGAATCAAACGTATATAAATATATTTATATATATATATATCCACTCTGTTACCCGGCTCAGTGATCTCAGTTATTTTACTCTTATATGTTTGTAAATTGTACATTTTTTACTTTAAAAATGATTGAATTATATTGTTCTTATCTTCCGGTTAAGGTTTTTGTCTTTCGTAAATCTGGAAACAATGCTTGTACAATTATTAACAATTTAAAAGCTGTTTAAGTGCGGTTAAGTTTAAAATAACATGGCGAACATATTTGTTTACATTTGAAACAGGAGAATAGTAAATTTATTGCCACTCTAGAGAGACTAAGCTTCGCAACAATAAAGGTAACGGCTTTATTTATTATTTCCAGTTAAATCATGCTTAATCCTTTCTAAAAGTTTTTCGAGAAAATAAGTGTTTAAGATTTATTTGGTAATTTTTAATACAGAGATTTTGAGTTATTATGTATTTTTGCTTTGTCGCGAAGTGAGAACTGAATTAATTCAATGAGAAATACTCAATCGTCTGTGAAAAACTGTTCTTTTTTGTTTTGTTTGATTAATTTCTTTTATACATCGTTCTAGCTTTATTATAGTATTTAAATAGAACATGTAGAAATGATTAAATAATTCTTTAAATGATATAAATTTTGTACATTCTGAATTATAATATGAATTAAATATAATACTGTTAAGTAAATCTAGCGCCAGAGTGTCGCTATGGTAAACAAATAGAGTGAATTTTAAACAATGCATTTATTCGATTGTGGTTTATGCGCTGTCGGCGAAGTAGATTTAATTCAATGGAATAAGTTTAAATGAAATGCAAGAAAAAATGCGTATAATTTAATATTCCGTACAAGAAAGTCATGTGGTGTACACATCAGATTTTTTAATTTATAATCGTTACAGTAACTGGTTTCATTATTTATATGCTTATAACCTATAATAAAAATAATTGTCTTTCATGAATAAAATAGGCAACTTGCATTGAATAAATCATTATTGATCTTGACGTTAGAAGGGATTAATACTGCAGACGATTCTGTTATCATCCCGTAATTAGAATTACCAACACACTCCGCCATCCCCAGCGCGTTTCTGCTCGGTGACATTCCACGTTACATAATTATGTTGTCACTCTAGGCTCATGTGACGACGCGTCCGATGTGCATTTAGCGGGCGCTTCTTGTAAACAGCTTCTATCAGTGCAGCCGAGTTATTTCAGCCATGGATTAAATGTAATACGCTTCCAGTATTAAGCTGGAATATAACGCATTTAAAATTACTGATAATTAGCCCTAATTTAATGAATATTACTGTCACGTGTTTATATTAAATGATGCAAAATAAACGTGCGCAGAAAATGAAATTTTTAAATAAATATGGATGTAAGACAGATGCATGTAATGTTTCCATTTACACGAATATTTTGCAGTTAATGTATGCACAGTTATTATGTTAGAAATATAGTATTTAATAGTACTAGAGATTTATTCGTCTTTCTGAGAACAGTTTCCGTGTATTTTGGTATGGAAGTAAAAGATTTATAAGATTCTGTGCTTCAATCTTTAAGTTAGGTGCTGCGTCCATTCCCAGTAAAATTAAATTCAGAAAATCACAATTTTCCATTTTTGCTTCATGCTTAAAATTTCGATTATGAGCTCATTTAGAAGACGTTGAAGAGAATTGTAATCGAGAATTTTATAAGAGAAATTTTATAATTTCAAACGCTAGGCAATTAATACAGGACGAAACGCATTGCTGTGCTAAATATATATTAAACATTTATTTAACACATAATTTTATATACGTGTAGCCATACCGCAGAAATCAACACATGTAGAAAAGATCTATTTCATGGTATTCCAAAGAGGAATTAACTTGTTATCTTTTGTTGTTTGACTTCTGAAATAGGAATTATCTTGCCATTAAAAACAGGTACAAAGGCGAAGCAAGGCTGACATGTGTGCATTCACGTAGGTATATCATTCACCGCTGGGCCTTGCTAATTGTTAAGCTTCTGGATTGTTTGGTTTATGTGACCACGGCAAAGGCACGAGGGCTATCTGCCTAAGGGATTGGATGCATTCGTGGAGGACTTTCTGATGGAAACCATAGCGTATATACGTTACACCTAGGGAAAACCACGAAAACGCCCATGCAGCCAGCCCGTTCGCAAAATTCGAACTACCAGTGTTCAGTGAATTTACCGCTCGGTCGTCGGTGGACCTCTGTCCTGGATGAAATTCTGCGGAAGAACTCCTCGTGGTGCCGTCTAAGGGGTTCCCAGCCTTCTTTCCATGTCAACAATCTCTCGATAGGATTTCGGCTAGCAGTGTATTTTGGGTGTCCCTTTGCTGCAGAGATATTAGATGCTTACAAACATTCATGCCTTCTCTTGGAGTCGAACCTCAGGCCTTCGGTATGGCAATCAACGTCACTAACTACTTTACCATCTGAGCAGCTATTGTGAATTATATTAAAGGGGAAAATACTAATTTAAAAAACAATCCCTGATCAAGTAAAACCAAACTCGATAGCCGAGAAATGAAAACAGGGCGACCTTTCAAATAGTTGTTCATGGGGTCTGCGTAGTACAATGGCCCTTCCTCACTTCAGGAACAACTCAATTCACGAATAAGTTACTTCAATCCAAAACGCCTCGAATCACAAACGGCGTCTCGAGTTACTAACACTGAAGTTATAAGGTATTTTCTCCCTTCTTTCTGCATGCCTTTGTGGTGTAACGGTTAGCACACTCGGCGCGCGTTTGAGAGGTGTAAGCGCGAGACCCGGACAGGGCATTATATATTTTTCACGTCTCCTACTTCAAGAAACCTAATGACCCTACAAAGTCAGCAACGCATAATTTTCAGAGGTATTTTGAAATAATCTACTGTCCGTTGGTGAACTGGACTATCTAGAGGCATTTCAGATTAAAAAAAAAATCTTTCTGTTCTAGTTAACTACCCTAATTCCAATCCATCTTTACCTTCAGCCCTAAAGAAATTATGCTTTAGGTCTGGTTTCATCAACAGATGGTGCGAGTAGCTGACTCCTGTCCAGGCTTTCTTATCTTATCTTATCTAATCATTATATCTTGTCTCGTTCATTTGCGCTTTTGCAGCTGAGGATGATGGTTCGGTAAAACCATCGAAACTAGTCCTGTGAAAATTTTAAAAATATTACGCTGATATTTGCTGTTTGACTTCTAAATTAACCTATGGTTCTTAATTAATACTTATGGAGTCCTAAAGTAGTAAAGTCTAAAAGTATCGTTTTAGTATTTTCCATTGTTTAACTCTCGTAAAAAATGCATGACAGAACTAAGAACAGGATTATATACAGGCTAGGAATGTGATTCGAAGTTAGAGGTAGGAACAATTTATGTATTATATCCAATGAAACTTTTAAAATTCACCTCCATCATATGTTTTACCTTCATTTGTTACATTTACATTATCTTTTAATGCTTTACAATATTTTTTACTATTTCTGTTTTTTCCCAAACAGGTAAACTTTTTTTTTTTTTTTTTTGGTTCAAGCGATGTTGATCACGCTTGAAAACGAGTTTGTTTCCTCCTGTTTTACGCGTATAGCATTTGCATAACCAAAATGAAACTCATTAATAGTTGTCAATACTGACATTTCTAGCCTTTTTTTTATAGAAATAAACACTTCTTTTGAGTAAGTATATTAAGTTATAACATCAGTAAATAACTGCTGAAATACATTTCTTTACATTTTCTTCAAAATTTAAAGGGCAAAGTTTACGCTGTTTATACATTTTAAATGCTTGTAACTTCTTTAAAAATTAGAAAATTTGAACTCGTTTTCTTGCATACGATGTAGTTACGTATATGAAATATTACGAGAGTAAAAAAACAAACTCAATATTTTGGTTGATTTTTAGCTGTTTTAAAGTCCACTGTCCCCTTAAAAAGCTCGCCAAGTAAATAATTCTTGGGGCAAACTGAAAAAAGTGTCCCAAGATAAATTTTTAAATTTCTCCATAAATTTCTTACCAAAATTTGCAAAATTTAATATCTAGGCATAATTCGAATCGTAAAATCGAAATATGGAAAAAATGGTGTGTTATTTTAGAAACAATCCGATTTTTGTGTCAAAATACCTATGTTAGAATAATTGCTATGCGTAAATGTAACACATACCCTAAGTCGCGCTTTCGAGACATGAAAAACGCAAGTTAAATTTCGACAATCGTTTCGGTAGAATGAAAGATATGAAAATGTTATATTTTTTGTGCGTGTCATACATATTTCTGATGAAATATGGGGGGGTGACATCACGAGAGCCTCACAAATCATTGAATATCTCTCTACTATACATTGAAGCTTTATACTGGCACGATTCTGTGGTTAATTCTACGATTCTAATAATTCTGATAACTCTGCAGCATTGTCCGTCATGGATTGCAAAGTCTGCAACATTACCATAGGTCATCTCCACTGACCTGGACGCCCCCACTTAGGCGTGAGAAGCTACCACCCTCGTAGGGCTACCGCATCACTTCTTTATAATATGCGTTATTATTTTTTTCCCTAGCCAGGGGTATTAATGAGCAGTTCGTCGGTTTCATATGAGGGTGGTCAAACGATCACAGCGGGAAAAAGGGGGGCTGGAATGATCAATGGCCTTATTAGGATGTGTCATGTCGCGAATAAGAGGATAGCATATGACTCAGTAAAATATGGCTTCTGATCATGTTATGGGAAAAGAGGTATGGTTGGAGAAAGATATTAATATTATTATTTATGATATATTTGCTAAGAATACCTTATTAAGTTGTAAGGATCTTAAGTTTTACTAACGTTTATTTTATTTTAAATCTTTACTATCACTTCTTATTTTCTACTTCCGGCCAGAATTATAAGCGTGAAGGATTTTATGCAAAGTTTGTCTGGCAAACGCCAAGTATTTAAGTTGTGGCCTTTTGCCAAGCGAGAGAGAGGAAGCAGTAAGTCAACGCAGGCCGCTTACCTTAGAAATTACGCAGTTGCTGTTTGCCTTCCAGGCCAGAGGTTTTAATCCTCTTGATAAATTAAACGTATTGTAGTGTTCACAATCTCTGTGCTACATACGCTTCCTGTTATTATAAGGCCAATCTTCCACGTGTATCATTCTAGAGTTAAATTAGAGTTTAGTTTTATTTTTATACCTTTACGTTAGACCCCGAGTGGCGGGTCATTGTATTCCGAAGTACGGAAGTTATTGTATATAGAGAAAAATAAAGGGTTTTGTATACCCTTCGTCTGTATCCTGTCTACTTACTACAATTAGTGAACATAGCTTTAGTAAGCTCTCTGTTCCGAGTCAGGTCCTTGTATGTTCCCGAAGAAGGTTAGAAGGAATATTGAACCTGATAGTGGCGCCCGACGAAGAAGAATAACCATGGCCGAGTTTCAAGAAGAACCTGTGCTGCCTGCAGAAACGGCTCAGAATCCAGAAAGGCCAGCTGCCGCCCTGGAAGGATTCGGTTACATCGTCCAGACCATGCGCCCTTCGATGAAACCAGAAGCAACGTTTAATGGAAACTCACCGGTAACCAGTTTTTTGGAAAAATTGGATGACCACTTCATGCTCTACCCCGTGCACGAGTTTCAAAAAGTTACCTTAGCTACCAGCGCTTTGAGGGGCCAAGCGCTTAACTGGTTCAAATGTATCGGCAGAAGTCTCTTGGGTCAAGCAGGAAGTCCCACCTATACTTACGAAAATTTCAAGACTGCCCTACTAAAAGCCTTCCCTGTTGTAAGGGATCGTGCGAAATTAGAAACGGAACTTTTTAGTATATATCAACAAAGAATCGAAAACCTCTCGAGCTTTATTTTAAGAAAAATTCACGTTTTCAAGCTCTTGTATGGAAACCGTCCGGATCCTGAAATAATTCAAGTGATTTTGCCGAGGTTACTGCCCCAAGTGCAAGACTTTATTGAATTAAGAAAGCCGACTACACTGGAAAAGTTATTTGAGCTAGCAATCCAGTTTGAAAGTAGAAGAACGGCGGACGTCGAAAGAAGACGCCAATATCAACAGCGAAACCAATTTGGTACGCCAAGACTACAGCAAACTCAAGCATACGGCTACGGAGAAAAAGCGAATCAGTGGGCAAGGAAACCCGAGCATTTAAAAACAGCCGGCGAACGTCGACAGTTCAATAGCAACCCAGGAAAAAAGTCTCAAGGCCAGTGGAAAAAGAAGGAAAGCACGGAAAGGAAAAATAATTTAAACTAAAACGGATTTCTGCTGACGAGAGGGTGCGGAAATCCGAAGGCCACGAAAACCCCTCTTCCTACAAGTTAAATACAGTAATGGTGAAAAATTTGACTCTTCCGAAGATTGAAGTCTTGGTGAATAATATCCCAGCCACCGCACTCCTGGATACCGGCGCGCAGTGTTCCTGTGTGGCAGAAGAGTTTTTTAGAAAGTATTTTCGCAAATACCGCATATATAATGCGGATAATACAACAGTGTTAGCGGCGCAAGGAGAAAAATGTAAGTGCGTAGGTAAAGTACCTTTGTATATCCGTATCAAGGACGAACAAATAAAGGTGATGTTTTTTATAGTAAAGAATCTGCAAGCACATTTGATCTTCGGAATAGATTTTCTTTCAGACGCACAAGCTACACTGGATTTTAATGAAGCGTCCCTTAAGCTGACAATGAAACCAGTGCGTGTAGAAAAGGCTGAACCGCCAAGGTTAAATCTTGACCACCTGCCTAATGACGAGCAAGATAGAATCCGACAAGTGGTAAGTGAATTTGCTTCGTTATTTAGTGATATTCCAGGATTGACTCAGGTTACTAACCATAGTATTGACACCGGAGATGCATTGCCAGTTTGTCAAAAACCATACCGGTATGATAAGAATAAGGAAAAAATTATAGAATGGCATATTACCGATATGTTACGTAAAAAAATCATAACGCCCATCTCAAGTAGTTATGCTAGCCCGGTGGTTTTATGTAAGAAAAATAATGACTATCCTTTGGAGCATCCAAAAAGGTGGAGATTCGCTATTGATTACCGTAAATTAAATTCCATAACGAAATATCCGGTATATCCGTTACCGATCATAGAAGAAATTTTAAGGAACATAAAATCAACCAAATTTATGACGACTTTAGACTTAACGACTGGTTATTTTCAAATAGGGGTGAGGCCTGAGGACGTGCCTAAGACTGCTTTTATAACCAAGTCTGGCACTTATGCATTTTTGCGTATGCCGTTTGGCCTTTCAGGGGCCCCGGCAACATTTCAGCGATGCATGGACATTGTGTTAAGACCTGTTCTTGGAAAGTCCACATTTATCTATTTAGACGATATCATTATTACTAGTGATAATCTAGACCAACATGTACAGGATTTAAGACAGGTGTTTTCTTTATTAAATGAGGCCAGTCTAAAAGTTAATGTCGAAAAGTGCAAATTTGCAGCCCCTGAATTAAAATATTTAGGTTACAAAATATCTCAAAAAGGGATCGAGACAGATGAATCAAAAATAATCGCTGTACAAAAGTATCCGACTCCAAACACGGCAAAGAAGCTCTCTTCTTTTCTAGGACTTTGTTCATATTATAGGTCCTTTATAAAAGATTTTGCGGCTATCGCTGAGCCATTGTTAAAATTAAAAAGAAAAAAGGCAAGATTCTCGTGGACGGTCGAAGCCAATAGTGCTTTCGAAAAATTAAAACAAGCATTAACGCAAGCCCCTGTGTTGAAATTTCCTGAAAAGGATGAAAATTTAGAAATTTCAGCGGATGCTTCGGATTATGCGGTAGGAGCGGTACTTTCGCAAAATCAGCAGCCCGTGGCATTTTTTAGCCGAACTTTAAATCAAACACAAAGAAACTATTCCGCGACCGAGAGAGAGGCACTTGCAGTTCTGTTAGCAGTGCAAAAGTTCCGAGTCTATTTTGGAAAGGCGCCGATAACAGTATACTCTGATCATGCGGCGGTAACTAGATTGTACTCAGGGAAAAATTTATCCCCAAGGTTAATAAGATGGGCACTCAAGCTGCAAGAATATAATCTGGTAATCAAGCATACCCCTGGAAAGGAAAATATCGTAGCAGATGCCCTATCAAGGATTAAAATAGACGAACAAGGCAATACCGTAAAGATGGCAATGCTTACAGCGTGTACAATAAATTCCCGAGAAACTGTAATAACCGAACTGGGTAAGGATCCTGAGTTTGGAAGCATTTATGAGTATTTGAAGGATCCTGAAAATTTTAGCCACCAAGATATTGTGGCGATAAGAAATAGGGCGGCCCATTACGAACTAATAGATGGTCTATTATTTTATACAAAAACTACGAATTCCAACAACGAATTTCGACCTGTTATCCCAGCTAGTCTTAGATTAAATATCCTGCAGGAGCTCCATGACAGCCCTTTAGCTTCTCATGCTGGTATTCGAAAAACTATCCAACGCGTACGCGAGGCAGTCTACTTTCCTGAACTGCAAAAGTTAACAAGGGCGTATGTCCAGTCCTGCCCAACATGTCAAGCAGTTAATTATATTAATTTCCGCCCGGCCGGGTTTCTAAATAGTATTAAATCCGAATTTCCAAATGAAGTAATTGGCATCGATTTATTGGGCCCTTTCCCAAAAAGTCAGTTAAATAAAAGTCGCTATCTCCTTGTTATGGTTGATCATTTTAGTAAATGGACCGAAATTGTTCCCTTAAAACGAGCCTCCGCAAAATTAGTTACCGATTCTATTTTAAATAAATATATTTTAAAATACGGGGCACCCCTAAAAGTTATATCGTATAATGGTCCTCAATTTGTAAGTAATATATTTGAAGACGTGCCAAAAACTGGGCATACGTCATTTAAAAATGGTCCCGTATCGGCCGCAATCAAATATAGCGGAACGGGTCAATAGAAATATAGTGAAAATTATCCGTAGTTATGTTAAAAATTTTCATAAAAGCTGGGATAACTATGTCAATGAATTTGCTTTCGCCCTTAGGACCGTAAACATGATACAACGGGCAAAACTCCTGCTGAGTTATTTCTAGGCAGAAAGATTATAACACCGTTAGATAAATTATTTTATGTGCAACAAAGAGCCCCAGAATTTAAAATGGGTGATATAGAAAAACTAATAAAAGAAGCAAAAAAGAATACGGAAGTAGCACAAAGAAAACAGAAGCTATATTATGATTTGAAACGACGGGGAGTAACTTATAAAGTAGGGGATGAAGTTTTAAAAATTAAGCATTCACTTTCTTCAGCACCAGAAGATAAAACTGCCAAATTTTTTCCACGATTTGAAGGACCATATGTTATAGAAAAAATAACTCACGCTGTTGTAGTGTTAAAAGCCAGAAATGGTGAAACCTGTTCCGCAAACATTGATCAAATCAAGCCCTACTTCGATCGTAATAAAATGCAAATCTTTTCAGGTCTTTTGCAGGATCCGGCACGGCAGACACCGCAGGTACAAGTTCCAGAGGTGGAAAAACGACAAGTACAAGAGCAAGCCAATGAGAGACAGAAGCAAGTGAAAAGAAAATTGCCCCGCGGAAAAATTGAAGGTAACAAGAAAAAGAAGCCGTTCCACCGTCCAGAAAACAGAGTTCACGAACACCCCCAGAATGAAGAAGGGAGAAGGACGACGTATGTGAAGAGGACCAGGAGAAATGACGGCAACTATAACCCGGCTTTAAAACGGAAGATCTACTCATCCGACAGAACTCTCCGCAGCAAAAGTCGCCGAACTGCGGAAGGGCCATCAGCGGCGGAGGAAAAAGTACAAGGAAAATTTGAACGGCCAACAACGAGATCCAAGCAGGATCACGACAGAAGTTTCCCAGTTCCGCCAAGACCAGCTGCCTTCAAACGGCCAAGACCACAAGCAGAGGAGAAAAGGAAGGTGTTCAAGGGTGGCCGAACTGGTGAAAAACGGAAGCTTACAGAGGAAAGCACTGAAGGGCGAGCCCGTACAAGAAGGAGGATAAATCAAGCTACTATCTGCAGTACCTTTAAAGACTGGGCCCAGAAAAGGATGTCCGAATATTACAAAGATAAGTAAAATTTTATGTTACTTTGCAAACTTAAGTTAATCTTTCATTCTTACTGCAAGTGGCAGATTTCAAGAAGTTTTACCTCATGCGAGGTCTACCTTTATCGCCAAAAGGGCGAGAAATGAGTTGTGACCGATTTTTCGTATTATGTTTTTCAATTACTCGCGCGTAAAACTAAAGTTGATGTATAATAGCGTTGAGTAAAAACTTAAATATTGTAAAAAGTTATTGTATAAATTTTATTTAAAACATTTTAGCAAGAGAGAAGTTTTAGTCTGAAAGACTTTTTGAAATGTATTATTTCAATGTAGAAAGAATTGGCACTTGCTTTGAAAAGAATAGATAGAAAAGTTAACAATGTACTACTAATGTATGTTTTCAAATCTGTAAAATTAACGGCATGTTGATATGTTCTGTTATTTTAAATGTTAAGAAATACCGTGATATGGTAAAAGTGAAAGTAATGTTAAAAATTTGTTATTCGTGTGACTGTAAAGACTAAATCATGGCGAATATGTGTTAAAGGTTGAATGATGTAGTTAGGCTCTCTGACGCTACACTTTAGAGTTAGCCACTTTTAGAATAGTACCTCAGGGTTTAGAGTTGAAATTAGGGTGTGTTAAGAGGTCTCGTTATGTTGAATTTTAACACGTTAGTGTTTTGATTGTAGGATGAAGTGTGGCCCACGTAGACAGAAACACATTCGTGTTTGGTGTTCTTTTACAACACATGTCAGAGAGCACGGGGAGAGATAATTAAAATAGTCAGGAATGAAATAAGAATGTTAAGAGCAGTATAATTGTATATGTTACTTGCCATGTCATTGTGTAACATTTCATTAAACTAGTTTTCCTTCCAGATCTCTGGAAGGAACCAGAATTGAATAAAAGCTCCTGGTTAGATGCAGTACAGATGAAAAAAAGATTGTTGTATATCCAAGGAGCTGCTATTGTAACAAATTTATTTCTTTTAAATTTCTAGTTTCTAGCGAAGTTATGTTTGTAAAAGGTTGGCCTCGCGTTAGATTCTAGAGCTAAAAGTTTTCAACAAGGTCGTTTTAGACCTCAGTTTCAAACTAATTAACTCTGGCGGGAAGTATGTAAGGATCTTAAGTTTTACTAACGTTTATTTTATTTTAAATCTTTACTATCACTTTTAATTAATCTTTTCTACTTTCTTTACACTAATCTTTTCTACTTCCGGCCAGAATTATAAGCGTGAAGGATTTTATGCAAAGTTTGTCTGGCAAACGCCAAGTATTTAAGTTGTGGCCTTTTGCCAAGCGAGAGAGAGGAAGCAGTAAGTTAACGCAGGTCGCTTACCTTAGAAGTTACGCAGTTGCTGTTTGCCTTCCAGGCCAGAGGTTTTAATCCTCTTGATAAATTAAACGTATTGTAGTGTTCACAATCTCTGTGCTACATACGCTTCCTGTTATTATAAGGCCAATCTTCCACGTGTATCATTCTAGAGTTAAATTAGAGTTTAGTTTTATTTTTATACCTTTACGTTAGACCCCGCGTGGCGGGTCATTGTATTCCGAAGTACGGAAGTTATTGTATATAGAGAAAAATAAAGGGTTTTGTATACCCTTCGTCTGTATCCTGTCTACTTACCACAATTAGTGAACATAGCTTTAGTAAGCTCTCTGTTCCGAGTCAGGTCCTTGTATGTTCCCGAAGAAGGTTAGAAGGAACATTGAACCTGATAAAGTCAATAATTAACCATTATTAGTCCAAAGGGGTAATTTGAACAGAAGGACTATATTAATTTCGATTTGGCACTTTAAGTTGGTGCACTATAAGTTTCGGTCCACTTTTTAAATTGTTGCCACCAAATATTAGAACCTCTACTATATTTAAAGAAATTAAATATTGAAGAATCTGCATAAATGTATATATGTTTCTCGCACTGAGATAAAACAACAGTACCTAGAACCATCCAGGTTTGAATAACGTACGTTTCCACCCGAATATGGGCATCTGGAAGCCCAAATTTGGAATTTGTTTTAATATCTATTTCATATTTTGTAAAACGTTAACGAATATTTGATTAACAAGTTCAGCTATTTCAAAGGAAGCAATGGCAACACCGTACGGAAAAAAAATCTTTATCTCAAGCGCGCGAAACTGTGTAGCGAAAATTCTATAGATATGCTCATTTTAAAATTATTTTGCGATATTGCTGTTGAACTGAATTTTATGGTTTAAGGGCGGAGAACATGATATTTAATAAATAAAGGTAACACACAAAATGTTATAAAAGAGTCTTTTTTCTCGTAATTTAAAATGTGAAACTTTTCAAATTAAAAAAAAATTAATTTAATCCTATTTTTTGTAAGTATATTAAATAAAAATTTGTAAATTCAGTAAAAAAATGTTTTATCCAAAATTGCAGACACGTATTAATATTTTACTTTATTTATTTATTCATATATTCTTCTTTTAATTTAGAATTCTCAAAAATATTTGCTTAGGCAGAAAGCCTGGTATTATGATAGCCAAAGAAAATTTGCACCAAATAGAAATCATTAGGACATCTCTGGCCTTGCAATCGATTATAGTTTATCAGTTGAGTAGTATTTTTCCATGCAGTAAATTGTGTTCCACGCACACTTCCATGCACTTTGTGGGGTGGCCAGCTTCGGTAAATTTTTTATTGAATTTTCAAAATGGTTACCACCTACCAACTACAGTCTTGAAATGCAATAAAATAAGTTCTTGAAATTTTTTTCTACCTACTATAATTTCGAAATTACAGTAACTGGCAATAAGACAGACGGTATTAAACCAACGCATTTTATTAAGAAATAGTCGCTACGTGGCCAGCCTTCGTTTGGCTTTTAAATGTACCGGAAAAATGCCGAAAGGGAACACCAAACATTAAATGTAAAAACTGCACAGAATTTTTTTTCTGCATAACAACAAAAACAAAAAAATTATTGAACCAAATTTCAATAAAAATGTATTACATATATTCTGTCAGTCAACATCACCATTTCAGATACAACTGAAGTTATAGCTTATAGAGTCTCTCTTTTGTTCCACATACACTAGAATAGACCCTATAATACCTGGCAAATTCTCTCATAGGCGTGAATAAAATTACCGACTCAGACAAAGGGTAAAAATAACCCTTTATTAATTCAAAATACTTATCTGAAAGGCACGGTCTTCGTGCGTTACAAAAGCACCGTCAACTTGTGATGAAAACTTAAACGTAGAATATAGTTTAAGTCAAACGCAAAGTAAAGTAGTGCGAGATAGTACTTAAGTTACAGCTAAGAGGTGGACACACAAGACACTTTTTTTTGGGGGGGGAATGAAGACGTCTTTCTAGTTCTGGAAGCAAGCATGTGGATTGGACTTGATCGGCGCCCAATTTCCATTTGTTCCCTTCCTTAGGGTCATCCTGAATATGAGAGCTCATCCTAGTTCGAAATATTTATTTATATATTTAGTATAATATATTTCGAAATTTTATTTCATCTTTCTCCATAGGCGAAGCTGTGGGGTAGAAGATGTGATACCAAAAAAGAGAAGAAATCTGCATTCACTGAAAATCCAAGCATGTGAAAATTCTACTAGTACATATAACAGTCTAAATTTAATATATTTTATAGCCTAATTTATAGCGTCAAAAGTCAAGTGTTTCCAGGTAACTATTTTAGCGAGGTCTATAAAAATTCAAGCTATTCAATGATTATTAATTAATAAACTTACCAGAATCTATGTCCGTTATTTCTTCTCTGTTGTTACGAATTTTGTATTTAGAAAGGTAATTTTAGTAGAATTATAAGTAAAATTGTTGAATTTTTCTGTGTAATGTAGTGCGAGATAAATTTTAAGAGAAAGCTGTGCCGAAAAAATTAGAATACAGGGGCAAGTGCATTTAATATTGGGTATCTCAGAAATTTGGCGCAAAATCGCCAAGCTGACAAATACTACGCGACTTTCGTCGCCAAATTTAGCGACCATTTGCCGGCATTTTTGTCCGGTCCCCGTATCACCGCCACTGTAAAAAAAAATCTGTAAGGTTACTAAGAAAACTCATGGAAACTGGGATGCCATGGGTTATTTGAGTAACAGCAACAGGTGTTTTCTTTGTAACTTTACAAGAGTTTTGCCTGTAATGGTTACAGATCTTTTTCTTGTAATATCACAGCATATAGTTATGTAAGTAGAACATATTTTTCTCATGTAAAATCCCAAACGATATATCTGTAATGGTTACAGATTATTTGCATGTAATATTACAGCAAATAATTATGTAAAAAGAACATGTTTTTCTCATGTAAAATCCCAAACGATATATCTGTAATGTTTGCAGATTATTTGCGTGTAATACTACATCAAATAATTATGTAAAAAGAACATGTTTTTCTCATGTAAGATCTCAACAGATATATCTGTAACCGTTACAGGTTATTTGCTTGTATTATTACAGCACGTTATTATGTGAGTAGAAGATACTTTTCTTACGTAAAATTCCAATGGTTGTATCTGTAAAGGTTTCAGATTATTTCCTTCTAATATCTAATTAAGTAATTATATGTGTGTAGAATATATTTTTCATAGATGAAATACTAAAGGATATGTGTATAAAAGTAATAGATTTTTGGTCTAAAATAATGCTTATTATAATAAAATGCATTGAAATGCATATAAAGCAATGATATCTGTAGGTATATATATCATTTTGATTAATAATCGATTTGAGCTTAATTTGATAATTAAGTTCAAATTGATATGCTACTCCTTACATTAAATTACATGTATATCCTTTACATAAAATAATGGAAAGTCATCTGGAATTTATATTTGGCCTGTAAAATAGCTGAAAAAAAAACAGTATACTTTATTTGCATGTTTTAGTGTCAATTATTAAGATATGTTCTAGAACTTTCTTTTTAGTAATTTTAGCTAAAATAGACACATGTTCCTTTAGATTTAACTTATATGAGTAAACGTGTTGCATGTTGATATGATCATATTATTACAATAAAAGACATTTTGTGAAATATTTCTATGAAGAACTCAGAATAGCTGTTCTTCATGTTTCAAAAATATTATATTCTCTCCTTCTAAAAAATGACATTTTCAGTAAATTAAAGAATTCAACATAGCAATGAACTTTATTTTGTTACTACAAGGAATTCAAAATTTTGTTCATAAGCTTGAATTACAACGTCCATCTAACCTTTTTATTCTTATCTGCACTCAGTGTTTGACAACAGTCTGCTATTGTTTGAAATAATAGATGGCAACTGCATAACGTTTCTACCCTACCTTCAAATAATTTCCTTTGAATTAACAGATAGAAGTCTTTCATTAAAAACCTAATATCATGCTTTTTGAATAAGCATAAAACTTCACCAACTGACCTTTATTTTTAAAGCCTTGCTTCCATTAAAATTCTTGATGCTTAATACAATTATGCCTTTAACAAATTTGTTTCAAAAATTAATACTTCAGTTTAGCTTAAAATTTAATGTATTTTAATTTTACCTATAATTTTTTTACAAACGTGATATGTAATAAAACTCTAAGCTTAATAATTACCATTTAGAAAATGATACTAAAATGTATTCTTAGTTATTAGAAATTTCGAGATTTGCATACAAAATTGTGAAATATACATGTGACAACAGAAAACAAACTTTATGCTCTCTCTCTATATATATATATTACAGCATGTTAATTAAGAAGTTTATTGAATTTATAATTTTATTGTGAAACATTATGAAGCAAATAACATGCTAATTAAAATACAGAAGTAAAAATAATTTATTACTTAATTCATAAACTTTACATAAAACCTTAAAAAAAGAATTAATTAAAAAATAACACAATATAACATTGCATAAAAATTCGTTTCGACTGCTTGGAAAAAATGAATGGTTTTCCCCCTTCTTTGTAAACCATGTCTCCTAAATAAAGAAAAAAACATTTCTTTTAAAATCCTAATCATGCTCTTAAAAAGCTTATAAAAATTATTTTAATAGATGTTTTAAACATGTGCTTATATAACACTTTTAATCATATTTCTTTATAATATCTTAAGTAATCAGGAACAGCTTAAATACTTTAAAAAATTGCATTACAGTGAACCGTCTCATTACTACAAGCTACCTCAGTCAATCACTTTTTTAATTTAACCAGCATTCCTCATAAAATAACTAATTAGTAAACATAACTTCTCTAAGATGCCCAATATCATTAAAGATCAAAATCTTCAGGAATCACGCATAGCTAGCTTAGAGAAGGTTCATTGTACAAAAACAGCCAATATGCAAGTCTTTCATAAATGAAGCCACCATAGTTATTAAATATAATATACAGTATACTTATATTCAGAATTCAGAATTCAGAACTTGAATAAATTTCTCGAACTGTTTTAGCATTCGAAAAATATTATATTTATTACTTTAAATTTCTAAAACAATATTACATATTGGTCCAAATGAATCACTGGGACTCGGACAACATTTTCCCCAAGCTTTCTTTTAGCAACAGGATTCTGAAATTGTTTTAATGATTTAGGTAATGTTTGTCTTCCTTAAGGCGCTCACAAAACAAGTTACCCTAAATTTTTTTCGTCTGCATAGTGGTCGTTTTCATCTTACTAACTGATTTGCTAGTGGATTTTGGGTGCATGGCCTATTATTTATGAAACAATAATAGTGACAGCTTCAAGAAAATGGGGATATCTAATGCTCTTGATGCTATATTCCCACTTATTTTTGCTAATTTTATCTTCCGCAAATTGAGAGGGAAAAATTAAACGAATAATCTAATTTCCAAAGGACACAGTTACAGTAGGAATATAACAAATGAAAAGTAATCATGTATAAACTACTACTATCACAATATTATTTCTTTAAAAGAAACCTCTATTTCAATAAGAATACACATAATTGCAACATCTAATAAGTTATCTCATTTCTTTATAATCTGAATTTCTCTCATTCTCATTGTTGTTCTTGCAATTCCTTAAGCCTCAGATCATACATAAATAATTAGAGAAGATGAATATGCAGCTGATATGGCAAAATTGCACAGTGAATGGCAGTTGGTATTTCCTTTCACTATCATAGATCATTTTTTGTATTAGGCTGACATAATATTCAACAGTTAGAAGAGAAAGATTCAACGGGGCCTTTAGTGTACAAAAGTTTGCCTTTGTTAGTATGACGAAAACAATCAGTATGTCGATAAATCCATTTTAAAATCTTGGGATATTCATTTTCTAAATGCATTAAAAGGGGGAAAATTATGCAAATATTTTTTTTAATTTTCAAAATCTGGTTCTAAAGCTGGGTGGGATGGAATATGCAATGCAATCCGGTAATTCTGAAGATCATTGCTCGTGGTAGTACAAACTGAGTGGTGATTACATGCTGTAGAAGACGGCACAAATTGCAGTTCCAGATGCATTAAATGCTTTGAGGTCTAGGGAATAGCATTGGGCAATAATAAGAATGAAATTCAAGGTATAGGGAAGTAGGAATGAAGATTATTATTATCAGATACTGAAATGTTAATGTTACTAAACATTCTTATTGGAATGTAGGTTTGGGCCCACCAGCGGCCGAGCGGTAAAGTCGCTGAACACTGGTAGTTCGGTCCGAGGTTCGAATCTCGCGAACGGGCTGGCTGCATGGGTGTTTTCGTGGTTTTCCCCATGTGTAACGTGTATACGAGCCAGTTTCCCTTAGAAAGTCCTCCACGAAGGCATCCCTCCTCTTAGGCAGATAGCCCTCGAGGCTTTGCCATAATCACACACACACACACACTGGAATGTAGGTTTCTTTTATATAATAATACTATGATAGTTACCAGTAGTTCATTCATGAATATTTTTGATTGGTTATGGTCTTACTGTAATCACATCCTTCAAAATCAAATTATTGCTTAATTTCCTCCTTGATTTTCATACTATAATATTAGTAAAAAGGAGGAAAAAAGTCTGCAAGTAAACATAACTCCTCTCTATATATCATTATGTCGATAAATCCATTTTAAAATCTTGGGATATTCATTTCCTAAATGCATTAAAAGGGGGATAATTATGCAAATATTTTTTTTTTTTTAAATTTTCGTGGGCAACTAAGCAAAACAAATGTGACTTTTTCTTCTTTAAAAAATTTGTGTTAATAAATAGTATGAGAATTAAGTTCATTTTAAAGACTTATGACACATGAAATATACATGATCAAAATAAATTAGAAAATTAAGTTCAAATAAATTTTAAGCTAAATTACTTGTTTAAGTTGCAATACTTCAGTTTGATCTATAATCCGGACCTCAAAGCTACAAACTTTCTGCGCATGCGTCGCGTTGAGGCATGCGCGTAAGACCTTTACGGCTGCGAATATGCTTGTGCGCATAATACGTTTACACATGTGCGTTTAATGTATAACGGACGGTATAAGCTAAGCTAAAATTATCTAATTCAGTTAATGTTACAGATTGCGTTGTTCCTTAATCTTCGAACTGGATCCGGCTTATTATTTTTTGAAGACTGTTAGAGCAATTTTATAAAAGTAAGCTTGAACTTTCAATTATGTCAAATAGAATTTCCGATATATATTTACTAATATGTAAAGGATCTATAAAGCGAAAGTATGTTTCGAAGTCCATTAAACAAAAAGTGGAATTGCTGCAAAAAAATGGATAAAGGCATAATCCTTTGTTTATCTAACCATTCAGAAATCTGCTGTTTATCAATTTCACGCTACTCTGCGGCGGGGGGGGGGGAAACGCCGCGGCGCGCAATGTATTGGATGTTCATCTGTCAGCAATCCTTATCTTCAGGGCAGATGTTTTTATTTTATTTGGCTTATAATTCCTTACTAAATGTAGTATTTCATCTCGATGTACTCCGTCTTGTTTATGATTTAAATCAAATTCCTCGTCAATATAATTCGCTTCTGATAGTGAAGAAAGTGATACAGAGGTTATTGAAAACGAAAAAATTTCGATTGACAAATTAGTCGGCATTCTCGACACAGCAATTATAGGACTTCAACAGCGGAACTTTGTAACTGAAGAAGAAATTATGGCTGTTTATAGAATTAAAGAGAAAGTATTATCACATAAAACGAAGCAACTTAAACAACTTACATTGAAAGAAATGTTTAATAAAGTAAAGAAATAAATATTAAGCTTTTTTTTGATACCCTTTAGATCATAATTGTTCTTTATTTCATAAATTACGGTTTCATATTTTTAATTTTATAATTTCTGAATGCCATCTTACCAGATTTAAACTGATGATCTGTAATCCGGAAAAATCGATAATCCGGAATCGCCGAAGTCCCGACGAGTCCGGATTCACGACTTTTGACTGTACTAAGAAAACCAAACATCATATTCCCATTCTGCACAGTATAAAAATTCTTCTGCAAAACTGCAAAAATTACCAACACTTTGGCTTATTTGATAACTTTCAAATTCACCCCTTTGTTTGCAATTAGAATTTATATCTTTAATTTTCCACAGAAATTTGTTTTTGATTTTAAAAAATTTCACTGACACAACTTCATTCACTTCAGCATATATTAATAGATGCAGAAGGTTTTTGTACCTTACATAATTTTAAATCTTATGTAACCTAACGTAATTAATAACAAAATCAAAACGTAGATCAGAAACTGCATAAAATTTAATAAATAATTTCTACTAGTGTCACACGAAATGCTATGAAATTAATCAATAAAATGAGATAAAATATATAGAATTAATATTCCACATGTGTGAAGCTGGAAGTTTTACGTTAAATACTTTTTTTTAAATTAAGTATTTTTAAAAATGACCCCTTAGAGCATGGGACCTTTCGTAATTAGAACTTGCAAATCCACTTCGCTAGTCTTTCATAACATTGCTTTTCTTTTATTAACAAGAAATATTGCATTCAGTTATTTAATTTAAGATTTCCAAAAATAATGCTACTGAAAGGCATGAATACTTACTTAAATTTGAAATTAATTTAGTTGACTTAAAATAATATTTAAAAAAATAAATCTTCATATATACGTCTAACAATCAGACCTTATTAATTTTCTTTTATTTGAACAATATCTGAATTCTGCATTAGTTTGGACTAGTAAATCATTGGACAATTAAATACCAAGCTATAAGAGAACTAATGTAGTATACAAATGCACTGAATTTTATTTTCTGCATTAACTTTCAAAGAAAGTCAAATTTTCTGCATATTTTCATCATTTGGATTGATAGAATATGGCAAAGCATGCAAAGGCTATCAGTCTAAAGGGAAGTATATATTCATGAACGGCTTTGTAAGGAAAAGTAACTTGCATTTCCATTTATTCATGTGTGAGTATATATATATATATTTACAATTGTTAATGCTAAAATCAATGCTTCATTAAAAATTTATTATTATTTTATTTTTAATACTAACATACAGATACAGAATTGTTTTAAATTCCAATACACAATCATAATTTATTTTTAAGAAAACTTATTTTATAATTTATATATTATATTACATGAATAAGAGAAACATTTGTCAAGAAATATATTAAACTTGTATTAGCAGATTCATGCTATCCTAGTAACAAGACTATCATACTTCAAAACTGTATTAAAATTGGGCAAAACAAAATCAACATAAATTCTACATTAAATGTTTAAAAACTTATAAGTATGCAATGGTAGTTATATATACAATATAATAAATTTTGTAATTTATAAAATAGTAATGGAATATTTTTGGAAGTACAAAATTTTAGTTTTCTTTTATAACTAGTTTAACGAATTTTTAGAAATATATTTTAGGTCATTTCCATCTTTTCCCTATTGATATTGGTATATTAAAATATATGGAATAATTAAGTTGCATCTAATTAGTAAACCAAAACATTACGAAAAGTATGATGCGACATATTTTTAATCAATATAATTACTTCATTTTGGAATTATAACATATTCGTAAGAAATTAATACCATTAAAAAATAATATTATTACACTAACGAATAAACGAGATTCTCGACCGCATTGTTCAAGTTTTTGTAATTTTACTTCATAACACACTCGTATATAAACATATTAGATTGAATTATAAATCAAGTATAATTGATTAGGTAATCCTAGAAAAAGAATAAACTAAACCTAGTAAGCAAAAAAATATATACATTACATTCAGAATTCTAAATGTTTACATAAACTTTTCTCGCAAGGCCTGCCGGGAAAAAGATGTCAAACGTTCTTTGGTCAGACGATTGCAAACGAACGCTAACAACCACATTACCGTTTCAATTAAATACCACAACAGTGATTAAATTTTGGAATAATTAGTTATAAATAATACGGGCAATTTAAGGCGTAATTTATCGGATGCACAATGACAAAATACTACTATTAGATCTGCATTTGGAATAAATATTCTGCACTCTTTCAACTCATTAGACATTACGAACACTGATATTAATTAATCGCAAAGCTTAAACGTTTAAATACTTACTCACTACATATAACAGTGCAAAGTGCATGAGAATAATCTGCATAAAATGAACAAAAAATATTTCAAACGTAATTGTAAACATTTTCTTACTTACCTGCGCTATACAACCAACATGCATTCAGCCATGTTTTTTTCTGCAACTAGCTTTCAAACACTTTTCTTCTGATTGGCTGATTTCCAGTCAGTCTCGTGATTCTTCCGCGCGGCTACTGAAAAAGCTTAATATTATCTGTAATGTTACAGACAAATTAGCTGTACCAGCCACAGTTTGCTTTCAGCCTGTTACCATTACAGGAAATTCTTGTGTAACTTTTTGATTTCTGTAACTTTACAAAACTTTTGCCTGTAAAGAGCGAACTTTTTTTTTACAGTGCGTAATATGTACTGAAATTGAATAATTGTAATTAACCCTTATGTTAGCTCTAACCGTAATTCCAGCATCGTATTGCTCTCCAGTAATTTCGAGAAGCAGAAAGTCCTAGAAATAACTCGTCGCCGGTTGAAAACTATTTAAGGACGAAGAGAGAGCATCTGCGCTCAGTTGCTTAGTTATTGTTTTTGCGACTTGCTTAGTTCTGCGTGAACTGAGACATCCAAGTTAGCTTTTTCTTTAGATGCGCTTTGTATTGCGTTGCGTTCAACGTTCTTAATACAGTAAAATGTCTGTAATCCGGACATTCATTATCTGGAATGATCTATAATCCGGACCTCAAAGCCACAAACTTTTTTGTATGCTTTTGCGCATACGCGTTTAATGCTACGCATGCGCATGCTCATTTAGCACAAAAAACGAAGCAACTTAAATAACTTACATTGAAAGAAATGTTTAATAAAGTAAACAAGTAAATATTAAGCTTTTTCTTGTAAATTTTGATACCCTTTAGATCATAATTGCTGTTTATTTCATAAACTACGGTTTCATATTTTTAATTGTATAATTTCTGCATGCCATCTTACCAGATTTAAATTGATGATCTATAATCCGGAAAAAACCCTTAATCTGGAATCGCCGAAGTCCTGATGTGTCCGGATTACGGACCTTGTACTGTAGTTTGAAGTGTTGCTACTGATTATGCTGTATGATACTGTGAACACTTGTACGAATATTTAATATTTCAGTGGAAAAATCCTCAGTTCTCAAATATTTCTTTTCATAAAAATACATTTCATTAATCTATTATCGGACTTGTGCTTCAATCTATTACGAACTCGTAGGCATGCAAAGCTACTTATTTGTGGCTGATACTTATCTGGCATGTCATTGTCCCTGTTTCATCTGTTGTTATAGAAACTAATTTAAAATTTGATAATTACAAATTAGTCAGCAATCTTTTGAAAGATTTTAATGTGTCAACACCTCTAGCCCATTTTTTCAAAGAAATCAAAAGTAGCAATTCTTTTTTAGGCATACAGTTAAAAACAAAATGGGAATAAAAATAAGCAAAGGTGTGCTATCATTTCGTAAAGGTTATTTTACGTTTCTAACAGCTATTTTAATTTTTAAGCATGCTTGACTGTGTATTCTGGTTTTCCACCTACTATTCCCTACCAGAATTTGTTTTTAGAGTCGCGTTGCATGTAAATAAGGTAGAAAGAGTATTTACTGAAAGTACTTACTTCAGCAAAAGAGCTTAGGAGCCCTTAGCGACGCGTGTTTGCCGTTAGGCTACTTTGTTGTTTAAGGCTAAATTTTATTATGCTCGGCCGTACTGTACGTTCCTGCTAATATTAGCCGGTTGATTTAATTGCGAATCAATTACGTTAGATAATTTTGCACAGCTTCTGTTTAGTTTAGTTTAGCATTAGATTAGTTTCTTATTCTCTTATCTTGATTTAAAGCGCAATTAGAGGCGTTGCTGTAAGCCCGAGAAAGGGACCATCTGACATTTTAGTTTGAGATAATAAAGGTTGAGTTCAACCCCTTCTCTGGACTTTTCATTTTCACACTTGGACTCTACGATAAGTCACTACATAGTTCAACAAGGTTTCTACTCCGTTCAGCATAGACAAATTAGTTAGAAACATTACAACTTTATCTGTCGATTCATCAAATTCAAGAGGCAAAACAAGAATATCAGTTAATGTCTTTATATAATTATGCTCATATATTATCGTTTATTTTTCTCATCCGCCTTATCCAATGTTTTGAGACAACAGTAGAGTTTTAATTTAAGCGGTAAATTCAGATTTGTTCTTAAAATTATTAGCCGAAAGGAGAGTTACTTTAGAAGGACTATTAATTTCGTTTTGGCATTTTGCATCTATTCACTATAAACTGAAATCACGTTTTAAATTATTGCCACAAATTATTAATGCCCGGTGTTATATTTAAAGAAATTAAATAATGAAGAATCTGCATAAATGTATGTATATTTCTCGCACTATCATAAAATATCGATACCTAGAGCCATACAGTTTTGAGTAACGTACGTCTCCATCCGACTATGGGCATCTAAAAGAACGAATTTATTATTTATTTTATGATCTATTTCATATTTTGTAAAGCATTTTTGAGGTTTTGATTAAGAAACTCAACGATTTCAAAGCGAGTAATGACAACACTTTACCAGGGGGGGGGATTTATCTCCAGCGCGCGAGATTGTGTATCAGTAATTCTAAAGATATGCTGTTTTAAGTATTTTGCGATATTGCTGTTGAACTGAATTTTATATATTCAATCCAAAGAACATAATATTTAATAAATAAAGGTAACACTCGAAACGTTAAAAAGCGGCCCTTTGGGCGTAATATAAAATCTGAAAGTTTTCAGACATTTTTTTTCTTTATTATTATTAAAAAGTTAATCTGGTGCTTCTGAAAATGTTTCTTTTGTAAATTCCATATCAGAAAATGGTTTACGCATTATTTGCTAACGACGGTTACCGGAAGTTCGAATTTTAAAGTAGCAGATTTAGTAAGTAGTTCAAGATTTCATCTCTAGCTAAATGCTTGACAGGGAGTTTTGATAATTACCGTATCATCCAGGAATGGTAGCAGATTTTGTTGAACGTACAAATAAAATGTCTGTTTTCTTAAAAGTTTTCTCAGTTGCTTGACTAAAGATAGACCTTTTTAATTCTTATTTCTGTTATATATATTTCTAGAGCTTATTTCTGTCGTTTTAGACTTTTACTCGTATTTCTTTAATAAAGTTAGTAAAACTATTAGCGAATAAAAGTGTTTGTATAATAACACACACACAAACACACACACACACACACACACACATATATATATATATATATACACTCACTTCCAAAAGTTAATCACGGGGAGGAAAATGCTAATTTTAGGAAGCCACTCAGAATTGAAGAGGATGCAATTCGCTGCAGAGGTAGATGGAAGTATGCAAATATGTTAGGTAACAGCCAATCGCGCTTTCATGTCAAGAATATGCAAAAAAGGCAGTCTTATAAGAAGCAAGCTTTATGAAGGGTTACAGAAGTTGATTGTAAGTGCTGATAGAAGGTGTTTAAAACTTTCGTACAATTTGTTTTCAAGACATACGTGTTTCTATGACTTCCAGAAGACGAATGGAAGATTCTGAGCACTGGCGTGCTGTGGGGCGCATTGAAGCAGGACAGTCGATCACAGATGTTGCTCTTTTCTTCGGCGTTCATCATTCTGTAATTTCGCGTTTATGCAAACAATTCCAAACCACACCGACAATTGTCCGTAGGCCCGTAGCCGGTCGCCCAAGGGTTACAAGCCCGCGGAAGATCGATATATTGCTATTGTAGCCAAGCAGGATCGCAAAGCGACCTCCACACGTTTGACATCTATGGTTACGGCGTCCATTGGTAAAGCGATATCTGCAGCTACTGTACGTCGAAGATTACATATGAGTGGACTATAGGCCCGGGTACCTCTAGTTTGTGTTTCTCTATTTGTCCAATCAAGAAGGGCACGATTACAGTGGTGCCGGGAACATGTCAATTGGAATGAGTCTGACTGGTGCAATGTCATGTTCACTGATGAGACAAGATTCGCTCTGGAGCCAGATGACAAGCGTATAAGAATATGGTGAGCAACGAACTGATGAGAATGGGATACGTGAATAACGAACACGCAGTCAGTTCCAAAACATCACCGAACATCACGCATTCCGAGGCGCAAGCATTATGGTGTGGGCAGGGATTTCATTAGGATACCGCACCGACCTGCACATCTTTAAACGGGGTTCTTTGACGGCTGTCCTGTATCGAGATGAAGTCCTAGAACCCATTGTGACATTGTACACTGCAGCAGTTGGCCCTACTTTTGTTTTAATGAACGATAACACACCTTCCCATAGAGCTGACATCGTTGATGACTACCTGGAGAGTAAAGGGATTGCGCGTATGGCGTGGCCAGCATATTCTCCCGAACTTAATCCCAATGAAAATCTTTGGGATGCTCTCTGCCATGCTGTATCTTCACGTTTCCCACCTCCAGCTACTCTTATTGAGCTGAAAACTGCTTTACAAGAAGAATGGCGATTGCTTAATTCTGCGGTGGTTGACCACCTAATTGAAAGTATGGGCACAAGGTGCAAACATTGTATACAGAATCACATACCCTATTAATGTCTTTTTTTCATTTTATGCTGTTTATTTTCACTTTATATATAATTCTGTTTAAGTATCCAGTAATGTCATTATCTGATAACTTACAAAAATGTAATTGTTTTCATTTCTGTATATAATTATTGGTTTTCCTTCATGCATAAATATATATGCTACTTTTCGGCCGAATGTTGTGTCAATCAAAGCAGTAATTGGTGATTTTTTTGCATTTTACATCTTCGTGCTTAACTTTTGGAAGTGAGTTTATATATATTTGTATATAATGTGTATGTAAAATAAAAGTGCTTAGTAACTTCCGAAAAAATACCAAGGAAGTAAAGAAAAGTCATTTATTTAATTTAAAATTATCTTTGCCAAATTTATTTGCCGCATTTGCTAAAACGTCACCTTCAATACTGGCTCCAGAAAATAACGGAAATCGCCACCTTTCACAAATGGAAATTGCGGAACGGATGCCCTTTCAAAGGAAAGAAAGGATTAATGCGGAAATGTAACTCCAAAACCAATCGAAACTACAAACATGCAATGAAATATTCGAAAGAGGAAAGGAAGTCGGAGAAATGTGTTTGAGGGGAGGGGTGCGAGCCAAATATGTACCAATAAACTTCATTCTCTAAGCAAACTCCAAATAGCATTCCTGAAAAGGAAATTGTTCCTAGTTACTGATTTATAACCCACAATGTCTTCTTTTATGTTCTTGCTGCCTCTCTACCAGCTGTGACGAACGTAAGTATTTTGCCCCTTCAATTTCCGGAAACTTCATACTCGACCGGTAAATTCGGTCGAGGCGTTGTTCAAAAATTTCGGATGTCTCCGGAGGAATGTTTCACCTTGTATTGAAGGGAATTTGATGAATAATTCATGGTCCCACCTTCGCTCCCGAATAAAAATAAATATTTCTCAAGCAGGAAATGTTACGGGGCCTTTTATTTTACAAGCTGAAGTTTTTATAGAAGAGAAATATTTTTTACAGCAGAAAGAAAAAAGGAGCATTATCGATGTGAACTTTAATATGACGTGGAGTGTAATCATAGACTGACGTTAACAAAACGTTTATTAAAAAAAAGAAAATTTTTCAAAATTGCGAGGGTATGTGATACGAGTCCTTGTTTCCCAACTTACTTGGTAAGTTAATTTACTACAGAAAAGCATGCAAAGACTGTCTGCTTGAACAGCGAAGATATCATGAGAAACCTCTAAACACTCCACTGCTTTATAGATTGTGACTACATTGAGATTGAATACTAGGCATGTTTGTCTTAGAACGGATGTTTTCTTGGAAGGCAATACAAGTGAAATCCGGTTGTAAAGGGTAATCTGATAAGAACGATCGGATTTTAAAGTAAAATGACAATAATATTTAAAATGTTATCCCACTGTGCTACTAATTTCTATTTTTTTTGTTTAGTATGCTCTGTAATTTCATCATGGTTTAATGGATTGCCTGCTTCAAGAAGATTTGGTTTGTAGGGAGCATTTGGTTTGGAATGGATTTAATGCCTTCATCAAGAATATATGTTATTATCCATGAAAATTATTAAACTAAACGTTCTATTGTGAATAGACAGCAACAATACTGTTATGTGCTTGTTAGTCTTCGAATCGTTGAAACATTCGACAGGAATTTTAATCTTCTCGAGGTAAAAACACCGAATGCAAATCGAAATTCACGGAGTGCAAGTAGCATTGTTACTGTAAGAGAGAGTTCAGAGGACGTTAAAAATTTATCGATCTCTCATCATGGTCAAGAATTAGTGTTTAGACAAGCAAAAAGTTGCCGTACATTTCAAAAAGACCAAGATCTACATCGTATTGTTGTGTTAACCCTTAGCGAAGACCCGATTTTTTTAGTCCAAAGGGGCAGTTTGCCCTGAAGGAGTATTAATTTCGTTTTGGCTTTTTTTTATTGAAAACTTTAAAAGGCTGTATCACTTTTCAAATCGTTGCCTCCATATATTATCACCCTGTCTTATATTTGAAGAAATTAAATAATGAAGAATCTGCATAAGTGTATGTATGTTTCTCGTGTTGCGATAAAACAACGGTACCTAGAGCCATCCAAATTTGAATAACGTAATCCTCTATAGAATAGGGACATATGGAAGTCCTAATTTGAACTTGAAATTTGATTTATTATCGATTTCAGATTTTGTAACAATTCAACGAATTTTTGATTAACAAACTCAACGATTTCAAAGCGAGTCATGGCGACACTCTGCGGGGAAGTGGAACCCTTTTTATCTCCATCGCGCGGAACTGTGTATCGGAAATTCTAAAGATATCCTCCTTTCAAAATTATTTTGCGTTATTCCTGTTGAACTGAATTTTATGGTTTAAGTGCGAAGAACATAATATTTCATAAATATAGGTAACACACAAAATGTTTAAAAAACGCCCCTTCGGACGGAATTTAAAATCTGAAACCTTTCAGATTTTTACTAATGATTTTTTAATTTAATTTTTTTTTTCAAAATGACGCAGGAGATGCAGTCACACTGATTAGTGAGCGACAACAAGTAATGGTGAGTTTTTTCCTCACCAAAGTATTATAAGGTATTTTCTCTCTCCTTCTAGCATGCCTTCGGGAAGTGATGGTTAGGACACTCGGCGCGTATTCGAGAGGTCCAGGTTCGAGTCCTTGCGAGGGTACTGCACATCTTTCATGTCTCCCTGCTTCAAATTACGTAATGACTCTACTGTGGCGCCCGAACTAAAAACGTATTGTATGATGATTCTCCACCACCAGGATTTGGAGATTGGTTTCCCCTAATTTCCATTTGAAAGGTATTTTCTCCATCCTTCCAGGCTGCCTGCGTGGTGTAACGGCTAGCACATTCGGCGCGTATTCGAGAGGTTCACGTTCGAGTCCCGGACAGTGTCATTTTTCATGTACTCCTTCTTCAAAAATACCTAATGTCTCTACAGCATGAGGACACTGATTTGGAGCATATTTAGTTCTAGCGTGATGGTTCCACATGTCATACTGATAATTCCACTAGCTTTTGTAAAAATAAGTTTGGTGAAAAGATAATTTCACAAAATGTAATTATTAGTAGCCCTCCGATAGATATGATTTAACTCGATTGGATAACGTTTATGCAATTACACGAAATCAATAAAACGCCCTCTGCTGACACTATTTGTAACTAATTTGTTTTTGCGTGAAAGACATTCCCACCCCTTAAGTCTGCCACAAAAAATTTAATGATTTTATGATGACTGGTTTAACCTGTAGGCAGCTTTAAAGTAGGATTCTTTAATTCCAGACACCCTGTGTACTTCACTAGCATTAAGAAACAAAATGTTTGACTCCAATGCAACAAAATCTGACCGAGAAATTTAATGTCAAAATTTCGGATACCTAATTTAAACTTGCTTTGAAGATACAATATAGTTAAACATTAAATGAAACAAATCGTTGTTAATTATTTCCTCCGAAATAACATTGAATGATATTCTCATGTGATTTAGTGTGGAACATTTTTTAACTTACAATTGGTTTACGACAGCTCCGCCGAACACATGTAATTTATAAGTTTCAAATGGTGTAAAAGCATGCTATTAATACTGTCATGAAGACATTTTACTTTAGAATCATATATAACTGCTTATAAAATGAATACTATAATAAAATATATACAAATCTGAAAGCTTTCAGATTTTACATTACGCTCAAATGGGCATTTTTTAACGTTATGTGTGTTACTTATATTTATTTAATATCATATTCTTCGCACTTAATACATAAAATTCAGTTCAACAGCAGTATCGCAAAATACATTCAAAATGAGCATATCTTTTGAATTCTCGATACACAGTCTCGTGCGCTGGAGATAATTTTTTCCCGTGCAATGTTGCCATTGCTGGATTTAAAATCATTGAGTTTGTCAGAAATTGGTTGAAGGTTTACTCAACATGAAGTAGATAGTAAAACAAATTCCGGCTTCCAGATGCCCATAATCGAGTGGAAACGTACGTTATTCAAAATTAGATGGCTCTAGGTAGCGTTGTTTGATCACAATGCGAGAAACATACATATTCATGCACGATTCTTCATTATTTAATTTCTTCAAATATAATACAGGACTGTAACATTTGGTGGCAACAATTTGAAAAGTGAGCCGACATTTATACTGAATCAACGCAAAATCCCAAAACAAAATTAATTGTCCTTCTGGCTAACGCCCTTTGGGCTAATAACGGTTTAACTTTAAATTGATAGTAACTTTAAATTGAAATATTAATTTTAAATTGAAATATTAATTTTAAATTGAAATAATAACTTATATTGAAATATTTAAATTGAATATTTAAATTGAAGAGTTTGAATATTTAAATTGAAAAGTTTATTTATAACTTTAAAACTTTAAATTGAAATACCTCTTAAATATTTTGTATGGGAGTCAAATCTTTTGAGTTTTATTTTTCATAACGAGTATAATTTTTCATGAATATTTAAGTATCGAGATTGTAAGATCATATAAAAATTTAGATCTCGTAATTTTTACGAACTGATTTTTTAAAATAAAAAATGCCAGAAAATGAATATTTGCGCAAGTTAAAAACATTTTTGTTACTGGTAATATACGTCTACGATCAATTACAAAAGTAAGGATTTTTGTGGAAGCGGACATTCATTTGAAAAAGCACTAAGAGCAACTTCGTCAAGAATCAAATCGGGAATCCACTACCAAATGTTCAGCAGTTTTATCCATTAAGTTGCTGGTGGCTAATTCTGATGAGAATTCTCTGCTTCCAGTAAAAAACTGTTCTACCATTTGCAGAGAAAAATGTATTATACTTTCTGCCTACACTATCAAAACCTCTTCCACATTCTTTTTCTCTTGATTGCATCCTTAGACACAATTAATTGATGAAAAGTGGTATTGTACATACACATTCTGAAATTATTAAGGTGCAACTAAATGGCGCAAGGAAATTTTAGGATTATTCAAAATAGTTGCCTCCAACATTAATGCATTTTTAGGCTAATTTTCCAAGGATTAAAAGTTTCAAACTATCTGTTTCTTGGAACTGACGAAAAGTATGCATTTATAGGTTTATTATCTCATCTAGGAAAGGAAAATGATGGCCGAGTCAATTTTGTTTTAAATTAAGAAATAGATAAAAATAGCAGGGTCAAGAGAATATGGATGATATTTTATCACTTTGTAGTGTTCCTCACCATTTGTCTATGAAGGAACGTCAAGGTCTAGAGACATTAGGTTAATTCGAAGCAGGAAAGAGGAAAAATATGCAACCGCCTTCGCCGGGAATCGAACCACGGACCTCTGGAATTCCGGCCCAGCGTGCTATCGTTACACCGCGAAGGCACGCTAGGGAAGTAAGAGAAATACCTTATATACTCCCCTATTTTTAAAGGGCGACTAGGGTTTTAGGGGACCTAGTCGCCAAATCCTGGTTGCGGAGAATCATCATCCACAACTCTTTTAGTTCGGGCGCCACTTGTAGAGACATTAGGATTTTTCGGAAGCCAAAGAGATGAAAAATTAGCAACCGCCTTCGGGAATCGAACCACGGACCTCTGGAATAACGGCCCAGCGTGCTACCGTTACACCACGAAGGCACGCTAGGGAAGTGGGAAAAATACCTTATAAAGGAACCTATTGAATTACGTAGCGACTTATCGATGAGCTCAGAGCACCTAAGACGTAGACTGGAGAAGCGTTAAAAGAGAAGCGTTAAAATAAATATGAATAACAGTCGGCCCCTTTTCGGGCTTACAGGAAAGCCTCTACTCGGGCATTAACTAAGAATAAGGACTAAGAAACTAAATTACTAAAAACTAAACTAGATTTAGTCCAATCTAAAAACAATTATCTAACGTAGTTGGCCCTTAAACTAGCCCGCGAATATCAATAGACACGTATAATACGGCCGGGCGTAACAGCTTCAAGAATGTCTGAGCCAGAAGGCAAACAGGCTAAAAATTCGTAGCACTCTCTATCGAATCTAAAAACATTTCATTCAATGCGATTCTAAAAACTCATTCTTGTCCGAAGTTGTTAGTCGAAACAAGAAATGAGAGGAAAGGGTTTCAAAATTAAAATATGCCTTACAACTTTAACGTGTTTGTTCAAGGAATTCAACTGTCAATCTTGTTGAATGAGAAGGATATACATACTATCACGGGGAAGCAGGGGTTCCCTAGTTTCACTTCTTAACGATTTTCTGCGGAAAAATTTTGTTTCGAACTGATTAGCCGTATCATTAGCTTTAACAATCCCTCTAACGCGACGGCTTAAACAAGTGCAGTACTTCTGAAGACAATGCATTACTTTTTTCATGCTTGTTGTCTTCTCACCATTGTTGTAGTCGCATTCAAAGACCGATATTCTACTTTCTTGATGTACTGTACCGTCAAAAACGGTTTTATGCAGACTACGGGGGAAAAAAGTACAGCTCTATATATCCCGTTTTACTGGTCCAATTAATGAATTCAACTTGCGAGCGTTTTTTTACCATATTTCGATTTTTCGATTCAAATTATGCCTAGATATTCAATTTTGTAATTTTTGGTAATAAATTTACGGAGAAATTCAGAAATTTATCTTGGCACATTTTTTTTCCAATTTGAGCCAAGAATAATTCATTTAGCGAACTTCTTAATTTATAGCAACCTATTTTCCTTCGTGTTTTTTCATTGTCTAAGAGCGGAAGTCATCATTCATACTTTCAAATAATTTTAAGTGCGTAAACCACATTTTCGTTATTATCGCTTATAATAAATACGCAAAATTTCAAAACGCGCCTAAATGTAAATTTACTCAACATGTGTAATTCACAATTTGAGATTCAATATGTCTAATTCACAATGTTTACGACGGTTTCGATCAAATGGCAACGACGTTCACAGAGTGTCTTGTTCGGTATTTATGAAAAACGCCTCATCACATTCAGTTCTTGCATTCTCCTCGTAAAGACGATTGCCCAAATTGAGCAGCAAGGTATGTATAGAGCAAATGGAAAATGAAAACTCATTGAATAACATGAAATTTGAGGACACCCTGGACATACAAAATACAATATAGTGCTATTTTATAACATTTGAAACATAATAAACATTAATATATTTAAATTTAAAAGAAAACGATTTTAAAAATTAGTACTAAAAGTGTACCATAAATAAGTACTATTTTTGAGACATCCTGTACTGTTTTTGATGGGAAGTGTCGTAAATTGCGCAAGATGGTATCCCTTCGTTTTGCCAGATAGTCCTGATGGGCTTTGCTTTAATTTGATAACTATAAATCCAAAATCTAGGAAATCAAATATTGTTTCCTTTTTCAAAATGACAAATTTAATTGTTGTACTCGATAACCGTTATTTATTTTTGCGTCAGGCAAACGGTCCAAGAAGAGAATTTTTGGCCTTAGATCAAATCGGGAATATGATTTCTGCTGTAAATGTGTTACTACGTAGTTTCCAAAATAAAGTCATAGTCTTACAGTTTTTTAGACAACCTAAAAAACTGTAAGCAGAGGTTATAGAATAAGGAAAAAAGTTTATAATCTTATCATCGAAGGTATAATAGCGAACAAATGTCTCTTCTTTAAGTCTCATTACTGAAAGTCTTCTGGAAAGAGTCGAACGGTCAAAATAAAGTATAATTGTGCCAGCCTGTTAAAAGCTTTTGCATTAAATAAAGCTCCCAGTCCATTAGCGAAATCCTCGATTTGGAAATAAGCGCTCAAAAAGCTTCTATTTATTCTTCGCTGCAGTTGTTTTCAATAGAAAATGTGTTTCTTAATATAAATGTTCAATTTGTGAGCCTTTTCGTGCAAGTTCGCTTATTACGGTTTCCGTGATTTCCCTCAAAGACTGCATTTGAGTCTGTGATACTGTGATAGTCTGTGATACAATTTCAGATTCATAATTAAGTAAAGTTAATAACAAGAATAGTAAATAATAGTAGTAAGTTTATAAGGTATTTCACCCACATCTCGAGCGAGCCTTCGTGGTGTTACGGTAGCACGCTGGGCCGGTATTCCGGAGGTGCGTGGTTCGATTCCCGGCGAAGGCGGTTGCTAATTTTTCATCTCTCTGGCTTCCAAAAATCCTAATGTCTCTATAAGTTAACCCATTTACTTTTCTCTGTAATAATCCCTTACGAGAAGTAAGAGTCATTTTTACTCATTGGTCATTACTATTAATTACTTTATATTTTGTTAAATAAAGTAATAATATGATTTATAAAATTTTATTAACTAATTAAATATTATCAGTAGTCCAAAGGGGCTTTGTCCTTGAATGACTTTTATTTTAATTTTGTGATTTTGCGTCGATTCACTACGAACGGCGAATCACATTTCAAACTGTTGCCAGAAAGTATTAGCGCCCTGTGTTATATTTAAAGAAATTAAATAATGAAAAATCTGCATAAATGTATGTATATTTCTCGCATTGTGATGAACTTACTACTTAAAGCCATCCAGTTTTGAATGACGTAATCCTCCTACGAAGTGGAAGACCAAATTTGAAATCTGGAATTTGTTTTATTATCGAAACTCAAGGATTTCAAAGCAAGCAATTGCAAACTCTACGGGGGAAAAAACATTTTTATCTACAACGCCGTGAACTGTGTATGAGGAAACTCTAAAGATAGGCTCCTTTTAAAACTATTTTGCGATATTGCTGTTGAACTAAATTTTATGATTTAAGTGCGAAGAACGTGATATTTAGTAAATAAAGGTAACAGACAAAATGTTAAAAAAACGCCCCTTTGGAAGTAATTTAAAATCTGAAACACTTGTTTTTTATTATTTTATTTCTATTATTAATAAATAATGTAATAACTTCTTCTAATGTAATAACAAAGATAATTTTGTTATTACATTAGAAGAAGTACCCAATGCCAGTTAAGTTAGATTGAGAGTAAGGCATCTAACAACAGAGTGAACGATACCACTGTAATACTTCTCCAATAAAGATGCAAAAAATACGATTCGTAGTCTTACATTTACCAGTCTGATGTGATATAGAACCCACATAAATAATTTTAATAAACTCATTCTCTCTCATTATATCAGCAAGAATTGCACGCAGTGTGTAATGATTTTCGACTTTCGAATTAGATGGTAGTAAAAACTCAAGTCCCATCCAATATTTCACCTATATTCAACTTTAGTCGATTATATGTGGCAAAATATTTATCATAATTGATTAGAAATCAGTAATGTAAACAAACAAACACACAGAAAGATACTCTTCTTCATATGTATAGATTTTGTAAAACATAGACTAACAAACTCTGCGATCTGAAAGTGAGCAGTAGCAACACTTTTCGAAATAAAGCATTTTTATCTTTTTGTAATTTATATGTATGTTTTGCAGCCCTCATAATGAAGCTCATTCTTCATACTCGATTGAAAATCTGTAATCATGTTCAAATTATTCTATATCGGTCTCAAAATATAGTTGCATTTAATATTTTACTCAGATATGAATAATGTTCGGACACTTTAGATTTGTGCTAACACGTGTATTTTATTTTATACATCTTATGTATTTAACCATCATTACATTCGCTGAATATTTTATTTGAATCAAAGAAAAATTATTTTTAGGATAAAAATTACAATTTCTACGCAAAACCAAGCAATTTGGTCAACAAGCAACAAGGGACACACACGGTGCGCAAAACTGAAAATTTACTTTTGATCTCACTCTGCAAAAAGATACTGAAGGTGCAGAAACTGAATTCACCACTCTGCAAAGTTTCAAATTTAAACAAATATGGCTGCTATGGTAAAAACAAATTAGGCTTAGCCGCCCTTAAACAACTTTTAAATTGTTAATAATTCTACAACTGTTGTATGTAGATTAACTAAAGGCATAAAAGCCTTAACCAGAAAATAAGAAGAACATAATTCAGTCACTTTTAAAGCAAAAAATGGGCAATTTGCCAAGATATAAGAATAAAAAAATGAGAACACTGAGCCGAGTAACAGAGTGTGTGTATCTCTCTATATATTTATGCTTCTTTTGCATCTGATTGCAACCAGAAAAGGAAGTTGCACAACTGCATATTAAAGCAGACTTTTATGCAAAATTTCAACGATCTGAGGCTACTCGTTTTTGAGTTATGCGAGATGCATACATACATACGTACGTACAGACGCCACGAAGAAAATCTCTTTTGAATCCATTTTAAATCAGTTTTATAATCCGTTTGGAGAAAAAAAAGAGTGCTTTATTCTCTCGTTACGTACAGATGTCACGCCAAAACATCGTTAATTTGCATTCGATAGCGCTCAAAAATGGATATTTTCGTTGAAATATGATACCCGGAATTCTTCCTGATTACAGTACTTCTTTTATTTCTTAAAATGTAGTAAAAAGCTGAGTAACAGAGTGGGTATATACACACATGTAACTATGTACAAAATTTCAACGTTCTGAGGCTACTCTTTTTTGAGTTCTGCTAGTACATGCCTCCCAAAAAATCTCTTATGAATCCATTTTAAATGTTTTCTGCAACTTTTTTGGGAAAAGTAGTCCTTTATTCTTTTCTTACGTATAGATGTCACGCGAAAACATCATTAAATTGCATTCGACAGCGGACGAAATTTATATTTTCGTTGAAATACGGTACCCAAAAATGTTTGCGATTACAACATTTCCTTTACTTCTAAATAAAAAAAAAAAAAAAAATCTGAAATGTTTCAGATTTTAAATTACGTCCAAAGGGGCGTTTTTTTAACATTTTGTGTGTTACCTTTCTTTATTAAATATCATGTTCCTCGCACTTAAACCATAAGATCCAGTGCAACAGCAATATCGCAAAATAGTTTTAAAACGAGCATATCTTTAGAATTTCCGATACAGAGACTCACGCGCTGGAGATAAAAATGTTTTTTCTGCACAACGTTGCCATTGCTCGCTTTGAAATCCTTGAGTTTGTTAATCAAAAATTCGTCAAAATTTTAAAAAATAGGAAATTGATCATAAAACAAATTTCAAATTTCAAATTTGGTCTTCCACATGCTCATATTCGTTGGAGGATTACGTTATTCAAAATTCGATGACTCTATGTACCGTTGTTTTATCACAATACGAGAAATATACATACATTTATGCAGATTTTTCATTATTTAATTTCTTCAAATATAATGCAGGACTCTAACATTTTGTGGCAACAGTTTGAAAAGTGAACCGACATTTATGAGTCCGACGCAAAATTCCAAAACGAAACTAATAGTCCTTCGGGATTCAAATCCCTTTGGACTAAAAAAAAAAAAAAAGAATTTAGTGGTAAGAGACATTTATTTTAATGCCTTCTTACTTTTTTGTTGGAGAAGGAAATATATCTAACTGACAACTGTGAATAACATTATTAACATTTCTTTTAAACCACACTAAGTTAAAATCGAAAAAAATATTAAATTAGAGGACGTATACATCTCTGCGTATATATTTCTGCAGAGTGTAGTAAGTAATGTAGTAAAAATAATAAAGCTACTTGAATGTTTATTAGCATATTCAGGATTAATTTTACTCAACGCTACGATAATTCTCTAATACCTTTCGACAAACTACGCTGTTTCCAAAGCCGAAGCCATGCATCTTCTTGTGGCTGAAATAAAACCTTTCCGGGAAAATAACTTAATTTACCAAAATGTTTTCGAAAGATATTCTCATTCAGATAATTTAAAATTTCTTTCAAAAACCAGCTTCTCATACACGAACTTCTTTTTCTGCGAATAATATTTTTTTTTCAAAAATTAATCCCGAGTTTGGAAAGACATGACAGCGTAATTCGATGGATTAAAGGGAAAAGCGTACTTTCTTTATTTTACATACATAGTTTCAAATCTTTTCAAATTTATTTTTCTTATTAGTAAAACTAAAAATATTATGCGTGAAAGAGAAAAAAATATTTTACTAACGCCTTTAATTTTGCACTGCGGTCTTAAGCTGACTGCTATAGCATAAAAGAAAAATGTATAAGCAACACCGAAATGTATAAAAATTAACTTCTAAATTTCGGAATCGCGTTGACATTTTCCAAGCAGTTTCAGTTCTCAGCTTAAGTAATCTCAAAAATTAGTTTCGCTTCCCTTATTTTTATCCTGAACTTATTTGCCTTAATATTTAAAATTCCAAATCTTTTATGTAACAAGCAAAAGGAGATTTAAAATTACTATCATATCTAAAAAAAAAAAAAAAAATTCTGAAAACTATAGGAGATTTTTAAAAGAATAATAATATGAAAGGATTCGGATTTTAACGTTACACCGAAGCATTTGTTAAGGTTTTTAATGCCCTCTCTGAGCACCGCAGGTTATCAGTCTGCCCTGGACTTTCCGCTAGCGCTGCCCTGGGATTTCCGCTAACGTAATTTTTTTTTTTTTTTTGTCTTTTTAGCACTGTTATTACCCCATAGCACAAAACATCCTCAGGATTTCCTATTTAAGTCACAATATCCCGGGACATACTTAGGATGTCCTGAGTATGTTGATTCTCAGATGTCCTGAGGTATTCGTTATTTAACATCCTGAGGATGTCTTATTTAAGTCTCTATGTCCGGGGATATGAGAGGATGTCCTGAAGATGTTGAGTCTCAGATGTCCTGAGGACTTCACCAATTATACATATATAGACAAAACTAATTGAACAATAAAAATGGCAATAACAGTGTTACGAATTTCAGGAGAACTATATTTAAAATTGTTGTACTTCTCCATGAAATGCAGCGCGAGACAAATTTTAAGGGAGAGCTATACTGGAAACGTAAGAATTCAAGGACACGTGCATTCAACATTGAGTAAATGGTTATCTCAGTAATTTGTATTGAAATTGAATAAATGTAATTGACCACTATGTTAGCTGTAACCGTAATTCCACACTGTCTTTGCTTTCCAGAAATCTTGAAAAGCAGAAAGTGCTAGAAATATCTCACGCGTCCTGTTGAAAACTATTTCAGGTGCTTAGTTATTGTTGTTGTGAGTTGTTTAGTTCCTCGTGGACTGATATCCGAGTTAGCTTTCTCTTTTGATGCGAGTTGTTTTAGTCCCGCGTGAACTGAGATATCGAGCTTTCTCTTTAGATGCGCTTTGCATTGCGTTGTATTTAACGTTTTTAGTGGATTTAAGTATAACTACTGATTATACTGCGTGATATTGGGAACATTTGTACGAATATCTCTGAGGATGCCGAAGTTCTAATATATTTCTTTTGATAGGACTCTATTTTACTAACCTCTTAATTGGACTTGTGCATTTAGTCTATTACGAAGCCGTACACACGCAAAAATATGTTACAATGACATTTCAGGAAAAAAAAATCAAAATAAATAAGTCTTTTGAGTTCAAAGTAAATAAGATAAATAAATAAGACTTAATCTTTATTTAATATGCATTGTAATCTTCTTTGATTTACGCACATATATCATGACGTGTTTCCATGCTGGCAATAACTTTGCTAACCCGAGTTTGGAGAATTAAATTCCACTTTCCCAGCAATGCGGTCTTCAAGATATTTACGTTTTTAGGAGGGGAATGCTTCCGTGCAAGCGCTTTTCCAAGGTAGTTCATCAGGAGATACTGCAGACCACCACATTGGCTCAATGTCTTACATTCAAAGAATTCGTCAACGAGGTCTCCTCGATATGAACGAGCATTGTTGCCCATAAATTATTAAAAGCTGTAGTAAAGTCTTTAAAATACAGCAGAAGTCAGATACATTTGCACCTCTGAAAAATCTTACATAAGATTCTAAGATCGCATCACGATATCCCTAGACGATCATATATCCTCTCTTGAAAACGTGTAGGGACGTTTCAGTGTAATTTCTTTGTTTGAAATTATTTTAACTTCAAAAATTAACAAATCGCGACGAATGTCGGAGCAAATTTTGAATTTGAGATTCACAATAAAAGTAACGCCAACAACCGATTGCATTTCTTCGAAATTGTTTGTTAAAATTTCTCTCATTTTGTCGACTGCAAAATGAGAATTTTTATTCAACTAGAAAAGTTTGTTTTCCTCGTTGACATCGACATCATCCTTTCTCAGGGTAAATTTCATCCAATTTGTTTGATTTCTCGATTTTCGAACTCTATAGGCAGGAATGCGTGAATTGAATTTTATACGAAAAATAAAGATGCAGTATCGTTCTGAAGATCACTTTATTTTGAAATCCGAACTCGTTGAGCTGCGTTGCAAAGAGATCTGTGTTGACTTTTGGCATTAAAGGCTTTCGTTTCTTCACTTTTCGCTTCGGTGACAACTAAAGAGTGTTCCTGACGTTTTTGATTATTAACAAAGCCAGTTCTTGGAATTAATCCGATTATTCGATTCACTGTCAGAACTGCCTGCCTTTCCTTTGTTTTAAATTGGTTTCGAGATGTCATTTTTACGGTTCTTTGACTGTACCCTTTTTCAAAAGTTTCTAAGGCAGTAACAAGCCTGTTTTGACTATTATGACTATATCGATACGTTGTTCTTTATAAGGATGAATTTCGGAAGTTCACCTAAGTCTGTTCGAATGATATCGAAATCTTGTTTTATTAAATTCTGTAAATATTAAAACAGTGACTCCCAAAATTTTCTTGCATCCTTTGGTACTTACCTATTAGCCCGCCGACCTGGAGTTGTTGAAGTTTCCGCCAAAGTTGTGTCAACCATTTTTGAGGAATTATGAGGGAACGGGCGTCTCTTTATTTAATAAACAATCATTGTTCAATCTCCTTCATTTAATTCTTCCTCCAAGAGATTTGTCGATTTTTATTTATTTATTAACTAGCGGAAATACCCGATTCCAGTTACGCTAGATTGAAAGTAATGTGCATAATAACAGAGAGAACGATAACGCTCTAATCCTTCTCTAAAAACGATGGAAAAAGTAAGATTCGCCGTCATACATTTTTCAGTGTGATACGATCCGGAAACCACATGAAAATGTAGATACAAACATAAACTATTTCTCATTATATCAGCAACAATGACACGCTGCTAGCCGCAAAAGCTTTAATTCTGTTCAACATTTACACCTATATTCAATTTTAGTCGATTAAATATGACAAAAAATAGATTTATAATTGATCAGAAATCAATACCATGAAAAAATACAGAGATATTTTCTGAAAAAAATTTTTTAATTACAAACTATACGACTTGAAAGCGATCAGTATCATTTTTTTTTCGAAACAAAGCATTTTTATCTCCAACGCGCTAGACTGTGGCCATTCGGAAAAACGAGCGCGAAAATGAGAGTTTTCAGAGTTTTTAATTAATATCTCAGCTGATTAAAGTCGTAAGAAAATGGCAATAGTCGAAATGGCTTCCCACGAAGTTTTGAAATCGGGTATAATGTATTTAATGTTTCACAATGTTATTTTTTTTTCATTCTAAAACTTCGAAATTTGTACAACTTCAAAAATTTTTTATAACAAACTCTACGATTTGAAAGCGAGCAGTGGCATCACTTCTCTAAATAAAGCAGATTTTTATCTCCAACGCGCAAGACTGTTGCCACTCGGAAAAATGAAGGCGAAAAGAAGCGTTTTTAGAGTTTTTAATTAATATCTCTAATTTTTAGTAGTTTTTTTAAAGAGTGGACGCCGAGCTTCCCTAGGAACCAGAAACCAATTGTAGAAAGTTTGGTAACGATAGTTAAAGTAGGGACTGAGTTAATCGAGAACAGACAGACATTCTTCTATATATAAAGAAGACATATATATACGACATATATATATAAAGAAGAATATATATATTCTTTATATATATTCTTCTTTATGTATATATGTCGTAATAAAAGCAAGGAAATGAAAAGCCAAAACACTATCGATACGTAGTTATCCTATATTGAAGAGGTAAAAGGTATTTCTCCCACTTCCCTAGCGTGCCTTCGTGGTGCAGTGGTTCTGCACATTGAGCCGGGATTTCAGGGGTCCGTTGTTCGATTCCCAGAGAAGGCGGTTTCATATTTTTCCTCTTTTCTGCTTCCAAGTAACCTAATGACTCTACAAGTGACGCCCGAACTAAAAGGGTTGTGAATGATGATTCTCCGCACCCAGGATTTGGCGACTATGTCCCCTAAAACCCTAGTCCCCCTTTAAAAAGGGGGCTATATAAGGTATTTCTCCCACTTCCCTAGCGTGCCTTCGTGGTGTAGTGGTTCTGCACACTGAGCCGGTATTTCAGAGGTCTGTGGTTCGCTTCCCGGCGAAGGCGGTTGCATATCTTTCATCTTTTCTGCTTCCAATTAATCTAATGACTCTACAGAGGAAGTCTTCTGATTGCATCGTAAGCTAATGCGTTGACTTCGTAAATAAAAGTTGGCAGCCGAGGTGATTGTAATTGCATTTTTATTTCCAATTGACATTATGTGGCCACAGATCACTTGGCACCCTAATCGTGCCTGTTCAAAAGCATTTACATTATTGATATTATTGCAATAGGAAGCAGCGTAGCGAAACTGGATAGAAGGACAGCACAGAAAGTAGCTGAAGTGCATAGTTGTGAAAGATGGAAGTGCGCGAAGAGAAAGGTTTTGGTTTACAGTGGTAGTTTCAGTTCCCAATTATTGCGTCATCAGAGCTGCGCAGTCCATAGAGTGATCTAGAAATGACGCAATGCAGACAGTTATTGCGATTTTTAGAATAGAGAGGGAGAATTAATGTTTTACCGTTAGTTTAAATTATAATTTTGATTCACATATTTTTTATCTTACATATATATATATATATTGGTAGGTCTCTTGATTTTACCGGAAGGTATGTCCAGAACGTTATAACTTCAAACTTCCTGCAGATGTATTACTATTTTCTTGGCCATATTCAGCTCACCATATCGTCTGCACGAATACAGGTTTTTTAGATGATAGGTAGCCATAACTTTGAAAACATTTCATTGCTTGCTGTTCTTTAGAAAGCAGGTCACAAGTTGTAATAATTTTATTTTCAAAATGTAAGGAAAAAAAACAGAGCAACAGCAATTAATTTCATTTTCTTGTTCATAACAAAATGTGTTTCTCCTGAATCAACCGGACAAAAGCGTAGACTTTATGATTGTGTTGGATGCCAAGCTTACTCAAAATAAACAATTGCACGGTCACCGAGACAAAACATAACTACCCCCTCCCTTTTAAACGAATGGTGTTCTGCATTAAACCCTTTATATTTTTCTCTATGACACACAGTATCACAATATCTATAACAATACAAATAATTCACATAAATAGCATATCAGCAACAATTAGAATAAGTGTATGAACAAAAGATATTTATAAACGTTTTATTAGATTTATGTTATTATTATTATATTTTGTATTGCTATTATTACTAACTAAATAAATATAAACAAGTTTTCAGAAACAACATCACAGATTCTAATTGCACTAAAAGTCCAAATGTGATGGCTTAACTTATGTATTCATGGTTCTGGATAAATACTTTAAATTGCTTTATTTAATTCATAAATCAGCTCGTTAAAAATATTCAAGCTGTTTCTTATTTTCCGCAGTAAATTATTAACTTAATCAATTTCGCTTCCACTAAGGAAGAATACAGAAAAGCCAATAATGTTTGTTCGGTAAAACCTTTTTATTTGGGGACATGTCTCTTCAAAGACGTAAATTCTAAAACTTAACGTACCTATTTTTTCAATAAAGCTTGTTTTTGAATTTCCTCCTCCAATACAAACAATTCTTTTTACGTCATAATATCAAAATCAGATATAAGGCAGTTCAGCAGTTCTATGCGTCATGCTGGCTCATTCGGTTTTAAATCCTATTTTATTTATTTTATTACGGCACAAACTATTCGCCTAAGGGGAGTATTGCCTTCGTAGAGAGCTTTATATGGGAAACTGGCTCGTATACACGTTATGGGGTAAGTCATTAAAATGACCACGGAAACAGCTAGTTTACCGGGCTTCAAACTCCGAAGTGAACTACTAGTGTTCAACGACTTAACCTCTCGCTGCTAGAGACCTACCAGCGGCCGATCGCTAAAGAATAATATTAATTTCCTTTTGGCATTCGGTTCACTAAAGATATCGGTTCACTTTTTTTCAAATTGTCGCCACCAAATATTAGAGCCCTGCATTACATTTAAATAAATTAAATAATAAAGTATGCGCATGAATGTATGAATGTTTCTCCCATAGTGATAAAACAACGTTACCTAGAGCCATCTAATTTTGAATAACGTATGACTCCACCCGAATATGGGCGTCTGGAAGCCCAAATTTGGAATTTGTTTTATCATCGTGTTGTAACACTTTAACGAATTTTCGATTACTAAGCTCGATATAAAAAAAAGCAGTGACAACACTGTACGAAAGAAAAAAATCAGCGCACGAGACTGTGTATCGGAAATTCTAAAGATACGCTTATTTTTAAGTTATTCTGCAATATTGCTGTTGAATTGAATTTTATGGTTTAAGTGCAAATAACGTGATATTTAATAAATAAAGGTCACACACGAAACGTTAAAAAAAGTCCCTTTGGACGTAATATAAAATCTGAAAGCTTTCAGATTTTTTTTGTCCTTTCCTTTTATTTATTTATCTATTTTAATTTTTTATTACAGATGTTTTACGTTGTTTCTTAATTTATATTACAAATAATATACCATTTTCAGCTTTCAAGCCTTCATTTTTATCAACCTCATTTTTTTGCACCAGCATATAAATTCAAAATATTATGTGAAATATCTTCATAAACGACAGTTAAGCTAACAATTATGATTTCATAAAAGGATTATCTTGGTTCTAAAACTAAAACGAAACTTCTAAACGAAGATAATATTTATCATTAGAGAAACCATTTGCCGGTATAAACAACATAAATTTCAGTTATACATTTTATGAAGATTAATTTCGTGAAAGTAAATTTAGTTGAAGATTGGGCTTGATAAAAAATTGCCATTACTGAAATTTGAGGAGATGATAACGCAAAGATAGAGTCTTTAACACAGCGGAGAAGATATCGATCAGACAAGAAAGTCCGAAAGAATGAATCGGAAGTCAAAAGTAATCCTTTCTTCGTGATGGGATAAAGTACATCCGGGCGTAAGATAAAAGTAGATAAATAAAAGCAAAAGTTTGCTGAAAGATAATTTTATCTCATCACAGGAATTGGTAGTTTATAAAAAGGACCGACAATAAATTCGATTCAAGCTTGTTAGCTCATGATTTTAGGCACAGGAATTTGAATTAAAAGTTAATTTAAAAGTTTTACTTTCATTTTATTCTTGATTTCCATATCGAATAAAAAGTTTAATTTGCGAAAGCCCAAAAGAGAACTTTCAATAAATAATAAATTAAGTTTTAATGTTTAAGGAGTAATTAAATTTTAGGAGTCAATAAAGGAGTTTTTAGCACTTAGCTTAATGCAATGAATTTCCGAAAAATAAGAGCTTGAATAGGTTTTTATGGGTAAAATGCTATTTGTTCGAAAATAAGACCCTTCAAAAATTAAATCCCCTTACATTTTAGGATAAATTTGAAAACGTAACAATTGAGCAATTTATTTGTCTTATAATAATTTTGCGAAAGGAACCTAAATTTAAAATTGGGTGCAGGTAAATTTAGTCTGGTATAGAATAATAAAAGAAATTAATCGATTACGAGGGTGATCAGACTTACAGACTGTCTATCATAAGAAAAGCTCTCGCCAGTTAGTCTGCAGCTGTCTGTTGCCGTAGAAACGAGTGTTGACCCAGTTTCCTTAGGGGTGTCTTGAACATGAATGATAAACTCTTTTCCCCTCAGAAAACATTCGCCAAAAATAAAATAAAAATACAGCAACCCTTGGTTCGCCCCTATTTGAAATATACAAGCCCTGTTGCTTTAGTGACCGCCTCCCGGCAGACACTGTGGAGGGAGCTGTTCTTGTAGACAGGCAGTTACCCCTTCTTCAGGTGCCAAAGAAATATTTTCAGAATGGGTGCTTGATATTGTTACGAAATGTACAAGCGCTGTAAGATGGCCTCCCTGCAAAGCAGTTTTAGAGTTGCCATAAAATGGCAAAGGAATTCAGGGTTGCCATATTTGGAGAGAAATCGCCCCTTTGGGGACATTTCGCAACAAAACTGGCAATATGCCATGGACGGACGGAGAACCTCTGGAACGAATTCTTACCGGTTTAGCACAGAAAGTTTACTCGAACACAAGACGAAAGCTATATAAACCCTGATGGTCCGCAGTCAATTAGTGTGTGTGCCTCGTCTAGTGATAGTTGATAGTTGACGGGGGACGTGTGCACCATCCCTTTACCGTAATGGTTAATTGGCATATGCAACACGTCCACCTCTATCTTGAGCCAGATGGGCCACACAGGCGCCTCGCACCATACACCGAAACCCAGCGACCAAACCATCCAGGTGACAGTCCAAAAGACCAAAAAAGCCCCCAGAAGCATGTTCACACCAACCGCCCGGGCTTAGTATTTATTGAGTCAAAGTTCAACAAAAACATGGCCAGACAAGGGCTCAAAAAATAAAATAAATAGGTAAATAAAGGGTACATTTGTAGTTTTGACAAAGCATAAGATTACAAAAGTGCAAGTGCCAGTTTTGAATAAATACTATAATCACATAGACATAATTAGAACAAAACACATACAGACAGCGATAACAATAGAAAACGAAAGGAGTAAACACAACTACAAAACTACTACTAGAATACTTACAGACAGTACTACAAACTGATACAATGCTAAATATTACAAAACTGCTACTGCTACTATATACTAGGTTGATAATAATGCTGATAGTATGATATCGGTGATGTAATGATCTTAATACTGATGGTAGGTTCAATACAATAGTTAGTGTACAAAGCAAGGATACAATACATAAATACATTATGCAACTATATAAATACCAATACAAGGTAAAAAGTATACATTATACAACTATATATAAATATATATATACACATACATATATATATATATATACATATTTATATACATATATATATACACACATACACACATATACACATATACATACATATACAGATATATACCAATACAAGGTAAAATAATACTAATGATTCTGTACGAGATGCAAGACAAGATAGATAATTCAATATAAGATCAATAAGCCATATTGTTCAATACAATAGTTAATGCAAAGTTAATAAAACACTATTTATATTACTATACCAACTGTATATTTCCTATATTAGTACAATTTTATACAAGATGACGCATATCTATACGATGCTCACAATTTAGTATATATTACACAGTACTGTATTGCAGGGAACTTACAATTCATTTTATACAAGATGATATATATCTATACTATGCTCACAATTTAATGTATATATTATATAATACAGTACACAGTACAATATGATTTACAACTAATACGTAAGATAATGGATGCTATATCATTCAATTACAAAAGTAAATGCAAAATTAATGATACATTATTTATATTACGATATGAACTATACATTTCCTGTATTGCAGGGGACTTATAGTGCAATTTTATTATGTATACGATGCTCACAACATTGCAATTTCAAATAAGATGATACATGTCCATACGAAGCTCACAATTTAATATATATATTATACAATACGGTTATACGATATAATATGATGTACCGCAAATATGTAAGATATGTGATACAATATTTAAATTAACATGTTTACAGGGCAATGCTTTTAATATCAATACAATACTTAGTATACAAGACACAAAAACAATAGATACAATACAATACTAAGAGTAAATAAATAGAGTATGCGACAGTATATGCAATGTAGAAAAATACATATTGTCAAATAATCGGTAATAATTCTATGCAATATGCAATACAAGACATATGATACAGTATAAAATCAATAAGCTACGTCTATGACACTATTTATAATTTAATGGAATATTTAATGCAAAATGAGACCAAAATACTGCTTTAACTTTCATACAGTATTTTAACACAGTTGCTAGTTCAGTAAAATAATTAATACAATATTTACTTCAGTACGTATCTCAGGGTATAAAAAGAAGTGCATTATATATATTCTTAATAGTATGATGCCTATAAGACAATGTTCTTAATAACTAAAGCGAATTAAATGCAATACTTTGTACACAATACACTAGAGTAACACTTCAGCACAATACTGAGGATAAAAAGACATATTCTGCAACAGTATAAATATACCAATGCAATGTATAAAAATACCTATGATCAATTCAATATTAATAATTCTGTGCAATATGCAATACAATGCAACAATATAGTTATACCAATATAATGTATAAAAATACTTATGATCAATTCAATATTAATAATTCTGTACAATATGCAATACACGACATATAATTCAATATAAGATCAATAAACTAAATCTAAAATCTAAAGTCTAAAATTCTGCATGTAATTCAATAAAATAGTTAATGCCAAGTTGAATCAAGACTACTTATAACGTTATGATAATAATCCAGCTAATAATCCAGTTCCTGTATTGCAAAGAATTTAATTTACAGTTCCATACTAAAGCATACATAGCGATACGATGTTCATAATTTCAATATGTTGCATCACATATTCTTAGGGTAGAGCTTGTAACTCAACATAATATTACATAACTACCAACTCAATACAATAATTAATGCAAGAATTATAATAATAATTAAATTAAGTTAATAGACTAGTTAGAATATAATGCAGTACTTAGGGTGCAAATATTGTATATTGTAATTATAATGAAATATAATACAATTCTAATAGCTCGATACAATAGTTATTACAATATTTTTGATATATAACCAAAGAAAAAATAAAATACTTAATATGTAGCTTATAATTCAGTAAGATAATTCAGTAAGTAATACCATATAGTTTGAGATTGCGAGTATAATACTTATTGTGCAATATCTTATAGTGCATTTAAAATACAATACAATTTGTAATAATATTTGTAACAATACTGGGACTATTAAAAAAATAATATAGTTATAATATGTAAACAGACAAGAATGCAACTGGAGTGTATAAAAATACAATTGTATTATGAAAACACTATGTAAACAGACAAGAATGCAACTGGACTGTACAAGAATACAGTTGTATTATGAAAACAGGATAAAACCATTAACATTAGGCAACCTGACATAGATCAGATCCATAACTGTGGAGAATGTCCATAATTTTTGAGAGTTTTCTGATAAGGCACTTCTGCTTAATTAAAAATTTACTAAATGCTAGTTGATTATTCACAGGGAAAGGAATGTGAAATTCCTCCGTTAACGGGCATGTAGTAATATAATGTTCAGGTATGCCTAGAGTTCCGCAGACACAATATTCACTATTTGCAATTCCATGCTTGTAAAAGTAGCTTGGAAATGGACCATGCCCCGAGATACATCTTACTAGTTGATGATTTGTTATCTGACGACATTGATCCACATACGTAATATGATTCTACGTTCGTCGACCGGTTTCATCAGTATCCATTCTAGTTGCCATTGGGATATAACTTTTAAAAGAAGAGCTCGTTTTAAATGAGATGTTGGCCACTTAAGAATCACTTCTTCAGCCTCGGCATCGGTATTTTCGGCAGCTGATTTGGCTAACTTATCTGCCAAAGTATTACCGTGATCCCCAGCATGGCCCCTAGTCCAAGCTAGCGTGATGTTATTTCCCACTTGATTACGAAGTTCACATTGGATGTCCGAGATAAGCGAAGAAGAATGTCTGGGGTTTTGAATCGCTTGAAGCGACGAAAGACTATCAGTGATAATTATTGCCTCCGTAGCACCACTTGTTTTACAGTGTTGAACTGCTTTGAGGATGGCTAGGGCCTCCGCTTGAAATACACTATTATTTCCATGGAGATGACCCAGCCACTGATAAATTGACTGAACATTATGAAAGGCTACAAGGGCACAACCTGTCTGTTGATCTATTTTAGATCCATCAGTGTAATATTGAATGCTTGGGATAGGTGGCAGTGTTACGTCTTTAAGGAAAATCCGAACGCCTGTTCCTTGAAGGACTGGATGCACATCCAAATGTTGTGAGGGTTGTTCATAGTGCAATGGTGTGAAAAGTTCATCAAATAGGATGAAAGGTTTTTTCAAAACCTTGACGGATTGTATTGCTGCTTCCTGCAGAGTACGTAGATGAAGAGGGATCAGTCCCGCCATGACATTTAATGCATTGGATGAGGTGGTACGAAACGCCCTAGTTATCTGTAAGGCAAATTGACGCTGGAGACTTTGCAAGTGGCGCACTTTGCGACCCTGCATGGGTTCAGCCCATATAGCAGCCGCATAGGTGACCATTCTCTCGATAACGGTGAGATAAAGAACTTTTTGTATATAGGGACTAATTCCCCATCCACGACCCTGCATTTGACGCAATTTACATGCAATTATAACAGTTCGTCTCTTTAGTTCCAAAACATGCGGCATCCAGTTCACTTTCTCGTCAAAGATAACGCCGAGAAACTTGAGCTGCTTTGATAGGCATACGTGTACCATGAATGGTGATTCGAGGCCGTCGAACCAAAGATCCTCCTTTTTTAGGAATTAATAAAATTTGCGATTTTGGTTCGGAAACTGTTAATTTAATCCTAGAACATAAGTTATGAAAGAGATCACAGGTTTCAATAGAATTTCTTTGCAACTCTTCTCGATTTCGTCCTTGAATGATAAAAACTGTATCATCTGCATACGCATATACCCGGGTATTTGCTGGCCAGTTTGCGGCAATAACAGAATTAAATGTTATATTCCATAAATCAGGGCCAGCACAAGAACCCTGCGGACAGCCTCTGTTTTGTTGTCTTGTAATAATGCCATGATTAGTGGAGTAGATATTTTTTCTTTCCGACAAGTAACTTTGAAATGCAAGAAATAAATTCTGAGGACAATCAGCTTGTCGAAGTGCCTCCAGTATTGCAGGCCACCACAGTGAGTCAAAAGCATTCTTAAGATCTATACTGATGAAAGCACTCTGGTGACTATTGTTGCGATTACGATGTATATCTTCTGTAATTTTTTATAATACTTGTAGGGTAGACCTACCCGGTCTAAAGCCATATTGGTGATCACTTAAAAAGTGAATTTTGTGAAGATAATGTTTTAAACGGTGATAGTCAGTCACTGAGCGAGTGTATCGAAGTCTAGCGCCGAGTTGGTCGTCGAGTGCATCGAGAGAGTCTTTTAGTGCATCGCGAATCAGTGAATCGTCCAGTTTTGTCTTAGACTGTGCTGAGTTGAGAGCTATAAAATTGTGTATCGTCGAGTGCATGGCGTGGAGAGTTTCGAGAGTACGTGGAGTTCTGAGAACGACCAAGCAGAAATGGGAGCTGTACTCGGGTGCTTTGCAGTGAAGCTGTCTCCACCGTTATTGCCTGACAGTGGGAAGGCTGTGTCGCTGAAAGTGTCAGCGTGTTTATAATAGTTCGACGACTGTAAAATTGATTTTGGAGCTGTCCTGATTAATATTGGCTAAATAAAGTGTGTTTCGATACTTCATAAAGTGTCGTCGTTGTTCACTCCAAATCTACGAATCCCGTATGAACGTGAAGGAAGAAATTAACGTAACAACAGGTGTCAGAAAAGAAAAAAAAAAAAAAAAAAACGCAACAATATTAATTTTACTGGGAATACTGAACGAAGTGCGATATATCCGGCTTTTCAAATTCAGGCACATGACTGTTGAAGTATTCTTGACTATGAAATTCTGCCTAAGCAGAAGTGAAGTTTAATTACATGTTCCGCCACATACGTAGGGCTTTACACGGATTAACGCGTGACATCCGTATTATGGAGGAGGTGGTATGTAGCCAGTCAAAAAGCCCCCAGAGAAGAAACGTATGCATCTCGCTTGCTACAAGTCTTATGGCAACTTACTTCATGGACAAGTAACTTTTAAACTGAACTCTTTCTCTTGTCAAACAAGCGCTACATTAGCTTTCCGAGGTCATCATCTCAGGGCGCACGGAGCCACAAAGGGTGTGGTGGCTAGATGATGAATCGTCGTCTGATCATCATGTTACGCGCTCGGGTGGCTTGTACTACTACCCTCCGAGACAGCATAGGCTGCCTTTTTGGGCAGTAGGAATCGGTTTGTATATTTTATGCTTCCAGATTCGCAACTGTCTACGTGTAATATTAAGCCAGTATTTGCAACCAGAAGGGTATAGCTAAGAAATCGGAGGAATCGCAAAAAATGGGACTTGGACTAAATTAATTCGTTAGACTGTCTTCGTTTACATTTTCCAGCGTAACTCAGTTTACGTCTTAATGGGCTGGAGAGAGATTTTATACTTCTGAGCTGTGGTTCCCATAGAAGGATGCGAACTGATCTTAGTTAAAAGACGTCAAGGCACATTGCCGATGCAAGAGGCTAAATCGAAATACCTCAAAAATAGGTTTGTAATTAGCTGTAGTTATACAGGCTCTATATATTATAATTATTTAAACAATTTATTTAACATGTAAACAGTGCCATTATTTGTTATAAATGAAATGATTATTAAACTTACGCTTGCAAACAAACTTATTCCTCTAAATAGCCTCCTACAACAGAAAGAGTCCCTTTTTCGAGTAAACTTCAAAAGGCAGGAAAATCTGAAAGAACGAATCAGAAGAAAGATGGATTATACTACATTCGTTTCGTATCTATGAAATGCAGAGGGGGGGGAAAGATAAAAAGAAGATCTATTTCTCAATAAGTACCCCTTCGAATGCAGTCGGAAATTTTTTTTATTAAAATTAAAAGTAATGTAACATTTATATTAGAAAATGTTCCCAGATTTAAGTAAGATATTTCCGAAAGTTTGAGCTATCCTCATTATCATGCTGAATTTCCAATTATAATTTGTGAAAGATAATGCTAGATTATTTTACTAAAATATCTTGTTACGTACATTCGTTTTTAAGCTGAACTCATAATGAACTCAAACGCAGAGGGAATGTGGTCACAAGCAATATTGAAAATACATGAGCATTCGATTTTATAAATAAAAATAGCAAAACATACTTGGAAACGACATTCACTCTATGTAATACTTTGCAAATAAGTTTAAAATTACTGTGTTTCAAAACCTTTCATCATTCGCTATAATATTACGAGGTAAGGACGTGGGTCATAGATTATCGTTGAATCTTTGTGCTGCCACTCTGCAAAGGGTAAGATATTTATGTTTCAAATTTAATCAAAAAGCTCGATGCTATAAATTAGGTAAAACTGCAATATACAAATTAGTGGTGGTGCAATCAGAATACGTCATCTGCGAGGGGAAAAAAATTTCATGCTTGAGAGCAAGCCTGAAAATTTCGCTGTGATACTTATAAGGTATTTTTCCCGCTTTCATACATACCTTCGTAGTGTACTGGTCAGCACGCTCGGCGCGTGTTCGAAAGGTCCGTGGTTCGTTTCCCGGCGAGGGCATTGCTAATTTTTCATCTCTCCTGCTTCAAAAATATCTAATGTGTCTACATACTTAGATAAGAAATTTGGGATAGCCTATTCGTAACAATCACTTCCAGGCATTCTATGAGTTCTTCTGTGGTTCACATATTTTGACAACAATATAGAATAAAACTAATATAGAATAAGGAGAATAGCATACAGCCAAAAAAATAATATAGAAATTTCTTTTCAAACAATTCCTTTTATACCCCCCAAAAAATCTGGAAGATTTCTTTGAAAAATGAGGGTCTTAAAAAACTAAACATGATTAAAATATATGGACTGGTTGTGTTGAGCTGCCATCTACTATAAATAAAGAAGGTTCAGAGTAACCTATAAATCCTTTTTCATTCAATTTTTCTGTGTGTACAGAAGGAAATTTTTGGGCGTGTCCAGACCGGACATACTGTGCCGCAAAAGATTAAACCAGAATTTAAGTCTTGGCAAAATTTTACACAATTCACCTGGAAAAATAAGTCAAAAATAACTAATTCCCCAAGATTTCAATAAAAGTACCAGAATTTAACTAAATAGGGACTCTTTATTTTTGTGTAAAGCACAAGCAATAAAACGTATTTCAGCTAGTTTTACTGGTATGTAGTATACAAATTACTCCATTATCTACTTTATACCATATAATTTCATAAATTGTTATTTTTTCCTGTATCATATTAAGTTATTCTTTTCAAAATTTTTCCTCGTAGACCGATAGCCGTCTTATGGTTTATCATATTTAAAAAAATCTATACAAAATTTTCAAATTATTATTATTCCTTTCTTCAGCAGATCATAAGCTAGCCTTGTAGTTAAAAAATGACTTATGGTATTATTAGAAATGTTTTTTTTCCTGTTATCAATGTGACATTATTATAATTTTTGCTAATGCATAGATAGTAACATAGAATTTTAAAAGAAACTGGGAAACAACGCATTTTAATTTTCAAATATTTTTAATGGAAACATTTTCATTTACAATATAACATTAAGCTTCCTATTCTTTAAGAAAGTGTGAACGAGCCATCATCCATCAATGGTTAGTTTACAAGATCAAAGTTGGTGGCTGAAACCGTCTGAGAAAACACTTTTAAAGGGATTACCCATCAAGTCTGTAGGCGCCGAAGAAGTAAATAGGGCGCCCGCCAGAACGGAATTAAGCGATAAATAAGTTTACTTCTAGATCTTCCAAGATGTTGCGGAAAGATTGCTGAAGTGTCGCGAACTTGGAGACAAACTTCTCCCTCGACAGTGATCGATCACGTGTTTCCAAAAGGTCTTATCTTCCGCGTATTATTCAGTCACACGCTAAGCTCAGATATGAATGAGTAATAAAGGCCAGTACCTTTTCACTCCATAAACTTCATCAAATTTCCTCATTCTACACTGAATTCTCATGCTTATTTATATAAAACGGAGCATTTTCGAGAGAGAGATCTTAACACGTTGAGCGCGGCGCCGAATTTGCTGTCCTTTTCGTTCAGCCGGTAGCGACCTAAGCCGTAATTTTGTTTAGAATGTTTCAATATATTTCATTAAAACTAAATTTGATCACATTTCATTGAGACTATATTTATTTTTTAACTTTAATACTGTCGGTCCGGCGGACCGACGCCAGCCAAACGAAAATTCCAGCCCCGGTTCCCAGGGACCGGCACTGGCTATATCACACTTAAATATTGCTAATTTGCTCAATAAAAATATAACTAAGGAAGTTTAGATCAGTAAAATAAGATTTTTTTTCTTTTAAATCTCTTTAGTTGGTTTCAAATTTGCAAAAATTTCATATTTTTTTTAACTAAATTCGTAATTTTTTAAAAATAAGATCAGAGGGCAGTTACTTGTTCTTTTATTACTAGAAGCGCCCAACGATCTATTTATACATTACCATTATCCGAACTGCTAATTATTGTAATTGAGTAAAACTTCATAATTACTTTATTTATGATATATGAAATGTAATTTAAAAATATTTTTTTAAAAATTCTCATTTTAAAATAATTTGGGGGTTAACGAGTTAAAATACGATACATGTTTTAATTGAACAAAGGTATAATTTTGAGGACTATTACGATGACAGAGAATAAATTACCGATAAAATTCTAGTACTTAATTAAATTTATTCTTGTTTGTTAGTTAATTAATTTAGTTTATTTCTTTTTCAGGAAGAAAATGCAAAACTTGATTTATTTGATTCTGGCAAACTCCGGAGGTTGTCAGGTTAAGATAAAAGAAGCCTTCTCGAAGGGATTTATGACAAAAATTGGCTCGTATCCTTCTCACTTATGGGGACAACAGCGTAAACGCTTATGCATGCACCCTGTTCGCGTGGAACTGAACCCAGACCGAACTAGCAGTATTCAGCGACTTTACCTCTCAGACGTTGAGGGGAAAACGAAAGTAAAGTTAGGCCCGCGGTTTTAAATGAAGACAAAAACTACAATAGCTGAAAATGTTTGGATTCGATTTTTCAGTTTATGTTGAAATGAAAATCAAATCAACTGTTTACATGAAAGCATGAAAGTTTATAAGCATACTGTAAGATTACTGAACTAAAATCAGATAGAATAAAATAAATCAGTACAACTCCAATTATCCGAGATGGAAACGTAGTGTTGGACAATCAAGAATTTCAAACATTAAAAGGAGCAAACCTACAATTAAACTTGGCGTCACTGTTTGAAAACGAAGATAGAAGTTCTTCGAGAAAATCAATCAAGGCAGCAAGAAACAAAAATTTAGAAGATGGCGTTTTCAAGTGGCTTCTGCAGCAGCGTTCTATGGGAAATCCAATCTCTGGTCCAATTCTTTGTGAAAAAGCTAAGGTCCTAACTCAGAAGCTTGTTTGTTCATCTCTTAAAATAAGTAACGGCTGGATAAGAAATTTTAAATGCAGGCACGGTGTCCAACAAACAGCTTACTTTGACCTAGATGTTCAAGCAATGACTTGTAAGTACTGTACAGTACGCTACATAGCATGTATACGTAAAAGCGTTGTCTTTTCATTTTAATTTATTAATACCTCTTTTTCTTTAAAAATAGTTTTTTTCTCTCCCAATTTTCAACATACAGTACTTAAAGTAATTACTTAAAGTGCACGTAGACCCTTTCTTCGAAAAAAATCTAGTTATCCGGTTGGGGTCCGGTCCCTATTGATTCGGATAATTGGAGTTCTACTGTAACTTTACTTTACTCTTCTAATCAAAGTCGTCAAAGTATTAAATGAAAACAATTGTAGTAATGATAAAGGGGAAATGCAAATAAATGTTAATGCGTGATTTTCCGCATTAGATGCAAATATTCTTAATTATTCATTTTATATTTAAGAATAGCGTATAGCCACAAAGTCCTAGCATGCAGAAATACACATAGTTCGTTGTACACCATTTGTAAAATTATGACAGACCTTCTAACCGCCAAAGAAATATAAGCAAAAGAGGATGAATTTGCTGCGATGATAATTTCAGTTAAGTTACGGGAAAGATAATTTTCGTTTTATGGCTAGTGACAAATAATGAAAGGTATCTAAATGCGTAGCAAAAAAAGCATCCATTATACATTAAAAATATAAGTATTTACGACAATAAGCAGCTTAAAATATTACAAATTATTTCAAGCAAGATTTTCTTTCAAAGTTATTCAGAAGTATATGTATGTTGTTTTAAAATAGAGGAGATGAATCCGAACCGTATAAAGCTTTTCGAGAAACCTTAGCCGCTTACACAGGCCAACCGTCTAACACAGGGTCTGCCAACACAGGGACGTGTGGAAGATAAAAATATTTTGAGTTGGGTAGTGGAAACTCATTTATTCTAAATCGCTTGAATTTGTTGATTCAATACGTGAGACAAATATATCATGCCCTGACGAGTGGCAACACGCTTCTTTTATATAACTGAGTTTCCTGGTCAAATTTGAAACATAATTACCTCATGCTTTGCCGAGTGGCAACATAAGGCTTTTACGTCACTGAGGTTTTAATTAGAAATTTCTTAAATTCGCCCAAATATGAAATGAATAAACTGGAAATTTTAAATTCCAGCTTCAAGGTGCGCATCTTCGAGTGGAAGATAGCGTGTGTTCTAAATTTCGCGGTTCTATATGTCGCCGTAATTTCATTGTGTGACGCAAAGGCACAGGCACACGCACCCACAGACGAACACACACATACCGAATCTTTATTGTTTAATAGTATAGAAGATATAAGTTATTTCTCCCGCCTTCTTAGCAGAGCCTTTGTGATGTAACCGTCAGTGCACTCGACGCGTATTCGAAATGTCCGTGGTTCGAGTCCCGGCATTACACCTTTTTCATCTCGCCTGCTTTAAAAAAAATACCTAATGTCTCTACCATTGTAGAGACATTAGGTATATTTAGGCGCTCGAACTAAAAAAGTTGGTGAATGACAATTCTTCACCACCAGGATTTGGCGATTGGGTCCCCTAATCACAAGTCGCTCTTTAAAAGGGGCAGTGTATATGGTATCTCCCTCGTTCTTAGCATGCTTTCGTGGTGTAGTGGTCAGCATACTCGGCGAGTATTCGAGAGGTCTGTGGTTCGATTCGCGGCGAAGGCATTTCTCATTTTCATCTCTCCTACTTCGAAATAAGCTAATGTCTCTACAAAGATAACAAAAAGGAAAAAAATCGAATATTAAAAGCTTAAATTTTCTAATTAATACAAAATTTTAATCTGCACTTAATGAACAATAGATGTATCTTTATTTAAAACATATCAATAAAACCTAGTATACTGAATAAATAATGAAATTTCTTCAAAATTAAAGTTCTTTTTCGAACTTGAAAAAAAACGAATAAGGATTCAGATTTCTTACATTTTCCAAAATCTTTTAAAATCAGAGAAAATGCAGAGGAAAAGAAGAATTAGTTCATATACTAACGCAGGAAAAAGAAACTAAATATAGAATGTTAAATTTGCACCGGAAATTAAAATGTAGCCCTCAGAACTACCACATTATATCTACCACTTGTTGCTGATGACGTAGGTTCGCTGAAATTGTACCAACCATGTTATTCTTTTAATAAACATTTCTACTGGACTTCTCTGAAACAAATATATTAAAAAAAACTTTTAATTAAAACATTCACGAAATTTTCACTTTTAAAGAAGCGTTTAAGGTTTAGCGAGGCTTTTAACTTTAATATTTAACGCTAACGTTTACGAATGCTTTTAATTAAAGCGTTTAACGGTTTGCAGATTCGAATGTCAAAAATTAAGTGAAGATTTTACGTGGAGTTCGAATACTCCATCTCCATAAGAATTCCATTCGTCTCCATCTCTCTCATCGATGTTTATCGTTTTCATGCTTTATCACGTTTTATTCATTTCAGGTGTGTATTTTGAAAGATAATTTAAAAATCCTTGATAATTTGAATGACAAAACAGTATTAGCCACTTTATAAAGAAAGATGTGTCAACCTTCTCCTACTGGCAAGACTAGAGGAATAGACAGATTCACGGATAATGAATGCTGCGGTAGCATTAAATAAGTAATTAAAGATGGAAAATAAACTGCTCAACTGGAGAAATAGTTCATTGCCTTTAGAGGTTTTCAAAACTTTTCTTTCATCAACATCTTTTAAAAGAATGGGGTTGATCTTCATCACCCCACTTACAATATTTATGTATATTTTTCAACAATTTTTTTCTATACAGCTCAAATGATAATTATAATTAAAAATTTTAAAAAAAAGTATGAAAGGTTTCAGATTTTTTTCTAATCGCTCTTTCTTTCTTTTTATTGGTATTTTTTAATCAGTGGTATAGATTTTTATTATGACTATAAATTTCCCATGCGTATTCGACTATCGACTTTAATGATTAGTCCCGTTTAAAATTTCATCGAGCCCTTGTGGGTCAGTGTCGACGCCGTTGGGAACTCTAGAGATTAAATATTAAATAAACTTCCTGTAGATGAGTATTATTTATAATTTACAACACGCGCATCAAATTAAGATCCGAGAACGGCACGTGAAGTTAAAAATGATGGTTGGATATATTAATTTTCCGATCTCTTACTGTCTATCATCGATTTTCATTACTCTCTTCTGACACTTTGCAGTCAATCATTCTGAAATATATCACTCGGCAGAGTGCCCAAGGTATTGGGAATCTTCTTCCTCTTACAGGGAAGTGCCTGTATCATCGTCACCTTAAAAAGGAGGATCATACCCTCTCGAAGGCTATATTGATTCACCCCCTTCCAATACTGCGATCCCTTAAGTGTTCGGGGAAACTTCTCCACTCCCCATTTGAGTAAGACCACCGATTCATCTTCTGGGCCTTAATCAAAACCATCATTTTCACCTGAATCGGGACTTGGAGGGTAATACTGTCGTTTATTAGTCATGCTGGAAGCATACTTACCCTCCCTTCCTCTGTTCAAGGCGAAGAGATGGAAATAGAAAGCTTGGATTCGAGTGAACGGAAGTGTGGGTTGCGTTGCTGAGAGGGAAATCATCAAAGGGATGAAAGAAAGATCTGGAGAAAGTTATTCCGTTTGAAACTCAGCCTATGATCTCCAATTCCTGATAGGTAAAGGCATCTCATTCCTAACCGACAAACCAATTCGTCTTTCCTCGTTTGATATGAATAACGTGAATGTGAACCTCGAACATGAAGCTCGTATCAGATTGTTTATTTGTAGTTAGGAACTTTCGTTGATGTGAAGTTTGACCATAATCAGAGATCTGGTCTCAAACTGAAGCTAAAACTACATATACAGGAAGAAGTACGGTGAACAGGAGTAAATATCTTATGAAAGCTAGCGTTTATCTAATTAATAAGATTAATTGGTTTACCTGTAGCTCTTCATTTATTTCCTTTCTTCAGAGGTTATTGTTTATACTCGATAGACTGAATTTTCGAAGTACTCAGACAGAAGTGTTTGTGAATAAAGTACACTCTGCACAACAATAATAATAATCATAATAACAAATTAACAGGGAAGTCATGCCCTGTCCACATCAGATATTTTTCATATACTGTGCAAAATAAGATCTGAAAGATTTCAGATTTTATATTACGCCCAAAGGAGCTTTTTTTTAAACGTTTTGTGTGTTAGCTTTGTTTATTAAATATCATGTTCTTCGCGCTGAAATTATAAAATTCAATTCAACAGCAGTATAACAAAATAATTTAAAAAGAGAAAATATTTAGAATTTCCGACACACAGTCTCGCGTCCTGGAGATAAAAATGTTTCTTTATCCGTACAGTGTTGTCATTGGTGGCTTTGAAATCGTTGAGTTTCTTAGCAGAAAACTCGTAAATGCTTTACAAAATATGAAATAGATAATAAAAAAATTCCAGATTTGGACTTCCAAATGCCCATATTCAGGTGGAGACGTAAGTTATTCAAAATTGGATGGCTATAGGTAAGCATTAAGCACATACTCCATAAATGTACTTAGAGTGAAAGTACGTAATAAGGTGCTAAAGCTAGCAATTGGTGCTATTAATTTGATGATGCGAAAGAATATTAATACGACAATACAGCAATGATTAATATAGGTAATGTTCAATGCAGTAACATTTTTACTAGAACCTATATATACAAATACAAGGTGCATAATTAACATTGAGTATAGAATCATTGGGTGCATTATACATATACATATATAAAACATAACTACATGGCGTATCAATACAGTGATGACAAACTTTCAAGAGCGACAGAGTACACGTAGACGATGGGAAAAATCACAAAGGAATGCATGGTCAGAAATGCTTTTCTGGCGCGGTAGTGACGACATAAAAGTCAAGAAAGAAAAAACACGAACGGAGTGAGAAAACACGTTTATTATTCTGAGTACAACAAAGAAAAAACAACATAAAGAAACAACGATCATTATCAAAGAAGATGTTCGAAATTACGACCCGGACCGTGATACAGGAACCTCGCGTCATGCATCTTCCATTTGTGATGCAGATCTTCCATGCGCCAGTGAAGTGAGGTCCGCATCACGATCCGGGGTCGTAATTTCGAACACCTTCTTTAGAGACGATCGTTGTTCATTATTGTTCTTATTAGTAGGTTTCTGCTGTACTAAACATAACAAAACATGTTTTGTTTCACTCTTTGTGTCTTTCCTTTTTTGCGTTTTATGCTGTCACTACCGCGCCAGGAAAGCGTTTCCGACCATGCGTTGCTACGTAATTTCCCCTCCTCTCGGTGTACTCTATCTCTCCTAAAAGTTTGTCACTGCTGTACTGATACACCCTGCATATAATTCAGGGATACCATAAAACAGTTATTGAAGTATAGTCCCCGTGACTTGCGGAAACTGAAAACGAGAGTCTCTCTAGTTGAGAGTTCAAGAGCATTCTGGGTCTCTCTAGTCGAAAGTTCAGGAGCATTCTGACGTGTTTTTCCGATATAAAAATTTTTCAAGCTCAATTAGCCCCGCCTCCTTCATTTTTCATGAGTATTTTATATCCTCTGATTCGTTATATACCTGGAGAGATATCAGAGGAAAAACAAGATCATTGGTTCGTCAGCCCTCCTGACATCGAGAGGCTTTGACGACAGACACAATGCAGAAAGCCAAATCTCTTGACACTGGTCGCGAAGTTATGTCTCTTATACTGTCAACTGGAACGAATTATTGCGTCCACGATGTCAGAACTATGTCGTGTGACACATCATAAAAATATGGAAACAGTGACTTGTGTGACACATCATAAAAATATGGAAACAGTGACTTGTGTGACACATCATAAAAATATGGAAACAGTGACTTGTCGTATGACACATCATAAAAATATGGAAACAGTGAATCGTGTGGATCGCAAACACGATTTTCTCATCGCTGTGTGGTCCACCACAATTTCAAAATACAGTTAAAGTTTCCAACGATATAATCGCCTTTAGAAGCACAACTTTTGAATTTAGTGATATGATTTTCAATTTATAGTGATGTGATTTTTCACTTCTTAGTGATGTGATTTTCAATTTATAGTGATGTGATTTTCAATTTATAGTGATGTGATTTTTCACTTTTTAGTGATGTGATTTTCAATTTATAGTGATGTGATTTTCAATTTATAGTGCTGTGATTATAAATTTATAGTGGTGTGATTTTTCACTTTTTAGTGATGTAATTTTCAATTTATAGTCATGTGATTTTTCACTTTTTAATGATGTAATTTTCAATTTATAGTCATGTGATTTTCAATTTATAGTGATGGGATTTTCAATTTATAGTGATGTGATGACGTAGGAAAGGGAAATGACATAGCAACAAAAATTTAAACAGAATAACAAAACTCGAATAATGCTACATACATAATTAAACATCTTAATACTAAATGTGTGTAAGTAAAAGCAAGTAGAAAAGCTAAAATAATATATTATTAAACTGGACTTAACAGGAGAAGAGATAAAATCTGAACTTAAGTTTTGAAAGTTTCAGAAAATGTTTTGTTTTTGCAGAATATTTCCCTTTGCCGATCTTTGCTTGTATCAATACTTTTTACTTTTGCTTCTTCTTTACTTTCGCTGCGGCGTTTCTTTCAGAAAGTATGAAATTCTTTATTTTTAGTTAGATTTTCTCGGGAAGGTGTTGACTCAACGTCAAAAGAAGAGAACAAATGTTTTCTTACCTCTAGTTTTCCTTTCATTTCTAGTCTTTGCTTTAAGCAAACGAACACTGAAACTTTCCCCCGAAAAATTCCCAATCTGTTTGGAATTTACAAATCTTTATATTGGCAAATGTAGCTACCGTTATATATTTCATGAAATTCCAATAACTAAACTCTGAAATAGATTTTCCTACACGTAACTAATGCTAACTATACGTTAAGAATAACAGTTCGTTTAAGTATCTTTAGCGATTTCATGCCGAATGTACAATAATAAATAAAGAAAGTGTCACAGACCTTTAGTATCATAAAACTTAAATTTATAAATTCTGGTCCTTCAATATTGTTAATGAATTATTCTGAATATTGCGAATGTGTGGTAAAGTATGAATATGCGTAATTTAGATATTTATAAGAATGTTCGTAAGTGTTATCTGAGCAGGATAACGGAAAACTATTGAAACATTAGGCTAAGGTTAACAATTGTGATTAATACCATTTCCTTGCGTATTTTTTCTCTTTCTTTGAATCAATTTTACTCTCCAAAATTAGAGAGTCGAAAATTATGAAATTATGAAACAGGATCCAATTTTATTTTCGAACAGCACGGTTACAGTAAGAACATAACAAATCAAAAGTAGTCATGAAACACCAATTGGTAGTTATCTCAATATTATATCTTTAAATTAAACTTACATCCCAATAAGAATGCATAGTAATCTTAACAAAATACAAGATAATTGCGCTGTTGCAGTACCTTGTAAAGCCCCAGGGACATCTCACATGAATCAGTCTTCCTAAAAGGGATGAGGGTGATTAAAAACACCGGATTTCCAATGATCGTATACATCAGCAAGGGACAAGGCTATCTTGAGCTGGAACGTAAATGATAAAAGTAAACCGAAATCGCATGTTTGAAAAGTTTCTTTAACTGTGAGAACACTTGTCACGTCCAATGAAGGATATGCACAAAATACGTTTCAAATCATAAATGCGAGGGGGGAATAAAACTAATGAAATGTTAATACAAAAACTCAAATACAAACTGAATTAAACAAGAAATATCAAAGGAATACTATTTACCATAGGGAAAAGCTATGTACAACAGACGAAGGCAAGACTTCCCCAAATATTTTTTTTTAAATTTCAGAAGCTAGCAATAAGGAAGGAACGGAGGAAAATACGCAACGAAATGTTGTATTAATTTAAGAACGTAATAAAGCTATAATTTAATCAAATCCTTTTATTAACACGTCAGCTCAAGTATCCGTTCTACTTCTGGGTGTGAGAATTTAAAACTTCATTTATCAATTATTTTCCTTTTTAAATTATGCCACTTAGGAGACTTAATTTAAAAAAGAAAAATAACAAAATTCCTGTAATTTAAAATATAAATGAGAAAAGCACTGAGAAGCTTATGCTCAACGCAAAAAGCACACAGAAAGTGACCGGGCATATGGGAGTTTCCGGTTCTCGACTTGGAGAAATTTTCTTCACCGCCTTCTTACTTCTAGGTGGCAAGCATTTATTGGCTCCTCCATAAAAGCTCCCCACCACCACCTCTTCCTTCTCAGTCACTCTTCTCGTTGCAAATTACGCACTAAACCTGCCGCGTTATATTACGGATGACAATATCTACAACTGAAATTTCATTTCGCAAAAATGCCAAAATAATACACAAATATTAAAAACAATATAATTAGACGCGATTTGTAAAATCCAAAATAATATTGCGTCGTCCAACCAGTGCAATTGTTAACGACGCTGACTACCGTAACGAAGGCCCGGCTAAGTGCATAGTGTCTGTGCGGCATGGAGGCACTGAAAATATTCTGCGAGCCGAAAGTCCTCTCGAGAGGTTGACGATAGAGGGGTGGAATACCCTCAAACCTGTTTCCCCCCACGGGGTGCTCTTCTTCAAAACTAGGGACGGCGTTGATCGAAGTCGTCCTATTTTGTCCAAGGCTGTTGCCAAAGAGAGGCGAAGCTTGCCTCCTTGCCGCAATGAATTTCATGGACTTGTTCTGATATCAGGCGAGCGGGGTTCAGTTACAAAAAATAACAAAAAATAATTTTGCTTTTGATTTTACCTATTTCTTTAAAGTGGTCCTTGCGAGAACTAAAATTGTGCTTTGAAACTTCTGGTTTATCAGAATCAAAACGATTGCGACGAAATGTTACCAAAAGGTAGAGAGAATTTCAAAGATTACCCAATCTCTCGACTCATAAAACAAGACCTGAACGAAGTAGCCAGAAGCTAAACACGTGCCACTAAGGACTCCTAAGCACTCTCGTTCGAAGCAAGTTGAACTTCCTTTAAATACTACTTCTAACACATTTGCATTCAACGCGATTCGAAAACTCATTCCGCTAGGGAGTTGTAAGTGGGAAACAAGAATTGAAAGGAAAGGGTTTTAAAATTAAAAATAACTGTTATAAAGTTTAAAATGTACCTTACAGAGTCATTAGGCATTTTTGAAAAAGGAATGTGAAAGAAACAGCAGCGCCCTTGCCGGGGTTCGAACTCTGAATTTAAGGGTGTCAGAAGGACGATTGGGGAAGAGAGGGGGGGATGAGATCCGACACATGAATAAATTTTCATTTTTTTTTGTAAATATTTATAAACTTCTTTATTTCTTATTATAGCTTGACACTTGATGGCATTTCGATTCCGATAATGTTTGCAGCCTTGGAGAAGATATTACCTTCATAGAATTATAGATGGTCTTTACTCAATCTGAATTTTTTCTTACTAATTTTCAAATGTGCAAAAAAAGCTGCTCACTTATTAAACAGCATAAATTCGCTACTCAGCATATGTACTGTTACGGATTTGGTATTTAAATAGCTTATGTTAGTTGAATTTTAAATTAAATGGTTTTATTTCCCGCGCAGTGCAGCGCGTGACGAATATTAAAAGAAAGCTAAGCCGGAAAATTGAAAATACAAGAGCGCGTGCATGTAACATTTAATAAATATCTCTTTTTGATTTCGAGAAAGGTTCCAGAAAGTTCTCGCGCGCGATTTAAAAATCTTATAAAAAGGAGGAAAACCTCTCAATTTAGTAGTCAGTTAGTTTGTTGTTGTTTGAAGAGTTTGTTTAGAAAACTGCTCTTGTTGACTGTAGCGGATTAGCTTTCTTTAGCTGTTTTGAATTAAATTCTCTTGAACGTTTGAGTAGTTAAAAGATAACTACTGTGAGATTTTGTAATACTGCACGAATATTTTAGGAAATTTAAGCATATTTGTGGTAATAATAATAAATTTTTGTTCATTTTTCATCGGACTTGTGCATTCATTTCGTAACGAACCCGTACGCACGCAAGAGTACTTTTTTTGAGCAGCCCATCCGGTATAGTGGTTAACGTTGCTGACTGCCCGGGTTTGAATCACGGAAAAAGAATGGATTTTCGTAAATGTATAATGTCCGTGCGGTAGGGAAACAAACACTCTAAATATGCCGCGAGGGGAAAGTTCTCACGAGAGGTTGTTGGTAGGGGAAGAAAGCTTGGAGACCCTCGGACCTGTTCCCCCAGAGTGCTCTCCATCAAAATTAGGGGGGGAACAGAGCTAAATCGCACTGTCATCTGTATGGCGCTCAAGGCTGTTGCCAACGACAGGCGAAAACTTGCGCTCCTGGCCACGAGGAATTTTGTGGGCTTGGGCTGACTATAGGTCAAACACGCTGTAAGGATTTTAAGTTTTACTAACCTTTATTTTATTTTAAAACTTTGCTATCCTCTCTTATTTCCCATTCCCGGCCGGAATAAACGCGAAAATATTCTTTATACTAATTACGTTGCAAACTGTGTAAGTATATAAGATATAGCTTTTAGCCAAAAGAGGAAAAAGATACTTCTCGCTGCCTTACCACGCGCGTGTTTTTCTGTCGTTTCCTGTCTGCCTTTAAAGCGAGAACTTACTTATCGCTGTATTGTAGTTTTTGCATTCTGCTCACTACATGTAGGGAGAGCATCTTAGTTCTTATTTAATTTATTTCTTATTTTCTACGTTTTAGACCATAAGTGCTGGTCTCTGTATCCCGAAGTGCGGGAACGGCTGTATGCTGTCAGGAAAAAAAGTAAATTTAACCCTTCGCATTTATATTGTATTTTCTACCACACGCACGAACAGAGTTTTGAGTAAACTCCTTGTTCCTACTCAGGTCTCCAGTTATATATCCAAAGGCAATTACTCCTGACAAAGTGAGCATTAGCAACAACAGTTTTTGACACAAGTACGAATAAAAGTTAATCAGATTTATATCTTCAAACCTTTGAATACGATTTATATTGTAGAGGCATTAGGATTTATTTGGAAGCAGGCAAGAGAGATAAAATAGCAACGCTTTCGCCGAGAATCGAACCACGCACCAATGGAATACCTGCCCAGCCTGCAGATCACCACGCCACGAAGGCACGCTAGGAAGGCGGGAGAAATACCTTATAATATCAATTAGAAAGTTAATTAGCTCCATTTATAGATTTTCTGGTGCACTATAAATGTTCCTTTTTTTAATGGATATGTAAATATTACAAACTTGGGTTTCAAATAACTAAAATCATCAAAGCTTTCAACGTTGTATTCCCAACAAATACATAATTCAAATGTCTCCGTAATGGAGGGTATCGCACTCGACCGGCGGACTTCCAGTTTCAGACCGCCGCCCTGCAGCTAAATCGTAAAGATCTATCCTGTAGTATCTAAAAAGAAATCCTCCATCGTTGACAATGAGGACAAGAGCCGTATCGCTCTCGACTCCAGGACAGACAAGACACCAGAGACAAAACATGTCTCCTTACTTCAGGCCACGCGAAAGAAAATCGCACATTAGCGAAAAAAACAATTTTTCTTCCTTTAGAGCAAAACCTACCTCAAGAGTAAGGCAGAGAGAAGGGGGAAGAGAAAAGAAGGTTCGTAAAGAAGAAGCGCAAGAAAGTGAGAACCCTGGAAAGGATCCAAACGAGTGCGGTGGATATTAAGATAAATGTATTTTCTACCGAGGTGCTTTCGATGGTTTCCCTTCTGAAATAACAAGCTGCGAAGTGAATGGGTATTTATGTTCCAAGTCTCTCGAGACCGACATTTTGGTATCTTTTACTTGAGTTTTACTTTTTGCTCTGGATTCTTAAATTTATACCTAAATGTGTGAAGAAGTAGAATTTCTTCGAAAAAGAAACGTGTATCGGTCATTCCAGTTACTAAAGTGACGTGGTGAAATTTACCTTCACTGTACCGTGACCCGAATGCAAGAGTGGTTCAATAAATCCACAGTTGTGAGGACTGCAGGAAGTCAGATGTTTTTAAGTGAAAACTATTAGAACTTTTAGTGCAGTTCTTTAAGTTGAGAAGCGTTATAACACAGGCTTCTTTTTGCAGGGGGGTGTTTCTGGGTATAATTCAGTACAATACCTCCGAATCGTTCCAAGTAAATTAACTAATTTCATTCGTGTAAAACGTTTTTAATAAATTGTGGTTTTAATCTGAGATTAGTTTGAGTTCTTGTTAAATTTCCCCTTTACTTAATCGCCCTTTTGAGCCCTTTTCCATTGCTGTTGTTGCTAATGCTCACTTGTGTGACCCACGAAATTCCTCGTGGCAAGGAGCGCAAGTTTACACGCCTGTCTTTGGCAACAGCCTTGAGCACCTTCCAGGTGACAGTGCGATTTAGCTCAGTTCCGCACCAAAATTTTGATGGAGAGCACCTCGAGGGGGGGAAGGGTCCGAATGACTCCCACCCCTACTCTAAAATACAATATTATTCTCTTCTATATTTTATACTTGTATTTTATTAATTTTATTATATGATGTATCATGTATTATCTTATGTTTTAACAATTTATTCTAAATTTTATTATATGATATATTATGCATTAGTCTATAATTTATTTTCTATATTTTAAATTTATCATTTGAAGTATTCTATGTTTCAGCATTTTATTCCAAATAGGGAAAATTCAAAATTTTATTATATGACACATTATGTATTATTCTATACTTTATGTTATTAGTCTATATTTTATGTTCCGTTTTTTTTTCTATATTAAGTATTATTATAAATTTGTCATATGATATATTCTATGTTAGCTTAATGTAAAACATGTTTCATTAGATTTCCCTCCTTTCCCAAAGGTGCAAAGTTTTCGAGATCTGATCTTATGCGGTGGACTATTTTATTCCCTCTTTACACACCCTTTTAATGACACTTCCTCTAGTTTTCGTTTTCTTTGAAAAAAAATCTTTCTCCCTGTTTTGTCCTCTTCTTTTAATAATAAAATTCTAAACCTCCCTCTAAAGAACTATCATCAGCTTTATTCTTTTTTTTTTATGGTCGGTTATTGTGGGAACTAAAACTGTTCGGTCTTTAATGAAATTTCTGAAACTCCCGCCAATTTTACCTGCACCAGTCTCCCACCCCTACCAACAACCTTTCGGATCGCCGCATATTAGAGTGCTCCCCTGCCGCACGGACACTATACATCTACAAACATCTATGCCTTCTCCGGAATTCGAAGCCGGGCCCTTTGGCACTGCAGTCCGCGACGCTAACCACTATACCGGCTGGGGAGCTCCCTTTTCTGTGAAAAGAGTATTTAAGATAACAGTGAAATTTAGTTTTATGATATTCGTGCATGTGCAACATTCAACAGTGCATCGGAAAGACAGCGAAACAGAATGAGAGAACGCTAGATAGCGAAGCAGACATTTAGTCTTCTCCTGCAACCGAATTACTCACGATGTTTAACTATTGGGTCATATAAAAGTCTCCGCGTTTTTTCCACTAGATGGTGTTAATGCCTACATATCCGGCAACACTCACCCGATTGTCTCAAACAAACATGTGCTTAAAAGGTGACATTCAGCTTCCACTGTCTGTGAAAATAGTTTTCAAATTCGCTGCTTGTGTAAAAGGTTATATTGATTTGAAAATGAGTGAAATATCTGAAGAAATACGTTATGTGATGCTTTTTTATTATATGGCAGAAAGGCTGCAAAAACATGCCGAAAATTTTGTGAAGTGTATGGTGAGAATGCTATGAGTGAACGAAGGAAGGACCCAGGAGTGGTTTGCTCGATTCCGTTTCGGAAATTTCGATATCAAAGATGCACCTCGCTCTGGTCGGTCAGTTACTGAACAAGGTCGATAAAATTTTGCAACTGGTGGAGCAAGATAACAGAGGCATTAAACATCAACCACATGACAGTTTGGAATCATTTGAAAAGATCAAGTTACAAAAAGAAGCTGAGTATTTGGGTGCCACATAAATTGCAACCTGGTGCAACCTACAGAAACCATGAGTTTGGCCGTGTACTGTGCACACAACTCGACCTTTTAAACGAAACAACACAGAAAGAGCGACCAGAATGGGTCAAAAGAAAGGGAGTTGTGTTCCATCATGACAATAAGCAGCCCTACACATCTTTGATGACTTAGAACAAATTGACGGGACTTGGTTGGGAAGTTTTGATGCATCCACCATATAGCCCGAACCGTGACAGTCTGACTACCATTATCTTCGGTCTCTGCAAAACTCTCTTGATGGGAGTACAGTTTTATATCTTCCGTTGTACTGTCCGATTGACCAAATTCAACTTGCATTTTCATGTTTCGAAATCGCGACTTGGGATATATATTAGATTTATACATTGGTGGCCAAAATTGTGGACACTTTTGGACATTTTTATGTTTTTGAACTTTGTATGCTTATAGAAAACGTTACGTTTCACAAAATGCAAACTTGTATATATCATTTCAAAGAGAATTTATTACTGAATTCAATACAAAACACAAAATTCAATTATTTGCAATACAAAAAAGTTAAACGATAATAGTTATCGATATACATTAGATAGTGATGATTTCAGTGAGTTATCAGTACTTAGTAGGGTACCCTTTATTTTTGATTACAGTTTCACATCGACGTTTCATTGAGATGACAAGAGTTTTAAGCTCTTCTTTCGTTATTACATGATGCCAGGAAACAATTATAGCCTCAATTAGTTCCCTTTTATTTGATGGGCGCCTCATTCGGACAAGTGTTTTCAAACGGTGCCACAAATTTTCGATAGGATTGAGGTGAGGACTGTTTTCTGGCCATGACAGCAATTTAATGCTCTTTGCACGAAACCACTCTTTCGATATTTTGTCCGTGTGGCAAAGAGCAGAATCCTGCTGAAAAATAAATGAAGCATTGTTGGGAAAGAGATCTCTGATGGAAGATAGAAGTTTTGGTTCTAGAATAGTGTCAATGTATTTTCTGGCATTTAGTGTCCCATCGATGACATGAAGGCGACCAATACCATCTGCTGACATGCATGACCAAATCATAACTCTAACTGGGTTCCTCACAGTTGCTTGAATGCAGTCAGGATGTAGCTCTTCTCCTATTCTGCGTCTTACATATTTTCGCCCATCACTACCGAATAACGATATCTTAGTTTCATCACTCCATATAACTTGTGACCACTGAATCATCTGTCCAATTAATGTGTTCCTTTGCCCACTGTAGTCTTTTTTTCGTTGCTGAAAATTAAGATAAGGCTTTTTTCGTGGAATTCTACCTCTCAGTCCAACATCTGTTAATCTTCTCCTGATTGTTCTTGAACTGACAGAAACACCAGCATCATTCAGATCACTTCTGATGGCCGCTGATGACATTTTTCTATCTTGGGGACATAGTCTTTTTATTCTTCTGTCATCAATAGATGTGGTGCACCTTTGTCGGCCTTTTCCTTCTCTGTTTTTTATTGAATTTGTCTCCTGATATTGTAAACAAAACTTTCGGACTCCAGATGTAGTCATTGAACCACCCACATGTCTTACAATTTCAGCATAGGAAAGACCACTTTCTCGTAACACAATAATATTACATCTCTTTCTAGGTGTCCAATCTACTCTTTTATTTGATGTCATTGCTTCTTGACTAAATATTAAATTTTTTTTACAAAAATTCCTACTTGTAATTGCAGTGTATAAGAAACAGGTCCTCCTTCTACAGAACAAAGCAAAATAATGAATTGTTTCATGTGTAAATATGATGTCAGCTTCTACTGTCAGTTACTAACATTTGATTGGTTCTCAGAACAAGAACAGTGATTGACCAGGAAAGCTAGACATTACAAACCCCTTCATAACTGTGTTTTTTATTTATATTAAAGTACATATAACTCTTTTGTATTGCAAATAATTGAATTTTGTGTTTTGTATTGAATTCAGTAATACATTCTCTTTAAAATGATGTATACAAGTTTGCATTTTGCGAAACGTAACATTTTCTATAAGCATACAAAGTTCAAAAGCATAAAAATTTCCTAAAGTGTCCACAATTTTGGCCACCACTGTAAGTCTCTTTACATGTTTCGGGAACATACTAAACTCTCGAATTAAGCAAAGAGTTCGAGAGAAGGCTCTATTACTGGCCATCAGTAGTCACCTCAACTTCCACTGGAAACACGCGCAAAAACTGAACCTGAAGGCCCAAATGAAAGTAAAGCACATTAAAATTCGCTGATTTTACATTATCACTGAAATAGTTATTAACATTACCCTAAAAACAACTATTTCATGAAACATAATAGGCAAAATTATTACTAACTTTTATCCAAAAACTTACGAGAAGGAAAAATTAAAAAACAATTAAGACTCGTAGACTTTTTGAGGGGTATAGTAAAAATGTGAGCAGTAAAAACAATAATATGTCTTAGAAATTCTAATAATTTTTGAATTAAATGTTGCAATCGTCGCTGCTGGTTTTGAAATCGCTCAGAATGTAAAAAAGTTTAACTGTCTTGGCTATCATCCACTGCTAAACTCTATACTAGGCCTAAAAGTATCGCAGAAACTTGAGAAGGGGGTAAAAAATTAAAATATGTGAAGAGATGGCAATCTGGTGCTTACAATTCTGATAGAATTTATGGCGAGAGACACAAAAATCAGTGATGTAAAGCTAAAATTGAAATAGGCTAATAGCAAACGGCTGAGCAAAACAATTTATACGAAGTTTCCTCCGACTTTACCGGCGTGAATTTCAAACTATCGGCAATTACAATGCAAGGCAGTAATGACAGGAACTCTTATCTAAACTAGAAAATACAGTAACGGGACCTCAAGAGGCAGAGCATGCTAGCTTCCTTTGATATACGCTAACTAATTTGCATTCTGGAGGGAAAACGAAAAAAAGAGAAATAATAGTAGAAATTCGTGACATAAAACAATTGATTATTCAAATGAAAGGAACCTCACAAAGTTCCAGAGCCATTGGCTATATTTTGGAGCACGAAACATGAAAAATCAGCATTGTCTTCGCTGGGACTTGAATTCCAGACTTCCTAGTTGCCATACGCGTCCGGATACGCGTCCAATTACACCACAAGAGAACGAGTTAAGGAAGCAGAACATTTTTTACATTATTCCCCCCTTAACGGGCATCTGGGAAGGAGGGAATCCATCCGCCAAATCCCAGTGATGCCGAGTTATCGCCCACCATATTTTAGTACATGCGCCACTTTCAAGTCATTGGGTACTTTTCGGAGCAAGAAACATGAAAAATGTACAATGCCGTGGCCAGAACTCAAACACGGGATCTTTCGATTGTCAGCGGGAACTTTAGGTATACCATGTAAGCACGCAATAAAGAAGAAAAAGTACTTTACAAACTTAACTTTTATTTTCCTGCCATGTTCAGATAACTTAAAATAACAGACAGCAAAATCTAAATTTCCATAGCTCTGACTCGGATGTACAACACATTAAATTGTCACAACACCGGTGCTGCTATCCAAAGATATATACAGGATGTCCCGCGAATGGTGCGACAAACTTCAGGGGGAAGTAGGGCGCATTACAAGGTTTACGAATTGCGTAGGAGCCCATACCCGGAAATGTCAGGGGTAAGTAGTAGCAGATGTAGAAGATGGGAAAGGAAACAAGAGAATGATTAATTTGAAACATTTATTGGACGTGAATACAAATGAAGTACGAGAGCTTGAATGTTACAACAGATGCTCGAAGTTTGCACCATCAGACGCCAAACATGACTGACACCGACGGACCATTGATTGCCAGACAAGTTCAAACACACTGGGAGTTTCTTTGAATGTAGCAGCTGGGCAAGCGAGTCTTGCCATACGAATTATTTCGGACACTACAGGATCGTGATATATGACACTTTTGATGGCTCACCGCAAGCAACATTGCGGCCGCCGACCAAACCTGTTCACACAGTAACTTTGAAGCGCTGTTGTGCGGCGTGGTACCACATACCTTGGAGGTTTTCTTGAACCCACAGATGCTGATTGTGGTAATTGAATACGCCATCCCTAATAAATATGGCCTCATCCTTGAATAACGCATAAGCGTGGGAATTACTATTACAGGCATTTTCTTGCAGAAACCACTGTGCGAAATGCACACAATCAAGATAGTTATCGGGGAACAGTAACTGAACCGTTTGGAGACGAAAGGCGTGGAAAGACTGGACGTTCAAGACACGCTGGCCACTGGTACGAGGCAGCACGAATGCTGGTCCTTAGATAACTCTCCACGGTATCCAACAAACTTTCTTCCCTAACGACCGAGCGAGTCGATTATGGCCTGCCCTCACTTGTCTTGCCACTTCTTAACGGCCCGTAGTCGCACAAATTTTGATGCAGACGAGCAAACAATCTGTGGGGTGGATGATATCTGTTGGGGAAGTATTCTGGGTAAATGCGTGCAGCGGCTCTTCCATCATCTTCAGCTATTCCATACACTGAGTGCATGTCTGCAAGCTCTCTGTGTTTGTGTAGCGTTCCATTCTTTTCGTATGGTACCTATCCCTTGAAGGAGGCAATCCTCACTTTCCACTAGCTGTCTCCTGTACAACACCCCCTGGAGGCGTACAATGACGTTTCTGGGCATGAGTTTCTATGCAATTCTTAATCCTTATGATATGCCCTATCTGGTCCAGAAGTTTGTAGTAACATTTATGGGACACCTCGTATACATCTATTGGGTCGGACAAACGAAACACTAGAAACATGAAAAAATATTAATACATTCGCCGTTACTCAAACTTGAGACCTCCCTATTGCCAGCCTGAAGTGTTTTCAATTACACTCCCCAAGAAACACGCAAGGAAGAATAAAATTCTTTACCAGATTGTGATGATATAATTTTGAGAGTGGTTTAATGTCGGTTTCTGGTTCAAATTATGAAAAAGGTAGGATTTTTTAAGATTAAATTGTCTCTTAAAATTCTAAATTATAAGGTTGGTGGAACGGTATCAGGGATTCGAAATGTAAAACCGATTTTACCTCGCTGTGCTCTTGATCAAATGGAATGAAAATGTAACGTAGAAATAAAGCCTTTGTATATTTCTTCCGTTATCAATAAGAAGAGAAATGCCACAGTAACTTTGTTAAAATATCTTTAGTCCAAATTTCTTGAGCGAAATGTTGCATCGGGGAAAAATCTATGGCAAAACTGCTTGAACTTAAAATGCAACTCTTTGAACTAAAAGATAATGAAAATGCACTTAAATATAAGGAATAGAAACGGAACAATAAATTTTTAACGTAATACGCGACCAGACGGGAAAGTGGTTAGCGAGTCTGACTGCCTACCGAAGGGCCCGGCTTCAAATCGCCGAGAAGGTATGGATGTAATTTTCTGCCCCTTCAATAGGAGGCAATAGTGGCTCAACTAATTAGGTGCTTCCAAAATGAAAGAGACCACCACTTCCGCCCTTGTAAATAATTAGTAATTAATGGACAATACCTATAAATGATTGCAGCCCGCCATTGGAACAAACAAATTTAACGTATATTCGAATGAAATCTCTTGGGCAAAATGTTACTTGCGGAAAACTATCAGACACCTATTTAAACACTTAAATGTCACTTAAATGTAAACTACGCAAATGCAACTACATGTACTTAAGTGCAATTTAAATGCAAAATTCAAACTTAATCCTTTGTTACATACAAATAATCTAGAGAAGATAAACGAAAATGTTTTTATTTTTCCTACTTACAATAACCTGAGTAATAATAAAAAAATATATATATATTCAAATTTCGTTTTAAGTAATTGCTACAGTTTATTCACTACAGTGGGCAGCATGCATATACGTACATGCATACAAATCTCTTCCCAACGATTTACGGTCATTGCATTTGAAATCATTCTCTGCCTTGTTTGCAGTGATCATTACCATCTTATAAAAGGTAAATCTACAACCGACATGTGCATACAGATCCCCCAGAATACCTTCATTTCGTCGATTGCGATTGAATTTATTTTGCTACGATTTTGTAACCTGTACCTATTGGATTCCAATGTCAAATGCTCTAGAAATTCCTTGCCAAACATAAACATTTCCACTGGTGTTTTGGCTCGATAAATTGTATATTTGGGTTTCAATTCCCTCTTTTCGGTAGATTTTTATCTACCCACTTTACAATTTTCTCAAACTGACAATCAAAATAAAATGTCTAAAATGACTAATTATGAATAAAAAAATGGCAGTATAAGAAAATGTAAGTAATATTATATAATGTTTACTCTGAGAATTTGTACTTACTTGGAAACATAAGTAGCAGCCATTTTCCAAATAGCAATGCTTTATTAAGTGATGCTATACAGCCATCTATGATCGTCGACAGTTGAAAGTTCTAATAATATAGAATGAATAAACACAGGAATGGAAGCTGTTAAGGTATTTACAGAAGAATAAACAAATTTAAACTTTTGCGTACTAAAGTGGACGTGACAAAGGGTTAAACGCAAAGCAATTAGTCTTTTGTTTAAACACTAGGGGAAGTACTCGATGGCAGTTAAGTTAGGTTGAGAGTAATGCATCTAACAACAGAGAGAACGATACTTCTGTAATCTGTCTCTAAGAACGATGCAAAAAATATATTTCATAGTCATACATTTATTAGTGTCATCGGATATGAAACCCATAGAAAAATAAACTAATTATATCAGCAACAATAGTACGCAGTTTTTAATGATTTTCGTCTTTCTAATCAAAGGGGCGTAAAAGCTCACGTTGCATCCAATATTTCATCTTTGTTCAATTTTAGTTCATTAAACGTCGAGAAAAATGGATCATAATTGATCAGAAATCAAGAACGCGAACCAACAACAGGTATTCTTCTTAAACAGGTATTCTTCTTTATATGTACGGATTTTGTAAAACTTGCAAATTTTTGATTAACAAAATCTCCAATTTCAAAGAGAACAGTAGCAGCACTTTCTGAAATAAAGCATTTTTATCTCGAACGCGCGACACTGTTGCCATGCGAGAAAACAAGTGCGAATATCAGCGCTTCCAGAGTTTTTAATTTATATCTTGGCTGATTAGTTGTAGGAAGATGGCAATCGCCAAAGTGGCTTCCCACGAATTTTTGGTATCGGGAATAATGTATTTAATGCTTGGCAATGCTATTTTTATTTCATCGTAAAACTTAGAATTTTTTTATTAACAAACTCTAGGATTTGAAAGCGAGCAGTGGCAACAACTTTCGAAATAAAACAGATTTTCATCTCCAGCTTGCGAGACTGCTGCCACTCATAATAATAAGAGCGACAATTATCGCTTTTCGGAGTTTTTAATTATTATCTCTGATTTTATCTATGTTGTTTTTAGAAAACGTCGGACACCGACCTTTTCCGGGACCTAGAAAAGAACTGTAGAAAGTTCGGTGACGATAGCTATAGTAGTAACCGAGTTATTAGAGGACAAACCCACAAACATTCTTCTTTAAACATATAGATTATAGTGAATCATTTCTAAAATTTAATCGAAATACTTCATGGTCGGACTCTCTGCACATGCTCTGGACCTCATATAAAAACGCATATAATTCGAGTGTAATCAGTGAACAAGTATCTTCAAATATATAAAAGAACAGAAGAAACGATTAAAAGGAAAACCTTAATAAATATCTTGTCGACCACAGGAACAAAATCCTAAACGAAGGAAGGACAGCGGCATCCCACGGCGTAAAAGAACTCCTTGAACTTTCCATCTCCAGAGACTTCATGCTCTTCTGCTGACAAAGCAAATAAAGACGACCTAAGAAAAGCACTTGCTTCTAAATAAAATTTCTCAATTCTCGTCTCCCAATTCATTATCGCTGCGGAACCCTTTTCTCCACGGGCCGCGAATTGTCCATCCGTCCTTTTCCTTCTCGGAATAGAGTCGCTCTTCAGGCCAGAGCTCTCCAAACAAGATCCGAGGCCATCCCTAATCTCATTTGCTCTGTTACCTAATATAGCCGCAATGGCCTTATTGGGTCCGGCCCCCCTTGGGATGGGTCCCGTTGTTAGTTCGGCCGACGGTCAAAAGGAGGTTGGATTAGGGCGGGTGATGGGATTAATGCCGAGTAAATGAAGTGGTGAGCAAACTATAAAGCATTTTCGAAGAAACTCTTACGTTCGCTGTTAAATGGGTTACAGCACGTTTGGGCTACCCCAATTCGTATAGAAAATGGAATGCGTCAATAATGCCTTTGATAATCCGTATCAGAACGTATAATTTTGGAAGTAAATATAAGATTTACGCGTACATGAGGATTTCAGAGATGCTACGCAGGTTGCGCTCACGATTTTGCTTCGCTATAAAGAAACAAAAGCTGATGTGCACGCCACATAACTTCCTTGTACGGAATACTAAATTATACGCATTTTTTCATGCATTTCATTTAAACTTATTGGATTCACTTAAATCTACATCATCGATAGCGCATAAACCAAATTAGAATAAATGCACTCTTTAAAATTCACTGTGTCTTTTTACCATAGCGACACTCTGGCGCTAGATTAACTTGACAGCGTTACATTTTATTCATTATATGCACGAAATTATATGCAGAATGCACGAAATATATATCATCTAATCGCTGACATATGTTCAGTTGAAATACTATAATATATCTAAAACGATGTATAAAAAAAAATTAAACAAAAAAAAAAAAAAAAAAAAAAAAAAGGTTTTCACAGAAGATTCAGTATTTCTCATTCAATTAATTCAGTTTTCACTTGCGACAAGTCATAAAACACTTAAAAGCTCAAAATATTTATATAATAATTGAAATAAAATATATAAAGATTACTAAGTAAATCTTAAACACTGATTTCCTACAATAAATTCCAGAATGAATTATGCAGATTTAATTTGAAATAATAAAAGAAATAATCTTTGTTGTAGCGAAGATTAGTTTCTCTAGATTGACAACAAGTCCACAAGTCTGCTAAGTTTCAAATGTAAACAAACATGGCCGCCATGGTATTAAAAAATTAGGCTTAGCCACACTTAAAGAACTTTTAAATTGTTGATAATTCCACAGTTATTGCATGCATGTTAATTAAAAGCGTACAAATCTTAACCGGAAAATAAGAACAACGTAATTCAATAATTTTTAAAGCAAAAAATGCACAATTTACAATTGCTACAGTAAAACCTTATCATTGATTATGCACTTACGCCACATAAAATTCAGTAGCAAAACTACAAATCAACCATGAATTTCTCAGTTCATTCTACCAATATTCAGTTTTATTCCTAAAACGACTTACGGAACATTTTTTATCCTTTTATTATTAAATTTTTGCCATTTTTTAACTTTATTTATCAAACATCGCTTTCTTATCACTCACACCACATAAACTGACGCCAGATAAAATTAAACAGCGAAGTCACAAAATATTTAAAAACAGCCTACCTTTACTATTCCGGATAGAGTGTTCAGTGTTGCTGAAAATTTTCGTATATCCGCTTATCTATTCCTTTAAAAATGTATGCATGGCGCACTCATGCATTTAAAAATTTGTGCAAATCCTGGAAATAATTTTTTTGTGTATTATCAATTATTACTTGCTATATTATTTATACACAGCGATAACGTTCGGGGACAGCATCCTTTTATTTTAAAAGTGATACGGACCAAAAAAGTAAGGACACGCAATAATAACTCGTGTGTTGCTAAATATAAAAGAATAAATAAATAAAAAGTGAAATTAATTTTTTCAGTTATTTTTTATTTTATTTCAGCTAATTTTGATTTTTAAATATACAATATATTTGTATACATAAACTTAGTGTATGACTTAGGTTGATTTATTCTGATGAAAAGTTTTACTTATAAGGTATTTCTCCCGCTTTCTTGGCGTGCCTTCGTGGTGTGGTGGTTTGCACACTCAGCGCGTAATTGAGAGGCCCTCGTATTCCCGGTGAAGGCATTGCTAATTTTTCATCTTGCCTTCTTTCAAAAATACCTAATGTCTGTACATATTCTGTTATAGATGACGGTGGTGGTGGTGATATCTAAATTATTACAAAGGGGGAAGATGCTGTAATGGTTGTTAATAATACTCCTTTTATTATTGAAATAACATTTTGGAATAGAATTGGGTCGAGAAGCGCCACAGTAATTTAGTAATTATACAGGCTGACTCAATACCAGTCTCGGTTACAGTGTAGGGATTTAATTTATTCTAAACAATTGCTTTTAGTTTGACTTTCCTTTCCCTCCTGATTTTAGTTTTCTGCCGGAATGTAAATTTGTAAGACTTAGTATTCAAATTTAAACGTGTTTCAGAAAAAGCATTTAAGCTGCGTTTCAAGCGTTCAAAGAAAGCAGTAGCGGAGTGAGTTTCGAGTTTATGCTGCGTGTTTGAATTTAGCTCTCAAGTCGGCGTTAGACACCATTCAGTTTATACTGATTTTCCTCGGGTCGGCTTTGGTGATTTAGCATAAGTTTGGCTAAGGAGCCACTCATTAGGTATCTTAATTTACTCGTGATTTGTTACATTCTTATTTTTTTTAATTTACGTAGGCACAAGTGATGGTGACTTGTGAGCACGAAGTGCATACATCTGTTTTAATTTAGATTAAATAGAACAGTTATTTAAACCTTTCTTCTTCAGTCTTTATTCTTCAAGACATAACGAAAATTCGCTACTTGGTCTCTGTTATAAATTGATTTCTCGCGCCGTAAGGGGGCGCTCCGAACGCCTTATCTCTGTTGATATTCTGTAACTTACTTTAGTTTGATGGAAGAACGAAGGTGTTAAGCCTAATAATGATGAAAGCGTTTGCCTAACAATAATGCTTGTAATCAATGTATTATACTCTAAATAAACCGTGTGTGTATTAATAACGAAGCGGATTATCACTTACCTCTGGAATTCATGCTCTCTGATGGTAACGGAATCAGTTACTACAGTCTTTGACGTAGAGTCCAACGTCGTATACTCCCTAAAAGAACACGTAGACTCTATAAATGAACCGCGAAATGTATGAAGCCTCTTACTGTGTATTGTAGCTTCTTTTTCAGCTGTAAATAAGTGCTAATTTTACAAAAACTTTGCATTTTATTTGTTTTCTTAAAAATGTTAGAATTTTTCATAATGTTTTTATAACGTACTTGTAATAAGGCAAGGTATTCTGTGCAGACAAGGTTTATTAATAAAAGAAAACTGAGCTGAATATATTAAAAAAAAATATTTGTTATCTACATTATTTCGAACGGTGAAATTTTAATAATTAAATACTCAAATGAGAATTATTTATTCAGCAAATTCTATTTCCGAAATTACGCATTATTTTTTTTTTTTTTTAGTTTTTAGCCAATAAAATAAAATTTCAAAGGATAATTCCCAGAGAAAGAAGCGCAACAGGTTTCTACGAAAGAATGTTTCATTTTAGCAATCCAAAAAAGATTTAAAAAAATAAAATAAAAACGTGTCTTTTGTTATCACCCACGCTAGAAGCATTGCCAAAAGCATCTCTTTTGTTTAGCTTAAACTGAAGTGTTTTTAATGAAAGCTAACGTTAAAAAAACCTTATTTCTTAAGCCTACGCTTTCGAAAGCTTTAGTCAGACAAAAGCTTCGAAAATTTACCTCCCCTCATCTCTCTTCTTTGTTGATCCCGAAATAACAAATCTAGTTTAATGCTCAGCAGCGCCCTCTATCGATAAATGAGAACGTTTCTTTCCTTGCTCTCGAGGTAATTTATTGAATAGAAATCAGCTACTAAACATTAGAATATAAATATAGTCAATTATTTACAGTTAGAAATAAAATGTTTTCTTCACAAAAAGGTGTGAAAGATATTGTTACATTTACTTCATTTTTTTTTAAAATTCATTTGGAACCATTAGTGACTTTGTTTGCGAGAACATTTCTGCAGCTTCTTGATTTTTTTTAAATGCATTTAGGATTTTTAACTATGTCCAATTCTCGTTTCTTGAGAACCATTTCTATAAATGTATGTTTAGTTTATTATCATTGTAGTGCTTCTTTTTATACTACGATGTTTCCATTAAAATTCAGTTAGATACTGTAAAAGATTTTTCACTGCAGGTTTCTGTTTAATGTTTTAATTTTATTTATTCCTTCACTTATTTTGCAAAGATTTTTATCTTGATTTTTTTTTTCATTTTACCATTGCCACTCAGATTGACTAAAAGGGAAGTTTTATATTTTCATTTTTACTTATAAATAATATGATTTAGTCTATTCATTCAGAGTTTATTCTTACAATCATGACGAAATTTTAAAATACGATTTGGATAAAATTTAATACTTTAAGAGGATATAATTAATGATTGCCTAATGTGAATATTTATAGAAATAAAAAATGGCTTTCCATAAATTTTAATTCAAAGGGGTATTAGTTTAAAAACGGCATTTTGCCTCGTTTCGCTTTCTGCGATTGCTCACTTTTCAAACTGTTGCCACCAAACGGTATCGCCATGTATCATATTTAAGGAAACTAAATAATGAAAAATCTGCATCACTGTTTTTCGTATTGTGAAAAAACAACGGTACCTAGAGCCATCCAATTTTGAATAACGTAGCCTTCCAACCGAACATTAGCCCGAATTTTGAATTAGTTTTATTATCTATTTCAAATTTTGTAAAACTTTAACGATTTAACGAATTTTTGCTTAACAAACTCAATGATTTCAAAGGGAGCAATGGCAACACTGTACGAAAAAAAAAAAAAAAAAAAAAAAAAAAAACACCTATCTCCAGCGCGCGAGACTGTGCATCGGAAATTCTAAAAATATGCTGTTTTGCTGTTTTAAATATTTTGTGATATTGCTGTTGAATTGAATTTTATGTGGTTTAAGTGCGAAGAACATGATATTTAATTAAGAAAAGTATCACACAAAACGTCAAATAAAAACGCCTTTTTGAGCGTAATATAAAATGTGAAAGTTAAAACAAGCAATAAAATTCTTTTAATTGTAGCAGTAAATACAACATTGTAAATTCTCACAGTAGTCACCATAACCGAGAGACGGATTAGAAATTTAGAGGTTAAAAAGTATCTCCATCCTGGTACTTTATTCTTCTTTCAAAATGTCTCATCGGAACAAGCTGTGAATTGAAGGTTATGGACAAGACTATAATCCAGCTCAACGACAGTACAGACAGTTCTACTGATCATCATACCGGTCAGACTAGCATGATAATATATGTTGCGACTTCTCTGATTTGTCTGATATTAACATGAAACCAAATGCACAGATTTTTGGGTACCAAAATGCAAAAGTTGTATTTGCCATTCGCTCTAAGTTTGGGTACTTTATAGGAGAAAGTACAAATTTACGCTGCTGCATCCCAGTTTTGTAAAAAAGAGTCACCCGAGTATCTCACTACTTCCCCTACAACTAACCTCTCGAGAATGTTTCCAGCTCTTCAGCAATTTAAGCGCTCTCATGCCGCAAAACACTACATATTTATAAATATCCATGGAAATGATTTCCGGCCCAGAACTACGGAAGTTAGCTCCTAAACCAACGTGAGAACAGAATGGCATGGTATGGCATGGAACGAATTAAGATAAAAAGGTATCTCCAGTGCTATATCTTGATTTATTATATTATTATCATTATCTTGATTTATCAGTTTTCCAGAAAAACAGAAGGAAAATGCTACGAATGCGCGAAAACGAACTGAAGAAGAAACTCTTGCACATTGCAAATAAATAGCATTTATTACTTTTAACAGAAGTATACTTGATCCAAAAGTACTTTTTAACAAAAAAAAAAAAAAAAAAAAAAAAAAAATAAATAAATAAATAAATAAATAAATAAATAAATAAATAAAACATACAAAAATAAAATAAAAATTTTGAAAGCTTTAAGATTTTATATTACGCCAAAAGGGGCGTTTCTTAACGTTTTGTGTGTTACCTTTATTTATTAAATATTATTTTCTTCTCCCTTAAATCATAAAATTCTATTGAACGGCAATATCACACAATATTATTTAAAACAGCATATTTTTAAATTTCTGATGCACAATCTCGCGCGCTGGAGATAAAAATGTGTTTTTTTCGCCGTGCAAGGTTGCCATGGCTCGCTTTGAAATCGTGGAGTTTCTTAATCAAAAACTCGTTAACGCTTTACAAAATGTGAAATAGGAAATAAAACAAATTCCAAGTTAGAACTTCCAGATGCCCTTATTCGGGTTGAGACGTACTTATTCAAAATTAGATGGCTCTAGGTACCGTTGTTTTATCACAATGTGAAAAACAGACATACATTTACGCAGACTCTTCATTTTTTTAATTTCTTAAACATTATGCAGGGCGATAATATTGGGTGGCAACAATTAAAAAAGTGATTCGCCATTTATAGCTAATCGACGCAAAATGCCAAAACGAAACTAATAGACTTTCTGGGTAAATTGCTCCTTTGGGCTAGTCAATCGAACTTCTTGATAAATAAATGGATGTTACTATGATCTTAATGTATTCCAAGTAGAACTATTATGGCACATATTTCATGTGATATTTTTTACAGAAAGAAAAAATCTGTAAATGCATTTACAGTGGGTGTATTTTTATGAAGCATATTTTAAGGTTTTATGCGAATAAAAGGTACAGATACGTGAAATAGTTTAGTCTTATCTACCACGCTACGTATTTCCTCTTCCAAATGCCTCTAACAAACCGAAATTGCACCGGCTTATTTTAGGCAGTCAGGGTCTATTAGTTTTGGAGAATAATCATTACTGTTCCGAAATGAGTAATTCACCGTACATTTCGCTCTTCCTTTTCTCCGTACGGAACTTGAATGGGTTTCCTTTCAAAAGAAAAACTGAAGTTCCTCGATGTTATTTTTTCTCGTTTAAGTATCGTTTCCCTTTGTCGTTAGAGTTACTCTCTGCAGTTTTTTCTCCCTCGCGCTAAAGACCGGAGAGCACAGATGAGCCCACAAAAGCTGTTAGAAAGGCCTTCAGGGAAAGTGAGAAAAATAATAAATAAGAAAACTCGCAATGTTCATTAAGGATACCTAATAAGTGCTTTGACAGTGGGTAAGAGAAAAGTTTCTTTTAGCCGTTGAATGCGAAAGAGGAACCGACCATTAATGGTCTATAATTAAGAAAAAGACTTTTTTTTTTTTTTTTTTTGAGTGAATGCCTCGAGTACGAAAAATTTATAAAAGAATTCCAATTTTTTGAAGGGAAAAAACTTATTTGATTGCAAAAGAAATGATTCTTTCAAAAATAATTTGATCCTTTCTTCTCGCTGATGGTGTTAATTGTGGTCAGGGGTCACCTTCATTTTTTCCAAATCCATTATTACTCCATTTGCAAAATAAGAATTCTTAAAGAGTAATTCGTTAAGAACTCTATTCTGTGTTACACGGGGTAAGGTTCTGTTAGAAACACTTTAGAGTAGAACTCCAATTATACGAATCAATTGGGACTGGACCCCGTTCGGATAATCAAAGATTCGGACAACTGGAATTTTTTCGGAGAAAGGGTCTTCGTACACTTGAATTAATAACTGTATGTACTGCATGTTCCAAAAAGGAGAGAAAATCATTTTTAAAGTAAAAGAGGTTTTAATTAATAAAAATGAAAAGGCAACACTTTTACATCATGGTTATTGTATACAACGTACTGCACAGTACTTACAAGTACTGAAAGTCATTGCTTGCTGAACATTTCGGTCAAGGTAAGCTGTCTGAAGGACACCGTGCCTGCATTTAAAATTTATCTGCCAGCCGTTACTTGCTTTAAAGCAGGGTTTCTTAAACTGTGGGTCGCGGCATTTACAGCAGGGGGTCACCAAAACTCTAAGCAGTTTTGATATTTCTTTACCTTAGTATAATAGTTTTACAATTACCAAATATATTTACACAAAAATGTATCTCAAAATGGATAAAGCTAAGACACAATGTATCTCAAAATGGATAAAGATAAGACAATACGGACAAAGAAATAACGGAAAAGGTTTCGACGCATTCTTTTTACAGTATAAACGTTCATTTTCCTTGCTTTGCACGTGACGCTGTCATATCGTCTGTTAGTTATAAAAAAAAATTCACATTTTTCTATGTCTTAAAATTATAAATTCAAGTTAGTGACCTAAAACGCTAATAGTATATTACAGTACAAGTGAAAAGTTGACAGTTTCATTCACGCGTATGTCGGATTTGTGCAATTCTTATGGGGCCCCACAAAATTTTTGTAAATATTATGGGATCCTAGGGGGTCGCGAAAAACTCCCAGTGATAAAAGGGAAACGCGACTGATAAACGTTTAAGAACCTTTGCTTTAAAGGATGAACAACCAAGCTTCTGAGCCAAGATCTTAGAATCGAACCCGAAATAGCGTTTCCAATAGAACGTTGTTGCAAAAATCACTTGAAAACAACAACTTCTAAATTTTTGTTTCTTGCTGCTTCATTGATTTTCTCGAAGAACTTCCATATTTATTTTAAAGCATTAACACGAAGTTTAAAATCGAAGTTTTGCTCCTTTTAATATCTGAAATCGTTGATGGTCCGACACTAGGTTTGCGTCTTCATTTTTTTCTTAAATTCTGAAAGCGATTCGGATAGTTTGGATTCGGATAATCGGAATTATACTGCAAGGGGTGTTGAGTCATCCTTCTTAATAACAACGCTTTCTTTTATTCAACAGAATCATAACATAAAGGCATATTCTTTCAGAACTAAAACTGTTTTCGAAGCGCGCTTGTCTCAAACTATCAACTGGAAAAAAAAAACGTTAAAAAAATTCTTATTTTTTGTTCAAAATTTAAAATATTTTTAGATTTACGCGCATTAAGCATGTTTTTGCCTAAATATATAATTGCATTATGAAAGAGCTCGCGCTTTGCTGAAAAACTGAAAGTAGTCAGTTGCCTTTATGTTCTTAGGCTGATATTCGTATAGTTTCTCGTGCATCAAATTTAGTATCTGGAATCTGTGTTCATTGTAGTCGGTCTAGATCAAATGGCCAATGAAAGAGCGCATTGATTTTAAAATAAGATAGAATGCCATTGAAAAATAAATGATTCATTGAATTTTAGGTACATTTTTTTTATTTCAATAGGTCATTATTTTACGGAAACCTTAGTACTCCATGCAGAATTTTATCAATACTAAAGTACATGCGCAGTTCTCTTGTGAATATTATCATAAACATATAAATAAATTTTGAAACCGTTTCAATAGAAATCTGATGTGTACACCACATGACCTCCTTCTACGGAATATTAAATTATACCCACTTTTTGCTGCATATCATTTAAATTTATTTCTTCGAATTTCATTACAGAAAGATTTCTCATTCAATTAATTCAGTTCTCACTTCGAGGCAAGGCAAAAATAAATAAAACCTCAAAATATCTTTATAAAAAAATTGAAAAATATATAAAAATATAACACACCAAAAAGAGTTAAAATAACGGAAAAAGAGAAGGCAGATATTTTGGAGAATAATCCTAGAAGTTTACTTTTGCGCCCACTCGTTAAAAAGACACTGAAGGTGCGGAAATTGATTTAAATAACTATTCTGCTAATTTTCAAATGTAAACAAATATAGCTGCTACGGTAAAATAATTAAGCTACGCACGTAAACTACTTTTAAATTGTTGATAATTCTACAAATATTGCATGCAGATTTACTAAAGGTATAAAATGTTTAACCGGATGATATGAACAACATAATTCAATCATTTTTAAAGCACAAAATGCACAATTTACCAACATATATGAATAAAAAACTGAGCTCAAGGAGCCGAGTCACAGAGTGAATATACATATACTTGTGGTGCGGCCGATTGCAATCAAAAAAGGAGGTGCATAACTACAAGTTATAGCAATCCTATATACAAAATATCGACGTTCTGAGGCTACTCGTTTTTGAGTTATACGAGATACATGCCTACATACGTACGTATGGACAGAGGTCACGAAAAAATCTCTTTTGAATCCATTTTAAATCCTTATTCAAAATAGCAAGTTACTTTCCGACCACCCTGTATATATAAAGGAAAACAAAGTAATAGTCTGCTACCGTGTTGGTCCTTTTATCTGAGGCTGCATTATTAATATTATTAGGTTACTGCCTCGTTTTGATTCATTTTAATGTTAATTGATTTTTGTTTATATACGTATATAAATATAAAGAGATGGTGTGTGTGTGTGTGTGAACATATGTTACCGTGAAAGACCGAAATTGGATAATGTGGACTTTCACTGGAGAATGTCAACATTCACGAAATACGTCGGTGAAAGATCGAATATTGCATTAAATTCTTGTACATTTGGACCCTCACCGGCGTATGTTGACAATTACACGTAAGCTCTGGGGTAGTTCGAAAAGAGAGGTCATAAAGTGTCATAATAGTTTAATTTGTTGCAAAAAATAAGATTTGAATCACGCAATTTAGTAAGTTATTTTATTGCTATTATTTTATTTTCTCATTTAGAACGTACAGTTTCTCATTTAGAAGTAAGTTTTTAACTTCTATTATTTTCCTTTTTCATTTTGGTATGTTCTTAAATTCTTATTTTAAGTCTCATGTGTGTTTTTTCGCGACTGAATTACGGAGAAGAAAATATCATATTCTTATATGTTCAACATTCACCATTAGTTCATGGTGAATGAAGACATTTACCGGTGTAAGTCAGAAATAAGAGTATTTGGAAAATATTTCGGACATACACCAAGCGACTAGGTGATTGTTGACATTCACCGGTGAAAGTCGACATTCTCCAGATTTCGGTGTTTCACAGTAACATATACTATATATATATATATATGTACATATTATTTGGCTGAAGCTGTAGTATCTTTTAGTCAAAGATAATGTCCGCATAAAATTCGATAACGTGAAGAATAATTGCTTCTCGAATCGAAAGATTTTTATCAGCTATTCGAAACCTTCGCCATTGTTGTCGAAATAGGTTTTAAAAAGAGGCGAAGGTTGAATACAATAACCTTCGAGTCTTCTCATTTCGTATGCATGAGAATGCAGAGTGTTTCGGGGATTTTGTATAAATGGACGATAAAGATCTAGGATTTTTAATTAAGTCTCGACTCAGATCAGAGGGATCCGAGTCTGTGGTTTGTGTCCCGAGCACGTGATACGAATAGAAGTTCAGAGGCAACAAAGAGAACTCCCGATCCTAATGTGAATAATGTATATACAGTGGCAGTTGCAGTTACAGGATTCACTTTTAATTGTTATTGTGGAGTAGTTAATTGCATTGCGTCGTTGTGCATTTCAGACTTTCATAGCAGTAGTTTAAACGATCGCGTGAGAAACTGTTTTTAAATTTTTAAATCTCCAATTAATAGAAAGCCTCGCTTGTGAGCACACGTTTGCTTTTCGAGAAGATCTTCATGCTTAGTAAATATATTTAAACTGAGTTTTAGTTGTCATTGTTATTCACAATATGCCTTTGGAAGTGAGGAATTACTAATTCAACTGTAATTCGATGACATTTGTGTTTGATCTTAATATTTTGTGTATCTTTAAATAACGATAAATCTGTATGTACACTGAGCAAAAAAAAAAAAAAAAAAAAAAAAAAAAAAAAAAAAAAAGAGCAGCTCTATATCTCCCCCTGTACTAGGACGATTGACGATATTCAAATTGCGTTATTCATGTCTCCAAAGCGCAAATTAGGATATATATTAGATTAATATATAGCATCATTCAAATAAAGATATTTTGACATAAAATCGGACTTTTCCTAAAATGGCATGCCAGTTGTTTTCCATATTTCGATTCTACGACTAAAATTATGCCTAAATATTAAATCTTGTAAAATGTGGTGCGAAATATGCGGAGGAATTCAAAAATTTACATTGGCGCAATTTTGTTTCAGTTTGCATCAAGAATAATTCACTTGGCGAACTCCTTAGTATATGGCAACTTATTTTATTTCCCCTTTTTCATTGGGCATGACAGGAAAAAAAGTCACTTCGTTCCTTCTTTCAAATAATTTTAACAAAGTGCCTAAACCACATTCGATATTATTATCGCTTTCAACAAATATGCCAAATTTCAAAACGCGCCAATATATAAATTCACGTGCATCGTCGGAATGTTTTGTTAAAAATAACTAATTTTTTCAGATATAGTTAGAAATACATCTACTTTAACATGATGGTAAATGTTTTATAGATTATAATTCAACATTTTTTCGGAAAAAAAATTACAAAATGTTTTAAAAATACAAATTAAAAAAAAAATCAGAAAAAAAGGCGAATTTTATTTGGAATGAACCTAAATTTCGAAATGTTAAAGTAAGAACCAAATACGTTTAACCATCCAGCACGCGCGTATGCGCAAAATTTAAGACAAATTCAGTTTTTAATGCACATTTTTCGCATATCGATGCTGAGACGTCTGAATGTCATTTCTATTCCTCCTTTCTACCCTTCCCCACATCATGGAATGTGCCAACAGGAAGTCATTTGACTTTTTTTTTTTTTTTTTACTGGGCATTTGTGCTACGTGGCAGTTTTTTGTAAAAGTTACGACACGCACGTGTTCGTGGGGGAAAATTCGGAAAATATTTTTTTTTCTCAAATATTTTGTAATTTTGTGTTATTAATTGCCGTGTATTATTTTAATGCGAATATATTTGGCTCTGTAAATTTTATATCGGTTTTCATGGCAAAAAAAAATATGTGCAACCAGCTGATTTTGCTCACATTCAAGAATTATCTGATGAAGAAAAGGAAGACAAGGAAACTTTTGGATGGGAGAACAATAGCGATTTCCATTCCTTAATTGATTTTATTTCTATTTTTTAGAAATAAATAAAAATATTCTAGTTAGTTTAAGGTGCGTTTTTGTAACCAGTAAGAAGTAAATTTCCTTACAGAAGTAAATAATGCTAAACTTACTTTTCTCCCTATCAAGGTGTTTTCCTTTTTTATTTGTCTACGCTTGCCTTTGATGAATATTAAAATTAGTTTCAATTTTAAAATATAAATATTCAATAATAAATTTAAAATTTTCTGTAATGAAATACATCATTGCATTTCCATCTAACCAATACAAAAACTTAAAAATAATTTATTTATATTTGAATGCGATATCATTTGTATTTTGCAATAATAAGCTTAATATTTTATTTCTTAACAAATTTGTTATCAATGTTCACTCATTTCTGTCGTTTTTCGTACCAAAAACGGTAAAATAACGATTGTCGTAAGAAATACGACGCGCTCGTGCTGGAAGGTTAATATAAAAAGAGATGAATAAATATGTAATTTTATATAAAAATATATTATAATATATTTATATTATTTTTTTCGCAGTGTGGATTTGAGGTTTTTAGAATTTGAATTTGTAAGTTTCAGAAAACGGTGCTACTTAGAACCATCCAATTTTGAACACGAGGCGACCTCCACTAAGATATATGCACCTTGAAGATGGAATTTTTAATTTCAATTTTTTTGCATATTTTGTGCAGTTTTAAAGTACTTCTGATCAAAAACTCAGCCTTTTAAAAGCTTTGCGTTGCCACTGGGTAAAGCGTAAAATATTAACGTTTCAAATTTAATCAGATCCCTTGACGATATAAAAGAAGTGTGTTGCCACTCACCGAAATGCAATACATTTGTCTTTTGAAATGAATCAACAAACTCTGCTATTTAAAAGAAATGAGTTTCTACTGCTGGAAATAAAATACCTTTATTTACTGTTCCAATAAATTGGACTCTTAGCTCTAGAGTCTTGAAACAGATTTTTTCTCCGTATTACTTTTGTGTTCGAATAATCGGTTGCCACCAAATGTTTTATCGCGATATATTATTTAAAAACCTAAATACGAAGAAGCTGTATAAATGTATGTAAGTCCCTCGCATCGTGGAAAAAAGGCAGCAGCTCGAGCCATCGAAATTTCAATACACGTAGTCCTCAACCCGACTATGTGCATCAGAAAGCCAGAGTTCTAAACACTGAAACTTAGTTAATTCAATTCATATTTTGTACGAATTCAATGACCGTTTTATTACCAAATTCAGAGATTTCAAAATAAGTTGTGAAATTAAGATATTTCTCCCGCTTTCTTGGCATGCCTTCGTGGTGTAGTGGTCTGAACGCTGGGCGCATATTCCAGAGGTCCGCGGTTCGATTCCCGGCGAAGCCATTGCTAATTTTCATATTTCTTGCTTCGAAAAAAATCCTAATATAAGAAATGAATGTATTAATGCTAAGAAAATTGGAGTCAAATGTTACCTTTTCATGAGAATTTTCGAATTAAATTTTATATGGGTTTCATAAAGGAGATATCAATTCGTTAAACGTCATTTCATACATAAATATGCCAAAAGTAACACATACATTTAATCATCAATAAAACTACCCAATACCTCTTTATTGAAATCTTGGAGGAAGCTACATGTGTATTTGACTAGCCGTTTGCGCAGCCAGTCGCCTAAAACAGTTATAAAAAATATAAATAAAAATAAAAGTTTTTTTCTTAAAAAGACACATTTAAAAATCTGAAAGCTTTCAGATTTTATATTCCGCCCAGAGGGGCGTCTTTTTAACGTTTTCTGTGTTACCTTTATTTATTAAAAATCATGTTCTTCGAAAATAAATCATAAACTTTAATTCAACAGCGATATCGCAAAATAATTTTAAAATGAGCCTAACTTTAGAATTTCCGATACGCAGTCTCGCGCGCTGGAGGTTAAAAATGTTTTTCCATACAGTTGTGCCATGGCTCGCTTTGAAACCGTTGAGTTTGTTAATCAAAAAAAATTCGCTAAAGTTTTACAAAATATGAAATCGATAATAAAACAGATTCTAAATTCGAAATTAGAGCTTCCAGATGCCCATATTTGGTGAAAGATTACGTTATCCAAAATTGGATGTCTCTAGGTGCCATTTTTTTATCATAGTGCGAGAAATATACATACATTTATGCAGATTCTTCATTAATTAATTTCTTTAAATATAATGCAGGGCTCTAATATTTGGTGGCAACAATTTGGAAAGTGAACCGACATTTATAGTGAACCGACGCACAACGAAATTAACAGCCCTTCCGGGAATATTACTCCTTTGGGGGTAATAATAATTTTAATAAATATGGTTAAAATAATTTCATTGGTCGAGAAAGTAATTTGTAATAATAATAATGAATAACTGCCATTATTGTTTTTAAATCGCTTAATGTCTTAATTAATAACAGCAAGATTAAATTTGAACTATTCTTTACCGATTGGAAGCACAATGGAACGTGGAAGATAAAATATTCATTAACTCCCAGTCGCCCTTTAAAAGGGGGTATATAAGGTATTTATCCCGCTTTCTTAGCATGCCTTCGTGGTGAAATGGTCAGCAAGCTCCGCGCGTATTGGAGAAGGCCGAGGTTCGCGTGGGCACTGCTCATTTTTCACCTTTTCTGTTTCAAAATGTAATTTTACGGTGGCACCTGAAAAAATTTAGTGGATGATGATTCTCCACCGCCATGATCTGGCGATTGGGTCCCTTAATCACCAGTCGCACTATAAAAGGAGGAGTGTATAAAGTATTTGTCCCGCTTTCTTAGCGTGCCTTCGTGGTGTAATGGCCAGCGCACTCGGTGTATATTCGATAGTTCCAAAGTCCGAGTCCCGGCAAGGGCTTTGCTCATTTTCAACTCAAAGAAGCAACACTATGGTTAGGTACGCAACCAGAAGCTCACACTTCATTCTTCACAGCATGAGCGTTCTGAATGCGCTGAATTCCTTTCCTCCAAAAAATCCGCACACGGCATCACTTAGAGAGATCCTCTCGACGTTAGGCTCTTCCATCCCTTTAAAGATGAACTGGATAAAAGGACATACCGGGCAGAAAAGCAACGAACGAGCGGATGAACTAGCTAAGACTGCAGCTCTCAAACCAGAAATTGACAAGGAAGTTCCGCTTTCCGCAGAAGTTGCAAAAAGGTTCTTCAATAAAACATTCCAAGAGACATGGTCATCACGATGGCAGGAAGAAGAGACAGGAAGGTTTACTTGCAACATCTTCCCAATACCTACTCTCAAGGGGCTCAAACGCAACCGACTCTTCCTCCGGGCCTGTACCAACCACGGGAAATTCCTAGCGTATTACAGACTATTCCTCAGACGGGACGACAACTGCTCTTGCGGTTTTCACGGGGAAGACGCGGACTCACTTCATTACCTGCTCTTCTGCCCTTTGACAGGGCACCTTCGACAACAGTTCTTTCCTTCCGACTACATCACATATCCTGTGAATAGACTATTCACGGACTATTACTGCAACAAGGGTGTCTTAGAGATAATGAAGCAAGTGAATGAAAATAATTATATCCAAGAAACTAAAGATTAATGTAAAATGTAGAAAGGTGGCCTAACCGTCAGATTGCTAGCAACGACTAGGATGACTTCCTAACCCTGTAGAGCCATTAACTTAGTTTGGCGGAACAGGTTAAGTGAAGTGACCATATATACATATCTCTCCCGCTTTCAAAAAGTACCTAATGTCTCAAGTTGTCTTATTACATTATCTGTACTTTGGTCGTCAGGATTTAAATTATTTAATGCGCTTTAAATAGAATTCTTGAGTACAAAGAAAAAATGTCTGCATATATGGCTGAATGCCATATCCATAAAGTTCGTTATTTGGATCATTTACGATAGCAGCTGAGTTTGAAGCAACATGCCAAAATGTGAGGTCTCTATTTTATGCCTCCTTCCCAATTCCTTGCCGAGAAGAAGTTCAACCCTACAATCTCCCCAATGTGATCCATTGTTAAACAGGCGCAATCAACGTTAAGCTCATTTTCCATATCGTTAACCGCGCGTAATAGTTCCCCTTCACAATTAGTCGGGAATGGAGCTCAAAGGGGTTGGTGGAGAAGAGAAAGTACTAATTGATAGATCGCTGCAGGAGAGCCGAAGCTTCGATAAATTCGCCCACCACCCTTTCCCTCTCTGACTCGAATGGTAAGTTAATGTCTCCATTAAGGGCATAAAGCCCCCAGATCAAACTTGTCATTTTCTATGGAAGCGATCTTCGGTACAGGAATGTACACCTATCCGTCTGGCGAACCCCGCTAATTGCGGCTTGTACTCTAATGGAAGGCACTGAAATTTTGAGCGCTCGTAATTTGAATGGCCATCGATTTCAGAAGTCGTCCGAATAATCCCATTATTGACTGATTAAATGACTAATTTCTACATCTAGGTTTATTTCAAGACATGTGTGCGCATGAATATGGGAACATAAAATGCATTAACTTCATTTTTTCAGAAATCACATACACGTCTTAAACTTACAGGTCAAGGTTATGCAACCAGAATGGGCTAACAATTGAAACTACTAAGAAGAAAATAGACTAGAAGTGAGAAGAAAAATAGAACTCTCAAGTTATATTTCTCCGTTTGTACAGGAGAAGAATTGTGCAATACAAGGTAAGCAAATAATAAGACACTGGAGCTTCCAAAAATTTTAATTAGAATTGACAAATCGACCTACTTGACAAAACATTAAAGGAAAGAATCGGCAAAAGTACAGACTAGAATTGTCGAAAAGACTAAATACCATACAACACCTCTTTGCATCCAACAAAACAAAAGAAAGTCTGATATATTCTGAAAAATAATTCATCTACAAAATAATATCTGCATGTACTTAGTATATACCCTCTGCATGTACAGGAAAAAAAAATATTCTTTGCATTTATGTACATAATCATGTTATATATATGCTTTTAAACGTATTGTTATGCATATCATAATGCATTAATATGTTATACATTTGCCATTATAATATGTATTTAGATTTATATCCTGTATTTACCATCATGTTCTATATTTACCAGCATGTATTCGGGTATGAAAAGCACCTTATGTCACAATTATATTTTAACCGTATGTAAAAATATTAAATATAACAAAATTCTGCAAAAAAATGTTCAATTAAAGATAGATAGTGCGGTTGGAGAATTCTCACATTACTAATAGTTAACCAATGGGTGTTCACTGCGCTGCAACCTAAACCTAACCAAAATGAACTGGCAGGCATTATTTGTCATAGTCGAAACAGGAAATTGAATTTATTTATGCTTATTAAACAGCGATATCAGTTAAGTGAAAAGGATAGGTTTTTCTAATATAAAAAAGCAAAAACAGCTACCAGTTTAACCCTTTCCGGCACGCTATCTTTTAAAGTCGAAGTTTTGATTAAAAAAAAAAAAAAAAAAAGTAGGCGGTCTAATTAGGCCTAGTGCAGTACACAAGTAAAATTTTGTGAAGATAGCATTTACCGTTTATATCTGTGGGTGTGCCCTCAAGAGTGCTGAAACGAGCATTGTTGTCAATAAACTGACAGATGAGATGCGGAAAAACAAAGAATACAGACTCTCAGTAGTCCTAGATTATCGGTGAGCCCGATCTAGGCACACTTAGGTTTCGCCGTTTGATTTTAGGCAAGATTTCAAGGTAAAAATTTAAAACTAATATAGAATAAGGAAATTAGCATACAGCTAAAAAATAACATATACACTTCTTTTCAAACAATTCCTTTTATAACCTATAAAAAAATCTGGAAGATTTCTTTGAAAAATGAGAGTCTTAAAAAAATAAATATAGCTAAAACATATGGACTAGTTTGTGTTGAGCTGCCATCTACTATAAATAAAGAAGGTTCAGAGTAACCTATAAATCCTTTTTCATTAAGTGTTTCTGTGCGTACAGAAGGAAACTTTTAGGTGTGTCCAGACCGGAAACACTGTGCTGCAAAGGGTTAAAAGGAGGAATGCCTTCGTGGGGGATGTTTTGAAGGAAACTAGCTCATATTCCTGTTACAAATGGGGAAAACTACGAAACCAAGCAGTCACTGTTTACGTGGAACTGAAATGAATTCAGGTCAAACAATGAGTATCCAGATGTCTCAACCACTCGCTCGATGACAGGTAGGACTCAAATAAAAGAAAGAAATCTGTAATGATTCAGATTTTAACGCCGCACCGGATGGTTTGTTAGGGCTTTATATGCTTTCGCCGAACTCGCAATTCAACAGTTTATTATTGGACTAGAATTGAGACAACGTTTTAAAATTTAACTTCAGTATTAATGGTTATTTCACACACATTTACGCCACATGTAATTCAACAGCAAAATAGGAAAAGTTTTAAAAGCAACCTATGTTTAGACTCCCCGGTAAAACGTCATGTATTGCCATACATTTTTTTATATTCGCAAGTTTATTTCTTAAAAATAATACATAGCGATGAAATACAGCTGAGAAATTCTTTATATCCTTTTATTTTATTTGTGTTGTACATTTTTACATCCTTATACGAAATAAAAGAATTTTGTGTATAATATTTTAACGGATATATCCATTTCGACCGGTCCCGAGTTAATTTTGATTATTGAGGGAAATCTGTATGTACAAACCGAATAAAGGACTTTTTTTCTTAAGTGGACTGTAAAATAGATTTAAAATGTATTTTTCGTGTACCTTGCCTAACTCAAGAACCATTAGCTATAGAGCGTTGAAATTTTGTACATGAGACTGTTTTAACATCTAGTTATAGGACACCTCGGCGAATTTCTTGGTGTTATCTTGCAGCAATCGGTTAAATTCGCATCGGAAGGTGTAAAAATGAATAACCGCCAACGTTAAAGATAATGGAATGAGGTGGTGAATTGTGGGGAGGCCAGAGGCAGGCCAATCGCAAGTCCAGATATGCAGAGAGTTTAATTTAACGCCCAGCGTCGTATGTAACCTATGGAAACAGTTCCAGGATATTGGATCCATCGAGGAAAAGCTTGGGCAACGTCGTGCAAGAGCCACGATGGCCAGAGAAGATCGCTATTTGTCAATTTTAGCGATGTGTAACAGAGGGGATACAAGGTCTCAACTCTCTCTGTATGCAGCCACAGGAACCCGTGTAACAAGGTTGTTTGCCGGAAAACCGGTTGTTTGCATCCCGCCCACGTCTGTGGATAGGAGAGTCCGATTAGCATGGTGCAGGCAGCATAGTAATTAGAGTGCGGACCAATGGGTGACCGTTATGTTCACCGACGAGTCCCGTTTTAGCCTAAACATCGATTCTCGCCGTACTTTCATATGGAGAGAGGCAGGGACCCGCTACCTACCCTCCAATGTCCGTGAAATCAAATGGCGGTAGCGGTGTAATGGTCTGGGCAGGCATCATGTTGAATGGCGGCGCACCTCTCCACGTCTTTGACAGAGGCTCTGTGACTGGTGTAAGGAGCCCTATGTTCGCCTTTTACGGGCCCCGAGTTTATCTTACAGGAAGATAACGCGAGGAAGATCGACGAATTTCTCGACTGTGAGAATAATCGCCGGATGGATTGGCCAGCAAATTCTCCACACATCAACTCTATACAGTATGTCTGGGACGCTCTGGGAAGGGCAACTACAACTCGCAACTCCCCTCCGAGAACCATCCAGGAACTAAAAAGAGCGTTGCTGAATGAGTGGGACCAATTGCCACAGGCACTGGAAAACTGCCTTATTTCCAGTATGACATCAGGCTGCGAGGTCTGTATGGCTGTAAGATGGGAGCATATCCCCTATTAACCCATTTCTTTTGTGTCTTTGTGTCAACCGCTGTTTCAGACCTTCAGACTCCCATGAGTGTTACACACGAACATGTATGTCTATTATAAATGTTGAATGTTTATTTTGTTTGTATTATATCAACTTATGTTCACACCAAATGTTATTGAAATCTGTCCAGCAGTTCTGGAGATAGCAGATCAAATATGAAAATTCTCTTAATTTATTTCACCAGTATATTAGACTAAATGAACATATTCTAAAGTATCATTTATGTTTGAAATATGCTTGAATCTTGGTCGCCCCAAAATGTAGAGCCCTGTATTATATTTTAAAAAAATAAATAAGAAGAATCTGCATAAATCTGTGTATGTTTCTCGCATTGTGATGAAACAACAGTAGAGCCATCCAATTTTGGCACCACCACCATTATCCATCGAACATGGGCATCTGGAAGCCGAAACTTGGAATTAGTTTTATTATCGATTTCATATTTGTTAATTAAAAATTCGTTAAAAGTTTACAAAACTCAAGGATTTCAAAGCGAGCAATAGCAACGTTGTACAGAAAACACATTTTTTCTGCACTTCGCGAGAGTGTGTATCAGAAATTCTAAAGATAGGCTCATTTTAAAATTATTTTGTGATACTGAACTGAATTTTACGGTTTAAGCTGGAAGAACATGCTCTTCAATTAATAAAGGTAACAGGCAAAACGTTAAAAAAACTCTCCTTTAGGCGTAATGTAAAATCTGAAATCTTTCAAATTTTTATATTTTTGTTTTATATTAAATAGTTTTTCACACTGCTATTTGTTATTTAGGTGCATCACTGCCATGAAGCTGTTATTAGCTGTTGCCAGTGCGAATGAAAAACATCAAATCTACATCTTTTTTGCGTATAGATTGCTTGTAATATTTAATGTTATTCTCTGAATATTTTAACTAGCAACACATATTTTAAATATTTTCACGGATGTTTATCAGTACCACCGAAACGTTCTGGGAGTTTGTTCATGGGTTTTACTTTTGCCATAAGAAATTCCATTCATCGGTCTTCTTGCACGATTTTGGAAGATAAAAAGCAAAACAGGAAAAATAACGAAAAGCGAATGTGCTAAGAAAAGTAGACCATTTTTCTGTTATTCATATTTCACAATCTCGTTTTCAAAATAATCTCATAAGCAAAACAAATAATGCGAAATTTTCCAATGAATATCTTTTTAATGTTCATATGTAGAAACCGGCTTGGCTGCCTATTTCCCCCCGACCAAATCGAAAGACTAGTCATTGCCTCGTTTCGATTCTTCCTTTACCCAACAATCCTGTGTTGAAATGAATACCAGTTTCGAGATCACGACCCTAATCCAATCATTGCCTTTTCTTGTTCTGATCCGATTCTTCCATCCCTAACAAGAATTTTGCATTTTAGCAAAACTGAATTCTGAATTTGGAAGCGGTAAAGTCTCTTCTCTTTTCATACATCCGCAGCCTTCTCTTCTGTACTGATTCAAGCTCAGTCGTCGTCTTTTTTGTCATTATTATTGTTATTTCCCTCGTAGCATTCAGGAATCCATTTATGAGAGATCTGCTTGTATTCTGCTTCAGATTATCGATTATTTTGAAGACACAGCGTTACAATTTCATCGCGAAAACTTAGGAAATATGGGAGGAAGACGGTACAGGATTCAATGAAATAGCTTACGCGAAATATTGTGTTTGTGAATCGTATTTGCATTGAGATAAGTGAAAGAATTTGCATTGGACGCCGCAGGAATTTTTTAAATATTTCGAATTGGGAATTTTACATCGCAATTTTAACCTGGCATAATTCAAGTGTATATTATTGAATTTTTTAAATGTTATGTGTTGTATAAAATAATTAGAATATATAAAGGGTGTTGTCACATTTCTGTAGCGATTCTGATTTTTAATAATCGATCTAAATACTAATTTTAAAATACAAACATGACGGCATCCAATTGGAATAAGATTTAATTATCGTCTGCGACATTAAAAACATTCTTTTCTTTAAAATATCGCTTAAAAATAAACAATGGATCGAACGCTATATTTTTGCACTGTCGAAGAGACATATTCTTATTTAATTATTAAAAAAAAGAGTTAAAAAGCATGGTTTTGATATTTATACACGTAAAATAAGTGACATAATTAATTATGCAATTATTAAAAAAATCTTATGTGTACACCACATGACATCCTTGTACGGAATATTAAATTATACGCATTTTTTCTTGCATTTCATTTAAACTTATTCGATTGAATTCAATCTACTTCGTTGACAGCGCATAAAACACAATATAATAAATGCACTCTTTAAAATTCACTATATTTGTTTACCATAGCGACACTCTGGTGCTAGGTTCACTTAATATTTTGTTCATATTATAACTCAGAAATGCACAAAATTTATATCATTTAAAGAATTATCTAACCGTTGTCACATGTTCTATTCAAATACTATAATAAAGCTAGAACGATGTATAAAAGAAATTAATCAAACAAAACAAAAAAGAACAGTTTTTCACAGACGATTGAGTATTTCTCATTGAATTAATTCAGTTCTCACTTCGCGACAAAGCAAAAATACATAATAACTCAAAATCTCTGTATTAAAAATTACCAAATAAATCTTAAACACTTATTTTCTCGAAAAACTTTTAGAAAGGATTAAGCATGATTTAACTGGAAATAATAAATAAAGGCGTTACCTTTATTGTTGCGAAGCTTAGTCTCTCTAGAGTGGCAATAAATTTACTATTCTCCTGTTTCAAATGTAAACAAATATGTTCGCCATGTTATTTTAAACTTAACCGCACTTAAACAGCTTTTAAATTGTTAATAATTGTACAAGCATTGTTTCCAGATTTACGAAAGACAAAAACCTTAACCGGAAGATAAGAACAATATAATTCAATCATTTTTAAAGTAAAAAATGTACAATTTACAAACATATAAGAGTAAAAAAACTGAGATCACTGAGCCGGGTAACAGAGTGGATATATATATATATAAATATATTTATATACGTTTGATTCGGCCGATTGCAACCAAAATACGAGGTGCACATCTGCATGTTATAGCAGTCCTATATACAAAGTTTCAACTTTCTGAGGCTACTCATTTGTGAGTTATGCGAGATACGTACCTACATACGTTCGTACAAACGCCACGAAACATTCTTATCAGAATTCTTTTTAAAGCAGTTTTATAATTTTTTTTTGTAGGAAAAGAGCCTTTAATTCTGTCCTCATGTACAGATATCACGCAAAAACATCGTTAATTTGCGTTCGATAGCGGTCAAAATGGATATTTTCTTTGAAATATGCTGACTGAAACTTTTCGCGATTGCAATACTTCCCTTTTACTTCGTACAAGGAAGAAAAAATGAGAAATGAAACCGGAATTGGAGCTATTATTTTTAATTGCATCCCACCCAAGTCCCCTGAAGAATATCTTGTAATTAAGACAAAATAACACGCCGAATAAATACTAATTCAGAAGTCAAACAACAAAAATCAGCGTTATATTTACAAAATTTTTCACAGGACTAGTTTCGATGGTTTTACCGAACCACCATCCTCAGCTGCAAAACCGCAAATCCGGTTTTGCGGTTTTGCAGCTGAGGATGGTGGTTCGGTAAAACCATCGAAACTAGTCCTGTGAAAAATTTTGTAAATATAACGCTGATTTTTGTTGTTTGACTTCTGAATTAATATCTTGTAAGTCAAGATGTAATATAATAGTTCAATAAAAGGGCTACCAAAGTGAATATATTATAAAATATAATTAAGGTTTTTTAATATATAAATCTCCGCACAATAGTTACAAAAAGTGTACTACTCTGCAAAACAGTCAGTCTCTTTGTGCTAAGGAGATTAACGCTTACAGCTAATTTCAGACAGGACATTTATAGATTTCAACATCACATCAGGGCATTTATTAAGTTTTTTATGCTATATCTGAGCATCGCATGTTAATAATCAGCTCTTGGACTAATTGTTGTCAACACAATTTGTTTTTGTCTTTTTAGCTTTATTATTAAGCATCGCTTTCTACGAATTTACTCAACATAAAATTCAAGCTCAAAATCAGAATATTTAAAGGCATCCTATCTTTAGAATTCCGACAAAGTATTATGAATTCGCATAAAAGTTTTATACTTTCTACATGACTTTTCAAAAAACTAGTCGCTCGAGCGGACAGCTGAGTAAAAGAGTTATCATAAAAAAAGAATATATATAATGATTTTTAACATTCCGCTAGTGTAATTAGATAAAATTACTTCATACATCTAATTAGAAATTTCATGATTTAGATGCATTTTCATTTAAACCAATCATATCGAAAAATAGAAAAAAATATACTTAAGAAACTGATTATTGCTTTCACATCGCTTATTTTATTACTGAGTTACATTCCGCATTAAATCTGATACTCTAAGGCTTTATTGAGCGGCAAAACTCTGGGGCGTGGAAAACAAAAGTATTTTATTTCTGGCATTAGCTAAACACTGCTTTCAAGTACCCTAGTTTGTTGATTAAAACTGAAAGAGAAATGTCTTACATTTTGCCGAAGGTAGCAGTCTGGCGCGATAGGAGATAAAAATGTTCGATTTCGAGTGATGTTGCAATTGCTCGCTTTCAAATCGCTGCATTTGTATTTAAAAAATTAATTTAAACGGTTATAAAATATGAAATATATATAAAAAAATAGAAATTCAAAATTAGGGTTTTGAGGTGGACATGTTTAGGAAGACTACATGCATATATAATTTGGTGGTTCTAGTTGCCACCAATTTTCCACAATGCGAAGGACTTACATACATACAAATTTTTCGTCATTTAGTTTTTGTAAGTAATATATGGCGATAAAGTTTTTTTTGCAACAGGTTGAAAAGTTATTTGGACACAAAAGTGATACGGGGGAGGGGGGAAGTGAGTTCTGAGACCAGTAAAACAAAAGGCCTGCGCCTGTAAATATGTTTTCATGGCTTATATATAGCTTCAGCAAAAGAAACGCATTCACGGGAGCTAACCTTTGATAGCGGTAGCTAAAGTGCAAGCAGTGTTGCCAGATTGGTTCGATTTTTCACAAATTTGACAAACTTCTGCTGCTAAAATTTTAGTATTTGAGATTTTGCGAAATTTTTGGGACCTGCATCATTTCTGTATGCTACTTTTTGCTACTTCCATTTTTTTAATATAACATAAAAGGATTTTATATTAAAATAATGTATCAATCAAAAATGATTTATATTAAAAAAACAGTTTATTTAAACTTAGTTGACATCTAGCAATCTTGTTTACATGAGGGTTTTCCTTTTCAAGGCTGCATAGCCTGATGCGGGCAAAACAAGAAGGGATAGGGGGAAGAGGGAAAAAGTGGGAAAGAAAGGGGGAAAGACTGCTTACGGATCCGTTTGTTTTGTTTTTAAACTACCCACTTATATAATGATAACGAATCGAATAAAACACCTTGCAGCTTGCGCGCCATATATTGGGGTACCGAAACAGAGAAAGAAAGAAATTCATTCTACTGATTGATAAACAAATATAGTGAATTTTAAAGCTGATAAACAAATATAATGAATTTTAAAGATGATAAACAAATATAGTGAATTTTAAAGAGTGCATTTATTCTATTGTGGTTATGCGCTATTGACGCAGTAGATTTAATTCAATCCAATAAAGTTCAAATGAAATGCAAGGGAAATTGATTATAATTTAATATTCCGCACAAGGACGTCATATGGTGTATACATCAGAATAAGAAATAGCATTTAAATATTTTTTTTTTTATGTTCAATGTATCATGTGAATCAAAATGTGTTGTCAAGAAATAAACTGTGTTTTCCCTGAAGAAGATGCTTCTTTTCAACTGAGACATCACGTTAACAGTTTTGACGCACCAGAAACCGCAAATGAAGTTTTTTAACTAATAAGTAGAACCGGCATACGTCAGCGGATGCTGACAACTTCAGTCAACAGCAGTTGATTAATGTCTTATGGGTAGTGAGACGCACACGAGTCGTACTCCAAGGAAATGACGTGTTAAATAAAAATTTTCGCTTCCATACAGGATGTTATATCATGTTGGAATTATTCCAAAGAGGATCTATACCGAGTCACGAATGTACACTCCGCAAAAAAAAAAAAAAAAAAAAAAAAAAAAAAAAATGGGACAGTTTTATATTTCCCGTTATACTCGGCCGATTGAATAATTCCACTTGCGTTTTTCCTGTCACGAAATCGCGACTTAGGCTATGTATTAGATTTATATATAGCATTGTTCTAATACAGGTACTTTGACAAAAAAATTAGCCTTTTTTCTGAAATGACATGGCCCTTTTTTTTCACATTTCGATTCTACGACTCAAATTATGTCAAACTACCAAGTTTAGTAAAAATCGCACGAGTACTTTTTAAAAAATTAATTTTCAAAATTTTAGCTGCTCAGTGTTAATTGCATTTGCTATATATTTATTAATCTCCCTTTTTTTAATTAAAATTATTTTGTTCTTCCTTGCCCATTTCAAAATTTAGATTAATTGCAAATGAAAGTCGCCCATATTTTATTTTTTAAATTTGTATTTTGAAAAAATGTCTAGAAATTTTTCGAAAAAATAATTGAATTATTATCGATAAACGCTTTACTGTATCATCTTAAGTAGATGTATTTCGAAGCGTACCTGCAAAACATTAGAGTTTATTTATTCAAAATTTCCGAAGATATACATGAATATATATTGAAGATGTACATGAATATGCACATGCTATATCGGCGCGTTTCGAAATTTGCCAAATTTGTTGAAAACGATAACATTGATGTGGTTTAGGCTCTTTGTTGAAAATTATTTGGAAGTAGGAAGAATACCTTTCTTCCGCTCACATACAATGTAAAAACGGGAAGGAAAATAGGTTGCCATATTATTAAGAAGTTCTCCAAAAATGCGCCAAGATAAACTTTGAATTTGTTCATAAATTTCGAGATAAATTTTACAACATTTAATATTTAGGCATAACTTCACTCGTAGAATCGAAATATGGGAAATATTAACATGTAATTTCAGAAAAAAGCCCGAATTTGTGAAAAAAAAACCTATATTAGAACAATGTTACATATACACTCATGTCCATAAATTAAGGATAATGCAAAATCATGCAAAGGAAGAGTTAGAAGCAAAACAAATTTGACTTATTTGTAAAGCTTATTTATTAAACAAAAGGTAACGAACAAAAAAAGATGCTATATGTTTGATATTATTAAAAAAACTAGTGATTTTTCCCCTTGGACCAAATTACAAAAAAACTATATTTACAAAAAACCAATATTACATGCTTGGTATGAGTGTTAATACATTGTATGTCTCCCAGACGATGCAATACAGTCCGTACAACGCCTAGGCATGCTGAGTATCAAATTATCGATCTGATCTTGGGAGATATTACACCACTCTCAAAGCAATGCTCTCCGAAGTTCCGGTAGACATGTAGGAGGAGGTTGACGGGCTGCAATACGTCGGCCAAGCATGTCCCACGCGTGCTCTACTGGATTCAAGTCCGGTGAGAATGCTGGCCAGTACATACGGGTGATATTCTCCGATTGAAGGCATTCACTTACGATGTTTGCACGGTGAGGACGGGCCTTGTCATCCATAAACACAAATTGTGCGCCCATGGCGCCCCGAAACAAACGTACATGTTGTGCCAGAATGACGTCCCGATAGATTTGGCTTGTCATGGTTCCAATTTGAACATGTAGGTCAGTTCTGGAACCCAGAATAATTCCACCCAAAACGAGCACTCCTGCACCACCGTAACGGTGTCGTTCAATGATGTTTTCTTGGTGGTAACGGGTCCCTGGAGCTCTCCATATGAAAGTCCGGCGAGAATCAGACAGCAAGCTAAACCTGGACTCGTCGGAAAACATCACACAAGCCAAGCCCACTGTTGCGGTGTCCACTATGCATGCTCTCTACTCCAGGCTTACCGCAGGCGACAGTGAGTTGCAGTAAGTGGAACGCATCTGACAGGTCTACGAGAATATAGACCAATCAGCCCTAAGCGTCTGTACACGGTCTGCCTTGAAATTGTACCAGTGGCTGAAGAGAGCTGACGAGACAGGTCTGAGGCTGTGCTCCGCCTGTTTCTTTTGCAGTAACTGCCAAATACCGGTCCTCATTCGGCGTTGTAACTCTGGGGCGACCTGTGCTGTAACGTCTACTCACATTACCATCATCTTGGAATCGTTGCCAAAGCCTGGAGATGAAACTCTGTGTAATTCTAAGTTCGTCTGATACTTCCAGTTGGGTACGCCCACATTCCAGACGGCCGATAATTTTACCACGTAAAAAATCATCCAAATGCGTCCTTTGTGTCATAACTATTCGGTTATTGCACTGAAATGCAAGGAAATAAAAAAGATTTAAGTCACGAAGAGGTTCCTTCTTTCAAATTAGTAATTACTGTAACCGTACTGGCAAAACTGGAGTTATATTCCTATGAGCAGAAACTGACTGCTCGTTTCCTTAAAAACTAATTTTTGTTAACATGATGAAATAATCCTAGAATTGTTAATGGATAACGTAATTAACTTCAGAGTTTTGAAATGTAATTATTACTCTGAGATCCTATATGAGATTATTCTGTTTTAACTTATTTTATGAAATGCGTTCCAGTTACTAATTAACCATTTTTAAACCTAAGACATTAGCACTAAAGCATACGACACAATGACGTTTTCAAGCAATTCTGTACTCACTTCTGAGTATCAAAACTATGGCTGAGTACTTACACTTGACAAGAATTATTTGAAAGAATAAAAATTTTCTGTTGCATTATGTAATAGTTTTGCGTATAACAAATACATATTAAAGCGAGAAATAAATATCATATCAGTATTAAACAGCATGCTATGCGTGAACGTCAAAACTACTTTCTTTTTGAAAGCATTTTCGTGATAATTTCTTCTGATAGAACCTCATCAGACTTACACAGAGGGTGTTTACAGACTTTTAGAATTAAATCGATAAAGGATTAAAAAAAAAATTAGCAAACGGTTTGGAATAAAATTTCTGGCAAGAGCTTATTATTTGAAATGAAAAATATCGTCGGCTACTTTCAAATTAATTCTTCTTTCAAAATATGACATGTAAACAAACTCTGGATTGAGGCATACATTTTTGCTCTTTCCAAAAAAGAGATGTATTCCTATTCCATGATTCGAAAATATTGTTAAATGCATAGTATTTAAATTTTTAAGTCAAAATCGGAAAGAGAAAGATCGTCAATCATTACTTCTACATGAAAACTCTAAATATGTACCCCAAAACGATATGTACTCTTGCTAGTATTTTTAAAGTTAAAATGTTGATATAACAAGAGATAAATTTGGTCACGGAAAAATAAACTTGGAAATTTTACATAAAGCTTTTCAGTCACGGTTATCACGATATAGACTTACAGTCAAGAAAACGTCCATTAGACTAAATATTTTAAAAATACTCTTTAGATTTTAAAAATTAATTAAATGGCCTCGAAAATATTTTTCAAATGTGTAAATACGCTCCGTAGTTTCAGATGATATATGGAAAGGTTATTCAATGCGAAGTTTTGTATATCTAGCCATGTTGTTATACACATTATTTAAAATTACAATTTTGCATGCAAGATTTTAATTGAAGATATGTTGGCTGTAAAATTTACCCGTTATTCTCTTTTTAACCTCTTCGTCGTTCGTAACGCGTCTAGCGCGTTCAAGTGAAACTTCCGCAGGGCGGCCGTCACGCGCCTCAAGCGTTCTTCTACATTTTAAAACTTTTAAACGTTTAAAACGCTTTCTAAATGTTTACTTGTTTGAGTTTAATTTCTGTTTGTTCTAATACCTCCTTAGAGGGTAGCACTAATCAGGCATTCTATTTCTAATTGAATTTGCCCCGGGTTTTATGAATATTAGCGCCCTTTCACATAAGATACAAGACAGTGAGAGATGGCTTCAACGTCTACTCAGCAGAAAAAGAGAAAAAATGGGGCTGTGAATTGGAAAGACAAGAAGGATATACGTTTGATGAGCACAGTCCATAATAACTCGATGATTGATCTTGGAACACGGAAAAGAACTGTAAAATAACCAATAATTGTAAAAGATTACAAAACAAAATGGGAGGAGTGGACCGCCTGGATCAGATGTTATCCGATTAACCTGCTGTTAGAAATAAGCAGAGATATTATTATTTTCCATTAGGCTTTATTTCTTTATAATTTTACTTAATATTCATTGACATTCATCCTCTACGAAAGTCATGTATGGAAAGATATGATGTACAGAGAAAACAACATTACACGCTAGGAAAAACAGACGGCCGCTGGGGGGGTTTTTCGCGGACAGGAGAGGACGGCGAAAGGGTTAAGAGAACTTGATTGCATTGTAACTGTCAGGCTGTCTTTTATTAATTAAAATTCAGTGTCTTTCAAAAATGTTCCTTAGTGGCAATTTTTAAAATTATTCTGTATAAACACTTTGGTGCAGTCACCATAAAAAGCTTCTACAAAATTGTCTGCTCCTGTGCAAAAAAATAAGCTTTTATTATTCTAATTGCTTGCTGAAATCCAGAAATTAATTGAAAATCAACAACAAATAAAATTTAGGGTCATTATTTATTCTACTTCCCGTTAAGAAAATGCATCTGCCTCAATAATATTTACACACCAAACTGGAAGAGAAAAAGAACAGTGCAAAATTCAAACGTAAACAAAACAGCAATCTTAGTTTGGCCTAGATGCTGAATGACACTGTCGATTTCGATAGAGATCAAACACAGGTCCCTCTTCTTCGAGAGCAAAATTTAATTTTGTAAAATAAGAGGAGGGCAACGACCGCTTTACATCGCAGGCAAACATTGGAGCAATGCGAATACAAATGCAACTCTAACTATCAAGGGAAATAGTAATGGAGTATGCGAAACTGTGACATTAGAATTATTAAAGCGTTAGAAAGAAGTTGGTCTAAATAACTTTAATCAACTCAAGAAAATAAGGTTTTGAGCACAATAAATGTTTGAGAAATGGGAGAAGAAGCGACGACCGTATTTGGCAATTCCTTTTTTCTTTTAAGCTTCTGAACTAGAAATGACCAGTGCTGATTAAGACTTGGTTTGTATCATAAAAAAGGTTCAGAAAATATATTAATGAAATTTAAAATATTCTGAAAGTGTTAAGATTTAACTGTCCTCCATAAGGACCTCTTTTAAATTTGAATATTACTTATGCGTAGAGATTATCAATTGAAATGCCCCAGGATGAATAGCGAAACATTTTTCATACTAGATGAATATACAAGGGGTGATCAAATGAAAAGGTACGAAACGACGTAAAAACGTAACAGTTAAATATTTGCATATTCCGCCATGGGAGAACGTAGAGCGATATCTCGGGATGTGATTAGAGTCTCTGACTAGGATCTGAGCATGCGCGGCGCCCGCTTGCGCAGGAGAGAGCAGAGCCTCTTATCAAAAACGGCGTCCAAATGATGCAGCAGTCTGTATGAGGACAGGATGGCGTTTGCGTTGCAAAATTCGAAGACTGAGGAGCAGCGAGTTGTTATCCGATTTCTGACAGTGGAAGGTGAGAGACCGGCAGCTATTCATCGCCGGATGGTGAGATAAATGTGTCTCTGACAAGTCTATCAGAAAATGGAGTGTCCATTTTCGTGCAGGCCGTGAGAGTGTGGGTGATGACCCGAGACCAGGCCAGGCAAACACTGTCATCACGAGCGCTCTCATCGACAAGGTGGACGACCTAGTGAGAAGTGATTGGCGTCTCACATTGCGAATGTTGGCGGTGAAGGTGGCTGTCAGCTATGGAGCCGTGTGGACAATTATTCACGACAGGTTGCGAAATCGGAGGGTGAGTGCCGCTTGGGTTCTGAAGCAGCTGACCGACCAGGAAAAGGAACTGCGTATGGGGCTAACACCTGGTGCCACAACTACGAGTCAGAGACAAAGCGGGACAGCATGCAGTGGAAACATGCGTCGTCACCTCCCCCTAAAAAGTTCAAAGCCGTGCCGTCAGCAGGCAAGGTGTTGCTCGCCGTCTTTTTCGACGTTCAAGGTCTGCTACTTGTGGAATTCTTCGAGCACAGAAAAACCATTAACTCCGATGTGTACTGTGAGACACTCCAACGCCTACGTAGGTCCATCAAGAACAAAAGACCGGGGCTGCTCACGGAGGGTGTGTTTCTGCTCCATGATAACGCGCGTCCACACGTCTCTAGAGTCACACACACGGAACTGGCCAAGTTCAAGTGGGAGACGTTGGACCATCTGCCCTACAGTCCGGACATGTCGCGCTAAGCGATTTCTATGTGTTTGGTCCACTGAAGAAACACCTGAAAGGGGAGCGCTTCAACTCGGACCACGTACTTAAGGACGCTGTGAAGGACTGGGTCTCGTCACGGCCACAGGAATTCTGGGAACAAGGAATCCTGCGGCTTGTTCTCAGGCCGATGGTGTATATTTTGACTAAAGTCTACATTTGTACCCACCGTGTCGTTTCGTACCTTTTCATTTGATCATCCCTTGTACTAACTAACAACGGATCGTTACATCTTTCTGTACATTTAAAACAACGGATCGTTACATCTTTCTGTTAACTATGCTAACAACGGATCGTTACATCTTTCTGTGCATTTAAAAAGGAGAAAAATGCATATCGTAATTTCATAAAAATATTAAATGCTTTTAATTAAATACATCGTGTTTAAATGCGTTTTTATTTCAGCTAACTTGATTAAAAAGTAAAAAATAATATTTTTACGAAAGCGTCTACTGCTTTTCAGCAGTTTCCTTGCTAATCAATAACAGATAAAATTAATTTAAAAGCTCTTATATTTCACCGAATGGCAACAGACTGGAATGAAAAGTGAAGCAACGCACTGACAGTGCATCAATAAAAATCATAGTTCAAGACTAATAATTTCTTTATATAATTAAAAAGATTGACATATTGATATCTACCAAAAACTGGGAATGAAAACTAATTAAAATAATCATATTAAAGATAATCACGTTCTTAATTGTGTCTAATTATAACACTTTTTTGGGTCAGTTTCGGCATACTTTAATAATTTTACACACTATGTAGCATAAAACTCTTTTATTTTTTTCAGTGTCTTTCCTCGAAATGCATATTTCCCTCTAATTTTAGAGGAAATTAGATATCTATTAGAAATTAAAGGTCTATTAGTAAATTAGAGGTCATTTCATTATCTTTAATTGCGAATGAAAATTTTAAAAATACAAAAACACTTAAAATTAATAATAAAATATATTGAATAATTCACCTTTAGCATTCGGCCTATTTTCAAATATTCTGTCCCAGAAGAAAAGAAAGAAAATTCAAGATAAAATATGTTTAAAATTTAATTTGAGCAATGCATTGCAAAAATATGACTAGAAATATATTTATACAATTCAAAATATAAAACAAATCGATTGAAAAATTTTAATATAAATCTTAAAATGTGTGATCGTAGGCAAAAATGCCTGCCCCTTTCAAGTTTTATGCTATTCAATCTTTTTGCTTCGTAACCTAATTTATTTTTTTAAATAAAGAAGTTTAATTATTTTAAATATGAACTATTAGTGTGTTATATTCATGATGAACATTAATTACAGAAGATTTTTCTTTAACAAATGAATAGAAAAAAAAATTGTCTTGCACTTCCAGTCAGGTCCGGTGCCTTTAGATTATTTTAGCCAAAATTAGTTTGTAAATCTGTCTAAAAGGAGCAGTACATATTCAGTGACATTGATAAACTAGTCAAGCTATGCTTGACTACTCTGAATATGTGCTGCGCCACTTTAAGCATATTTGCAACCTAATTGGTGGTAAAATAATCTCAAGAAAATGAACAATAATCTCATGAACTTAAGATGAAGTGGAAGACAAATTATTTTTATTGATTTGCTAAATTTTTATACAAAAATGTTCAATCAATTTTTTTACATTGTAAATTGTAAAAATATATTTATAGTCATTTTATGCAATGCATTGCTCAAATTAAACTTTAATATTAATTTATCTTGAATTTTCTTTCTTTTCTTCTGGGACAGCACATATAAGCGAAATTTGAAAATGGGCCTAGAAGTACATTTTAGGTAATCACATCGTATATCGCAGTATACATATCTCGCTCTAACATTCTAACACTTATTTTCACCTATTCTAACAATTTTTCACCTATTCTAACAATTTTTTCACCTATTCTAACACCCATTTTCGGTACAGAACATTATTATTAGTACACAGTTAGGTCATATGTAAATTTCTGCTTATCTTGAAATTAAAAATATATATATATATAATTTTTCAGTAATCTGTTCTATCCAATGCCAAAGAGAATTAATTTTCTCAAGATACGTGCGGCTGCAAAGCACTCTCCTCGTTATAGTGAACGTATCCCTCAAATTCGTTATATTCGATTCTCATACATTTGAAAGCTCACTATAGCCGTATAAAATACATCTACGGTTATATGTAACATACATCAGACGGACCAAAGCTTTTGTTCCTTATATTTGAAGATTCGTAAACCAGGTTCTTTATAAAGAATTTTGACGTTATAAATGATTATAATAGAATTATAATAGAACTGAGATATTAAATTTGAGTGAGGATTCATGAACAGATTTGACTTTCATTCCAATTTCGCTTGTATCTAACCATTTTGCGAAGGTAGAACGTTGTTGGAAGGGAATACACACTTAAGACACTCATTCACAGAAAACAGATGTTCGTGTCAATATCCTTTCCTCCCATCAGATCCCTTACGCTCGAGAAGACGACCGGAGGCCATTATCGCCATACATCTTCTAAGTCGAACCCCAGTCGGGTAAGGTCAGACGATAATGACCCTCCCTCCGTACGGCTGTTGATCAAAGATCGAACAAGTAGTATTGCTATCACTTTAGCTCATGAGGAAATCTCAGAGAAATAATCCGAGTTCTGATCTAAATCGTGGAATTCTTAGTTCAGCTACTTATTTAGGGGGATCAAACATAATAATTGTAATTTATACAAGTACTGAATCACAAATGATGTAATCACTTCGTTTGCAATGCAGTATTGTAATGCAATATTGCAGTGCTCCATAGCATAAAAAAATATGATGTGAAGAGTGCATGTAAAAATATAAGCAGAAAAAAGATCTGAAAGAATTTAAATTCCCTGAGCTCGCAGGTTAGTAGTCTGCTTTTGGAATCATTCCTGCTAACAGAACCTTTTTTTCCCTGTTCAGTTTTTTTAAGAATCGTTTTACTATAGCTTCATTCTGTCACATAAAATACAACACACACACATACAAAAAAAATCTGGAAGCTTTCAGATTGTATTTTACTTCCAAAGGGCATTTTCTTAACGATTTGTGTATTACTGTTATTGATTAAATATCATATTCTTCGCACTTAAAACACACAAAATTCAATTCAACAGCAACATCGCAATATATTTAAAAAGAGCAAAACAGTATATCTTTAGAATTTCTGACACACAGTCTCGCGCGCTGGAGATTAAAATTGTTTTTTGAAGTACAGTGTTGCCATTGCTTGCTTTGAAATCGTCAAGATTGTTAATCATAAATTCTTTAAATTTTACAAAATTTTAAACGGATAATAAAACACGTTCGAAATTCGAAATTCGGGCTTCCAAGTGGTGCATTCAGCAGTAAAATGGCTATTTTAGTTGAAGTATGATACAGGAAATTTTTCGCGGTTACAATACGTCCTTTTTACGTCGTACAAAGAAGTAAAAATACACAAATTACAAACATATAATAATAAAGAAATTGAGCTCACCGAGCCGAGTAACAAAGACGACATATATATATATATATATATATACAGGGCGATTCTTAATTGTTTTTACAAATTAAGAGGGGTAATAGTACTCATCCAGATGAGCAATAATTACTATAGAACATAGGGTCGCATTCCACTCTAAAAAGCAGAAAAGTGGAATATTATAATTCCAGCCTGAACTTAAAACAGTGTTGGGAGAGCGAATCAACGAAACTAAAAATTGCACAATCAGTTTAGTGAAAAACTCACAGAGAGTGCACAGAAAGGATAAAACCCAAAACTTGGCATTCGAGTGTTAATTCGAGCTCAGACTTTGATGGCAAACACTCAAACGCACATCTTTGGTCGGCAAGGTCTCAACCTCGCAAACGATTGCAACAAGTTAATTATGTAATCAAGGGCCAAATAATATCAACCAACTTCAACTTATTCCAAAAAATTATTTTTTTGTAATGTTCTTTATTAAAACCGTTCTAAAGTATGCAAAAAGTTTCTAGACAACTTTTACTGTTAGATTTAACCGTTAAGGTTTGCAGGAGTTAATAATCAGTCTTACTGTTAGATTTAGTCTCTACTTTTTAATTCTTCCATGCAATTCATACCGTAGCGAATTTCACTCGTTCACTTATTCGACTTGTTAGAGAATCGGAGGGGGGACTAGTCTCACATAAACATCTTAATTAAGGAAATATAATATTTTCTCTTTAAATTGTGCCAATGAATAAACTATTCTTCTAAATTCGGAACGGCAATTTTTAACAATTAGGGGTACTTCAGGTTACGCAAAGACCATAAGATGTAACAACATGCCTTAGGAAAATACTTGCACTTATGCCAATAAACACTCTCATGAAAAATTAACAAAGTAAATCAACGTTTAGTAATGAAAACAGGAAAGGTGAAGGCATATTTTTTTTCAATTTAATAAACTTGGAGATAACAAGGAGTCAACGATCCCTCTTCAAAAGACCGCTCCAGTTTTTGACAGAAATTGTTATTCCAGTTCTTTCACGAATTGGCGATGTGCCAGCTGGCATATGGAGAAGATGGCATGTGGGGGACTGGGGAGTAAGATCAAAGGAGCCGAGAGATGCTCTAGAATTGCTACCCATGTTCCACCAACGCGCCCTCTTTAATTACGAATCACAAAAGATGCTCGGTCAACGCCCTAGGGAAAACAGTATCTGCTGCTCGTGTAGCTATTCCCTGGAGATGAGCGACTATTGGAAAGAACAGAATACTACAAACAGAAAGAACAGAATACTACAAACTAACTTCACCCAAAGAATTGTATGCGGACATAGATTCAATTTTTATGTTTCGAAAAATTTCAGAAACACACAAACACAAAAAGCAGTTTATCAATTATGTCATGTAAAGCGTGGAGTTTTTCCTTCCAGACAAGAAAGGTGCAATATTGCTGCAATTATTAGCCCTAAACAGCTATTAGTCTAGCAAGACTATTTTGCGTGCATTCATTTTTTTTAAATGCGATGTTTCATTTTTCGTTCGAGTCAATTGCCAACATGGCAAAATGTAAAATGTTTTTCTTTCAGATTTAATTTGTTCGTTATTGTTTAACAAATTTTTAAGAATATTATTATTTTTCTTAATTCTTTTTAATATGATTCTTTTGAAAAAAATGTATTTAATTAGCAATATATCTAAAATTTCAACATTTTTATAGAACAAAGTTACATATTTTTCATTTTTCAAATATACAGAATATGTATATAACATTCGCATGTCTATCTAAATCTAGTATCCTAAAAAATGTTTCCCATTTCCTGTTGGGCCATCTTTGCTGATAACCGTATTAATAAAACTACCCCTTTTTGACCAACGTTATGATCTGAACGCTTGAGGTTTTGTTTTTAGCCCAAAGGGCTATTAATTTCGTTTTGGCAATTTGCGCTGGTTCACTATAAATGTCCGTTCACTTTTCAAATTATTGCCACCCAATATTAGAGCCCTGTGTTATACTTAAAAGAAATTAAATAATGAAGAATGGGCACGTATGTATGTTTCCGGCATTCTGATAAAACAAACTGTAGCTAGAGCTATCAAATTTTGAATAACGTAATCCTTCACCGAATATGGGCATCTGGAAGCCCTAATTTGGAATTCAGAATGTTTTTATTATCTGATTTGTGTTGTATAAAGCATTTATAAATTTTTAATTAAGAAACTCAACGATTTCAAAGCGAGCCATGGCACCACTGTACGGCAAAAACAACATTTCTTACCTCCACCGCGTGAAACTGTGTATCCGAATTAAAGATATACGCTTTTTATATTACTTTGAGATATTGCTGTTGAATGGAAGTTTAACGATTTAAGTGCGAAGAATATAAAATTTAATATATAAAGGTAACACACGGAGCGTTTAAAAAATGCCCTTCCCCGGACATAATTTAAAATATGAAAGCTTTAAGATTTTTTTTTTAATTTCTTATTTATTTTTAAACATCTATTGTGTATTATGCTGACAAACGTAATCATAAAGTATCTCTTCTGTATTTACCATTTGTTTTAAACTAGTATCGTATTTGAACAAAACATAAAACCTTTCACTCGAGATGAAAGTATGCATTTTTGAATGAAAAGAAAGGAACTGCAACTTCAGTTCTGCAAGTGATTGAGTCATGCATATTTATTTCCCCAATATGCCTTTACAAATAAATCTTTTGCCGTATGCCACAGTTCTTTGCCATTCGACAGTCTCACAAATGGCATAAAAATTCGGAAATACAGAGCTGGAATTTCCTGACTTCTTAGAAAGTATCTTTTTCCTGTTTTGCATAAAGCTATATCTTAACAAGTTTTATAACATAATATGATATCCTTTTTAAAATGAGTCTTATTGAAGTAAATGTACTGAAGGCAGAAATAATACCTGCATAATCAACAAAATAGATCCTTGACTTTGAGCGCAGCCCTTCTTAAATTCATTCACGAGATGCCCCAGAATGTTACATCTACCCGGGTAAAATCGTTATTCTTCTACGCAGAGGAACGGAAGGCGTATCGGAGGGAGGGCACGATTCGGGGGCTATTCCTGACACGCTGCTAAATTAATTTGCTACATATCCATGGCTTGACGGACGGTTTTCTGAGAGCTTTGGCACCTGAAGTGAGTGGAAGAAGCATGTTGGGGTTTTCTACATTATATGGAAATGTGCACGAAGACCAAGTTCCTCGAAGACATTTTATTAGTACCAGAGGTGCTATTAATCTGGGAAATCACTTTTTGTCCGTATCAGTTTTATGTCTGAATCATTTTTCAAATTGTTGCCATCAAATGATATTATGGTGTACAACTGACAAATAAAAAATAATGAAGAATCTGCATGTATGCATGTTCCTTGCATCGCCATCTGGATCCGCCTAATTTTTAATACACCTAGTCTTCCACCCGAATGTGGGTATCTCGAAGCCCTAATTTAAAATTTCTAATTTGTTTTTGATTTATTTCGTATTTTGTAACAAACTGTGCGCTTTGAACGCTAGAAGCGGAAACCCTGCTCCAAATAAAACAATTTGTGGCACCAGATTATTGCATTTCGTCAAAAAGTAAGACAGCTATTTTTCAATTTTAATCCATTAATTCGACTATTAGAAAGAATGCTTTGTCATTGCCTGAAATAAAATGGGTCCGTGCCACTTAGCTGACAGGACATTTAACCGACACGGACACTTAGCCGACACAGATAGTTAGCCATCAGGACATTTAGCTACGGAACATTTAACTGTCAAGACATTTAGTCAACAGGACAATAAGCAGACAGTGACGTTTAGCTAATACGTACCCAACAAATATTTAAACTTGCTATCAATTACAAAATTTCTGGACTTCTCCATAAATTCAATATTTAAGTCACTTTTTTTCAACCTATCGGTAAAATTCATTTTTCAATAGTTAAAGATACTGTACGTTCTTTGAATTCTTTGAATTGGCCAACTTCAAAAGCGTTGAAATTTTTGTCAGGGAATATGAATTAATTTTCGAAAGGGAAAAATATTTTTTTTAGCTAAATACGACGTAAGCTAAACACGACGTACGGTTTTGTAGCTAAACACTTGTAGTTTGGTCCGGGGTTCGAATCTCGGGTAAAAGGCTGACTGCATGGGCATTTTAATGGTTTTCTCCCATGTATAACGTGCATGCGAGCCATTTCTCGTTAGAAAGGTCTCCACGAATGTATCCCTCCCCTTAGATAGATAGCTTTCCGGCTTTGCCGCAATTGCATAAACCAAATGAAAGCAAACTTACTCCTGTTAGGTGCCCCAAGCCACAAGATATGAATTCTTGGGCGGGAACCCTCTCCCAGATTAATAAAATTACAATGCCTAACGTGTAAAAAGCATTCTGAGGGCATAAGTACAAACAGAAAAAAAAGTAGTTCCAGTATGTCTAGGAGAAAGCGAACCACTCTTCTTCCTGACAGGAAAAGGAAATTTCATTGGTGGGAGGAGCGAAATGACTTTATATGGAAATGAATGTAGCATGATGTGTTAAGCAAAGTACAAGTAGTAATGAAATGTAAAAACATTGGGAAGAGCGAGACTCATTGTCAGCTTAATGTCCTGTCGGCTAACTGTCCATGTCAGCAAAATGTCCTATCGGCTAAGTGTGCCTGTCGACTAAATGTCCTGTCGGCTAAGAGTCCTTGTCGGCTAACTGTCCGTGTCGGCTAAATGTCCTGTCGGCTAACTGTCCATGTCGGCTAAGTGTCCGTGTCGGCTAAGAGTCGTTGTCGACTAAATGTCACATCGGATAAGTGTCCATGTCGGCTAAATTGTCCTGTCGGCTAACTGGTGTCGGTAAAAGTCTCGTCGGCTAAGTGTCCGCAACCGAAACAAAATACTTGTTATCGTTTGCTCTTTACTGAATGGCATGTTGCCATTCATTGAAGCGTAAGATATTTAATCCTTATTTTTTGAGTAGTATCCTTTGCGACTGAAAATCAATAAATGTAGTTCTTAAAAATATTTTTCTCTTTTTTAATCTGATTGATTTAAATATAAATTCCTTTAAATTATGATATATCTTGTTAGTAATATTTTTTATGAAATGACACTAGCTGCTCTCATTAAATCACTAGCTGCTCTCATTAAATCGACCGTGTGTCGAGGAGCCAGGACCAGCGAACTCAATCAGCCCTTGTTTACAGAGGCACACAGACATTACCACTGATGAGATTATGTGGAGTGTTATCTCTTACGTCAGCAAGTCGACCCTAATCATCCTAAACACAACTTTAACAGCTCAATAATATGCTAATGACATCATGCGGCCGTTTGCGTTATCCATCATGGTACATCACGGAGCCATTTTCCAACAGAAAATACTAGACCCTATACCTTTCTTGTATCTCTAGACTTCCCTCGAGCTGGCGATACTCTTTCTTGCGGTGCAAGTTAACCAGGCCTTTCGCTAATCGAACATGCATGGGAAATGAGAGGTCACCAGATTCCGGCACCCCAAAATATCGCAGTCTCAACGTTGCCTCAACATTTACAAGCATGCATCGACGACAGAGGAGGTTCACCAGTTGCTATTTGAACATTTACTCTGCTGTTGCTTGCCGCTGGTGGGTCTTGTGGCTTCGAATTTTCTAATGATTTCATTATCTGTGAATGAGATTTATGGATATTTATTCTGAATAAAGAAATCATATTTTTATGGTGATTCAGTTTTCTTTTTCAGAAGAGTATATATATATATATATATATATATACTCTTCTGAATTTCTATTTCTTTTGTTAATAAAATATGTATATATATATATACTATATATATATATATATATATATATATACATATTTTATTAACAAAACCAAATTCTCTATTACCCAATTTTTTATTATCAGACGGGATTACTAATCCCAAATACCTAGGAGATAAGAGATTCTACTGTAACAGCAGCAATTATGATGCAACATTCCTGTTAAATGAACAGGTTTAATATTTGATATGCAAAATTAAATTACATTAATAGTATCACTAACATACTATTATTCAAAACAAATTATTTATCTTCAAAAGGTTGTTGAATAAAATCAAAGTAATCCAATTTTATACCGAATGATTTTGTATTTTTAAAAAATAATTATACTTAGTGAATTTGAACTAAATATGATAATTGTCCGACTTATAAATATTCTGAATTCAGTATTGAAAATTTTCCCACAGTTTGAAAATGTTGCAGAGGAAATATCTAGCCTTGTACAGTATTTTACGTTAATTAATGAATTATGATTTAAATCTTTACTATAACTTCACCACCAGATGTAAATTAATTAGTAGAGTATATAAGTCAATTTTTAGTTCTAATTTTTCACCTTGTCGCATGCAGTTTACATTACATCTCACTGTTCTGCTCATTGAATATTTCAGCTTTAGCCATTTCTATAACCGTTGTTAAAACGCGCCCTTAAACTATCGAGCCAACTTAAGCAGATCACTGAGTACGCTACCTTGAATTTGAAACTTATTTATTTTAAGGACTCGTCAGTGGAGGTGTTTCGATCGTAAGCAAAAACTCTACATTCTGCTTAAAAGTTTAATTAAAAAAAGGTTATTTTAATCACGTTAGGACATTTACATTTTTAGACAATTTTTGGTTTGGTTTATTTGATTATTGCAAAGCACTCAATCACTAGCTTCGTGGAGGATGTTCTAAGGAAAATTGGTTTACACAACACGTTACACATGGGGAAAACAAACAACAAAAAAAAATGCTCAAGCATCCAGCCCATTTGCCAGCCTCTAGGACCGATTACCGGTGTTCGAACCCAGGGGTGAAATACCAGTGTTTAGTAACTTTACCACTAGGTCCCTTATAGGGCCCATGTTTAGACGAAAAACTAATTAGCTTATCACTTTAAAAGGGTGACATGGACTTTGACTTAATTTCTACATAATTAGCACACTACAAACTCGAAATATCGCTGGGTGCAGGGATAACAAGCATTTTAATTAAAAGAAAATTTTATGATAAAAAATTATTTAAATTTGCTTACTATTAAAAAACATATAACATAAAATAAATTTTCTCCCATTTTCTCTTTTTCAGAGAAAAATAATGTACACTCTTTAACTTCTATTAAAATAAATGCACAGTTCTTAGTTGCTTAAATTTAAGGAAGCAAACACAGAAAAATTTCATTCGCATTTAACTCAACATACAAAAGTATATTTCATATCTAAATAGCAAATTAGAAATATAGCGCACGTGCGTTTAATAACAAACGGTTGATTTAGAATAGGTAGAGAATAACCTTTCTTTTACTCTTCATTCAATATTACAGTCAGGTTTTGGACAAGAACTAGATAGAAAATATTCTGCCTCAGTGCTTTAAAAGGTTTCTCTACGTACGTAGCTTAATATTCGTCTTTTCGTAACTCTGCGACAGGGCATAAAGTCCGCCTACATATGGCCTACGTGAATAAAATATTTCAAAACAAAGATCCTCCTTCTGAAGGGTATGTTTAGTATTTTGAAAGCTTACGGCAGCTTTAAAAACGAAGCGTATTATCACGTGAGTTTCATACAGACAGGGAATATGGGTATAAACATGAAAGATTTCTGCTTGAATTTTGTTTCTTGACTGACAAATACAGTTGAACTTCAGACAACGCGGGATTAAATTGGGCGGGTTATCTAGTATGCGAAGTTTTTTTCCTTTTCTTTTTAGCCCAGAGGGGCTACTAATTTCGTTTTGGCATTTCGTGTCGAAAGCTATAAAAGGCTGAGTCACTTTTCGTTGTTGTTGTTGTTGCCACCCAATATTATCGCCCTGTATTACATTTAAAGAAATTATAAAGAATCTGCATAAATGTATCTATATTTCTCGCATTGTGATAAAACAACGGTATCTAGAGCCATCAAGTTAACAACGTCCATCTCCACCCGAATATGGGCATCTAGAAGCTCCAACTTGGAATTTGTTTCATTATCGTTTTCATATTTTGTAAAGCATTTATGAGTTTTTGACTAAGAAACGCAAGGATTTCAAAGCGAGCCATGGCAAAACTGTACGAAAAAAATATTATCTCCAGTGCGCGAGACAGTCTATCGGAAATTCTAGACATAAGCTATTTTTAAATTATTTTGCGATATTATTGTTAGAATGGATTGGATTATTTAATTATGGCAAAGCACACGAGGGCTATCTGCCTAAAGGGAGGGAAGCCTTCGTGGAGGACTTTCTAAGGGAAACTGCCTCGTATACACGTTACACATGGGGAAAACCACGAAAACGTCCATGCAGACAGCCCGTTCGCGGGATTCGAACCTCGGACCGAACTACCAGTGTTCAGCGTCTTTACCGCTCGGCCGCTGGTGGGCGATATTGCTGTTGAATTGAATTTTATGATTTAAGTGCGAAGAACATGGTATTTAATAAATAAAGTAGCACACAAAACTTTAAATAAACGCCGCTTTGGGAGTAATATAAAATTTAAAAGCTTTCAGATTCTTTTTTTTACCTTTGTTTTTGTTTTAACAGATGTATAAAACACTTTTGCGAAGATTCGCAATAGGGTTGTAAAGTTTGCAAAAATAAGTATGTAACCTAGAAATAAAGAGCGATAGTTACATAAATTTAAAAATAAATTATTAATTACTTATGCATTAACCCGTTGACCCTGAAAGTTGGCTACAGTTCAATCATGAACGTTGACGAAGATCCCGCTAAAGCTACGTCAATTGTTCCTGGGGAAAAATAACCAGTATTAGACTCTGTTTGTTTTTGCAGCTTTCGTTGATTTCTACTATTTTGTTAGAACCTCCTATTTTAACAAATATTTTATTTAGAATCCTATGAGCACAAATGTCTCGCAGGTAATTCTTCCCATCTATCTGCATTACTGTTTTGTCGGCCATCTTCAGCTGACCATGCAGAATCCATTGATACGCACTACCATATCATAAACCTGTCGAATACCATAAAGTTTAAAATATTCCATTGCTTGCGTTTTTTTAGAAACCAAGTACGAAATTTTAATCACTTTTCCAAATTGCAAGGAAAACGTACAGCAGTAAGCGCTGATTTATATCCTTATTCATAAAAACAAAACTTTGCTTACCGAGAATCAATCGGGGTTACATCAGTTGAAAGCACAGATGTTACGAATGCGTGGTGACGTGACGTTTTTCTGAAAAAGGCGCCAAATTATGCTGCTTGGCGATAATTTCATGGTGGACGAGGTAATACTTAAGTACTAAATATTCCAGTATGACAACAGATTAAAATCAATCAACTTCAGATTATAAACTAATGCTTCAAACTAATAAAGTTTCAAAAAGTAAAAAAAAAAAAAAAAAAAAAAAAAAAAACTTAATGATAATGTTAAATATTTAAATCCTTTTCAGACCGGTCTTATTACGCTTATTTCAGTTTACGTCCTGAAACAATTTTTAGAAAGTTGCAGGTAATTGCAGTTGCTGGTGTTAATGGATTTCTTGAGGCATACATGAAAGGTTACTTGCGCAAACACAAATATGCAAACACGAGTTATAGCCAAACATAAGCCTAAAATCACAGCAACTTTATAAAATTAAATGAAATAATAAAATACTGAATACTAAGATGAACAAGTACATAAAACAGATGATTTTGGATATGAAATAAGAATTAAAAAACATAAGATACATTAAAATACATAGGATTAAAATACCAAGGAACAACATTAAAATTGAATGAAATTAAGAGTTGGGATAATCCTACTAGATTGAGAATTATATCCTCATAAATTAAAGATACATAAAACAAATCTTTTATTTAAAATGAACTGTTTAAAATAACAGAGCCAAGAGGCAGAAAAAAAAGAGCTAGCTTATTATTTTAAACCAATGTTGCATGAAAATTTGCGCACTTATTTTTTAATTAAGTCTCAATTTTTCAAAATATTAGCTGTGCATTTATTTCGGTAGTGGCAACTAGCATTGGAATTTTAAATTGCATTATTCCGAGATCGTGGAAATAAGTGCGAATGGATTCATTAATTTTCATTTTATTAAGTACTTCCCGATTTAACTTTTTGACCTGTCTTAGCGATATTTGTCTTCATGTTACAAAGCCGGGGTATCAGAAAAGCAAGAGAACTAAAGTAAACCTAGAACTTGTATCCTTAGCTTTTGTTTATGTTGCGTATTAACTAACTGATATAAAAAGGCTCATGTAGTCGAAAGGGTTAGACGTAGAAATACCAACTATTTACTTCTCAGTAATAGCCTAAAACACTTTTTTCTGATCCTGCAAATGCTCAGTAAATTTAAATGTGTTTTAGTAATTATGTTCATGCGTTTAACCCATTAGCCGCTGGTGTTGCCTTGACGCAACGGTCAAAATAAATGCGCATTTAAACATAACTACCTAAGATATTTTATACCAGCAGATGATTTTGTGTAGGGAATATTATGAAGATTATTTCTGTAAAAAAATATTTGCCTTGAACAATCATTTTGTTTATAATAATTAATCTCATACTTTAAGCAAAATTTAAGCAAAATTTTCGACCGGATATTTTTGCTGAAAATATTTAACGAAAGAATTTCCGTCTTTATGAGTGACCTATTTTTAGTCAAGGTCACCGTTTATCAGAACATTACATCAGTCAGATGTTTATATTTGCGTTAGGAAGGAATGGAAAACAGGTGTTGGGTTGGTGCAACGTCAGCAGGAAACGGGTAGTCAATCTCCTTTTTCACTCATTCCTTTCAATGTTCCGATTCATGTTCTGGTTGTTTAAAAATGCCTAGAACGAGGTATCGTACATTAGAAGAAGCCCTTCAAAGATTTTTTGATGAAGAGACAGATGATGATAATGTTAATAATGAACAGAATAAAACAGATATTGTCGTTGTTCCCCCAGAAATTGCAGAGGCTAGTGACAAAGAAGAAAGAAATGGCAATGTTTTAAATAATGATAATGATATTTTACCAAATGATACTGCTGGGGAAGTTGAAATTCACGTAAGAAGTACGTTTCAGCCTTCTATAAGCAGTTATAATCATAATAAAAAGTTTAAAAATCAGAAGACTGAGATCTTGAAGTGGAGAAAAAAGGAACTGTTAGTTATGTCTCGGGCAGAACATGAAGAAAGAGATAGAATAGAAATTATAAAAGACAAAACACAAGGTAAAACTAGTGCACAGATTTACAGATTTTCGATTATCTTTTTGCGTTAGACATTTACTCTCTTTTCGTTGAACAGACAAATATATACAATCAGAAAAAAAAACCCAGAATTTATTGCATCTGAAGCCTATATGAGAAGATTTATTGGAATATTATTGCTTACAGGATATCCTTCAAGAAAAAAAATGTATTGGTCTTTTGGTAAGGACATTTCTGTTCCTGTTGTACGAGAATTGATATCACGTTTGCAGTACAGGCATATGAAGCAGAATTTGCATTTGACAATAGTCAAATTGACAATACTGATAAATTATATGAGGTGAGATCGTATTTACACTTACTAAATATCACCACTTTTTAATACTGAAAATATAATCTCTTTTAGATTCCAGACACGAGAATGCATTATTCCTTTTGCAAACTCCTGTTGAGAGTGTAGAATTAGCCAGAAATAGATCAGCAACAGAAAGACCTATTCAATTCAGCATTCAAAAACCATTGCATGGAGATGGTAGACTTTTTATCGTAAAGTCCGTTGATAACAAAAGACTTTTTTGTAAAGAGTACCATAGCCAGACTGTTTATAGATGCAAAGTATGTAATGCAGCTTTACATCATGATTGTAATTAAGCTTTTCATGCTTGAATCTTTCAAATGAAATAATCTGTATTTGTAAAAGAAATACAATGTATATTTTAATATTAAATTAATTACAAGTTAAGTGATTTGTAGATTTATAAAACGTTATACAGCTAAAAAGTAATCCTGCGCTCCACTCAAAAGAAACATCACACGAGTACAATCCTACTCACTAAACATCCGTAGTCTTGTTCCGCTGACGTTGCGCGAACGCAACACTCGCTTTTTCTACAGGTAAGAGCATTTTTTTTATTTTCAATGTAAATTTATGTTATAAATTCTTAATTTAATGTTTGTTATTATTTTCATGAGAAAAGAAACATTCCTTGTAGTTTTGGAGGTTAATGGGTTAAAATACTGCACAAGGAACTACAAATACCCTTACGGCTACTCGAGTGCATTAGCAGCCACCCTTTTTTCTGAAATTTCTTTGTTCTGTATAGGTTTAAAGCAGCTTTTACCCCAGACAAAATAAAAATCAATAAAACCATAAGCTCACTACGGTTCTTCCCTTTTTATACCGAGGAATACGTACTTACAGTCTGTTTGGGAATTATAGAAAATCCGCGAAAAAGTTTCTGTTTTAAGTGGGTATTCTACCGATATATCTGCGAGATAAGAAATTCCCTAAGTAGGCTTAAATTCTAACTATAATCCTATCTGAAGTTTCAGTTAATTCTAATTTTTTTCTTAAGAAAATACTATAGGGATTTTATCTTTTTATCTTACTTCAGATGTTATGATTCTGACCAAAATGCAGCAGACATTGATTGGAACTGCACCTCACTCAAGAGAGAGTTATTTTAAGGTTTTCATTAAAGTGATGTTTTTTCAAAAGGCATTATGGTACAATTCGTTTTTGAAATATGAAGAATCATGTATAAATTTGAATTACTCAGCATTCCAAATTAAAATTTTCCCTGTAATATACAGCTTACAACATAATTATACTAACAAAAAATACAAACACAAATTACAAAAAAAAAAAAAAAAAAAAAAAAAAAAAAAAAAATTAAAATGTTTCAGATTTTAAATTACGTCCAAAGGGGCGTTTTCTTTAACGTTTTGTGTGTTATATTTATTTGTTAAATATCAAATTCTTAGCACTTCAACCATAAGATTCAATTCTAGAGCAATCTCGCAAAATAAATTTTAAAATGAGCATATCTTTAGAATTTCCGATACACAGTCTCACGCGCTCGAGATAAAAATTTTCCTTCTCTACAACGTTGCCACTGCTCGCTTTAAAATCCATGAGTTTGTTAATGAAAATTTCTTAAAGTTTTACAAAATATGGAATCGATAATAAAGCAAATTTCTAATTCTAAATTTGGACTTCCAGATGTCAGTATTCGGTGGACGATTACGTTATTCAAAACTGGATAGGTCTAGGTACAGTTGGTTTATCACAATGCGAGTAACATACATACATTTATGCAGATTCTTCATTATTTAATTTCTTTAAATATAACACAGGGCGATACTATTTGGTGGCAACAGTTTGAAAAGTGATACGGACATTTACAGGGAATCGACACAAAACGCCAAAACGGAATTAATAGCCCTTCTGAGCTAATGCTCCTTTGGGCTAAAAAATAATTTTGGACAAATAATGAAATATAAATTTCAATTTTGTCTCCCGGTTTCTGCATTTATATTTGGGAAACTTTTATACTCATCACGAAAAAATAGAAATCGAAGTGTTTGACTTCATTACCACAAAAATTGAACGGGGTGTTTAATTTCAAAATTTGCAAATTTATATGTGGTTTTTCAGTTTGCCTTTAGAGATCCATTAAATCCATAAATTCTTAGATTTAGAATAAATCTAAGAAATAAGTTTAAATGAAGTGCAGCAAAAAATGTGTATAATTTAACAGAAATCAACGATTTCAGAGCGAGTCATGGCAACGTTGTACAGAAAATATATTTTTATCTCCAGTACACTAGACTGTGTATCGGAAATTCTAAAGATAGGCTCATTTTAAAATTTTCTGGCGATTGCCGTTGAACTGAATTTTATGGTTTAAGTGCGAAGAACATAATACTTAATAAATAAAGGTAACACACAAAACGTTAGAAAAACACTTCTTTGGACGTAATTTAAAATCTGAAACCTTTCAGATTCTTTTTATGCATTTCATTAAACCACGTGATTAAATGATTTTTAAAATAATTGTATTTATTTTTCATTTATATCCTAATTATATAATCATCTACAGAGAACAATCATAGGTTAGGTTATTTTAATAAGCATACGAAGTCTATCTGCCTTAAGACGCAATGCCTTTCTGGAGGTTCGATTCCGAGTAGTTCGACTTGGGTTCGATTGATTCCGGGTAAACGGGCTGGCTGCATGAGCGTTTTCGTGGTTTTGTCCATGTGTAACGTATATACGAGCCAGTTTCCCTTAAAAAACTCCTCCACGACGGCATCACTCCCCTTAGGACTTGCCATAATCAGGTAAACCAAACCAAGCCATTGTGGAGGACTTTTAGAAGGAAGCTGACTCGTATTCGAATTACACTCGGCTAAACTCACGAAAGTGAACCGTTTATCCAGCCCATTAGCTTGGAATTGAACCCGAGTCGAATTTTCAGTATTCAGCAACCCTAACAGCACGGCCACTGATGAAGTCATTCGTAGAGAAACGATCGGTTGCGTCTGAAAGATATTCTTCGAAATTAGAAATTATTTTAGAATTTTAGAATATTTAGAATCAGAATATATTTTTTCGAATCGAAAAATCAAACTGATAACTACGTTTCATAATTAAGCGTTTTCTCAAGGAGTGATAGAAAAAATAGGGCAAATTACAATTTTTAGGTAGTTAGTTCTTCGAGTTGGAATTTCTGGGTTCCAAATATAACGATATTAATCTCGCGAAATAAATCCACAACCCGAGACATAAAACGTGTCTTCCACATTCGACAAGCTTTAAAATCAGTCCATTCGTAACAATGTTATATCACATAAAACATCTGGTGACGCTTGGCTTGATATCGTATCCTCCAAATTTACGATCGTTGCCTCCGAGCGCGCATCCTGCCATAACCTTAAATAAATTCTAAGCCTGGAAACAACTAGAAAACTCTGTTTTTATGGCCTGCATTAGCCACCCCAAAGTACTCTTCGCAAATGACCTCCATTCCTAAAAGGAGTGTTCGTGCCATTGCCCTCTTTTTATTAAGGGAATGATACTTCTTATGAGGCCAGCATCTCAAAGAAACGGGCAGTAATGATCCTAAAAGATGAGGGATCAAAAATGTCTTGTTACACCGCCTTTCATTTATATTAGAGGTATTATGTTTTACTGGTAACATAATTCTCGAGAAATCTCCACATTATACATTATTCATCGAAACTTTTAAACGAAGCCATTTGGTGATTTTTTTTTTTCGGTATGTGCTTGTACTAATCTGCTGTGGCTGATGTCTTCAGGAATTTTACTGCCGTTGGAATGGCGTTCTTAATACAGTCACAATGGATATGATATACGTCATTTGATAAGGTACTGTGCAAATAAGCTGCGTTATTTCTCACTCTAAATACCCATAGATTAAGCTCATTCTTCGGTATAGGCCGAAAATTCAATATACGTTAAGCTGTCTGAAACGTTTCCGACATGACAAAGAAAAACCTTTTTTTTCCTCAAAAATTATCTTTATTTTTCGACATAGTCTCCTTGTAAGTCTACGCATTTGATGCTCCCATCTTTTCAGCCCGCCGAAATAATATTCGGAAACTTCCTCTGTAGTGTCTCCTCTTCTGACGAAAATCTTTGTCCTCCAAGTGCTTCTTTTAGCTTAGGGACAAGATAAAAGTCTCTTGGCGCCGATTCGGACGAATAGGGCGTGTGGTCAAGCAGCTCAAAGCGTAATTCGTGGATTTCCGCTATTGCAACCGCTGAAGGGGGAGGTGGAGCACTGAAACAATTTTTTTGCCTTTTGCATATGTGCCCGTTTTTCAGCTTGTGCAGTAACGTTGCATAGTATGCTGCGGTAATGGTTCCTCCTTTTCAAGATAACCTATTTAGACAATCCCATGGCTGTCCCAAAAAAGTGTTGCCATCACTTCCCCAGCACAAGGAACAGTTTTTCCCATTTTTGGAATCGCTTATACCTTTGCAGTCCGTTGTTTTGACTGTGTTTTCTTTCTGGGCTGTAATGATGAATCTTGGTTCCATCTACAGTGATTAATAGTCTAAAAAACTCCGATTTCTTGCTCGAACAGAACAGTGCAAATGCCCATACGGACAAGTTTTCGGTCCAAAGTTAACAAACGTGGCACCCAGCGTGCAGCCAGCTTGTACATATCTAGATCTTGGTTCAGTATGTATCAAACACGTTCTTTGGACATGCTCATACCATCTGCTATCTCTTTAACGTTAATTTGATGGTCGTCAAAACCATTTGATGGATTTTAGCGATGTTTTCTTCAGTGGTTGCAGCTTTTGGCTGTCCTGAACATTCATCGTTTTCCAAGCTGGTACACCCACGTTTAAATTTAGATGTCAAAATTTTCACAGTAGTAAATGATGGTGCAGAGTCCCCGTACACTGTGTCAAACTCCTCTTTAATCTGTGTAGACGTATTAGCTTTCAAAATCAGGTTATCTAATGAAGCGTGATACTAGAGTTTTCCATTTTTGCAGAAACGGTCATATCACCTCACGAAAGTAATTGCCAAACAAAAGATTCCCCTTCAAAACAGTTGAAATTTTGAATGGTAGATATCTAGTGATGCCCCGACTTCGGTTGATTTGAGTTGCTGTCTACATATTGAGGTCGGAAACTTTTCAGACAGCCATCGTATGTATTTCATATGAACTGTGACAAAAGCATATTAATTTCTAATTCAGATTTAATCATAAGTGTTTTCTTATAAAAAGAGAAACTTATTAAAGCTTCTTTGAACAATCTTTCTTTCTAATTATATCTTTGGGCAATGGTAACATTCTTTTTGATGATTTCTCATAACAACGAAAAGGCCGTAAGCGGTCGAGCGGTGAAATCGCTGAAGGCCGGTAGTTCGATCTGCCAATCCCGGGCTTTGGTCTGAGGTTACTAAGTAAGGGATCACGACTGAATGACAAATTTGGCTGACAGTTCGGCTGCCATTGCTGTGGAGTTAAAGAGTTTTGCTCGAGTTCAAATTCCGGTGAACAGGCTGGCTGCATGGACATTTTTATGGTTGTATCCATGTGTGACGTGGATACGAGACAGTTCTTAGAAAGCCCTCCACGAAGAACCCCATCTTTTAGGTAGATATCTCGCATGCTTTGCAATAATCAAATAAGCTAAACCAAAGAAAATGTGCCAATGGAACACGAAAATGTAAACTTTAAAACTAGGCAAAGCAAGAAACATAGTTTCGCGAAAATTTTGAATAAATCTCTGTCAGTTACGAAGAAGACACAGAACCAGAAAATTCGATTCAAAAGCAATATCACAAAATATTCAAAAGAGCTTATCTTTAGAATTTCGGATACATAGTCTCGCGTGCTGGAGGTAATTTTTCCTCCCGAACAGGGTTGCCATTGCTCACTTTGAAATCGCTGAGTTTGTTAATCATAAATTCGCTAAAGTTTTACAAAAAGTGAAATAGATAATACAATAAATTCCAAATTCGGGCTTCCACAGGCACATATTCGTATTTGGGTGCAGGGAAGGGATGCTTAGAGAACTTTCCAAGGAAAATTGATTCGTATACACGTTGCACACGGCGAAAACTACGAAAACGCCCATGCAGCGTGCCCGTTCGCTTAGAATGGAACCCAGATCAGAACTACCAGTGTTCAGTGATTTTATCGCTCGTTCGCTGGTGAGCATAAGCTCATAAATCCCAAATACGGAAAACAGAATTTTTGGAAATTTGATATAAGAGATAACGTGGACGAAAACGGCTTCACACACATACACATGTACAGACAGACATCACTGTAAAAAAATACAAAACGTGTTGTTGGGAATCTAATTCATACTTATTCACTGAAAACTTAATGCTGAATTTTTGGAGAGAAAACATTGTTTCTCTTACGTATGTATACAGGTGGCGGAAAGAAAAATATGTTCATCTTTGTACTTGGAAGATTACATTCTCATATATTAAGCAGAAGAGGAAAGAAAGCATCATTAATATTCAAAACATAGCTTCTGAAAATACCTATCTTGCTTCCTACCCATGTTCTCAAGAGAGATTTCTTCTTGTTCTTTCTTCGTTAAAAAATGCAAGCAAATACAGCTGGCTGTGCAATTTCTTTTTTTGCTTTTTCTTATGCATCTTTCCCTTTATGAAAACTGATAATTGAGTTCACAGGAACTTTCTGCATAATCACAAATAAAAATGGAAAACAGCTCTTTTTCACGAAGTGTTAATTTTTTTTTTACGTGTGTATGCTCGTATCCCTTTGTTTTAATTCCTAGACCATTTCCACTCTTGTTATTATTGGCAACCCAAATTGAGCGTGGAAAATAAGTTTTTAGAGACGACGGCTTTTGCGGAAATTTTCTCCATTATGAGTAGATTGCAATTACTCACGCAAGATTTGTAGCGCAATCGATAAAGATGACTGCGGGTGATTATCGATTTCCACCTCGAATTATATCTTTAGTTAATATCGATGATTACGAGTCTCCAGAGTTCTTGAAAGACAATTATCAGTCTTTTGTTATTTGTTTTCCTCCATTATAAACGGCCTTTTGTTCTTGGTTGGAGTGATTTTAGTTTATTACTTTGAAAGAAGAAGAAATATTTCTCATATATTTATTCGTTGACCATCTCGGCAATAAAACTTCGGCATCGGTATTTATTTTTAGAAAGATATTTTAATATTGATTAACTAATATTTGAAAGAGAAGAAACTTAAAAAGCTGATGGTGTTTTATCAACTGTAATTGTTTTGAAATAATCAGTTGCAAATGTTTTCATCGTCGCCCAGACGGTATAGTGGTTAGGGGATTAAACCGCTGAGTCGGCTTCCGACCCAGGTATAGATATATCCATGCAGAATTGGTTACGAACTCCAGCGGGAGTTAAACACTAGCTGCCAGGCCGCATCCCTGGGCAGCCCCGTCTGAGCAGACGACATTTATAAAATACAAAAAAGAATTATACATGTGCATACAAGGCACTTGAAGAAGAGTACAATCAAAATATATGTATATACATATAAATACAACTCAGATACAGATATATACACACTTACATACATATATATTCCGAAACGAATAAAAGTATATATACTATCAGTGATGTTCATATACACATCTATATAATATACGTTATCATGATAGTTAAAATTTACATGAAACATGCCATTGAGGTACGCGCGATCCTTAGTATAAATTAGGTACCATTGATAAAAGATATAAACATGTACATATATAGTACAGCATTCAGATACAGTACAAACTTTGTGTATGAAAACTTGACACAGTATAAATGCATAATTACATATTGAATATACATATCACATACTCCGTTGCTGACATATTGAACTAGCTTATATAGTTCTAACGTGCATACTGCTATGCTTTGCAGAGCAAGTAACCTGTCTTCGGGTTCATAAATGTTCTAGTTCAAGAAGAGTAAATGCTATACTGAAGGTTTGATGTGTATTTCTAAGAGAACTGTGCTTAGAAATGGCACTGTTAGGACCTAATGTGTGTTAGACACGACTCAAGTTTGTACTTTATGGCTACTATCTTCCAGCATCAGAAGAGAAATTGCTAGTATAGTAGTGAATTATTGTTTCCAGTTTCCGATGGGCAACTCTGTAGATTCTGGAACCAATTTGGCCAGAATCTGGCTTCTTGTTGCTTGAGGCTGTTAAGTGCTGTGTGTGGGCAGGAGAACACAAAATAACCTACTACGGTCAGTCAATAATGGGCACAGCCCCGGTTCCCCTAGCCGACGCAGTCGGCCATATGACCATATAAGGGGCAAGCATGTCTAACACAAAAACGAGGAGCAAGCGAGCCAGCCGTGTCCTAACAAAATTCTATATAATACAAATTAAAGAATTAAATAAGAATTAACTTGCTCAAAAACAACCGAGAAACCAGGCCCGAGCTCCGAGTAACAAAAAAAGTTAAAAAATGAAACATAACGAACTAATAAATACTATTATAAATGGTTGCAAGCCAATAAAATCTTTTAACATCCATTCATACAAAAACTAACCAAATAAAATTATAATGATATTCAGACAAGGTTAGTAAAAAAGAGAAAACAAAACATAACTACACATAACCATGCATAACACAAAAAAACACACAAACAAAAGTCCTATCCTGAAGATGATCTAAATTTTCCATTAGTTGAAATCCATCTCTTAAATTTATAGTCCAGTCCAAACAAATTCCATATTAAGTTTGTATACCAATAAGTTGTCTATTATTATTAATAATCTTCACAATGTTTCTTGAACAATCTTTCAATATCTGGTATTTTAATTTTTTAACATCAAAAGTTCCATATTTGTCCCTCACTCCCTTGGTAAGAATACAAGTCTCAACGAAGTGTTCAGCGTTGCCAATCTGATGACAAATAAGGCAGTTTTCATTGCCCTGGAGATGAAATCTTCTAAGGTAAACCTACCGTGTCCTGATAATAACTGGTTGACATCTACTATATCATTGTAGAAATTCATTTTATTGTCAACTTGTATTTCTTTCAGATATTTAATCTTTTTCTCGGAGGAATCCCTGTTTTCTTTCCATTTATTTTATAATAGTTTTTCATGATGGTAATCATTTTCCACCTTGCGGGTTTTATAAATAGATAATATAATTCATCCCCCAGGGCAGCCTCTTTCGCCAGTGCATCCGCCCTCTCATTACCAGTATATCCCACATGTGCTTTAATCCAGTGTAATTCTACGGTGAATTAACGGGGGCGCAGCCCTCAGCCCACCCAACCAAGAACACTTGGTCATATGACTTATCACAAGGGCCGGCCCATCTAACAACAAATGAGGGGCCAGAAACCCGGCCGTGCTCAAAAAACTAACAAAGAAAAACAAACAAATAAAATATTAAACTATGAATCCCGGGAAACCAAAAGCCCCAGGAACCGAGTAACAAAAAAGTTAGAAAAAAGAGAACTAAACAAAATCATAAATACGACCAGTGAATTTCATGTCATCACTGGACCTTAAACATTCACACAAAAGAACATAATAAAATAATAAAGAACTGTTAGAAAATAAAAACAAGACAACACATAACCAAGCAAATACAATACAAAAACACCATTCACACATAGATTCCTATGGCTTCTCTTGAGCTATTCACAATCTTCATAATTTGTCTAGAATATTCCACAAAGTTCTTATAATTTTTCTTGAAATCACTTCTATAATATTTTTGATATCTATCCCTTGCACTCCCAGTAATAATACAGTTCTCAAAGAAATGCATAGAGTCTCCAGTGACATTACAAATATTACATTTATCATTGTCCTGCAATCCAAAACGTTTTAAATATGCAGGGAAGCGTCCATGTCCCGTAAGCATTTGATTGGCATCTATATCTTTATATATCTTCATTTTCTTTTCAATATTTATATTTTTCAGTAAACCACAATTTCTATTAGATTGTTCCCAATTATTTTTCCATTCGTTCAATACATAATTATATAGAGTAGAGGTGGCCCTTCTTCTAGAGTCTGGGAATAATCACATTTTCATCCACAGCTGCAGACTTAGCTAATTCGTCCGCCCTCTCATTCCCTTCATATCCTGCATGTGCTTTTATCCAGTGAAGCTTAATATTATGTATATCTTTCAATTGTGCATATGTCTTTTTTATTTCAAATACAAGAGAGTTTTTACTTTCAGGACCCGAGAGGGTCTGTAGCACCGACAATGCATCAGAATAAATATTTATATTATATCTAATTTTCAATGTGCCTTTAATCCAATTGAGAGCTTCAAAAATAGCATACATTTCTGCTTGATAGACAGAATTCATAGAATTTAAACGAAATTTCCAATTTTGTATTTCAATTCCATAGAAGAATACCACGATCGCACCTCCAATACCCCCCTCGAGTCCTGAACCATCTGTGAAAATATTCATTTCCTGACATTCGAGAAATGCACAGTCATAAGGAATCAAAATCTTATTACTAGGATGAATACAATCATCATCAAAATTTAGAAACGCTTCACTTTTAATAACACATTCATTTATATCTATATGATCAACCAAATTATTCGAAAGTAAAAATTTTTTATAATAAAAATTATACTGGAATGAGAGGGGTGGGACACCAGCAAGGAGGCAGACCACCTCTGTAGAGACTGTCCTGAAGACTCTCGTAACTGCCAGCATCTAGCTTCTCTGCAAAGTATTCAATTTATCTCGCAAGCGGATCAACTCCCCTGCCCTAGCACCCCAAACACCTATTCCATAGAAAATCTTAGGTAAGATAACACTGTTAAAAATTCTCTTCAGTATCGGCGCTTTTTTATGCAAAGTTTCTGTATTAAAAGTACTACGATAAAAATGTAAAATTCTATCAGTTTCTCTATGTATAGATTTAAAATGTTCAATAAAATTTAGCTTTTCATCTATAATAACACCCAGATATTTTATATTTCTCTGAAAACGGATATTCTTACCCTCAAATTTCAATCTTGGTGCTCTAGTTCTAGCACCCCCTCTAGGAAAGAAAAGTCCAAAAGTCTTTTCCACATTAAAATAAATATTTTCAGATTTACTCCACTTCAACATCTGCTCTTCAACTTTTATAAAGGTATGTTGTATTTTTTCCAGAGAGGAGCCCTTAATAATAAGCAGAATATCATCTGCATAACAAATTATTTCTGCATTAGAAACATCAAAATCCACAAGGAGAGTATTAACTATTAGGGCCCAGAACAGGGGAGCACTACACGATCCCTGCGGACAGCCTTTAAACATATCCAAATTTATATCTAAATCTTCTGAAAATCCCTTAAAAACAATTCTTCTATTACTAAAATAATCCCTGATAAGTAAATAAAGATCTTTTGTAATCTTCAGCTCAAATAATTTATTTAATACGGAGGACCATCGAACAGAGTCAAAAGCAGCCTTGACATCGAAAGAAACAACCGCGACATGTTCAATACTTTTTATTCTACGTATTTTATCAACTACCCTAAAGAGTGCCAGATTAGCAGATCTTCTTTTCCTAAATCCATATTGATTTTCCGCAAGATGTTGTTTATCATTTATGACATATAAAAGTCTATTTACAATTAGCTTATCCAATACCTTAGCAAAAACCTTTAATAGACAAATTGGGCGATATTTATCTTCATTTTTAGGCAACAAAATTAATCTTCCAATCTTCCAGGCAATAGGAAAAACATGCAAAGACAAACATTTATTAAACAAAATAATAAAAAACGAAGGATAGTTCACAAACAATCTTTTTACAACTCTTGCCCGAATTCCATCCAATCCTGGAGCGGCTCTGTCTCTAAGACTTAAAATGACTTCCCTAATTTCTTCGTAGGTAAAGTCCAATTCACCATCTAAGTCGTCATTACCAAAGTTATCATCATTATTATCAGGATCATCAATTTCATCAGTTTCAATATTCAGTGTCTTTTTAACAATTTTCAAATATTCTTCCTTTACATCCGTAGCCGCTCTATTATCACTATCTCGTAATATAATCTGTTTCTTAATTTTATTCGTAGCAACCTTAAAATTTCCTTCGTAATATTCCTTGTCTTGAATAAAAGCCCTATTTCTGAAATCACCCTTCACCTTTTTAATTTTCTTTTTATAAAAAGCCAAACATTTTTTATATTCTATTTTTCTTCGTATTCTAGTTTCATCATCCAAGTCTTTCACCTGGCAACTCTTGCGGATAGCCCTGACTCTCCTTCTAAGAGTATTCAGCTCATAATTCCACCAAGCAGTACCACTACGTTGTCGTATCTCACACTTTAAATCTCTTCTCATTCTTTCTTCAATTCGCTTCTCCATATACAAAATTAAATCATTAAATTCCCCAGCATCCTTCGTATTGACAATACGGTCTTCAATCTCAAAAATAAACCTTCTCATCTTAACGCAACATCTATCAATTCTTTTAACATTATTTGACAGAATAATATCCCTCTTATCTTTAATACTAACATCCTTTATACTTATCAAAATATAGTTATGATCGCTAAGGGAATTTTCCTCCAATATTTGCATGTCAAAGTTCTCAATAAGAGAATTTGGAGAACACAACACCAAATCCGTATATCCATCTCCACATGCAGAAGAGAAGGTGGGTCTAGAATTTTCTTTATTCAATAAAATCAAATCATTTAAAATGATAAAATCTGAAGTTAAAACCCCTCTTTCATCAAGACTCTTAGCCCCCCAAATAAAATTCTTTGAGTTAAAATCTCCAATAATAATAAAACTGTCTTTAAAAACAGATATAACTTCTTCTAATTTTAAAAGATACATATTCAAACATTCCACAGGGGAAAAATAAACTGAAATCACACCATAATTCCTTCCCTCTTTCTGTATTTCAATGGCAACGATAATATCAGAAGCGTGTTTAACTATGAATTCAATCCCAGGGTTTACGACAACAATAGCAGCTCTTCCTGTATCTGCATGGATGGTCCTCCAACTGTTTTTAATATAAGCCATTTTCTTTCCAATATAATAAGGTTCTTGAACTGTAACAATATCAGGGATATCCTCAGAAATAATATCTATTGCAGAGAGCCGGCATGCCGCAGCATTACAATGATTAAGATTACAATTTAAAATGTGCATAGTTAAAAGGATCCAAAATAAAACCATTCAATATAATAATTATAATTTAAAATCCAATATATACAGTTTAAAAACGATATATACAGTTAAAATCAGCAATAATTATCCTGAACTTACCTGGGAGGCAAGGGTATAGTTTCTTCCAAGATTTTCAATTATATCCTTTCCTAGAAGTCTTCTTTTAGAAATAAATTACACAATAGTTCAAAAGTCTTTATTTCACACAATGTAAAAGCCGTAAATTATTAATTCGTAGCCACAGGAATAAATAAAAAGTTTAAAATTAAAATCAAAATCAAAATCTCCCCACCGCAGAAGCTAAATCACCTCAAGTTTCTAGATCTAAATGTTCCCGAATAAATTTTTTCTCTCTTATAATCGAGGGACACTCTCTCCAAAAGGAATCGTGGTCATATTCCACATTAATACCATATCTATCTAAAGCTTCTTTACAGTTGATACATTCTTTCTTTTCACTATGACAATTTTTCCTCTCATGTCTACCATTACATGCAGAGCAAACCCTTTCAAACTTACAATTCTTCTTGGTGTGCCCAAATCTAAGACAGTTCATGCAACGCTTAGGTTGAATGAATAATTTTACAGGGTATGCTTTCCAACCAATCATAACTCTATTCCCTTCAAGGATATCTTGCTGACACCTAGCAGAAATCTCAAAAATCCTATGTGAAACTCCATGTTCTTGAGTTTTAATACGAAATAAGGATCTCGAACATTTCCCATCACAAACACAAAATTCATTAAATCTTTTCAAAACCAAGTCTTCTTCAACGGAATCACTAATATTATACAAAATAACCTTCGGCTTAATAAACTTATTCCTTCGAGTCCTAATAAGTGTGTTTAATTTCGGATTCTCCGTAATAGCTTTTTCAACAGCAAGTATATCTGACCTATCTTTTAAATTGATAATCATATCACCATTTTTCTTTCTAAAAGTATTAAAACTTTTAACACCTATATCCTGTGGTTGGAGTTCAGCATTAAGTTCATCATAGACATCAACATCTTTATCAACTGGTCTTATAATCAAATCGTTAGCCCTAGATCTCTTTTCACTGTTTTTCTTTTTATCATTATTTCTTTGATCATCAACTTCTCTATCTCTCCTACTATCCAGTCTTTCATCAATCATTTGTTTTATCTCCTCTTTGAATTCTAAAAGAGTCTCCTCACTACTCTTACGCATATCTAATTCCATAATCTTAAGCGTAGACGTATGTGCCCATTTCACAACTGCCTCAACCTGAGTATTTAACTCAGAAATTAAATCCTTGGGTACTCGCTTCGTTTTTAATTCATCAATAATCCTATAGAATTCTTTAATTATATTCGACATTTCACTATCTCTTTCACCCATGTTTATAAAATAGACAATAAGAGTAATATAATAAAATTCTAACAACTGCGGTAAGGGAGACACTAAAAACACTAAAACATATATAAGAACATTTAGCTCAATCAATATCTTCTTAAAATTCTCAATAAAATTCAAAAAATCTAATTCTGAAGAATAAAATAGTCTTAAAACACTTCAAAATAATTTTTAAAGTAAAAACTAAAGTTCTGGCATCCAAATTGAACAAATTGACCAGCGTGCGGAAAGACTAGAAAATCCAGTGCATTAAAACGTTCTCGGACCTTGTCTTCCACTGGGCAGAAATACTTCATATAATGGTGCACCAAATGATTTTCCTATACTTTACGAACATCTACATGCAATGTAAACAATGTCCTCCACGTTAGGCCTCGTACACTCAAGATTTTCAGAGTTCAATATCTCAATAAATGTGCAAGATAAGATTGTGCATTTAATATTACAGTAAGATACAAGTATACCGAACAGAATTCTTCAATCAGATAATATTTACACACAATATTTAACGAATAATGCATATAAACTTACCCGACCATGCCAGGTGGGCGTTTCAGCAAGGTCGATTTCGAAAAACACTCATAAAAACTTAAATATGCACTTTCTTGCACGAAACTTGATATATCTTGATAGCGGAGAACATAACCAATGCAAAGAACACACTCAAAAATCAACACAAGCAATTTACACAGATCTAAAAGTCTTTAAAATACTAGCCACACACTTTCCACGCAACAAGCACTTCGGCGTTGCCGACCACTCCCTTCTACGGTATCGAAGGGCCCGGGTTCCATGCCCGGAAAGACATGGATGCTTGTTAATGTATAGTGCCGGTATGACGGCACTCAAAATATGCGGCGAACCAAAAGTTCTGTCGTATGGACTGGTGAAGGGGAGATGAGTGGGACATCCCCGGACCCCCCCCCCCCCGCGGGGTGCTCTCTCTCGAAATTGGGGTGGAAAATAGAAGTCCAACCTCTCTTTGCAGTAGGCTTTGGCAACCACTGTTCCATGTAATATGAACAAGACAGCAACAACAAATGTTTCCATCTGCGATCTTTCTGCCTCTATGTTTTGGGAGCACACAAATTGCATAAGATATTTTCTAAACATTTTAAGGTAAGCAAAGTACGTTCCACATCCTAATTTGGAAAAACGGTACAAATAAATGCACTACTGACGTTATTTAACAGAATGGGCTGCGTAAATGCACAGAAATAGCTGATAAACATGTTATCAAAGTATAATTTTTGCTTTTTTTCATATTTTGGGTTGCAGTGTGCGAAAACGCCTCAGGATTATTAGGCATGATACTACAAAAATTTTTTATCAATATTTTACTGCTATATTTTTACTTAAATGAAGATTTAAATAGACTAACTAACAAAGTAAAATGTCAAATAAATGTACATATCCCAAGTCGCGCTTCCGAGACATGAAAAACAATATTTGAATTTCATCAATCGGTCCAGTAGAACGGGAGATATAGAAGTGTCCCATTTTTGTTCTTTCGCAGAGTACAATGTATTTCAGTTATTTTCTGCTAATTAATTTCTATACAGAGTTTCATTTATTGTTTTACGTTGAGCTACATGCCTCTGAAGATTCTGTTACTAGACAGAGGCCTGTTATTTTATTTATTGTTGCTACAGACGTATTAAATTATACTTTGCAATTGATTTCTGCATGGGTAGATTTTTCCTTGTTTCCAAACATTTAACTTTAGAAACGTCGAAAATAGTGCGTTCCTTTTTCGGGTATTCTATTCGAGTCTTCTTTGCACGTAGAAGTAATAATGGATGACGTTTCCTTTTTCGATTAATAATATTACAAACATTGCGCTTAGAAATTTTAATATCACGCATTTCGCTAACTTTATCAGTTATGAAATAGGTGTATTTCTCTTCGGAAAGAGCAAAAGCTTATTTTTTAATTCACAGTTTGTTTGGAATATTGTACAGAATATTCAATTATCAAGATAGAAAACATAGAAATCAAAAAAAAAAAAAAAAAGAAACAGTTTTCAAAGACAACTCAGTATTTCTCATTCAATTAATTCAGTTCTCTCTTCGCGACAGGGCAAAAATACATAAAACTCTAAATATCTATATTGAAAATTACGAAGTGAATATAAATATATTCAATATAGAAATGTATCTATATTGAAATTACATATTTCCTCGAATCAATTCCAGAATGGATTAAGCATGATTTAATTCTAAATAATAAAAGAAGGTGTTATCTTTGTTGTTGTGAAGCTTAATCTCTCTAGATTGGCAACAAATCCACTATTCTGCTAAGTTTCAAATGTAAACAAATATGGCCCCATGGTAAAAAAGAATTAGGCTTAGTCTCACTTAAATTAACTTTTAAATTGTTGATAATTCTACAAATATTGCATGACATTTACTAAAGGCATAAAAATCTTATCCGGAAGATAAGAAAAATATAGTTCAATCATTTTTAAAGCAAAATATGCACAATTTACAAACATCTAAGAATAAAGAAACTGAGATCACTGAGCCGATATATATTATGTAATAATAAAATTCCATAGTCAAAAATACACTTAAAATTCTAACTGTATGTTGTTTTCATTTTTAATGGCGACGGTCTCTTATTTGAAAGTACGTGGAATTAAATCCACAGCCCCGTAATCAAGTTGTTTTTCCCGCTTTTTCTACACATACAGTTATAGAATGTTCTGAAGATATTTAAAGCAAACTGGAATGGCTCACGAGGCTGACGTCATTTCTTGGAAGCCCCGCCTTTCCAGAGGCTATAAAAGGACTCGCAAAGGAATATCGGGGTCTTTTTCTTTAATGTAACGATGCAGTAAACTTCATACAAAAAGTTATTAGTCGTTCTTTTTTATTTACTCCGGAGATTTGATTTTTGTAACTGCTATTTCTCCTGAATAATAATAAATGGATCCTGTTTTTTAAACCTATCTTCTGATACTTTGAGCTTCGACTACAGCTATGATTCTTCACCATTCTATTTATTCCGGACAAAAGCTGGTACATCACATCTATATATATATATAGATATATATATTGTTACGAATTTGGTATTTAAAAAGCTAATGTTAGTTCAATTATAAATTAAATGGTTTTATTTCTCGCGCAGTGCAGCGCGTGACGAATATTAAAAGAAAGCTAAGCCGGAAAAATTAAAAATACAAGAGCGCGTGCGTTAAATAAATAAATATCTCTTTTTGATTTCGAGAAAGTACTGGAAAATTCTAGCGCGTGATTTTAAAATCTTATAAAAGGAGGAAAACATCTCAGTTTGTGAGTAGTTGCTTAGTTTGTTGTTGTTTAGAAAACTACTGTTGTTGATTGTAGCGAATTCGCGGATTAGCGTTCTTTAGCTGTTTTGAGTTACGTTCTATTGGACATTTGAGTAGTTAAAAGATAACTACTGTGAGATATTGTAATACTGCATGATAATTTGAGAAAATTTAAGCATTTTTGTTGTGATAATAATAAATTTTTGTTCATTTTTCATCGGACTTGTGCATTCATTTCATAACGAACCCGTACGCACGCAACAATTTTTGGTGTCAGAAGTGGGATTTGAATGCCAATAACAAGAGCGATGGAAGAACAATTCAGGCAAATGATGACTGCATTTGCTGCTTTCCAAGAAAAGATGGAAGGGGCCGTCAACTCCGTTAAGGAAGAAATGAAATTGGGCCAGGAATCCGTTAAGGAAGAAATGAAATTGGGCCAGGAATCCGTTAAGGAAGATATGAAATTGGGCCAAGATTCCGTTAAAGGAGAGATGAGATCCGTTAAAAAGGAAATGGAAGCCGTTCACGAAAAGTTGAAAGCTGGTCAAGTAACTCTTAAAGAAGACATAAAAGCTATACAAGAAAAGATTGAAGCAGGTCAAGTCGAAATGAAAAGAGAAATAACCTGCGTAATAGAAAGTAAATTTGAGGCTATGGAAGACAGAATAGGAGCTGTCGAAAATAAAGTCGGGCAAATTGAAGAAAAGGTTTCTTCTGTCAAGGATGAAATAGAAGATAGAGTGTCGGCTGTGGAGCAACGAGTCGAAGGAAGAGTTTCGGCCTTCCAACAACAATTTGAAGAAAGAGTTTCTGCCGTCGAACAACAAATTGATGATAGGGTTTCTGCTGCCGTCGCCAAAGAAGTTGACAGCCTAAAGAAGTGCATAGCGACGGTAGGAAACAATTCTGAAGGTTTCAAATTTTTATCGATGCCTGCTCGTTCCGTTCTGAAACTATCTACATATGATGGAAAAACCTCCTGGCAGGTGTATAGGACACAATTTTCTATCGTTGCGGATGCGAATGGATGGGATTCCCAAGCTAAGGCCTGTCATCTCGCCGCTTCTCTGAGAGCAGACGCAGCGGATATCCTGCAGACGCTTCCCGAAAATCAAAGGCTAGATTTCGAAGCTCTATCCGGCGCTTTGGAGCTGCGCTTCGGCGAGAAATGTTTAAAAGACTACAGCAGGCTCCAATTAAAATCTCGTCAACAGAAGCCCACCGAATCACTCCAGGAACTCGCCACGGATGTTGAAAGGCTGTCCCACCTCGCATTTATGGAGTGCCCGAGAGAAACGAGGGAAATTCTGTCGCTGCAATATTTCATCGATGGCATCCGGGACCCTGAAATACAGAAAGCACTGCGAATGGCAGATGTAAAGGATGTAAAAAGCGCTCTGTTGTACGCCGTGAAATTGGAGGCAGCCCAGCAAGCAACTCTTAGGGATCGCTACCCAGTCAGAGCTGTGCGAGTCCACGACCCAGGGGACCAATTGATGGCTCATTTAGATGATTTATCCAGACAGGTGACAGGTTACAGCAGGGCCGGACACCCGGACGGCTTACAATGACTACTCGGGTGCTGTCCGGACCCTGCAACTATCTGTAGCTGAAACTTTAAATAGACATAAATATAGTAATTTACAAATAGACTTGATCGTGTAATCGCACAATGCGTCAATGTACATAATGCAACACACTAAGATACTGTAAACTCAAAGATAGACACAATACACCAATACACATAATTGTGACACACTAATACGCTATACACCAGTATTCTATACACTAATATACTATACACCAGTATACTATACAATAATTCACTAATATACTATACACCAAAAGATAGACACAATACACCAGTGCGCACAAATGCGACACACTAGTATACATTGACACTAATACATAAGTACCATGTACACAAAAATACACATAGGTAAGATAATACAATTATTCTATTACACTACTGTAACATACACGTGGATACAATACACTGAGATAGGTAGAAACTTACGCTAAGTTACAATATATAAAAAAGTTAAGTATTGATACACATAGATACTGCGTAAATTCTATATATTTTAAAATACACTTTTGTGTAAATATTAATAATACACAGTACTACTACAGGTGTTACTCAGTATGTTCTTAGATCTTGAAACATGACAACATGATGCTAGAATATATTTATAGACACAATAAACCAATGACACGATGCGTCAGTCAATATACATAAATGTTTCACACTAATATACTATACACTAAAAGATAGATACAATACACCAATGTGCATAGATGCGACACACTAATATACTATACACGTATATACTAAACACTAATACACGATACACTAAAATATAGGCACAATACACCAATGCTCATTAATGCGACACACTAATATACTTTACACTGATATACATTGACACTGATACGTAAGTACCATGTACACAAAAATACACGTGAATTAGATTATACAACTATTCAATTATACTATTGTAACATACACGTGGATACAATACACTGATAATACGTGAATACAGTACACGTAAATAAGATTAAACAATTATACTATACTACTGTTACATACACGTGAATGCAATACACTGAAATATGCAGGCATATACGCATATGAGAACACTAAATACTACGTGGATTCGACATATTATGAAGTGCACATTAATGTGAATATTTAATACATGCCTACTACAGGGGCTGAGTCTCTTAAAAACTTGACAACATGATAATAGAAATTTACACTTTGGTTGGTAGATGTACATAAGAAACAGGCGGACATAAACTGTAAGAGAATTCTAGACTGCACTATACACTTGTCTATGCATTATTCTCTTGGTGCGTGTACGATGGGTACAGTGCATGCCGAGGTACGTTGTTAATGCGTCTGTGGCACGCTGAGCATATATGCTAGCGAGGTACTCACTTTGCCACGTATGTTACAGAAACTGGCATGTGCGGCACCTATGCAGGGCTGCAGAGCTCCTGCCCCAGTACTTCTAAGTGATCCATGATCTTTTTGATTTTGTCCATAAGTCGTGGTTGTTTCAGCACGAATCTTTTAAAGGCGGCCACATTATTCGACGGGAGTTTAACGTGCCATTGTGTGGTGAGTTGACACTCCGTCAGGTAGTGGTCGGGGGACCCGATTTTTCCGCAGACACATAGGTCTGTGGAGGATATATTTCTCTCTGCAAAGTAGGTCGGAAACGGCCCATGTCCTGTGATGAATCTTGTTAAGAAGGGCGCAGATATGAGTCGTTCCGTGTCCACTTTTCGTATGAATTCGAAAGTTCGCCGACTCTGTGGTGACGTGTTCCATTCCTGCTGCCACTGCGACAGAGCTGACTGCCAAGTCTGCCGCTTGAGAAGTGACTTTGGTAAAGGTGGGTCTATTTGCACCGCATCCCGGTCCTGTGCTGCCTCTTTTGCCAGGGTATCTGCGCGTTCGTTGCCCTGGGCACCAACGTGCGCTTTTACCCAAGAGATTTTAATTTTTTGGACCGGACTCGTATTTCTTAGTGTCTCCTGAATTTGGGACACGAGTGGGGAGGTGTGGCGTGGGTCGTTGATGGCGTATAGTACGGATAGGCTATCAGTATAGATTGTAAAATCTTCTGCTGTGGTAGTTTGTGCCCATTCTATTGCTTTCAGCAAAGCAAGGGCTTCCGCCTGGAAGACCGAATTGTGCGGAGATATATGGCACTTCCAGGTTTGCACTTCAGTGCCATTATGGAAAACTGTATATGCGCTGCCGACTGCATTGTCCATCTTCGACCCATCCGTGTAAATCATGAAGCCCGGGCCCTCTATGGATGGTGGTAATTCAGGGGCGAAGTGAGTCACAACACCTTTCCCGTAATCTGAAGGGTGCGTTTTAAGTTTTGAACTTTTAAACTCGAAGTCTGCAGGGTCATAGCTGAACTCCCCAAATCGTGCTTTTCTATGCAGTTGGGAAAACATTGTAATTGCGGCTTCCTGCTGTGCTTTTATTGGTAACGGGATTAGTCCTGCCAGAACTGCTGCGGCTGCTGTCGACGTTGTTCGATATGCCTTTGTAATCGCCAGTACGAAAGGTCTTTGGGAACTTTGAAGAATTTTTTGTTTCCTGCAGGTCATGGGGTTTGCCCAGATTGCCGCCCCGTAGATCATGATCTTTTCTGCTACTACAGAGTATAGGATCTTTAAAATATGGGGACGCAGTCCCCATTTGGAGCCTTGCATTTTCCTTAGATTCATGGCTATTTTTAATGCTTTTGTTCTTTGCGATCTTAAATGGGGGATCCAGGTAAAGCCTTCATCTAGTATGATACCTAGGAGCTTCATCTCTTTAACTCTTTTAATCCTGTGACCTGCCATCGTAATTGTCGGGTTTCTTTGTAAGGTCTGGCCCGTTTTATGGTAGATGATATATTTAGATTTTGAATGCGAGATGTTAAGCTTCTTAGCTTTGCAAAGGTCATAGAACATGTCAATTACTTCCTTGCAGTTTTGTTCAAGGATGACGCGGCTTTTCCCACTGACCACGAAAGTGGCATCATCTGCGAAGGCTGCGACTGTTGTGTGAGCCGGCCATTCTGCTTTTAGAATCGAGTTAAATGTTAAGTTCCACAGGTCTGGACCTGCGCATGATCCCTGTGGGCAGCCTCTTTGCTGTGGCCTGGTAATTATTCCACTATTGTGAACCGCGATGAAGCTGCGGTTACTGAGATAACTTTTAAAAATCTGTAGGATGTTATTTGGGATGTTAGCTGCATGTAAAGCTTCTAGGATTGCCGGCCACCACAGGGAGTCAAATGCACTTTGCAGATCCAGACTGAGGACTGCCACATGCTGTTGTTCTTTGCGTAGTCGCTTGACTTCCTCGCAGACGTGCTCCAGGACATTAAGCGTAGAGCGATGCTCCCGAAAGCCATATTAAGCATCTGAGAGAACACCGTTTTTTGCTATATGATGCTTCAGCCTGAGAACAAGAAGCTTCTCGAAGAGCTTTCCCAGGACTGGCAGAAGGCAAATTGGTCTAAAGGACGAAGGATCATTGGGGTCATTGCCTTCTTTCGTAAAGAGGACCACTTGGCCCGTTTTAAAATGTGTTGGAAAGTGCTTAAGACTTAGAAGTTTGTTGAAGTAAGCCACTAGCAGTCTTGGACAGGCTTTGTAGGTTGCCCTCAAGATCCGGTAGTCTATAGAGTCCGGCCCTGGTGCCTTTTTGACCGGGAGAGTTCGTATAACAGTTGTGACCTCCTTAACTGTAAATGGGGGATCATCTGGGACTGTCGTGGACAGGCTGTATGCCTCATGTTCAGAAGAAACATCATTCCCATCATGTGGGAATACTGCGTCAAGGATGCGTTGAAGTGTGGTGGCCATGAAGCCTTGTGACCCTATGTGTGAACCAGCATACGTGCGATGTAATGGTGGTATGAATACTTTGCTGGAGGCTATCTTGTGTAGTACGCCGAAAACTTCAGTGTGCTGTGTGCAGAAGTTCCTCCAGCTATCGAGCTTTGCCTTCAGAATGTCCTTCTTGTACTGAGCCTGCGCTCTTTTGTATTCTACGCTGAGTTGTTGTCTACGATCCGGGTCCCGTTCTTTTTTCAACCTTCTGCGCATCGCCCGCGTGCGGCTTCGCTTGGTCCGTAGCTCCTTTGTCCACCAGCTGGAAGCTTTAAGAATTTTGGGAGATTTGATGCTCATCGTACCGTCGCATGTTTGCTGTATTAACTGCACCAGGTTACATGTGATGCGATCTGCGTCTTTTGCCGTGGAATAATTGTTCAGTTCATCTCCTTGCTGTTCCAGGACCAGTCTCATTTCTCGGGTGAATTTCTTTAAGTTATGTGCCGAGGTTCTATATCGTTTAAGTGATAATCGGGAATGGGGATGCATGAGACTGAAAGTGATGTATCGATGATCCTGCACCTCCCAGTTCTGGATTTTTGTAGCCAACTCTACTGTGGACAGCGTGAGATCTGGCCATCCCTGTCCAGTAGTTGTCTCGAAAGTGGGGAGGCATCCTTGGGTGTTGTGTAGAATTAGGTCATGACTCGCTATAAAGTCCTCAACAAGTCTACCACGTGGATCAGTAAATGAGTAGCCCCACACTTCAGAGTGGGAGTTAAAGTCTCCGACTAAAAGGTGGTTGCTGGAGGGATAGTCTCGGAGTGTTGTCTGCAGCTGGTCAAGATATTCTGCGGCTTCCGCTCTGGGTGGGATGTAGGTATTCGTAATCAGGAGACTTAGTCCCACTGCATCAATTGCTATGGTAACTTGGTCTCTTGACAGTGAGATACTTGTAAGTGACCATTTGTTACGGCAGCAGACTATGGCGGCTCTTGACCCTTCTCTTTCCGGGTTCTCGAAAGTGGTCCAGGATAAGGGGAATTTTGCCACCCTTCCTGCTTGGATGTATGGCTCTTGTATGAGCAGAAGGTCAGCCTCTGTTTCCATTGCATAGTGGACTAATTGGGCGGTAGCTGCCCGAGCTCTCTGGAGGTTCACCTGTATGATCTTAACCTCTTCTTGCGCATCTAGGAGAGAGTTAATGTCCTGTCTTTCGGTACTATTACTTTGTTGTGACATTCTGTAAGGTTACAACGTTGGGTGACGATGGAGGGAAAATGAGACAGATTAGAGAGTATGCTTTTGGTGTCACCATTATGCAGTATAGGTACACTTGGTATTCAATTGGTGACTGAGGTACCGTAATCTGTCCGGCCCTTGATCTTAAGCACTTGCAAGTGAAAGGAGGGGCAGTCAGGGGCATATGCGGCATGCACAGTGTCGAAGTCTCTCCCCGAGTGCTGGTTGGCAATTAGACAGTTTACACAGCTCGGGCTATCAGCCATGCATTTTTTGACATCGTGGTTTCCAACACAATATGCACAATGATACCTAAATTTACAGTCTCTCGCCGAATGTTCGAAGTCCTGGCAGATGAAGCATCTGCGTGCCCCTGTAAACTCTGTCACACGATGTTCCCTCCATCCCTGGAACGAAACTCTTTGATCCATCAACGTTTTAAAGGCTGTCGGTGAGCAGTCTAAAATCCATTTAGCCGCCTTGTTCCTCCGATCGCTGATCCTGAAAGAGACCTTGAAATCATCTTTACTGATAGTAAAGGTCCTAGAGACAAGGTCTGCTACCTCCTCCGCCGGAGTACCTTTTGGAATATTATCTATCGCGCGCTTTGGGGACCTTTTATGTGGAATCCTCGTGCTGATCTTATCTTTGATGTTAACATTCTGTGCCAGGGCATGGTGTAACTTTGCCACATCCTCCTTCGAGTGACAGCGCACTGCAACTCCTCCTTTGCTGAGCTTCTGTATTCCTTTCAGTGACACCCCCATATCCATTAAGGGCGCATGCCTTTCCAGTTCCATTTGCAGGTCTGGTGCATGTTCGTCTTTCGTAGGAAAAATAAGGAGCGTGGGAAAATCCTTAATTTTCGGTCTTAGGTTCCGCTGCAGTGTCTCTGCATATGAGCGTCTCTTTGCCGTGCCACCTAGATGTGTGTCCTCAGACTGAATCCTTCCTTGAATGACACTTTCGTGAAGCACTGTCAAGCCCGTCACTTTAGCGTGCAAGCCTTCACAGCACTGATATGCATAATTAAGTCGCTTGTGGGCATCTGTAAGCGTGTCCGTGTGCTTCGTCCCTAAGAAGTGCTCCATGTACTGTGGCGAGGGTGAGGACCCTATGGGGTTAAACTCTGTAGTGGTACCAACTTCGATGGTTGGCAATTGGGGGTATTCATTCGGGCCTTTGTGGGCCAAATGCCTGAGGACTTCTAGGATCTCAAGCATGCGCTCTCGCAAATCTTTAGGCAGTAAGTGCCGATTTCGCCGTTCTATAGTGCTTACACTGATAGCTTCCTTAATTAGGGCATCTATTTTTTCGGCATAGCTGAGAGAATCACTGTCGTAGAGGCTCTGCGGGTTTAATACTGCTGCACAAATCGAGGTGCCTCCGTCATTCATGGTGGAAGTTCCGTGGACACTGGACTGTTGCACAGATAGAACACTACAAGCCCTGAATGCTGATTAAAAACACAAGAGTTCACTTGCACTATGAGATTCAACTAGACATTGAAGCTTCACTAAAACGCAGATGCTAAACACTGAGCACTATAAACTGATGCTATAAACACTAGAATTCACTAGTAAAATGCTAAAACGTTGGGAAATCAGACGTTGGGTATTTCTCTGTAGTCTCTTTAAAAACACAAAGATTCACTTGAACGTCGAGATTCCACTAGACACTGAAGCTTCACTAAAGCGCTGAAGCTAAACACTGGTCACTACAGACTGAAGCTAAAAACACTAAAATTCACTGACAAAGCACTTAAACATTGGGAAAATGAGCGTTGGGTGTATCTCTGTATACTCATAAAAACAGAAAAATTCTTTTGGACTCTGGGATTCCACTAAACACTGATGCTTCACTAAACACTGATCTCTACACACTGATGCTATACTCACTGATACTATGAACACTAACTTACACTGTGAAAGCACTGAAGCGTTGGCAGAACACTAAGACACTGTAAAAACACTGAGGAATCACTGATGGTACTGAAGATAATACTAAATTGACACTGAAAACTACACAGTCAGTGCTGGTATTTCTCGGTAGTACTTTATAACAATAATTACAGTATTAATTAATTATGAGATATAAACGAACAGGAAATAGTATTCGAAGAATTGTTATAACCTGTGTGCAAAAGGTATAGGAACCAATATACACAAATTATAAACAGTAATTAATAAGATGAGATCAGTTCATACATATAATTAATTAACACAAATGTCCTATTAGTAATTATGCTAAAATGGGCATAAATGAGAGTCAAGAAGCCATGCGTAGCTTAATGTAGACTATTTAATTTCACTGAGGCAGGCTATGCTTGAATTTATTTGGCAACAGGGTAATTAATAAAAGCTGTTAATTAGAGGTACTGAAACAAAATTCCTACCTTAGCAGCTTAACTTCTTCTGTTTTTCATCTGTTAAAGGAGAGTAGTAAGTAATCCGAGGTATCAAATTAATTGCATTAATTACACTGACACGCACACACACTATAGCTTGCACGGTAAACACGAAGATGGCAAAATTCCTTAAGTCTAATAAATTCGACTTTAAATTAATAACTTCTGAAAAATTGTCCTAATTTCACAAAATTTAAAAACTTGTAGCGCTCTCTGGGTGACTGAAACAATGGCACTAGTGCTGGAGTCGTCGCTTGTTAATTAGCCGCGTAATTACAGCTGAAACAATACTCCACTTGTCGATTTTCTCCTTTTGTTAAGAAGCTTTGAATGGAAAGCTACGGGGGGGGGGTAGATTGCTTCCGGTTGACCGTTGGTAAGGCGAAAAGGTCAAAGTTCATAAAATTGCACGTGAAAAACTTTATTTATTGCTGGGCTTCTAATTGACATATGAACTTGCAATAAGCATCAAAACACTCGTGAAGAAATTGCGAATCCAATGATATAAAACACAAGGAGTGTTGGCGAACGGCGGCTGCTAGATGGGCGCTTGAAGTCGCACGGAAAGGCTTACTTGATTATCTTCTTAGCCGTTAATCTTCTTCTGTTTTTCATCTGTTATTAACATCTAATCCAAAGGCAGGGTGTAACACATATGAAAACACAGGCACTAACACATTAAATCACTGGCACACTAATGCGGCACTTTCCTTAAAGATGGCAATTAATCCATATCTCGAGAAGTTATTGGTCGATTTCTTCCAAATTTACATCCTTACGCTCCTCATGGCTTCAAAGAGACGATTTCGAAGAAAGTAATTTGCTAGGCTAATTAGTGGCGAAATTAGCAAATTGTAAGAAAACGTCCACTAGTCGAAAATCCCCCTTCGTCAACAAAAGGAATCCAGTTCGACGGGGGGTCGTTGATAGCTCCCTTTGTACTGCCAGTGAAGAAATGTCGATGGTTGCTCACTGCGGAAATGTCGAAGGTCACCAGACCTCGTGGTTGATAATTTAATACTTTAAGTATTCATAACTCCGCTGTTGTCGTAGACACTTGACACCGGCATGCTTTTCTTCCTCGGAGAGTGCTCTATAAGATGGTATAACTTTCTTCCTGCGGCGGGGCACGACGGCTCTCACAGAGGGCCTCGAAGTCACAGCGACCGTTGAAAATGGCTCTGTTCAATGTAAATTCGTTAAAAAAAATCAAAATTAAGGAACCAATTATCATAGATGCACAATTTTGGTCTCAAAATGTTCCTAAGAGCTTTAGTAATACGGTGCAACTACTTTTGTATTGCTACGATGAAAACTTCCGCTGATAATGGATGAAACGACGGAGCTCAAAATACGCGTCCTTCTCTTACGGTATTTTCCTACAGATTTATCCAGACAAGTCGATGCTTTGATACGGAGTAGCAATGAGAACAAAGTGGCTGTAAGATATTGGAGATGTGGTTCTGAAGGTCACCTACGACGGCATTGCAGAACACCCCAGGGCACGGATAATAAAACGGATGAGTTGACAAGACCAGTGAATGCTTTAAGACGGAATAGTGGTGAAACAAAACCGACCCTAAAGTGCTGGAATTGCGGTGTTGAAGGCCACCTACGAAGGAACTGCAGAACTCTCCAGAGCACGGAAAATAAGGCATACGATTTAAACAGACAATTAAATGCCACGGGAAGGAAAAGGACTGACAAGAAAGCAAAGTGCTGGAACTGTGGACCTGAAGGCCACGTACGAAAGAATTGCAGAACACCCCAGGGTACGAAAATTGAGACAATTTCTGAGCAACAACGCAGGAAACAAATTAATGACCATATCAAGGAACGGAGGTTGCCAGATAATGAAAAACCCTATTTTAAAGCGCTTAAGATCTCTATAGTGAGTGGCAACAATAACGGACTGTCCATCAATGGGAATATCGATGGAGTTCCTTGCAATATGATCATTGACACAGGAGCTAATGTTACCATCATTAGGAAAGATTTAGTTGAACAGTTTAAAGATAAGCTTATTTGGACGCCATCCTGTGTTACCCTTCAGACTGCGTCTGGTGACAAGATCGACATAACTGGGAAGTTAAACGTAAACATCACGTTTGGAAGTGCCGCCTACCATCACACGGCATATGTGGCGGATATTACAGATCCATGCATACTCGGATTGGACTTTTTAAGGAAATACAATTTTTCCTTAGATTTCAAAAACAATAAGCTGCTTTCAGCATCTGATGGCATGACTATCCATCCTCAAAAGGGATCCTCGCCTGGAAATGTCGACGGCTTGTCCGAAAGATCGAGCTCGGGAAGCTGCCGAAATCATACCAGGGTCGAAAAGAAACTCAAGACTATCAGCTATTCTCCATCCCAGAAGCTCTTTGGTCGAGACCTTCGTCTGCCGTGTGACCGCCTGTTCAGTCGCCCTACGGATGCGCCTTCATCGCCTGAGGAACACATCCAAGATACCCAGGCCCGGTTTGAGGGGATGCACCGTTCTGCACGAAAGCGAGTCAACTTGGCGACGGAGAAAATGAAGACCAGATGCGACACAAGAGCTACTAGACATAGATCCAACAAAGGAGACAAGGTGTGGTTGTGGAACCCAATTCAACGAAAAGGACTGAGTCCTAAATTACAGTCACCTTCGGATGGTCCATATACAGTGCTGAACACGAATGACGTCGTGGTTCGGATTCGTAAGTCTTCGAACTCTAAACCTAAAGTCGTTCATTACGACAGGTTAGCTCATTACTATGGCCATAGTACGTAATGTAAATAATTGTAAATAGTATCAGACCATGGTCCTTTTTGTTTATAACTGTGTATTTGATTTGATTTGTATTTAGTATTTGATTTGTATCTAGTATTTGTTTTGTATTTAGTATTTGATAGCATTTGATTAAGTTAGTTATTGCATTTATTGTTTATATTGTTTGATATTGTAATGTAATGTTTATGCCACAGTTGTAAGTTTAGCTTCCTCTCCAGGGATTGTACTGCCCGGGACGTGCAGTCCTTGGGAAGGGGGCAGTGTTACGAATTTGGTATTTAAGAAGCTAATGTTAGTTCAATTATAAATTAAATGGTTTTATTTCTCGCGCAGTGCAGCGCGTGACGAATATTAAAAGAAAGCTAAGCCGGAAAAATTAAAAATACAAGAGCGCGTGCGTTAAATAAATAAATATCTCTTTTTGATTTCGAGAAAGTACTGGAAAATTCTAGCGCGTGATTTTAAAATCTTATAAAAGGAGGAAAACATCTCAGTTTGTGAGTAGTTGCTTAGTTTGTTGTTGTTTAGAAAACTACTGTTGTTGATTGTAGCGAATTCGCGGATTAGTGTTCTTTAGCTGTTTTGAATTACGTTCTATTGGACATTTGAGTAGTTAAAAGATAACTACTGTGAGATATTGTAATACTGCATGATAATTTGAGAAAATTTAAGCATTTTTGTTGTGATAATAATAAATTTTTGTTCATTTTTCATCGGACTTGTGCATTCATTTCATAACGAACCCGTACGCACGCAACAATACTTATATACTTTTGGTACGGCTGATTGCAACTAAAATACGAGGTGCACATCTACATGTTATAACAGTTCTCTGTACAAAATTTCAATGTTCTGATGCTATTCGCTTTTGAGTTTATGCAAGATACATACCTATATACGTATGCACAGATGCTACGAAAAATTTTCTTCAAAATTCATTTTAAATCAGTTTTATAATTTTTTTGATGAAAAAGGGTCCTTTATTCTGTCTTTATGTACAGATGTCACGCCAAAACTTCGTTAAATTGCATTCGATAGCCGTCAAAAGGGATATTTTCTTTGAAATATGATATGCGAAAATTTTTGTGATTGCAATAATTCCTGTTTACAAAAAGTAGCAAATCATATTTCTCATTTTAAATAATAAGCTGTTCCTAGAAATTTTTATTCTGAATTTTCTTTTTTAAATTTACGTACCGAAATTATTCTTAAAAATCTGTAAACACCCTCTGTTTAAGGAAAAATTAATTATTAGCAAAAATTCCTAATTAGTAGCAATTTAAAGTCTTGGCTGAGAAAATTTCAGACTGCAATTTTTAATTTTAGATTTATTTTTGTTTTAATACATTCTACTTATATTAAATAGTGATCTAAACAACAACGTACACTTAGTTATATTCTTTCTTCTTGTTATCATTACCATACCGTAGGGAAATTTATTACAGCAATTTTCACAAACAACTCGCATAACAGATTTCCCTAATTGAATTTCGTACCCTTTTTCTTAAAACCATTCATCCGGTATAGGAATTTAAAATATGCCATAAAATCATCTTTCTCTGTTTTAAATATTTAAAATGGTTTTTAAATTGAATTCCGGATAGCTTAATTAAAAAAATCTCGTCTAGAACTTTCCGCGTCGATTATGGAAGCACTATTCATAAATAATTCAATTCTAGTTTAATAAATATTTATGTGCAGCGTATTGTTTGCAAAGCTTCATTTTCAGAGCGGCGTTTTTTATGCAGAGTTTGATGTACGTATTTGTTTTTGGAAACTGGCAGCCATATGAGAATTTATCTACAGCTATTCGTAATATTTAATATGATTTGCCTAAAAAGAACTAAGAAAATGTTTTGTGATAAACTTAATGCTAGATTCAATCCTTAATTTTTGCATATTAATTAGATGCTTGCATATTGGAAGGTTCAAATCAAATGCTTTTTGCCTAAATGTGTGGTTTGGCCCCTTATAAGGTATTTCACCCGCCTTCGTGGTGTAGTTGTCAGCACACTGAGCCGGCATGTCAGAGGTCCGTGGTTCGATTCTCAGCGAAGACGATTGCTAATTTTTCAATCTCTCTTACTTCCAAAAAATCCTAATGTCTCTACAGTGGCGCCCGAACTAAAAGGGTGTTGGATGAGGTTTCTCCACAACCAGGATTTGGCGATTGGATCCCCTGAAAACCCCAGTAGCCCTTTAGAAAGGGGAGTATATAAGGTATTTCTGCCACTTTCCTCGTGTGCCATCGTGGTGTAGTGGTCTGCACGCTGGGCAGATATTCCAGAGGTCGATGTTTCAATTCCCGGCGAAGGCGGCTGCTAATTTTTAATCTCGCATGCTTCCAAAAATACCTAATGTCTCTACACCCTTAATATACCAATTATTTCAGAAAAGAATGCTTAAATTTTCATCTAATTTTTGATTGGTAAAATTCTAACGGTCACTAAGGGACGAAACTACAGGCATCGGTGAAATTATTTTTAATGAAAAAGAGAATAATATACCTAAACTAAAATCTTCTTTTAATAAAATCTCCAGTATACTCGTGATGTTGGGAAAAAAAATCTGAAAGCTTGCAGATTTTATATTACGGCCAAAAGCGTTTTTTTAACGCTTTGTGTGTTACCTTTATTTATTAAACATTATGTTCTTGGCACTTAAACCACATTAAATTCAATTCAACAGCAATATCACGAAATATTTAAAAATCTTTCTTTTAATAATAAATATAAGCAATACAGCTTATATTTTAGAATTTCCGATACACTGTTCCCTCACTGGAGATGGAAATATTTTTCTTTTCCTGACAAAATTGCCATTGCTCGTTTTGAAATCGTTGAGTTTGTTAATAATACGTGAAAGTTTTACAAAATTGGAAATAGATAATTAAGCAAATTCAAAAGTTAAATTTCGGGTCTCCACGTGCCCACGTTCGATTGGAGGACTGCGTTACTTAAAATTTGATATCGTTCTTCTTTAACAGTGCGAGAAACATTCATGCATTGAAGCAGATTCTTCATTATTTACTCTCTTTTAACATGATACACGGCGATAATATTTAGCAGCAACATTTTGAAAAGTGAATCAACACAGAAAGAGAAACGCCACAAAATGCCGTTTTGAGAGCAATAGCTCTTTGTGTCTAACTCGTCTTTGGGCATAAAAAATATGAATAAAAAAAATAAAGTTTTCAGATTTTATATTACCACCAAAGGGTCTTTTATTTAACGTTTTGTGCGTTACCTTAACTTATTAAATATAATGTTATTCGCACTTAAAACAAAAAATTCAATTCAACAGCAATACCGCAAAAATAATTTAAAAAGCGTATATCTTGAGAATTTCCGATACACAGTCTCGCGCGCTGGAAATAAAAATGTCTTTTTTCGTACTGTGTTGCCATTGCTCGCTTTGAAATAGTTAATCTAAAATTCGGTAATGTTTTACGAAATATGAAATAGACAATAAAATGTCTTAAAAATGTGAAAAGTTTCAGATTTTAAATTACGTCCAAAGGGTAATTTTTTTAACATTTTGTGTATTGCCCTTATTTATTAAATATCATGTTCTTCGCATTTAAACCATAAAATTCAATTCATGTGTAATATCGCAGAATAATTTTAAAAGGAGTATATCTTTAGAATTTCCGACACACAGTCTCGTGGGCTGGAGATAAAAATTATTTTTTTGTAGAACGTTGCCGTGGCTCGCTATAAAATCCATGAGTTTGTTATTCAAAAATTCGTTAAAGTTTTATAAAATATTAAATATATAATAAAACAAATTTCAAATTTCAAATTTGGGCTTCCTAATGCCCATATTCACAGGAGGATTACGTTATTCAAAACTGGATGGCTCTGGGTACCGTTGTCTTATCACAAGGCCAGAAACACATATATATTTATGCCGATTCTTCATTATTTAATTTTTTTGAATATAAAACAGGGCTCTAACACTTAGTGGCAACAATTTGAAAAGTAAAATAACGTCTGTAGTGAATTAACGAAAAATGCCAAAACGAAATTAATAGTCCTTCTGGGCAAATTGTGTCTTTAGACTAGACACAACTTCCAATTTATCGCTTCCAGAGGCTCAATAATGGGGGGGGGAGGATTATGTTATTCCTAAATGAGTGGTACTATGTGCCGTTGTTTTATCACAACGCGAGAAAATTCATACATTTGTAGAGACATTAGGTATTTTTGGAAGCAGGCGAGATGAAAAATTAGCAACACCTTCGTCGGGAATTGAACCACTGACCTCTGGATACGCGCCCAGCATGCAGACCACGAAGGCATGCCAAGAAGGCAGGAGAAATATCTTATATAATCTCCGTTTTAAAGGGCGACTGGGGTTTTTATTGAACCCAATCACCAAATCCTGGGTGAGGATAATCATCATCCAACACCCTTTTAGTTCGAGCGGTACTGTAGAGACATTAGGTATGTTTTGAAAGCAAGAGAGCTGAAAAATGAGCAACCGCCTTCGCCAGGAATCGAAAGGCAAATCTCTGGAATACACGCCCTGCGCGCAGACTACCACACCACAAACGTATGCGAAGAAGGCGGGAGAAATACCTTATACATTTATGCATATTTTTCATTATTTAAAGTCTTTAAATATAATGCAGGGCTCTATTTGGTGGCAACAATTTGAAAAGTGAAAAGCTGTTTATAGTGCAACACCATAAAATGCCAAAACGAAATTAATGGCCCTTCTGGGCTAACGTCCTTTGGTCTAAAAACTTTTATTTGCTTAAGGTTATCGTGAAAAGTGAAAGCCATGGTTAGATTGAAATTTTACAATTCTACAAAGAAACGCACCGCTAAAATATTCCTAAACTGAATGCAGAACTAATTCTCATATGTATAAAAGAGATCACTGAATGTAATTTTATATGTTTGTGACAGTGTGGCTTTGAAACATGAGTTAAATGCAGAAAGCCACATCCGAAATTTTACACATGTATCTGGACTTACGTCCTATTTTCTTCCTTTGCACGTCATGTACGTTTCTACGGCAAAGGACAGACTCGGCACCATTTTGTTTTGTTTTTTGTCAACGGAAAGAATCCCTGAAGAAAAATGGCGGCCGACGAGTCATAATGACATTTACTTCGCAGACGGCGACCAGTTGCCTTCGCAGAAAATTCTTATTTGTAATTTTGAGTTCAGACATTTCCTGAACAGCATCAGTATGAATATCGAGTATTCCTTTTTCCTCCGTGTTTCTTGCAGAGGGCTAACCCTTTCCAAATTATGAGATCCACTATGTGGTAAAAAATCTTTTTATAATACCTTTTCCCTCTTTTACAGGACAGAGGATGGTTTGCCAGATGTGATTCACATCTCTGTTGTACCACTGTAATCGAATAGAGCAAGAGGCTTTACAACTTCCGTCTTTTTTTTTCCGTCGTGTTTACATACCCGGATTCCCCACCCCGTTGGTTGACTTAAAAAATTATGCGAAGTTACTGACTAGGATCTGTACCTAGGCAGTCTGCGTCATCGGGCTATACACATTCTGAACTTAGTAATTCTGGAGTCCCGGAAAAATCGCTTACTGGTCGGCCCGTGGGTCTGGCAGGTCTTAGAACTGAAGAGTATAGTAGCCCAAGGTGGCGTTCTGGGTTGTTCTTGGAGTGGCGTCCCGTGTTTGCCGGGTAATGTCCCTCTGTGACGGGCAGTCAGAGCGACTGGTAGGTAGCAAATAGACGACCAGCATCGCCGTATGGCAGCTGATGTCTATCTCTCCAAGTTGCGCGCAAGTTGGACCACTGGGCTTTCTTGTGAGGGTGGATTGGCCGCGTAGTGCCGGCATCTAGTATAGCGGAACGTGTAATTTCCTGCAAAACTAGTTACATACCCGAAGTGCGAATAGTGGATAAGTTGAAGACACACCTCCTACCTTCCTAGTTTCTTCTCAAGTCAAAGAAGTGTTTCTCTATGAAATGCTGCAATGTCTCATTTCTTCATATTTTTCCTGTGGAATGATGGGGCATGTCTTGTCTTGTACGTCGCTCAATGCTGAATGTATTTCTATTTTAGTAATCAGCATGTCACCAAATTAGGACGAACTATGATAGTTATCTACATTTACTTTATATGACGGAGAGGTGTCATCAATAATGTCATAACTATTTCTGATGACTGTGAAAGGTTCTGAGAGTCGGAATCAAATTTAGTACCTTTACCTGTGTATATCATTAGGGACCAAACATAGCCGGTTGACGATTCACACTGTATGGATGTCTTGATGCCAAATAGAGCGCGATTGAGACGCAAGTATTGAAGAAGCAAATATATCTCTTTCAGGGGTAGGTATACTTCTAAATTGTTTAGATAAGTGATCTAGGATATGCTATATTTTATTCCATATTGGTTGGGGATGAGTTTCAGCCTCATAGTACGTTAAAAGAAAAATGTAGTTTTCTTTTCAAGATTCTAAATCTTTTAAGTGGAAGAATTTCGCGAAAACTCGGCGTTTCAAAATAAGGATTCTTTTCCCAATACATTTGATAAGCAGCAACAATACCAATGCAATAAAAACTTTTGTTACTCCTTTGTTGTGTCCTTCCGTTCCAGTTCGTGCGTATCGCTCGCATATTTGTTAATATCCATCATAAAAGCGTTTATGAAGTCATCATCTATAAACTGATTATGTATGCAATATCGTCAGTATGTGAATCGATATTTATTGAACGCTTACCTGTAAAAGAAAAGTGTGGTTGGGGAAGCGGTTTCGCGGTATTTAGATCACTGGTTTGCACTGTCAACGACACTCGAATTTGATGAATCACTTTCTGTTCTCGAACTGTTTTCGTCACTCTTTTCAGACCCACTAAAACTCAGTATTAAATTATTTGTCGTTTTCCTCGCTGTCCAAACGCATTCTAACGGAAGCGGTGGAAAGCATCAAAACATGGCCAAACTAATATTTTAGAGTTTTTAAAATCTGTACAGTTCAATAGTGGTAATTCTCGAATACTCGAGGTTTTATTTTTTTGTAAAAATTAAAACTTTCAACATACTCTAGCTTATATGTTAAGGAGATAACTGAAATTTAGCACCTTTCTTTCTCATTGTTGAATGAAAAATGTATATTGTTAAGAATTCCGTACTTAAGTAGGTAATTTTAATAGAACTATAACTAAACTATTTAAACTATAACTATTTCTTTTGCAACATGAAAAATATAGAGAGACGCTGTGCCGGAAAAGTAAGAATACAACGACAAATGTATTTAATATTGAGCAAATGTGTTTCTCGGTAATTTGACGCGATATCGCCAAGCTGACAACTTGCTCGGTGACTTATTTTGTCACCAAATTTGGTGAAAAATCTCCAAAAGTTGTCGAATTTGGCGACATTTTGGTTCGGCCCTCTACCACCGAAATATGTATTGAAATTGAATAAATATAATTGGCCAGTACATTAGCTGTAACAGTGATTCCACTCTCGTATTGCTTTGCAGTATTTTCGAGAAGCAGAAATTACTAGAAATATCTCGGCGGGTGGTTGAAAACTATTTAAGGCCGATGAGAGAACATCTGCTGTCAGTTGTCTAGTTATTGTTGTTACGAGTAGTTAGTTCCGCGTGAACTGAGATATCCGTATTACCTTTCTCTTTAGATGCACTTTGCATTGCGTTGTGATTAACGTTCTTAGTAGTTTGATACGTAGCTACTGATTTTACTCTGTGATACTGCGAACTCTTGTAGGAGTATTTCCTGTACTGCGAACTCCTGTACGAGTATTTCTGCGGAAAATTCTAGAACTTTGAAGTTTTTATTTTGATAAAATATCTCTGTTTTAACCTATCATCGAACCTGTATGCACTCAATCTATTACGAGCCCGAACGCACCCAACGATGTATTGAAGTTTACCGATTCTATTTCCCATAGTTAAATTAAACGTGAATATATAGTCCCCAAAGTGAATATATAATTTTTTAGTTATTGTTGACTTAATTAAATCAATCGCAGTTCCTTAATTTGTTTTGGTAATGATAACAGTCTCTTATATTACATTTGTTTTAAAGTTAAATTATTCCTTATTTATGTAAAACTAAGAGAAATTCCGTTTCTCCCTGAAACTTTTCCTTTGAAAGGTTATATCCTATAGCCTTTTTCTGAGAGCAATTTACATGTTTCTTAGGAACTTATTTGAAATATAATGTGCTTTATAACTTCTCAGATACATTGCCAACTTACTTACATGCAACATTTGAGCCATTCCATTAGCTGGTGCCAGCGAAACATAATAGCAGACAATTTATATATGTTTGCAGGGGTATTAAATACTACGCACAATACATGCTCTTCGAACTTTCGGTCCCCATCGAAAGATCCGGAATGGAACATTTAATGCAAATGCCATTCAAAGATCCTTCCTTGAATTCCGACAAGCATCCCATTTCTTCAACGAAGGTTCTCCGCTGAAGATATTCCCATTTTAGAATGGGAGGAGGGATACTGCCCGTGCATTCCAATGGATCTAAGTGACATTAAAAACCGCTCAAGTGAGTACAACGCAAACATTCATCATCATTTACCCTTAACTTGACATCCAATAAAACCTTGGCCACCCCACATAAAATACGAAATGTCCATCTTCTCTTCTTGCCCCCGCCAAGAAGATTCGCCCTTAAACCGAGAAGGGGGTTCGCACCCACTTAAATAATGCAACATAAATCCTATATTCCCCTTCTCGCGGTAGACAGCCAATCAGAAAGATGGGAGAAAGAACCCCGGGTTATTGATGAAAACAAGATTAACTAATTGCTTCGGCAACCCCCCGATGTCCCCCCTTCAATCTGATAGATGACCCCAATCTCTCCCCTATCTTTTCTTGGTGTTGAAGAATAGGGATGATATTCTTTCCAGCAGGTACCTGGTTGGATTAGTTCTAGCTGAGAAATCCCCCATACGCACAGCCGGCAAATTGTATGGTTGTGTTTGATGACATGGGGTTTGGCAGAATAAGACAAAAGGGAACTAATTTATCATTCTTATTTAATGGGAAAGTTTATTAAGGAGCTTCTTGAACGAAATCCTTGTTTTGTCTTCCCGCAAGGTTATTTTACCGTTGATTAAATTTTAGTAAAATATCTGGCAAACAGAAGAAGATTAAAGTATGCTTTAATATACAGCAAATCGCAAGGTTGTTACTAATTCTTTTTTGAGTTGAAAAAAATGAGCAAGTTCTATTATGCAGAATAATTAAACAATTGTTATCAATTGTTATCAATTGTTACAAATGTATATTTCAAAATTCAGTTAAAATACAAGACCCTAGTCATTTCTGATCTGAAAAATGGTTAAGAGTAAAGTTTTAAAATATTTCATCACGTTTTATGGATCAACATTTTTAAAACTTGTAAGGGTCGCCCAGCCGGTATAGTGGTTAGTGACCGGAACGCCATCGCGTGGATCTCCGACCTTAAGGTTCTATACCAATCAGACCACCACACCAAGAAGGCGGGAGAAAGACCTTATAAGTAATTATTTGATAAATTCGAAGTGCATTTTTGTTGCTTTCAGTTCACGTAAACACTTGTCCACTTCGATACATCATAACTTCGTGTCCTTAGGAGTTTGCACACCTCATTATGTGTGTCCATAGCAATTTACATGCTATGTCGCAGTTATCCACAAAGCTATCAAGATATTGCAGTTGATAAGTTCACAGTAATATGTACACTATTTTACTATTATCCACAAAAGCAAATGTTGTGTAAATAATAACTTAGCTCCCAGATAAAATTAAAAAAAAAAAAAAAGAAAGAAAACTAATTATGAATTTTTTTCAATGCAAATCTAAATTGTGCAAAAAGACAGATTTGTTATACAATTCCAATCTATACAAATTAACAGGTATTTGAACAATATAAAGCACATATTCCAAAAAATGCTATAATGTGTTCCATTACAAATAATATATCTAATTGTGCTTATAGTGGTTAGTGACGCAGACTGCCGTAGAGATGGGTCCAGATTCGAATCCAGGTGAAAGCATGGTTGTAACTGTCCGTGAGGCAACGTTAGCCACCTATTAGGTGCTTCTACAATGAAATGGTCACCACTTACCGCCCTTGTAGGGGTGCAAGGCTAATGGCTATTAAGGGGACTCATACACTTTAAACCCCTTATGATCTTCGAATATGTGACTGTTTCAAGAATTGGAATATTTTATTTATTTTAAAAGAAATTACTTCCAACCTTTTACAGCCGATTACACAATATAGCTGCTTTGGGAACTAGTAACCAGAAAGTTTGTGTTGCCACAAATATTTTTTTAATTTAATCCGCTTTGTGACAAACGTTTTCGTCATATTTCCACCTTGCGTGCATGATATTTTAAAAATGGCTGATGGTACGTACTTGAAAGTTGACGGAATTCTTTATATGGGCACTATCCTCTAACTGAACCAAAAATATGATGAATATTTTAATATTAAAAATTTTTATGCACAAAAACATTACAGATTTTTCAAATAAAATACACTTTTTAAACTCAACTTCAAATAAAATAAAAATTTAACATGGAATTCTTAGAATTTTTGGTTCCCAGTAGTTTCCAATTGTTATAAAAGATACATATTAAATACGGAATAAAATTTTGCAAAAGAATGTTTTAAACTGTGCGCGCAAGGTGGGAACATGACGAAACATTTTGTCACAAAGCGGAATAAATTATAAAAATATTTGTGGCAACACAAACTTTCTGATTACTATTTCAGAAAGCAGCTGTATTACGTAGTCAGCTGTAAAAAGTTGGAAGTAATTGCTTTTAAAATAAATAAGTTATCCCAATTTTTGCAACAGTCACATATTCGAAGATCTTATGGGTTTTAAGGTGTATGAGTCCCCTTAAATAAAGCCACCGGCCATTATTTTTGTTTTCTGAGGACCTCAATGAATTAAATTTGTATTATTAAGATATGAAGAATCTGTATGTATGTTCTTCGCGTTATCGAAAAATGGGGAGTTCCCAGAATCTAAATAAAGTCCACAACGGGTTAAAACAATGCTGAGTTTTTTTAAAGATTGATATGCATACTCCACAATCCACATACTGTATAATACGTTTATGATATAGCACATAAGTACCTTTACAAAATATTCTAAAGAAGACCTAAAGTACGTTAAAAAAGATCTTTTCTAAATGCTATATTGAGTTACGATGCATAACTCAATACATAACATGCTATATTGCGTATATAATTCTATACTGAGTTACAATGCTGAACTCAATCTATAATAAGCTGTACTGGGTATTATTACTATATGCTATTTTGAATTATAATGAATATGCTACATTGAATGTGTATTGCTATATGCTATATTTAGTTTGTTGCTAGACTGAGGTATGATGCATAGATCAATTTATGTTAATAAATAATTTGTGTGTTCGTTGATATAGAAAAACGGTTACAGAGCGATTTAATATGAAAGGGATTTTGAATTAAAGTGATTAACGTGGTTGATAGAAATTTCACATATATCGCTGTTTAACGACTGATCATCGCAGGACCAGAAAATGTGGTAAGATGAAAAGATGGCATGATATCACGTGCTTTCATAGCTGTGAATCATTTGGATGCAATAATTTACCTTCTTTCGCTGCTACCCTCACCCCTCCCTCCGATTTTTAGCCCAGAAGAGCTATTAATTTCGTTTTGGTATTTTGCGTCAAAAACTTTAAACGTCCGTTTCACGTTTCAAATTGCTGCCACCCAATATTATTGCCCTATGCTATACTTAAATAAATTAAATAATGAAGATTCTGCATAAATATATGGATGTTTCTCACATTGTGGTAAAACAAAGAGCCATCCAATTTTGAATAACGTAATCCTACTCCGAATATGGGCATAAGAAACTCAATGATTTCAAAGCAAGCAATTCAAAAAAGTATCTCCAGCGTGCGAGACTGTATATTGGAAATTCTAAAGATATGCTGTTTTAAATACTTTGCGATATCGACTATCTCGATCTTCAAATAATTAACTACAAAAAATGTTACTGTTTGACAAAACAAGAAAGTTCAATTTCAATACTAACAAATTAATAAATTGGACTTCCAACATCTACAAAAAAGTTATTAGTAATACTATCTTAAATGAAATACAAACATATTAAGAATATTTGCGCAGATACGATAGATCTACAACGCGAAATTTTGCTCCTTATTAAAATTCCCAAAAATAATCTAATGCCTAATCGATTTATTAGCCATTGTCTTAAAAGGGCAGGCGATAAATACTCACTCTAAATCATTTAACTGATAGGGATATGATAATTTGTTCCTAAACCTGAGAAGGCGGTATAAGTTCGATGACTATCAGTTGGAGGATTTGTACATAGTGCAATTACAAAATTGTATGTAATGTAAAAAATTGTTTTCAGACTTTTTTATGCTGTTACTAAAACAATGAACCTATTTCATACACTATAGTCTGTCAAATAGCTCGTTAACAGTAAAAATTACGCTTTTTCTTTCTTTTTTTTTCTACCTCGTTCCGACACGAGAATTAGCCAGAAATTAATTAATTTCCATTGACTAGTTAGTATATTCAAAATTTTAACGGACGTTTTCACTCACATAAGAACTCCGCAACAAACCTCCCTCCGACAATCCTAGTCCCTCCCACGTCTCAAAAATACTCGTAGCTTCTCAAAAGTTTCACCGCCTGTAATAATTCAAAGTATTCCCACTGCCGATAACGGAATTTCGGAATTTCGGACATACACCCCTTCTAAGTAAGACTCAAAAGACTTTACCGACATCCCACTAGAAAGAACGTAAGTTAATTAATGCATTTTCTGTCCTTTTAATATTTTCATGTACATTTCATATTTTACTTTCTTATTATATGTATTTCAATTTTTCAACTTTTATTTGATTTGTTTTTGCAAAGATAACATACTTATGTTTCTTATGTTTCTCATGTTTATTTCAATTACTTTGTGTTCTATTTCATAATTCCAGTTAAGATTACCACTGTTTATTATGTTTAATTTTATAAAAATAGTCTTGAATTAACATGCATAAAAGCGAAGGTGTGGGGGAAATTTACTCAAGTATCTTGTAAGTTTCACTACATAAACTGGCTATTCACACAAAATTTCTAAAGAATCTTGTATTAGCGAAAATGCTTCATTCAGAATGAGTTCTTTGATACTCTACTTTGGCTAAAATCCCACCACTTCACGGAACTACAATTTTGTCCTAACTTAGTTTGCCAGTTTGGCATTATCATTCTTACTTGAGTAAAAGACGAAACACATTCGCATTTATTAATTATTCTTCATTGAACGGAAGTTGGTTTGTTCCCCTTGAAAAGTCAACTAATTTCAATCAATAGCGGTAATTACTTGTTTTTTACTTTCTTTTTCAAAGTTTGAAATTTTGTTATTCAGGATTTAAATTCAAATCCCCTTAAAAAGTTTTTTTCATGATTTACATTCAGGTTCCTTTAAAACACAATTTTCGGAATTAAACTTCCTACATATGGGTTCCCTCTCTTTGATACTTTCTACTAAATTTATATTAGGAGATAATATAATCAATATTTCTTTAGTAAATAAAAAAAATAAAATGCACTTCTACACTTAACTTTGTTGGTTGTCACCCACCATACTACTAATATATTAAGCAGCTTGGAAAATAGCTCAGATAGTTTTAAATTACATTTCAACAAGAATTGTGTGTTTAAATTGAAACTAAAGCGATACAAAGTAGTGATAGCAAATCAACTTCAATAAATGTGCTGTTTTTAAAATCATAAAATATTTTTCTCCCTTTCATTTCTTTCTTTCTTTCTTTATTCATTTTCGTGGAGGAATTTTGAGAGTATTCACGGTATAAATGAGAAACTATTACATTAAAACAACCATGCAGCCACATAGTTTGCCTACATTTGAATGCCAGTCAAATTTTTAGAGGTTTTACAAACGGTCCCTTATTGTCATTTAAGGAATTTTTATTAGAAATCTCCCTGATATTTATTGAACATTTGTTACAATATTCAGAACAAAGCCTTTTATGCATCGCAAGGAATAATTTATATAATATTGTTACCTTTTTTATTTAATTTGCTATTTTTAATAGAATTGTTATTAAAATTGTTTTATATTCCCGTGCAATGCAGCACGAGACTTATTTGTAGAGAATGCTACGCCGAAAAAGTAAAAATACAGGAGCACATGCATTTAATAAATAGTAAATAGATATCACCTAATTGTACTCGTTTGGTTTCCAGAAAAGTCGACAAATTAAGAGATGCTTCTCGTGCATTTAAAAAGCTTATAAAACCTGGATCAAAACATCTCAATCCAGTTTGTTTAGAAAACTGTTGCTGTTTACTGTAGCGAATTCGCGGTGAAATCGGATTAGCTGTTTTGAATTAAGTTCTGTTGAACATTTGAGTAGTTTAAAGGATAACTACTGTGAGATACTGCAATATTGTACGAATATCTGAGGAAATTTAAGCATTTTGTTTTATTTGTTGTGATAATAATAAATCTGATTCACTTTTCATCGGACTTGTGCATTTAGTTTATTACGAACCCGTACGCACGCAACAATATTTTTTTGGATTCACGTAAACAAGATTGTGTAGTACTACGTCTTTTCTTAAGCCTAGAGTGTAAAAAAATATTTCCGTCCTATTAAAATTCCACAACATGAGTTCTATCAAAGAAACTGGGAATGTAGGATATTTTCGACGATCAGGGCTAATACCAGAAAGGCGGGTCAAGAATAATTGAAAAACACGGATAATACAAACTAACAGTTTGCATGCACTTCGTACTTACTAATTTTATAAATCATGCGAAGTGGACACCACACGACTTTCTTCCACAACCTATTAAATTTTACGCACGTTTTGCTGCACTTCATTTAAACTTACTTCCTAAAATTATTCTAAATTAATTAACCAACTCCTAAAGGCAAGTTGGAAGTGACATAAAAAATTGCAAATTTTGAAACTAAATGTCCCGGTCCGTTTTTGTCGTACGGGAATCAAACTTCTTGTATTTTATTTTTTTTTTCACAACTTGTAAATATCTTTTCCCAAATATAAATATTTAAACCGGCAAGACGTCATCAAAAGTTAGATTTTGTTATTTGTTGAAAAATTATTATTAGTCCAAAGGGGCAATTTACCAAGAAGGACTATTAATTCCGTTTTGGCACTTGGCATCGATTCACTACAAGTGTTGTTTCCTTTTCAAATTGTTGACACCCAATATTATCGCCCTGTATTATATTTAAATAAATTAAATAATGAAGAATCTGCATACAGATATGTATGTTTCTTGCATTGAAATGATACAAAAACGCTACCTAGAGCCATCCAATTTTGAATAACGTAATTCTCCTCCGAATATTGACATCTGGAAATCCAAATTTGAAATTTGGAATCTGTTTTATTATAGATTTACTATTTTGCCAAACTTTAAAGAAATTTTCGATTAACAAACTCAAGGATTTCAAAACGAACAATGGCAACGTTGTACAAGAAAATATTTTTATCTCTAGCGCGCGAGACTGTGTATTGGGAATTCTAAAGATATTCTCAATTTAAAATTATTTTGCAATATTGATGTTGAACTGAATTTTAGGTTTTAAGTGCGAAGAACATGATATTTAATAAATAAAAGTAACAGAAAACGTTAAATCTGACAGCTATCAAATTTTTTTTTCTTTTTTTAATAGCTTCTTTTATTTTTAAAAATAAATTAGGATGCGTAGTACTGAGTGCTATTAAATTTATGAGATACAAATTTTAATATAAAAGTTCTAACTAGCCGGTTTGCATTTCTATTTTTTTCCCCAGTTGAGTCCCTACGATTGTAAGTATCTGAGAAGAATTAATGTAATATTAAAAACATTAACTGTATTTCGTAAGCACAATAATAAAACGCAGATAAAATTTAATTCCTCTTAATTTCCATACTCATGGAAAGCATGCCATCTTCAAAACGCATGGGTGTCCTGATAAGTCGCTCTTCCATTGAATTCCCCCAAACGAGCTCTTCCATCCATCCCCTCCCATATGTCACAGTTGTGTGACTTCCAATCTCGGGCCTCCGGAGAACTATCACAGTGGTTAACTACCACAATTAGGAGAATCCCCACTGCCTCTAGCAGGGTTTTAATGGAGAATGAATAATTTTCGGGGGACCCGGTTGCTTCCGACTCCACGGGAGGGAAGAGAGGGTTGACGGAAGCAAGCAGGAACCGAAAAGATAATCTCTCAACTCCCACTTCTCCAGTCCTTCCGGAAGGAAAACAATGGCCATGTCTTTTGAAGAGAAGTCTTTGAAGAATTGGAGAACCCGCCACATTTGGGATTACGTCGCTTATCGAACGAGCTAATTTTAGAACGCTTTTCCAGAAATAGAATAAAATTTCCTCACAGAATTTGACTGATATTTAGAAAGCAAAACTATTTGATATGTAAATTAAAATGAATATTTATCAGTTATTCCAGGAACAAAAGGTCTTTGGCAAAGGCTGAATTTGTTCCTGTGCAGAATAAATTTAAACGTGACTCCATGTATAAACAGCTTACGTTTAGACTAAAGTGTTTATAGATCTTGTGATTTTTATGCATAAATATGCATATATATATACACACAAACAAGAGTTAAGAAATTTCAAAATAAAGATTATAAATTATTATGTTACAAAATACGCTGCGAAATTAAATAAAAATACTGAAATTAAATATTTAAATCAGAATTTGGAGATTAACAGTTTACACCAAAACTGAAACAAAAGAAAAACAATTATCTAAAATAATAAAAAATCTGAAAGGTCTCAGATTTTAGCGTTCGTCCAAAAGGATTTGATTAGGGTTTTTTTTTTCTCCCGCTCCCCCTGAGCTCCCAATTTACGAGTCTGCTATTTCACGTACTTCTACTAACCCTTTTTTTGTCTTTTTAGCTTTATAAGTAAGCATCATTTTTTTTTTCCTAACTTAACGTCATATATAACTCAACAGCAAAATTGCAACAATTTTAGAAGCAGCATAGCAGTACACGTTTAGGATTCCCAGGGCAGCGTTAAGTGTTTGCATATATTTTTCAGTGTTTTCTTCACTCTCTTCTCAATTCATCAACCAATGGTCAGGTTTTTTTTACTAATATTAAGATGGTTTTACAAATCTTTATTTATTTTTTTTGTCCTTTTATTGTTGACTTTTTGTGGCTTACTTTCTTTATTAAATAAATTGTTCTTGGCGCTTACGTCATATGAAACTCGATTCAAGAGCAAAATTACAAAATATTTTACAACAGAATATCTTTAGAATTTCCGATATACAGTCTTGCGCCCTGGTGATAAAAATGTTTCGGTACTAACATCAATTTTGAGCTAATCCGAATAATATAATATACCGAAAGGATGAAAATTCTTTCGTCTTTTTCAAAGAGCAGCCGAGAAACTTTCAACAGAGCTATGTTTCTGAGTTATATCTGAATGATTACAAACTCAAGAATTAAATAAAAAATGTGTCAAATAAGAAACTAATTAAATTAATTAAAATAATGCAAGTTCATAATTTTTTTTTACAATAAGATTTTAAATTTAAAAAAAATATTTTTTCAATAAATCATCGAGATTTAGTTTACTCTGACCTGATCCAAAATAAAAAAAAATACTCTGCAAAATTTAAATAGCATAAAATAAGGATTTTTTAAATTAAAAACGAGATAAAAAATTTGTGGAATGGGAAGAAAAAAGCTCAATACATATCTTCTAAAATGTGTTAAAAGTAATTAAATTTGAAAAGTCAAGGTAAGAGGAAGCGAAACTAAAACATTCTTTGAGAATATTAGACTGTTGGCCTGAATAGTGAAATATTTCAAGAATCAAACGGCTAAAAATTAGGAGAAAAATCATTTGAATAAACTGTAATGAGAATTCTTTCGATAGATAAATAACTAAGAAAAATTGATTAAAAACACAGAATGTTCCAATTTTGAATTTTTTTCTCCTAATTCTGATGTACTTCCTTTATGTTATATTGTTAACCATTAACTTTAGATTTAATCATTTAATCATAGTATTTTGCATATACAAGCGGGTCATCGTTTTTATAGTGACTTACGATACCCGGATGCTCAAGGAGTTAATACTCCTTCTGATCATCATGAATTAATTTTTATGGATGTAAGAACATTTTTATCATCTTTAGATGATAGATTTTTATCATCGCTTTATCTTTTCTGAGCGCTGATTGGATACCCACTTAGTACAAAAACATTCTCGGGATATCCTGAGGATGTTGTTCGCGAGACTAGCGCACATCCTCAGGACGTCTCAGAATACCCCCGAAACTCCTAATCACATCCTCCCGTGTCCTTACTGTCACATTCCAGTATATCTTCTACATCCTAAGTCCCATCCACAACGTACGGGATGTTATTAGGATCTGAGCTCCACCTGACTACATCCTCAGGACATCCCGGGACATCCCACTAACCCGGGTCATCCTCTCGAGTGTCTTATGTCACATCCCAGCATATCCTTAGGACGTCCTTTCTAGGTCTCATCGACAGCATATGGGATGTTATCAGAGTTTGAAATACCAATTACTGTATGTCGGAATATTCCTTTAACCTCCTAAATACGTACTTCCAACTGCTTAATGTCACATCCCGGTATATCCCCAGGAATCTTAACTTACATTCTAGTGAAAGTGTGTGAAGTTGTTGTGATGACCTAAAACCTATTTAGTTTTCAGAGATAGTCTCGGGTCTTCCTCCTGAACCCTCCTCAACATCACACAAGCATAAAATCCATAATCTGTGATGAAAATATTAAAAAAAAATTACGAAAATGAATTTCTGATATATGTTAGCTGAAACTAAACGTTTGCAACGTATGTCTATCGATTTAATCTCTTCTAGTTTAACTTCTAGTGTTCGATTTATTTTTACTAATATAATTATTTTAATTCATTAGCCTTTTCTGTTTTCTTTTATTTCCTTCGCGTTTTCTCGCCAGGATGTAAATTACCTGGGCTGAACGACTGTATTTAAAATGATGTAGCGAAAAGTTAATAAAAGCGCGGTCTCGTTATTATCTGCGTACATTGTTATTTCTACCAGCAGTTAGCTTGAATATCGGCTTGTCGCCGAATTATTATCCTGCCGGTGTAGATTTTGAGCCAACCTGTTATATTAAACTGTTTAATTGAGTATTCCTGCATTACTCTTACGTTTAAATTTAGTATTACCTTATCTTTTCAGTTTCTCACCGCAACTGGATGGTTTCTCTAAGTACTTAAGTCAGTGCCATCTGTACAGTACAGTATTCAATAAAATGGTCTTTTGCACTTTTCCCCTGTTGTATTCATCTTCTATTTCTTTTTGCGGGAAGTCGCAAGATTAACATTTACATAGATCTAGGTATACTGACTGACAGCGAAGAGAACTAGATCCCACAAGCTCAGTTTTCAAAGTATTAAAAATATAAAATAAAACTGACTGTTATTAACCAGACAAAACCTCATAAACACGTTTCGAAGAACAGAATTATAATTTTACAGAAGAATAAAATTAAATCTTTCTGTTGGGTTAATGCAGTGAAATAGACTTTTACATTAGTAAAAATAATTTTTAATAATTAGTATTAATAATTAATATTAATAATATTATATAATTTATATTAATAACGTGGTATAATTAATAACATAATTAATATTAATAATTTATATTAGTCTATCTTTCAAACTGAATCTGTTTATTATTGTGTAGTAAGTGAAGCTGTTTAAAAGCATAATTACTAATTACATAATTAATATTAATAATTTATATTAGTAATTAATATTAAATAATATATATAATTTTAATAGTATAAGAAATATATAAAAATAAATATTTTCTTTTTTTAAATCTGAAAGGGTTATATTTTAGCAGTCACCCAGAAGGGTCCTTTTAAGGTTTAATGCGGTTTATCAGTAGAGATTATGAATAGAGATGTCTCAAGTGGAAAGAAAGAAATGTAGGATACTGGATGAATATATATTGAGACTAACATTGGAACATTCTATATCTGCATTATGTTTAAAGAGTGAGAAAATATATAATGTAATTGAATAAAAATTGTGAACGTTTTTAACTAGATATATTTTGAATTAAAATGCATAAGAAAAAAAAATAATAATATTCTTATGAGCTGTATCTATTGCTTTTAAGCAGCTTTACTTATTACACGATAATAAACAGATTCAGTTTGAAAGAAGAACTTAAATCTTCCCGAAAGGCAATAAAGTCCAATCAAATGTGAAACGACCTACTAACAGTGGACGGTATTTAAAGTGAATCAACTCCAAATCCTGTTTCAAGATTATTAGCTCTTTTGGACTACATATTTGTGCTTCTTTTACTTTAAGTTTAAAATTAAGCAAAATATCAAACATGCGTACATTAGTTTTTCAGAAATTCGACATAATGCGATTTTTTTTTAAATTTCACGTGCGAGTGTACTCACTATAACGTACTATTGCCAGATGAACGTGCACTGTTCACTGATACGCAAATATCGCGGAGATATACGTGGAGAACAAATTGAGTTTAATTTCGTTATTACTATCGAAATAACATTGAAGAAAACAAATTATGATAATCGTTTCAAAATATTTCTTCTAAAAAATATAAGAAAAAATTTAAAAATATAAAAAAAAAAGAAAGTCTGAAAGGTTTCAGATTTTAAATTACGTCAAAAGACGCGTCTTTTTCTTAGCATTTTGTGTGTTACATTTATTAAACATCACGTTCTACGCACTTAACATAAAATTCAGTACCAGAGCAATATAGCAAAATAATTTTAAAATGAACCTATCTTTAGAATTTCCGATACACAGTCTCACGTCCTGGAGACGAAAATGTTTCTTCTGTACAACGTTGCCGTTTCGGGCTTTGAAATCCTTTAGTTTGTCAACCAAAAATTCATTAAAGTGTTACAAAATATGAAATCGATAACAAAACAAATTCCAAACTTCAAATTGGGTCTTGCCCACATTCGCAGGAGGATTACGTCATTCAAAATTGAATGGCTCTAGGTACCGTTGTTTTTTCACAATGCCAGAAATATACGTACATTTATGCAGATTTTTCATTATTCAATTTCTTTAAATATAATGCAGGACTCTTAACGTTTGGTGGCAACAGTTTGAGAAGTGAAACGAACTTTCAGAGTGATTCGACGCAAAATCGCAAAACGAAAACTATAGTCTCCCAGTGTCAAAACCCCTTTAGACTAATAATATTATAAACAATTAATTTCTTTAATTGAAAAACAATTAAATTATATATTATTCGACTGCTTAATAAAAATATAATTTTAATTAATTAATAAAGGAAAAAGCATTTGATTAATGTTGGTATGAAATGAGAAAAAGTAACACTTAGCGAATGATATGTAATAAAATTTAATGCTAATTTTTAAATTATTGACCTTCCTATTTATGAAACGACGAATTCGATTTTGCTTATTTTTATGGAATGTAATCCGTGTCCGCCATGAGCCACTAGAGATAGTGCACTAAAGACGCATTTTTAAAAGTAGTATTTTTATCGGTTTTCTAATAAAAGCGTTTTATACGACAGGAACATCGCACTTGTATTTCGTAAGATGTAATAATTAAATAATAATAAGAAGAAAACAATTTATAAAATCAACCCCAAAATAAATAAATTAAATTGCAGATTGAGAAAATAAATTATAACTAATTGTTGGCTACCTTTCAATCCAAATTTAAGATAAAAGAAATAAAACATTTCCATCTACTCTGTTTCTCTTTTCAGATTCCGATTCTTGTTGAAATTTATCCTACCCGTAAAGTTTGGCGAAAAGTGGCGGCAAACCCTTTGGTTCCTCTCCACCCATTTGGCTACGAATTTAGCCAGCGTACTGAGTAATTAGGATGCACGTGAAAACAGCTCTCCGCTATCATTAAGCGATGTGTCACGTGCATCCTTTCTGGCTCTGTGCACATCGGACAGTGGAATATCCCCGTCTCCTCATTATGAAAAGAGGGATCCACGAATCCTTTACCCAGTGTCCAAAACAGAATGTCGGTAACACAAAAGGGGATTTGAAACAGCTTTCTCCTCTTAAGTGCCTCTTGTTGTATCTCCAAGTTGAACATGTAAAAGGAAATACATTTTTCGATGGATCCGACACATAGGAGATGAAACAACAAAATGTTCTCGAAAGGAGGTTAAATGACTTTTTGATACATCACAGAGATCATTAAAGCGCATACCTAATCCAGTTACAACGTACTTCACAATCCAGCTTCCTAGTCCATCCTCAATTAATAAAGCAGTGTTGCTATTGACTGAAATTTTCTGAGGTCTAATTATGAAGAAGCCTTCGAAGCATTTTTATTTTAACCCTTTGCGGCACAGTGTGTCCGGTTTGGACACACCTAAAAATGTCCTTCTGTACGCACAGCAGTATTGAATGAAAAAGGATTCATAGGTTACTCTGAACCATCTTTAGTTATAGTAGATGGCAGCTCAACACAAACCAGTCCATATATTTAAGCCATGTTTAGTTTTTTAAGATCCTCATTTTTGAAAGAAAACTTCCAGACTTTTATAGGGTATAAAAGGAATAGTTTGAAAAGAAATTTCTATGTTATGTTTTTGGCTGTATCCTAATACCCTTATTCTATATTAGTTTTAAATTTGTACCTTGAAATCTTGCCTAAAATGAAACGGCGAACGCTAGGAGTGCCCAGACCGGGCTCACCGATCATCTAGGACAACTGAGAGTCTGTATTCTTTGTTTATCCGCATCTCATCGGTCAATTAATTGACAACAATGCTCGTTTCAGCACTCTTTTCGAAGCTCCATTCAGTCTGTGTGCCCACTTTGGGCACGCCCACAGAATTAAAACGATAAGTGCTATCTTCCCAAAATTTGACTTGTGTACTCCTCTAGGCCTAATTCGACTGATTACCCTTTTAGCTTTATCAAAATTACAGCTTTAAAAGGTAGCGTGCAGGAAAGGGTTAATAGCTGAAGTACCCTGTATCATATTCATTTCACGCAGAGTAAAGAAGCTTCATTTGGAGGGGGAATGGTGTGGTGTGGTGTATTTAATTATGGCAAAGCACACTAGGGCTATCTGCCTAAGAGGAGGGATGCCTTTCGTGGAGGACTTTCTAAGGGAAACTGGCTCGTATACACGTTACACATGGGGAAAACCACGAAAACACCCATGCAGCCAGCCCGTTCGCGGGATTCGAACCTCGGACCGAACTACCAGTGTTCAGCGACTTTACCGCTCGGCCGCTGGTGGGCCTTTGGAGGGGAAATGACGGTCGTGTTTTCGAAATCTCAGGTAGACAATGATATTCATGATATTCCTCTTATTTTGGTTCAGGATGAACTATGCAAAATTGTACCAAGTTCGAATAGCACTGTAGAACTAATGAAGCACCGTGTAACTGGTTTGTTAAGAACTGGTCTTTCCTTTTTAGGGGTTACGTCTTTTTTTCCGAAATATTCGTGAAAAACTGATACAGAGCGCATTGCATTTTAAAGGTTCTACATAAGTTCCACTCTGTACTGGAAGGTTCTGAACTGTTCTAGTTCTAGAGGAAACGAACATGGTGTCATCTAAAGGTATATAGCAAGAGCTGATAGGGGCAGCGCATCATCGACGACGTGAACTGAGATGTGTGACATGATTTCCAAACTAAAACTGCGCAGAAATGTTAATATTTATTTTCTGCAAAAACGCAATCACGAATCCCTTACTTGGCATAACATGGCTTCCGCTAATAGCTATAATGCGACAATAGTGATGTGAATCTAGTATGAGTGATGTGAGCGCAAACGGCCTCCTGTGCTAACAGCTCTTTCGGCGAAAAAATAATTTAATTAAAAAATATCAAAAAGTAATTCCGTTTCCAATTCGCCACCTTATTTATGACGAACTACGAAAGGATATGCATTCTCACAAAGGAGCCTGTTCAAATGCATAAAAGAAAAACATATGTATTTAGCAATGCTAACCTGAGCATTTTCCAAAAGCCCAAGAGATGCCCAAGATTTTACCGAGATCTCATGCCCTAATATCCACAAGGCAGACTGGAAACATTAATCTGAACTTATTTATAATTAATCCTGCATAACGGCATGTGTTTTCATTACATGGGAGCGTCAGAGATGCATGGGTTCTCGTTATACCAAAAATGTGGGAGCGGATTATGCATTAAGGAATCTTTGGGAAATATTCTAAAATCTCGTTAAATTCCATTCGGGATATTAAGTATCTTCGTAATATATAAATACCTATCCATTACTTCCATGTGAACTATGCGCAAGATTTACTTTATAGCATCCATTTTCCTTCACGATGCCACAGCTAGTAGTATTTTAGCTGAATTAATGGCAGTCGTAAAAGTTCTATGAGATAATTCCTAGATTTCTAAGGTATCATTTCTAGAAGCTATTGGATTTTAGGATTCGTTTAGAACAAGAAGAAAAGTTCAAATTTCCCATGAGAGACATTGTTATGGGTTTTAAAAGTTTTAAAAATGTTCAAGTATAATCACAGTTAATATAAAATGTTCTAATATACGAATAAAAAAGCATTTCGGAAAGCTTTCAGATTTTATATTACGTCCAAAGGGGAGTGTTCTAATGTTCTGATGTTTTCGTGTGTTACCTTTAGTTATTAAATATCATGTTCTTCACACTTAAACTGTAAACTGAATTCAACAGCAATATCCCAAAATATTTAAAAGGGCATATCTTTAGAATTTCTAATACACAGTCTCGTGCGCTGGACATATTTTTTTTTCCTGTGCAGTGTTTGTATTGCTTGCTTTGAAATCATTGAGCTCAATCAAATATTCTTTAATGTTTGACAAAATAAGAAATAGACATTAACCCGCGAGCAAGCGCGTGGGGTGTATCATACCCCACCCCTACAAAAAAGTGGAATATTCCTAACTTGTGAAACTGAAATTCTGTGCTGCATTCAGTAGCTGAGTTTCTAGTTGTGGTTGATTATCAGAACCACTTTTCCTTTGTCGGCGTGTTTCACAAAAAGGTTTATCGGTATTTTGTTGGAACTGGGGTATGATATACCCCAAGCGCATGTCCGCGTAAGTGTTTCTCTGAGTGAATATTTAGTTCGTAAATTTATTTCTAGAGTGTAACAGCAAATATTTCTACTCGCAAGCGATTTTAAAGTATTTGACATTAAATTCTTAAAGATTTCTAAGCGCGTTATCGCAAAAAGAATGACTCCCTATGAATTGGAGATGAAACGGATGTGAGATTTATTAGAAATATTTGAAAGTGATGAAGATTGTATTTCAGAAACTAAAGATGAAAATAGGAATATTTTCTACACAGTTTGGTTTCGAAAAAGATAAAACATTAATTTCTTATGTTGTAGAGACATTAGGATTTTTTGAAAGCCGGAGAGATGAAACATTAGCAACCGCCTTCGCCGGGAATTGAACCACGGACCTCTGGAATACCGACCCAGGGTGAAGAACCACTACATCACGAAGGCACGATTAGAAGGTGGGAGAAATACCTTATAATGTTCCTAAAAAAGAAAAAAAAATGTTCTTATGCTTTATGTAACGATCATACTATAGATGATACTACTGGAGAAAATGAAATGCCAGAAATTATATGTTTTTATAATATGACTATTTTTTTTTCTAAATGACTAAATGACTAAAGGGGCAGTGGATACGGTGGAGGAAATGTCAGAAAATTACTCAATTGTTAGAATAACAAGGAGGTGGCCAAGGGTAATTTTCTTTTCTGCACTGAACGTTGCTGTAATAAATGTCCGAAATATATTACATTCAACTGCTAATCCACCAACCAGAAACGGAAGCAGATATCTGTTTTTGAGGGACTTAACTTTACAATTAATGAAAATAGGTACTGACCAAAGATCAGAAATTAATACTTAACCAAGAAACTACTGCATGTACGTACTGCATGTAAAACCAGAGCATAAGTTTCAACGAATAATTCCTCGAGCCAAGGACAGAAGAACGTGAATGCGATGCTTAAAATGTGAAAACTTTCTGTGCCAAGAACACATGAATGCACTTTGTTCAAAGTGTAAGGAAATAACATAAGCATTGTGTATTAGAGATACAATAAAACTTAGAGGCATGATGTTTATTTTGTTATTATTTTTACTTATCTTAATTTAAACTCTAAGATTATTTTGGAAATTAATTTTTTGAAACCCAATTATCATTCACCTATTTATAATACGCGAGAACAAGAAAAACAGGTTTAAAACTAAATAAAACTATTTTTCATCGTATTTTAAATAGTGGGGTATGTGAATACCCCATGCGCCAACTCTAGTAACTCTTCTTAATGCGACTTCCGCCCGGTTAAACCTAATTCTAAATTCCAAATTTGGGCTTCCAGATGCCCACATTCGAATGCAGGACTACGTTATTCAAAATTTGATGTCTCTAGGTACCGTCATTTTTTACCGTGCGAGAAATATTCCTACATTCCTGCAGATTCTTCATTATTTAATTTCTTTAAATATAATACAGGTCTCTAATATTGGGTGGCAACAATTTAAAAAGTGATTCCCCTTTTATAGTGAAACAACGCAAAATGCCAAAACGAAATTAATAGCCCTTGTGAGCAAATTGCCCCTTTAGGCTAAAAGCTCTAAAATTACCTTAAACATTAATAATCAATATAGAATTTTTTTTCTATTTTTTGCAATTTTTCTTTGGTACATCTAATTATTATCTACAAATTTATACTGACGTTTTTAATTTTTACTGCGTAATTATAGTGAAATCTCCACTGTTAGCTAAAGAGGAAGCTGTATGTATACGAGTATGTGTAATGTGTTTGTTCTTTGCGTTGTGCAATATGGTAGCTCTTATACCTACTAAACATTAAACACACATAGGCCTTCCTCTACCTAAACATGTGCACATCGATGTCTGAATTTTTTTATTAGTCCAAAGGGGCAATTTGCCCAGGACTTTTAATTTCGTTTTGACCTTTTGCGTTGATTCACTACAAGCGTTGTTTCCCTTTTCAAATTGTTGCCACCAAATATTATTGCCTTGTGTTATATTTGAAGAAATTATATAATGAAGAATCTTCATAAATGTATGTGTGGTTCTCGTATTGTGATAAAACAACATTACCTAAAGACATCCGATTTTTAATAACGTACGTTTTCACCCGAATATAGGCATCTAGGAGCCCAAATTTGAAATCTGGAATTTGTTTTATTATCTATTTCATATTTTGTTAAACGTTAACAAATTTTTGATTAGCAAACTCAACGATTTAAAAGCGAGTAATGGCAACACTGTACGAAAAAAAAATTGTCTCCAGCTCGCGAGATTGTGTATCGGATATTCTATAGATTGGGTCATATTAAAATTATTTTGCGATATTGCTGTTGAACTGAATGTTATGGTTTATGTGCGAAGAACATGTTTAATAAATAAAGGTAACATACAAAACGTTAAGAAAACTCCCCTTTTGAGCGTAATGTAAAATCTGAAAGCTTTCAGATTTTTATATTATTATTATTTTATTTCTGAGTTCGCAGTACTAAAAACGGAAAAATGTTGTTTTTATATTTATTCCTTGTATGTATTCTTACGAGACATGACCTTGGCCATATCTGCGTTCAAACTTTGCGCTTAGCAACACACTTTTCGGATTGTTGTTGCATTCGTGAAGGTGACACAATAGGTGCTAATTGTGAACAGGGAATGAACATTCATTTTCACGTTAAGCTCGGGAAAACCCCCCTAGTAAAACGTGGAACATGATTAAGCAAGCATATACAGACGAGGCACTTTCAAGAAGTCTTGTTTTCGAGTGGCAGAAAAGATTTGGTGAAGGTAGAGATTCAGTGCAAGGCGATCCCAAAGCTGGTCACCTGTCTACATAGCATATACCAATGCAAACGTGGAGCGTCTAAGGAAGTTATGCAAGAAAACCGTCCAAGATTAATATCGTATTCTATGCTCGTATGATATCAGAAGAACTGAATTCGAATCTTGATGTGTGTCATTAGATTTTACGCGAAGAGTTAGGGTAACAGAAACTTAATAAAAGAATCGTCCCTCACTCGGTAATAGATGAACAGAAAGAGGAAAGACGAAGAATTTCTGCTGAACTATTCGATAGAGCCAGATATGATGCCACATTTGTGTCAAAGATTATTGTGAATTTTTTTGTGTTTCCAGGAGTGAAAAGGTGACCGAAAGTAAAGCTTCATAAAGATTATTTCAGACATTCAACGGTTTGTGACAAATGAGTTTGCAAGCATCGCAGCTGAAGATTTCCCTGCTTGCTTCCAAGACCTCCAGAAACGTTGGCAGTTGTGTACAGATAGCCAAGAGGACTACTTTGACAGCAGCTGGATCACTACTTGATAAATGCAATTTTCTATTTTTTATGACCTATGTCCTGGAACGTTTCTGACAAAGGATGTATGTAGTAATTATTTTAGAAGATTTTCCACTAAAGCAGCTGGTTTTATACATTGAAGTCACACTGAATTAGGGATAGATGTAGCCATGTAAATTTTATAGCGCTGCGCGGCATCTGTGCTCACGTGAGGAAGTTGTGGGAAATGCACATACAGCTAGTACTATGATTGTCGTTAGAACAAGCGTAGTGTGAGACGGCTCAGCCGTATTGTACATAGTCAACGAAGCCAATCATTAGCTCAAGTTACCACATAGTTGAATCAGGGTGACAGTCGTACAGTCAGTAAAAGGATCGTGCAATGCTCGCTTCACCATATGGGCTTCGGAAGCCGTAGACCCACGAGAGTACCTTTGCTGAATGCATGCCATTGAGATGCACTTCTTGCCTGCGCAAGAGAATACAGAGAATAGACTCTAGTGGACTTGAAATGAGTAGCAGGAAATGATGAGTCTCAATTCCGACAAATGAATACCGATGGGAGGATGAGAGTATGGCGCCAGACTCATGAAGCCATGAACCGGGTATGGCATATTGGAACTGTACAAGCCTATGGTGGCTTAATCATGGTCTGGGATGTTTACTCTTGGCAGTGCTTGGGATCTTTGGTACTTGTACCAACCTTCCTCAGTATGATTCGGTACGTATAGTTGTTAGGAGATCATCTCCATCCGTTTATGTTGTCCTGTCATTCACACGGATATAGATTATCCCAGCAAGATAACTGCACCATTCACAGGTCCCGGTTGGCTACTGTCTGGTCGGATCAGCGTTCTTCTAACTTCTCTCTCATAAACTGGCTACTCAAAAGCCCTGTTTTAAATTCTATTGAAAATCTTTCGGACATTTGGGAGAAAGGTTTGAAACCTCATCACACAACACTAGCGACTCTTCCTAAATTATAGATAACTCTATCCGATGTTTAGCAAGCCATTCCCGTAGAATGCTTACACAGACTTATTGAATCTATGCTTCGTCGTTTGGCAGCCATTATAAAGGCCAGAGGAGGCCCAACTCGTTATTGACTAGCTGTCCCTAATTCAGTGGCACTTCAGTGTATATAATGAATTCAGCCTGTTATTGTAAATTTTCGCGTTATGGAAAAATGACTTTTCTGAACGACGTTTCATAAACATTAAGGATGAATATTATATTATCTCTCTAACATTTCTCATCTTGTCCTTTTTCAAAATATTAAAGCTATTAAAACAAAGCTGAGAAAAATGAATGGTACTCTTCAAAACATAGGCAAGTACTTTTCTAAACATAGAAGAACATTTCTGTTGCCTTAAAGGAGGCAATTTTCAGAAATCTCATTACGATTTATATTTGCATCATTATAATAGAAGTTTGGTAATTAATTAACAAGACAGATTTTATTGAGAAAGGTCGACGCTAATGTCTGGTACTTAAATCGCAGAAACTTTCCCCTCTGTCAATTCGCTACCTGGGATAAGCACCCTTTTCTTTTGAATTCATAGCTTTTCAAATAAAGCGGAAAATTAATAGGCACTCTGCGATATGATATTGACTTTGGTAGAGGCAGAAACTTCAGTGGCATGCTTTCTAAGAAGTTTATTTGTGCAGGAAACCATTCATGTTTTACACGCTCGACAGACATTTGCATAATTAAGAGGATTAAGAGAATTTTTACGTCGCGAACTCCCTCCTTCAAGAGGAGCTGCAACAGAACGGACGCATGGCTGGTCGCTGAATGCGATGATAATTATTAATGCGCAATAATCGAGTTAAAATTAAGTTTTAAGAAAAAGGTTTTTCTCATCCTAAGATTTCCCAGGAAAGTGAATTCAGTTTCTAATTAGAAAGTACAATTCCGTAAATGCGAAAGCTAATTAGAGAAGGTAAAAGCGAAAAAAATTATTTATTAGAAAATAATAAACATTTGGTAATGAATGAAGAATTTATTAAAAAAATGAATGTGTTACAAATATACACTAAAGATGTTCCGTTGTTTCGTAACAAGGCTAGAGGATTTTCAATAATGATGTACTTTTACCCACGTCCGAGACATTTCGACGTGGATGACGTAGGTGATTCAGCTGATACATAAATACGTTACTGCAATCATTGTCGATTGAACCCTTTTCTTATTCTTGAAAAAATATTTTGAAGCAGAGATAAACCGGCACAAGACGAACACTTTGCGTTGAAAAAAAAGGACAATGTTACATCTCCCTTTCTACTAGACCGATTGTCGAAATTTAACTTGCTTTTTTCATGTTTGGAAAGCCCGACTTAGGATACATGTTGCATTTATATATACCATTATTCTAACATAGGTATTTTGACACAGAATCGGATTTATTTATCTTGGCGCATTTTTTTTCAGTTTGCGAAAAGAATAATTTACTTGGCGAACTTGTTAATTTATAGCAGGTAAAAATTTTATAGGTTATAATTGAAAATTTTTCTCGAAAGTTTTATAAAAATTATTTAAAAAAATCATAAAAAATGGGCGAATTTTATTTGGAATAAACCTGAATTTCGAAATGGGAAAAGAAGAGTCAAATAAGTTTGATAAAAAAAGGAGATATTAGGATATATATGCCACATTCAATTAACGTGGAGGGGCTAAAATTTTAAGAGCTAGTTTTTTCAAAAACTACTCGTGCGATATTTACAAAACTTGGCACTTTGGCATAATTTGTGTCGTAAAATCGAAATACGGAAAAACGTTGATACGTTATTTCAGAAAAAGTCCGATTTTGCATCAAACTACCAATGTTAGAGCTACTACGAGAGCAAGGAATGCACCAATGGCAACGAGAGTGGACCGAAAGCGAAACAGGCAGAAGGACTTTCACCCACCTCCCGAAAGTTTCCACCGACCGACTCTTTATCGTAGCACCTCTCACCTACTTCATCAAGGGTCACGGCCCTTTTCCAAGCTATTACAATCGCCACGGCATCTCAAATACCGATATCTGTGTCTGTGGATCAGAAGGGTCACCAGACCATTACGTATTTGAATGTCCTTTGACGGCTGCACACCATCTCCCGCTACCGGCAAATAATAGGAACGCCTATCACCGGTTCCTTATAACGCATAAAGGAGCGGTTAATTAAATCTCCAGCATCATGAATACCATCGCGGCATTGGGTACAGACCTTTGCCTACCGTGCTAAAATGACGCTCTGGTGTACTCACGATAAGCTCTAAGACTAGTTCAATGGATTTTACAATATCTGGGCTTCACAACAACTGTGTGTTTAAGCTCCCGTGCCCGCCAATCTAAAGTGGCAATACTAACAATTCGCAAATACATGACATCTCCTTAGTGAGATGTGTTATGCCTCCTTAATGATATATGTGTAATCCCTTCAACAGCATGTGAACAAGCATCTTCTTATGCAGTGTTAGTGAACGCTTGTGTGCCTCACGGTGCACTGATTATTAGTGCTACGACACCCTCGTGCTTTTTATGTGTTTTTTATCTTAGCGACGCTACAATAAATAATCAACGCCTTAGAAGTCTAACTGCACTCTTCTGCGCACATGAGCATTCATGAACTCATCATTCAACATTCAAGATGTACCTGTATTTATATACAACAGAACTATCCTACACTAACTTTGTGCTCCAGTTTTCATGTGACTATGTACTCCATTTGTCTTTTTGTGCCTTAAGTGACTATGTGTATGTACCTGTTTTATGTGCTCTCTGTTTTTTACGCATTGTGTTTTGTGTATTGTTTGCCTATGTGTTTTTATGTCTTTTGATGTGTACACTTATTGTACAAGTATTTTTACTTTAACTACCTACTATCTGTAACACCACAGCTTGCCTCTTCAATCTGTAATACAATCCTACTAATGCCCTTGTAAGGCCATGTACTTTCCTCTGACAACCTCAAAAATCTCCTGGTGCAGTCTTGTGTGGCTCCAGGGAGCTTTCGCTGTAGTTAGAGGAGGACGTGGAACACATGACTGTTTACCTCTGTTAAACACCTGGCGTTCCAGTCCTCCGTAACCTACCTACCTACCTATGTTAGAACAATTCTAGATATATATCTAATATATATCCCAAGTCGCGGCCTCGAGACATGGAAAATGCAAGTTAAATTTCGACAATCGGTCCAGTAGAACGAGAGATATAGAAACCGTTCTTTTTTTTTTTTTTTTTTTTTTTTTTGTGCGAGGCATACCTTTGGTTATACACATACATTCTCACTGTTTCACAATTATACTTTTGGTGCTCATATTTTTACGTTACGCATCGTTACTAAGGCAACGATAAATGTGGAAAATAATCCAGCTGTTTAATTGCTTTTTCCCCAGCTTTATTTCCTTTTCAGTTCGTGAAAAGTGGGCGAATGAAAACTGACTTATAGTCCCTCATGCGGTGCAGGAAATAAGTGCTGTGTGATGATGATGCATTACGATCGTCAACGAGGACGGGTCTAAAAAAATCTTCTCGTGCCTATTTAAAGCAACGAATTCCAAAATATGGGTTAATAAATTTATAATTCTACTTTATCGGTTAATTTAGGTTTGGTTATGCAAAATTTAGCATTATTGTTGGTTAAAAGCCATGTCGCGTTAATTAAGTACCTAAGTCATGAGTATTATCTAAGGATCATATGACAGGGTATTAATTTTGAAAGGATACAGTAGAAACAGATTTACCTGTTTTCCTTAACAGCAAATTTATCTGTTAATCATATTGAGAGGCTGTTGAAGTCAGAATTTTATTTTATTTACATTTGGATAAAAATGCAATATAATGTTATTGAAGCAGACGAATAAAGGTTTTAGCTTGCAAACAAAAATAGGCATATTAGCCTGACAGCCAATGGGAGCAGAAATTAAGAATATATAATTATTTGAGTATTTAGTAATAACATTCATGAGTATACTCTGTAGGGTATTTTTCCCACCTTCCTAGATTGCCTTCGTGTAGTGGTCAACACAATCGACTCGTATTTCGAGAGGTCCGTGGTTCGAGTCCAGGTGAGGGCATTGCTCATTTTTCCTCTATCCTGCCTCGACATAACCTGATGTCTCTACAATGGCGCTAAAACTAAAAGGTGGTGAACGAAGATTTTTCACCACCAGGATTTGGCCATTGGGTCCGCTAAAACCCCAGTCGCCTTTAAAAGGGGGAGTATATAAGGTATTTCTCCTGCCTTTTTAGCGTGCCTTCGTTGTGTAGTTGTCTGCATGCTCGGCGCGTATTTGAGATGTCCATGTTTCGATTCCCGACGAGGGAATTGCTCATTTTCCAAGTCTCCTGCTTCCAAAAAATCCTAATGTCCCTACGATTCCTAAGACGTTAAATTAGATCTCAACCTAATAGATCATTAGAATTTAGAAAAAAAAAAAAAAAAATTCCAATACTTATTTTGAAAGAATTTATAATCGCAGCAGAGCTAAGACTGAAAATATTCTTAAGCAACAATTAATAAATAATAAAAAAATAAAAATAAAATAAAATCTAAAAGCTTTCAAATTTCCCTTTATGCCCAAAGGAGCGTTTTTTTAACGTTCTTTTTGTTACCTTTATTTATTAAATATCGTGTTCTTCGCCCTTAAACCATAAAATTCAGTTTAACGGCAATATCGCAAAATCATTTTAAAATTAGCGTATCTTTAGCATTTCCGATGCACAGTCTCGCGCGCTGGAGATATATTTTTTCCGTACCTACAGTGTTGCCGCTGCTCGCTTTGAAATCGTCGAGTTTGTTAATTGAAAATTCTTTAATGTGTTCTAAAATGTGAAATAAATAATAAAACAAGTTCCAAATTCGGGCTTCCAGATGTCCATATTCGGGTGGAGGAATAATTCGATGGCCGTAGGTACCGTGGTTTTAGCACATTTCCAGAAACATACATACATTTATGCAGATTCTTCATTATTTAATTTCTTTAAATATAACACGAGGCAATAATATTTGGTGGCAACAATTGGAAAAGTGAAACCGACACTTAATGTTTTTGACGTAAAGTGCCAAAAAGAAATTAACAGCCCTTCTGTACTAACGCCCTTTGGGCTAATAATAAAATAAAGAGAAGTTAGCATAATTAATGTCAATCAAAAGCAATATTCAGTTTAAAATCGCAGAGGAAAATTATAATTTCTTAAAAACATGCGTTCTTTTTTTTCTTTTGTTAATTGTTTTTTTTTCTTTTGTTAATTGTTTTTTTTCTTTTGTTACTTTTTTTGTTTGTTTTTTTATTGTTGTTTTTCATTAACTTCACATTTCTGCATACAGTTAATTTTAACTTCTTTTTACTTTGTTGTATGTTATTTACTATGTAAGTATATTTTCAGAATTTTAGTTTGCGGTTCTTTCAAATTGCTTCTAAAAATGTTTCAAAATTAAGAATTTTGATTGGTTTGTATTCCAAATTTGTCCTTTACGGATATTTTTTTTTTCAAATTAGCAGTGCCTGCCTTTATATGGGTGTACTAGAAATTTCCATATTTCTGATATGAAATATTATCGCAGAGAAAACGTCAGTGTAATTTCAATTTATTTATTCAGTAAAGGTCTCCACTTCCCTCAAAAGCTTCTCATCTTCTAACACCTAGTTCATAACAGGCCGTAAACCTTTCATGAACTACCATCGGCGTTTGTCTTTAACTCAAACGGACCTATGCTCCTGAGGCCAAGCAAGACACTTGATTTAAATAAATACAGCACAAAGTCCGAAATCCTGACTGGCAAGAACTTCGGCGATTCCGGGTTTGGGATTTTTCGGGATATTAGTTCATCAATTAAGATACAATAACACGCCGAACAAACACTCATTCAGAAGTCAAACAACAAAAATCAGCGTTATATTTTCAAATTTCACAGGACTAGTTTCGATGGTTTTACCGAACCATCATCCTCAGCCTAGTCCTGTGAAATTTGAAAATACAACGCTGATCGTTGTTGTTGGACATTGGGATTTGGCAACTGGGTCCCATAATTCCCAATCGCATTTTAAAAGGGGGCGTATATAAGGTATTATCTCCCTCCTTTCTACATGCCTTCGTGGTGTAATGATAGCACACTTGGTGCATATTCAAGTCTCGGAGAGGGCATTCCACATTTTTCATGTCTCAAGCTTGAAAATAACCTAATATTTCTACAAAGTAAACATTAAAAAATGCATGCCATTGCTCTATGTACTGAGACATACAAACTCTATTCATAAAGCGTTTCAGGCGTATGTACTGTGATAGGAACATGTATTACGATGCTAATGTGCTAATAAGTGATACAGTACTATGCATCTTGCATATCAAATACGAATCACTATTATGCATACTTAGGTATACAAATTTTAATACAATGCTGGAGAAAATTAGGGAACACATGTTAAATGACATATGCAAACTGGGCACTTTTCAGGAAGTGCCGGTGTTGTGTGTAGAAAAGCGCATCTTAAGAATACGGCTGCAACACGCATTATTTTAGCACATGGTATAGAACTAGGAACATTTGAAAAGTATCCTTGTTCTACATTGATACGTTGATTGGTTTATTTGATTATGGCAAAGCACTCGAGGGCTGTCTGCCTATGGAGAAGGATGATTTCGTGTCCACGTTATACATGGGGAGAACCACGAAAACACCCATGCAGTCAGCCAGTTCGCCTGGAATCGAACACAAGTCAAACTACCAGTGTTTAGCCTTTTTTATTGCTCCGTCGCTGATGAGCCATTGATAACTGACGTTTCGAAAATTACCAGGGACGTATATTTTAATGTACGTTATATGAACACGTTTCTAATGCGCATCACTTAAAGCTTCGTGCTGTTGGTATTTTAAAGTCCATGCTGTGAACGTTTCGAAAAAAATGAGCACCGAACAGTGAAATGCACATCCTGACAACAGGTTTGCAACAGGCATATCATATAGAACGTACCTTTGTAGAGACATTAGGTATATATTTAGAAGCCGGAGAGATGAAACATTAGCAACCGCTTTAGCCGGGAATCGAACCACGGACCTTTGGAATACCGGCCCAGTGTGCAGAACCACTACACCACGAAGGCACGCTAGGAAAGTGGGAGAAATACCATATACCTTATAGCATAGGCTGGGAAAGTTTCGAAAACATCAGTATTGTGCATTGAAATGCACGTGTTTGTTTGCTTGATTAAAGCAAAGCACACAAGGGCCCTTTAAGAGGAGGAATGCCTTCATGAAAGACTTTGTAAAGGAAACTGGCTCGTACCTATGTTACAGATGGGGAAAACAAGGAAAAGGGTCACACAGTCGTCTCGTTTTTCGGAATCCGAACTCGAATCGAACTACCAGTATTTAGCGTATTTGATTGGCTCCTGATGAGCCAACTGAAATGCACGCCCTAAGAGCATGGTGGCAACACGCACCAATTTAACACGTTGTGTAGAACTTTCTAAATACACATAACAGCATCTTTAAACGAACAAAATCCTCTTTGAACTTCCAGTGCTGCTTAGGCAATATTTTAATTAGCAATAAGTACAGAAAGTTGCAGCAAATGGAACAATACCTTTTATATTAACCACTTTAAAAATTAAAACTTATGTATCTTAATAACAATAATAACAGCAGCAAATTAATTTTCTTAGCTACTAATTCAATAAAATGCTTACTCCCAATTGATCTGTTTTATGTATTTAGATCATAAATACCAAATTTACTTAAACAAGCGTCTAAAAGTAGATATAAAATGACAAAGTCCATATATATCAATCAGTTAAGAAACAGCCTAAGCCAAGTAAACATGTTCAGCTCTGTAAATCTTTGGGAGACATTTTTATTAGGAAAAATACCCGGATGGTCAGTAGGAATCGCAGAAGATATCTGTTATTTCCGGTCTGTCTCGACCGGTTTAATGGTAATGGGCAGTTATGTCTGAAGGCAGAAAGAATCTTGGAGACTTCCATCAATTCATTATTTTTACTGCTTACATCCTTCTTTGTGGTCTGTGACATATAGTACACTTTTCCCTTAAGATGAGATTTTTGTTGTTTTCTAACATTTTTTTTCTTAAGATGGTTATCTTTCTTTTGTACTGCTCACATAATGCTTTTTTCTTTTAATACTGTTTTCTATTCCAAAGGAAATTTATACGTAACAAGTAAATACATACACCAAGAAATAAATTCAACATTATGAAAAAAATATCACTTGGGCACCACATGACTTTTTTGTGCGCCTATTTAAAGTATACACATTTTTTGGCTGCATTTCATTTGAACTTATTTCCTCGAACTATTCTAACCTAATCGACCGACCCCTTCGTCAGTCTAGTGTGTCTCGTCAGAATCTCTTAGTCGATCGACTACGAGACACTCGAGATTACAGTAAGAGCATATAATAATATTAGCAATGCAATATTTAATAACCCCTACGGTATAGTGGTTAGGGCAGCCGACTGCGATACCAAAGGGCCCGGGTTCAAAACCCCGTAGAAGGCAGCGTTGTAAATGTCCATCCTTTAATAGGAGGCAAAGATGGACCACCTATTAGGTTGCCTCCATAACAAAGTGACCTCCATTCCAGGCCGAAGTCGGCTAAGGGCCCGTCATTTGGGGACAAATTTAATGAAATATCTTTATTTCTACTTTCCAGTAATGCAAATCTGCCTCGTCTTTATTGTTGTCTCTGCTACTCCTTAGTCTTCTGATAATACATAAATAATTAGCGAAGACGAATATGCAGCCGACTCTGCGGCGAAATAGTAGACAATATCAATTCACGTTTGCTTAACTATGATTGGTTGGTTCTTGTATTAGGCTGACATACACAGTTAGAAGGGAAAGGTTCGGCGCGAGCTTCGCGTGTAGTTTTTCAAGTGTTTGTCTTTGTTAATAAGACGAAAACAATCACCACCTACACGAATTCATTTTTAAAACGTAGGGGTGTTTCGTTCTTTAAATGCATTCAGGAAGAGGAAAATGACATGTATATTTAAAAACTTTTCAGAACCTGGAGCTAAAATGCTAAATGGAAAAATAAGGGAGGGGAAATAGGTGTCAAAATAGCATAATTTCTTCTTTTCGTATAAAATTCATACCTTCTGTATTTGTGAATGAAATTTAGTATGCTGTTCATACTTTGGGTCCTGAGTTGTAAAACTCATATCATTAGCCCTTAAAGGATTAAGCATAGTAATAACATCTGAGAGAAATATTTTTATCTCTGCTACTAACCAGTCAAGAATTTACATGTACGTACGCAAGTTCCTCGAATTATGAAAACACGGCAAAACTTAAGAGTTATCCAATTTTGAACATTTATAGTTTTCATCAGTAACACGGCAGTCTCAAAGCCCGAATTTTGAATTTAGAATTTCATTTTGATTAATTTTATATTTTGTGCGAATTTTCATTACCAAAAACACAGCGATTTAAATGCAAGGTATTGCCATACCATTTTTATAATATCCTATTATAGTTATATTTTAAGCATTGAACTGTTCAAAAAGCTAATTTACAAAACATTACTGTTACCTCTAAGCACACGGCGTAAAAAACAAAATGTGACACTTCTATATCTCCTGCTTTACTACGCCGATTGACGAAATTCAAATTGCGTTTTTCATGTCTCGAAAGCGCGTTTTAGGCTATATATTAGATTTATATATAGCCATTATTCTAATATACGAATTTTGACACATAATTGGACATTTTTCTGAAATGACATGCTATTTCTTTCCATATTTCAAAATAGGTCTCAAATTATGCCTAGATATTAAATTTTATAAAATTTGGTGCGAAATCTGCAGAGAAATTCAAACATTTATCTATCTTGGCGCAATTTTTTAAGTTTGAGCCAAGAATAATTTACTTGGCGAACCTCTTAATTTATAGCAAACTATTTTCCTTTCCCTTTTTTCACTGCAAACGAAAGGAAAAAAGTTCTCGTTTATACTTTCAATTAATTTTTAAAAAGTGCGTAAACCACATATCGCTCAAAAAAGAGTTACCAAATTTTAAAACGCGCCAATATGTAAATTCATATATATCTTAGAAAATTTGGAATAAAACTCTCTAATTTTTTGCAAGTGTGCCTAGATCTACTTTCCGATGATATTAAAAATTTTATAGACTATAATACAATTTTTTCCCGACAAATTTATAAAAAGTATTTTAAAATACAAATTACAAAAATAAATCATAAACGATATGCGAATTAAAATTGGCATGTCATTTCACAAAAACTCCGATTTTGTGTCAAAATACCTATGTTAGAATAACGCTATATACAGTGGTGGCCGAAATTGTAGACACTTTTGGAAATTTTTATGTTTTTGAACTTTGTATGCTTATAGAAAATGTATCGTTTCGCAAAATGCAAACTTGTATACATCATTTTAAAGAGAATTTATTACTGAATTCAATACAAAACACAAAATTCAATTATTTGCAAAAAAAAAAGTTATATGTACTCTAATATAAATAAAAAACACAGCTATGAAGTGGTTTGTAATGTCTAGCTTTCCTGGCCAATCACTGTTCTTGTTCTAAGAACCAATCAAATGTTAGTAACTGCCAGTAGAAGCTGACATGTTTACACTTGAAACAATTCATTATTTTGCTTTGTGCTGTAGAAGGAGGACTTTTTTCTTATACACTGCAATTACAAGTAGGAATTTTTGTAAAAATTTTTAATATTTAGTCAAGAAGCAATGACATCATTAAAAGAGTAGATTGGACACCTGGAAAGAGATGTAATGTTATTGTGTTACGAGAAAGTGGTCTTTCCTATGCTGAAATTGCAAGACAAGTGGGTGGTTCAGTGACTACATCTGGAGTCCGAAAGTTTTGTTTACAATATCAGGAGACAAATTCAATAAAAAACAGAGAAGGAAAAGGCCGAAAAAGGTGCACCACATCTATTGATGACAGAAGAATAAAAAGACTATGTCCCCAAGATAGAAAAATGTCATCAGCGGCCATCAGAAGTGATCTGAATGATGCTGGTGTTTCTGTCAGTTCAAGAACAATCAGGAGAAGATTAACAGATGTTGGACTGAGAGGTAGAATTCCACGAAAAAAACCTTATCTTAATTTTCAGCAACGAAACAAAAAGACTACAGTGGGAAAAGGAACACATTAATTGGACAGATGATTAGTGGTCACATGTTATATGGAGTGCTGAAACTAAGATATCGTTATTCGGTAGTGATGGGCGAAAATATGTAAGACGTAGAATAGGAGAAGAGCTACATCCTGACTGCATTCAAGCAACTGTGAAGAACCCAGTTAGTGTTATGATTTGGTCATGCATGTCAGCAGATGGTATTGGTCGCCTTCATGTCATCGATGGGACACTGAATGCCAGAAAATACATTGACACTATTCTAGAACCAAAACTTCTAGAGATCTCTTTCCCAACAATGCTTCGTTTATTTTTCAGGAGGATTCTGCTCCTTGCCACACGGCTGAAGTATCGAAAGAGTGGTTTCGTACAAAAAGCATTAAATTGTTGTCATGGCTAGGAAACAGTCCTGACCTCAATCCTATGGAAAATTTGTGGCACAGTTTGAAAACTGTTGTCCGAATGAGGCGCCCATCAAATAAAAGGGAACTAATTGAGGCTATCATTGTTTCCTGGCATCATGTAATAACGAAAGAAGAGCTTAAAACTCTTGTCAGCTCAATGAAACGTCGATGTGAAGCTGTAATAAAAAATATAGGGTACCCTACTTAGTACTGATAACTCACTGCAATCATCACTATCTAATGTATATCGATAACTATTATCGTTTAACTTTTTTGTATTGCAAATAATTGAATTTTGTGTTTTGTATTGAATTTAGTAATAAATTCTCTTAAAAATGATATATACAAGTTTGCATTTTGTGAAACGTAACGTTTTCTATAAGCATACAAAATTCAAAAACATAAAAATTTCCAAAAGTGTCCACAATTTTGGCCACCAATGTATAAATCTAATATATATTCCAAGTCGCGATTTCGAAACATGAAAATGCAAGTTGAATTTGGTCAATCGGACAGTACAACGGAAGATATAAAACTGTACTCCCCCCTTTTATTTTTTTTTCTGCGCGCAGTGTACATCAAAACCCTTTAATTTATGAGAAGTCAGATATAAAATCTTTCACTGCATCAAATAAAATGTTATGAACAGCTTATTTTACATTATAGAGTCAATTTTTATTTCTAAGATTTCAATTTAAGTTAAATTAAGTGATGTAGGCGTGTATGAAATACCATTAATTTTACACTTTACACTGCCTTTAAAATGTATCAGTCTTTAATAAGTATTCATAGCTATATTATAACTTATTTTCACTTTGACTTATTAGTAAAGAACTAAAATCTAAAAATGAAAATATAATTAGTATAAATAAACTTCATAAAGTTTATTCTGAAGTGAACGCAGGATCACTTCATAAACGAAATGAAAAATATTAGATTAGATGCACTCTGACATAATACAAGTTGAAAAGGCAAGTCCTTGAAGGTGGCAGAGGAAATTTAATTACATTTTATCGTGTTTTTAAATTATGAAAACGGGGAATTCTTCTCGACAGTTCAAGACTGAGCCAGACTTTAATATTAATCGCATCTAATGAATTCTAGACACGAATAGAGCCTTTTGCTGGGAGCTCCAGATCTAACGCCTCGTCCGAATTTGCGCTTTCCTATTAATCAACGGAGATTAGCAGAGTAATCCTTCTGCGTCTTCGTCCTTTGTGCTTATTAATTACGGGAGATTAAGTCGTGAAATCTGGAGTCATAGAGGAAATAGTGGGATTTAGTCCAACGTGAAAGTATACTGGAAATGATGAAATTGTAGATGATTTAAATTGGTATTAAAAGCGTTGAAGTGGTTATTAAATGGTGACATGTTGACAAAGTTAAAATAATTTTTTGTGTATATGCAGAATTATTCTCGTGACTATGTGTGTGCAGACTTGTTGACAGGCATAAAATTATTTCTAACGTTTTAAAAACTATTAAAGAAGTTCGTGAAAGTTCTATTATAAATAAATGGAATAATTTATTAACTGCAACAGAAGAGAGTTTCCTAAAAGCTTTATGGTAGATGATACAAAGGGTGTTCACTTATTTTTGCAACTATTTTGTAAAGATTTATACATGAACAAAGCTTATAATTTTATTTTTAACATGTTTCGCCTGATAGCTATTTTGTTGAACTATCATATTACATCTTGTTTTACAAGATAAAAGTCCTTTTCTGAAAACATTAATATAGATTTTATTCCATTCCTCGTTCAAAATCTTCCAGAATTTAAGTCCTTTTCTCCTCTTTTTCGGTAGTAAATCGATCTTTTACTATTGCATTCAGATAGTAAGTATATCCAAGCCTCATCAGTTGTAACTATATATAACTGTAAGAATATTTTTAATGCTACAGACGATAATTAAACCTTAGTCCAGTTGGATGCCAGTCACGTTTGTATTTTAAAATTAATATTTAAACTCATGGAGGAAATAAAAATCGTTGCAAAAATGTGTGAACACCCTCTATACTCTCAAAACTTTATCTGGATATGCAGCCAGAAATAATAAAGGAAATTGACACAAAATTAACATTATTCGAGTACGCGTGTGATCAGTACCCTTAAACGTTAGAGATATTAGGTATTTTTAGGAAGCAGGAGACTTGAAAAATGAGCAATGCAATCGCCAGGAATCGAACAATGGACCTCTCGAATACGCGCCGAGCATGCAGATCACTAGACAACGAAGGCACGCTAAGCGGGAGAAATACCTTATATACCCCCTTTTAAAGGATGACTGGGGGATTAGGAGACCCAATCGCCAAATCCTGGCGGTGGAGAATCGTCATCCACCACCTTTTTTAGTTCGGACGCTACTGTAGAGCCATTAGGCATTTTTTGGAAGCAGGAGACTTGGAAAATCAGCAATGCCCTCGCCGATAATCGAACCACGGACTTCTCGAACACGCGACGAGCGTGCAGACCACTACACCACGAAGGCACGCGAAGAAGGCGGGAGAAATACCTTATAAAGTGAATTAATTTTTATCGAAATAGTTCAGTTACAAAACAATTATAAATGAATTGCAGATGAAGATATTTTATGAATTATAGATAAAAACATATGAGCTATACTGATGTTGGTTTTGGCTCAACACATTCAGGCCCTAATATGGCCCTAAATTATAAAGAGTGTTTGCACGTTTTTAGAACCAATTCGGTAAAGAATTAAAACCAAGCAAATGTTTTCGAATGAAAATGTCTGACGACAACTTATTTGAAATGAGAAATATCGTCTACGCAAATTATGATCTAACTTCAGAATATTAGTTTCAAGTAAGAAATGTACAGAAATGTTTAAATGTGTGGACTGTTTATGCAAATATTCAAGTTCGAATTTCGAATATCTGGAGAACGAGATGAAAGTATTCGCAATATCTTCCAAAAACGATTAAGGAAATCGACAACAAAAGCAAGTTTTTAACTTTAGATATCACAGATTGGAGTATGTTATAATTTGCTAAAGTAGCTAAAATTCATTCCGTGACAAACTGCAAGAGTTGAAGTAAGTTTATGAACTTCACAAAGGAAAAACAGTAACATATTCTCTGCATATAACGGCTATTTTATTCACTGAGTCACATGATAATACGATAACCTACATTATCCTATGGAAGGCTGGAAAAAATTGCATATCTACACGAATATAACCCTGTATGTTTCTCATGGTATATCTCTCTTTACGTTTTTCATAAATTTTTGAAAATTTGTATTCTTTGGAACAACCCTGAATTTTACCCATTGTGCTACTAAACTTCAGATATTTTGCAATCTCTAACCTGCTGAATTATTTTTGCTTTAAACTTCGAAAATGACATTGTTAAACCGCCTATGCTGCGGTGTTGACTCCCAATTAACTTCTGAAGCATGGCATTTACCACTGAGCTGATGCCGCCCAGATGGTAAAGTGGTTAGAGGAGCCTGACTGCGATACCGAAGGACCAGGGTTCAAGTCCCAGAGAAGGCGTGGATGTAAAAGTGTCTGTCCCTTCAGTGGCCTTTATAGGAACTGGCTCGTTAGGTGGCAAATTATAGGCAAGTGCTCGTCCTTGAAAAAAAAAAAAAAAAAAAAAAAACTCACTGGGCTGGTACAAATGGAACAAAATAGAAACAGACCTTTCTTTATTCTATATATACGTGACTCTATTCACCAATTTGTTCTACGAAGGGGGAAATTTCTGTGGTTACTTTTCTTTGTAGCGTTTATTGCTAACGGTCGCTTTATGTAAGGAAGAAACATATGCTTTGCAGTGAAATCTGAGGGTATTAATTTATTTCTTCGCTCTGGCTAATCATATTGTTAAGAAATGTACAGGCGCGGTAAGATGACTTCCCCGCAAAGCAGTTTTAGGGTTGCCATAAAATACCAAGGAAGGCGAAATTGCCACATTTGGCGAGAAATCGTCCATTTGCGATAAAATTAGCGATATGCCATGGACGGATGGAGAACCTTCTGGAATGAATTCTTACCGGTTTAGCCCAGAATGTTCTCGAACACCAGCCAAAAACTATATAAACCCTGCTGGTCCGCAGTCAGTTAGAGTGTCTCGTCTAGATTGCGAGATAGTTAGTGATTCGTCTAGCGACTTGATAGTCTGTCAGTGAGCGAGTGTCTCGAAGTATAGCGCCGAGTTGGTCGTCGAGTGCATCGAAAGAGTCTCTTCGTGTACCGCGGTTAGTGCATCGTCGAGAGAGTGCTTTGCGACAGATTGTTGACTGCTATACCGCGCCCTTCGGTATCGCAGGCAAGCTCCTCTAAGAGCCATTTGAGCTCCGAAAACGACTGAACCGAAGAGTCGGGACCTGTGCTCCGCGTGTCGTCGACTGCATCGCGAGTTGTAGCGTGGAGAGTCTCGAGAGTACGTGGAGTTCCAAGAACGACCGAGCAGAGTTGCGAGCTGTACTCTGGTGCTTTGCAGTGAAGATGTCTCCACCGTTATCGCATGATAGTGTGAAGGCTGGTTCGTGGATCGTGTCAACGTGTTTACAGTAGTTCTTCGACGACTGTAACATGACTTTGGAACTGTCCTGATTAATACCGGCCAATAAAGTGTGTTTCGATATTCCATCAAGTGCTGTTGTCGTTATTCACTCCAAATCCACACGAAACCTGTACGAACGTGAAGGAAGAAAATAACGTAACAACTGGTGTCAGAAAAAAAAAAGTAACAATATGTTAAGAATTTGAGAATTCCGAGGGTACTGGGGCGAATTATTTCAATTGCATAGGCATTCTTCTTTCAAGCAATACTTGAGAACTATCTCTTAATTTTCAGACAAATTCTGTATGACCTTGACTGCTTGAAATTAATCTTTTTTTCTGTCCTTTACTTTCTTCTTTCCTCGTTCATGATTTTTAGTTAAATATGCTAAAACCAAGAAACTAAAGCTTTTTTAAAACACACACGCCAGCCCGCCCTTAAAAAACTACCCATTTTCTAGTTAAATTGCTTATAAGCATGGACAACCAGTTAATAAGGCAAACTGTCATATTATTTATTTATAAAGAATACAGATATGCGTTCAAAGAATCCGAATACGATATATGCGTATAATCTACATTCTTTAGAATCTTTTTTGAAGGTTGCGTGGCATGTGTAGCAAAGGAATGTTATGGAAAAGTGTTTTGCATACATTCTGGCTTTCCGAAAATAGTTCTTAAATATGAAAATTCCTTCTCTTTTGCGTTATCCCTTTTCCGGTTTGAAATAAGTTTTCTCGGAGTTCTATTCACGAGGGATTTTCTTTTCGAGTTGGGAAACATTTCAATTGCATAGGCTTGCTAGCGAGGATGGATTTTTACTGCAGGATTCAGCAATTGTTATTGATACTCAAAATAGAAATGTGCATTGAAATTTTCCGACATTAGTTTGAATAATATGGTTGTATAAGATGCAATGAAAAAAGTAATTCGAGACATATGTTGTGAATAAAGTAACTAGAGATCACTTCAAGACGCTCTCATATTTCAAGTCATTTAATATTTATAAGTCAGGAAACAAACATTACTGAATTTGAAGCCCTTAAGTCAATGTAAACTGCGTTATGTAATAGTGTTATGTATGGACGGATATGACGATTTTTTCTTCAGACTTTTTCTGAAACGAAATAATTTTTTTTCCATATTTCGATTTTACAATGCCGAAATATTAAATTTTGTAAACTTTAGTAGGAAACTTAAGAGTAATTTAAAAACTTATCTTGCAGCACTTTTTTCAGTTGGCGAAATTCTAATGTATAGTAACCTATTTTCCTTTCCATTTAATTCTAGACGAGTGTGTATACGAGCCGGTTTCCCTTAGAAAGTCCTCCAAGAAGGCATCCCTCCTCTTAGGCAGATAGCCCTAGTGTGCTTTGTCATAATTAAATAAACCAATAAAACCATTCTACACGAGTGGAAAAAAAGGTGCATCGTTCATTCTTTCAAATAATTTTAACAAAGTGCGTAAAACACAATTGGTGTTATTATCATTTATATCAAATATGTCAATGTTCAGAATGTGGCAGTATATATATATTCACATATATCTTTAGAAATTTCGAATAGATAACTAGTTTTTGCAGGTAGGATGAAAAATACAGCTACTTTAAGGTGAGGGTAAATATTTTATACTTTGTAATCAAAATGTGTTTCGAAAGACTCATAAAATGTAAACCAGAAAATATCTTCCAATTTTATTTGGTTCAAACCTAAATTTCGAAGTGTGAAAGAAGGAATCAAGTTCAGGAAAGAAGGAGATATTGATAAATATATAGCAAATTCAATTAACATTGAAAAGCAAAGCTAAAAGTTTGAGAGCTACTCATGCGATTTTTACAACTTGTCACGTTTGCATAATGCGAGTCCTGGAATCGAAATATGGAAAAACAAAATCTGTAGTCATTTCAGAAAATGTCCGATTTGGTGTCAAAATACCTATGCTTGAAAAATGCTATATATATATATCTAATATATATCCGTAAGTCGCGGTTTCGAGACATGGAAACCGCCAGTTAAATTTCATCAATCAGCCCAGGAGAATAGGAGGCATAGAAGTGTATCCTTTTTTCTTTCGTCTATATGTGCGTGTATGTATGTGTTTGTGTGTGTGCAGAGTTTACCTTTATGTATGTATCAAAGTATTATGTATGTGTAACTTATACCTGTTTTCTAATGCATTTTATTCAAACTATTACTATTGCGTCGAAAGAGAAAATATTTTATATACTGTTAAAATTACTAAACAAAATGTGAATAGCGTGTTTCACAGTAGACGAACAAAAGTTCATCTGCTGTGAACTACGTCTCTTTTGAACGTCTCTATGAAAGCGATTTAAACTTCGAAAGCATCGAGAGAGAAATTGTTCTCAGCAAATAAAACAAAATTCAAATTTCCTTGTCGATTTCATGTGTCCGTTTTTACATGATGTAAAGAAAACCATTTAAACATCCGTTGCCGCTGCAAAGAAAGGCCTTTATAGTTTTTCTTTTCTCATTTGGGATTACTCCTCAATTTTGTTTGTTTCTTAACCATCGGCGTCAGAAGGCTTAATAACATATTTCGCGTCCCCGGGAATTTCCCAGAAAAAGCTCAGTTATTCTTTGGGAGTTACCTCAAGAGAGACTGGAGTGCAGACAAAAGTTTCTAAGATGTTATGCGGAAAAGTACCAAAATCAGTTCCTAATTCGTGGGCTCAGGATTAAAGCTGTTAACATACTAAGCTATTATTAATATACCTATGCTTTTTAAATTATATCACAGACATAAATCCATTATTAAAAATGAAGAATCTATATGTATGTGTATTTGTATGTATGTATGTATGGCTGTGGATTTACTATCTGAACCCGTAAAATTACACAAACCGGACTCATTAAAATCATAATATTATTGTACATGAGTGTATTTGTGTGTAAGGTAATGGGATATGTAAAGCAATTTATTAACTTTAATTTACAATAGTCCTTTTCTATCTTAAAAATAGTAACAGCTTATAATGAATCGCTATATATTGCATCATTTCAAAATAACTGTCATACGATTTTTACGTAAAGCTCATGACGCAAATAACTCACGTAAGGTTTCTGCCAATAATAATTTTATAAGCTTAATTAATAATCAATCATGATAAAACAAACGGAAACTGACTCATTGTGAACTTAAAATAACTTTGAAGCCCACCTTTCGTCACAGACGTATCTCATTGGTTTTCTGCTTCGCTTTCACATTCTCTTTCTGCATACATGTTCATTGAAAAAGAGGTAGTTCTACCTAAAACTTTGAAATGAATAGAGTTTATGCAGTCAATGTGAACCAAAGATTGAACTTTTGACAGATTTCATTTCTTTCTAAGATATAGAATGATTCCACCTCTAAACACGTAAGTATACCTTGGCTAATCCAAGCAAGACATGCAATGATGTTACTTCATGTAGATAAACAATGATGTTATGCGTCACTGTTTATCTACATGAAGTACACTGTTATGCATCACTGGATCTTAAAAAATGCGCAGTCTGTCACATGTGAGGTCTAATTGACTGATATTGAATTCTCATATGTCTGCTCTCCGAGAAAGAAATAACGCTTGTTGGCGCCAATCTACAGCTATAACTAACGAAGAACTTCCACCTTTAACACTTTACCGAATGAAAGTTGTATATGCTTGCTATTTCCGTCGATTTATGTTTTGTAGAAAAAAGTAGAGAAAGTAAAAAGATCATCAGTCCTTTGCAAAAAAAAAGGAAGAAAAAAATAATATTTAAAAACAATTTCTTTTAATTTGCTTCGGACTGTCAAATTAAAATTTTATCCGCCGGCTGGATAGAACCTTCCGGCGGTCCGGATTTGGCCGCGGGCCGTAGTTTGCCCATCCTTGGGATAGAACTATCTACCTAAGGGAAGGGATTCATTTGTGGAGCACTTTCTAAGGAAATTGTCTCGTATGCATTTTACACATAGAAAACCACAAAAAAAACCCCATGCAGCCGCTGCATTCGCGTAGAATCCAACACAGGTCAGAACTGCTAGTGTTCAGCGATTTTACCGTTCGGACGAATTATCGGTCTATTTATATGGCGTAAGTGCGAAGAAAACAAGGCTTAAGAATAAAGCTGAAAGGACCTCCCCCCCCCAAAAAAAAAAACTGAAAGTTTTCATATTTTATATTACTCCCAAGCGTGCTTTTCTTTAACGTTTCCTGTGCTACCTTTATTTATAAAACATAATGTTCTTCGGCCTTAAACGATAAAATTTAATTCAATAGCAGTATTACAAAATAATTTAAAAAGAGCATATCTTTAGAATTTCCGTACACAGTCTCGCGCGCTGGAGATAAAAATGCTTTTTTTTTTTCGTACAATGTTGTCATTTCTCGCTTTGAAATCGCTGAATTTGTTGATCAAGAATTCGTTAAACGTTTAGTAAATGTGAAATAGATAATAAGGCAAATCCCAGATTTGGGATTCCATGTGCCCGTATTCAGGTGGAGGATTACGTTATTCAAAACTGGATGTGCGTTTTTTTTTATCACAATGTGAGAAACACATACATATATTTATGCATATTCTTCATTATTTAGTTTTCTTAAATATAATACGGGTGATAATATTTGGTGGGAACAGTTTGAAAAGTAAAACAACGTTTATTGTGAAACTCCGCAAAATGCCAAAATGGAATTGATAGCTTTGGGCTAAAAGAAAATAGAAACAGTATTTATTTATTTATTATTCTTTTTTTGGGAGGACGAGCAGGTTGGTAGACTGCGATCTCAACAAGAACATATTTAAAAAAAAAAAAAAAAAAAAAAAAAAAACTTTGACAAAGCCTTTTAGGAGACCATTACATCTCTAACTTTTAGATTTTTTTAAAACATTTTCTGAATAAAGCATGACTAGAATGTTATTCTTTTTCCAATTTAATATTCAATTAAATTCTTGATTAAAGGTTATGTATTTGATCTCATTAATTATTTAAGAAATACTGAATCGTTTCTGATGAATGAAGAAAAGAAATATGATGGTTCTTTCTTGCAAAATGAGAAATCTAATAGGAGTTATCTGAAACAGGCTGCTTGCCCATCCTATACTTTTCCGTCTTTTACTACGATACGACGACCTCTGATAATACACTGGAGAAGCTCTCCGGGCAATTACTTCTAGTATTTTTTAATGCAATCGCAGTTTCCTTTCCTCGTGCTTTTCACCTTATGTTAGTATACTCCTTTTTTATAATCAGCTCCTTGCTTTATTTATTATTCACAAGAAATGTAAGAACATTTATCTTGCTCGTGGCACTTAAGAAAGTAAAAGTATACATGTTTTTTGAGAGAAAATTTGATTTGCCAGGAAGGCTTCCCATCTACCAAGCAAAGGTCTCAAACATAAAACTTTTGGAATAGCATACTTTCAGTTTTAAATTATCACGTATTTCATCATTTTTAAATGAAATGGACATGAGTAGAATCATTTCGATTTGTCGGATGAAAATTGCTTCGGTTAATAACAAATGGAAATTTTGTACTTACACTTGCAAGTCTTAAAACTAATTTTGGGATATTTAATATTCTGAGACCAATACGTACATTATGTTGTTAATATTTCAGAAGCACAAAAGATTTGGGTTCAATTTAATTGATTATGGCAATGCACACTAGTGCTATCAGCCTTACTGGAAGGATACTTTCGTGGAAGGCTTTCTAAGGGAAACTGGCTCATATACGATCCAACCTAGGCCTGAACTACAAGTGTTCAGTGATTTTACCGCTCGGCCATTGGTGAGCTAAAAAGAGGAAAGAAGTCGTAATAAAAATGTATGCGTTATTGTAAAATTGTACGTATGTATTATTGTAAAATTCCTTCACATGTCTCTAATCACTGATTTGAAGAGATATAGCTTCTCGAGTGTCCGAGGTAATTGCAAACGTAATAATCTCGGATAATCGAACAGTCGGTTAACATGAATTAAATTTTAAATTACGCCAGTTTTTTTCTGAAAGGTTTTTCTGAAATTGTTCTAAAAATAAGCGCTACTGTTAATATTTTGACAAATTCTTCAACTAATGTGTAAAACCTTTTATAAACTGATCAAATACAGTATAACTCCAACTATCCGAGCACCGGCAACCCGAATCGTTAATTATCCGAATCCCTTTCAGAATTTCAGAGCTTTTCAGAATCAACTGAAGAAGATAAGGAAAAGGATAAAAAGGAAAAAGAAGCTGAAGGAAAGAGAAGAGACAGGAGAGATGAGGATGACGTGACACTTGAGGAATTAAACATTCTTTTGTAAACTCTTGGATGTTCAGAAGTTAGGGCTGAGGATAGAGCAGAATGGATGGTGTGTGATTCGTCAGATCCTGGGTTTCAGATTCTAAATAATGATGAACTTATTGAAAGTGTGAGAGAAGAAAGTGTCGAGGAAGATGACCTTAACGTCGAAGCAGACACGGGACCATCAGCTGGTGAAGGGTTTACCGGCCGTGAAACTGCGTGGAAGTGGATGGAGCGTCAGCCCGAGTGTGACCACATGCAACTTCTGATCGCGAAGAGGATGCGCGAATTTGCTGCCTGAAAAGAGACGAAGACAATCAAACACCTTACTTACAAAAGAGAGATGTTCAGCAAGCAATGACTTTCGGCACTTGTAAGTTCTGTGCAGTAAGCTATATACCATGCGCGTAAAGGTCTTGCCTTTTCATTTTAATTAATTAAATCTCTTTTAATTTAAATATAATTTTTTCCTCCCAGTTTCAGCATACAGTATATACAGTAATGAATTAAAATGTACGTAGACGCTTTCTTCGGGAAAAACTCCAATTATCTGAATTTTTGATTATCCGAATAGGGTCCGGTCCCAAGCAATTGAAATAAACAAATATTCTAGAAATGTACAGATATTTGAGGGAATGTATCAAATTTCTTACATGTTTTTGGAAAAACAAACGACCGACAAGCGGTCGAATCGGTCGCTCAACACCAATAGTTTGACCTGCATATTGGATAGCAGGCGAACGAGCTGGCTGTATGCACAATTTCCTGTTTCTTTTCACGTTGTTGTTGTCTTGTCCATATTACATGGAACAAATGGTTGCCAGAGCCTACTCCGAAAAGAGGTCGGATTTCTATTTTCCGGCCCCAATTTTGAAGGAGAGCATGCCGTGGGAGGGATCTGTGAGTCTCCCACCCCTATCCTCACCCACCAATCCATACGAGAAGACTTTCGGATCGCTGCATATTTAGAGTGCCGCCATGCCGCACTGACACTATACATTTACAAACATCCATGTTTTACACGGGATTAGAATCCGAGAACTTCGGTACCGTAGTAGGCGCCCCCTAGCCACTATACCCTCTGGGCGACGTTTCTTTTCCTGTGTAATGTGGATATGAGTCATGCCGTGGGAGGGATCTGTGAATCTCCCACCCCTATCCTCACCCACCAATCCATACGAGAAGACTTTCGGATCGCTGCATATTTAGAGTGCCGCCATGCCGCACTGACACTATACATTTACAAACATCCATGTTTTACACGGGATTAGAATCCGAGAACTTCGGTACCGTAGTAGGCGCCCCCTAGCCACTATACCCTCTGGGCGACGTTTCTTTTCCTGTGTAATGTGGATATGAGTCATCCACGAAAGCATTTCAACTCGTTCGCATAAAGCCAACGTATGTTTTAACATAATTACATAAGACATGCCTAACCTAAGAACGAACTGGCTGTATGGGAGTTTTCGCGGTTTCATCATTTGTAATAATATGAATATGAGACAGTCACCTTCAGAACTCCCCTAAGAAGGCGTCGCTTCCCGAAGATAGCCTTTTCGAGTTGACGTAATAAATCTAGACATCAGCATCGTAAATATTTACATTGCACAATTCAGTTTCATTTCGTACTGGAGTTTACATTCTCTCCAGTTTTAGCAGGTGAATACTTTTTTCTCACTTTTCTATACATTGTATATAAAGAAGAATGTTTGTGTATTTTAATAATATATAAGAAGAATGTACATGGCGATTAACTATGTCACTACTACAACTATCCTCGCAAAACTTTCTACAATTCTACCTGGGTTCTGATAAAGGTCGACTTCCACGTTTTCCGGAAAAAAAAGTCTAAAATCAGAGATATTAATTAAAAACTCTGAAAACGCCAACTTTCGCGCACATTTTTCCGAGTGGCAACAGTCATGCACGTTGGAGATAAAAATCTGCTTTATTTCGAGAAGTGTTGTCACTGCTCGCTTTCAAATCGTAGAGTTCGTTAATAAAAAAAATGTAAGTTTTACGATGAAATAAAAATAGCATTGCCAATTATTAAATAGATTAGTCACAATTCTAAAAATTCCTTGGAAGCCATTTTGACTATTCTTATCTTCGTAAAGACTTTAGTCAGACGAGATATTAATTAAAACTCTGAAAACACTCATTTCTCCGAGTGGTAATACTCTGGTGCGCTGGAGATAAAAATGCTTTATTTCAAAATGTGTTGCTACTGCTCGCTTCCAAATCGTAGAGTTTGTTAATCAAAAATTTAAAGGTTTTATAAAATATCTGTATATACTTGTACGAATGTATGAATGTACAACGATGTACGAATGCGCATCGACACAGGACTGCTACAGCTTCAATGATCTCACATGAGCTATAAGCCCACGTTTCACGGTCTACAGTTGTTCGAGGGCTTCATGAAATAAGGCTGTATGCCAGAAAACCTGTTGTTTGTGTGTCACTGACTGCAGCGCATAAGAGAGCGTGTTTTGCATAGTGCAGACTTCATTGTAAACTTCATTGAAGAACTATTCTTTTTACACCCAGGTGAGTCGAGATTCGGGCTGGATACTGTTTCTCGGCCTACCTCATCTGCAGAGAGCCTGGAGCACGACGCTATCCCTTCCTTATCAGGGAAAAGGAATGGTGGTGGAGGTGTAACTCTTTATTATAGTGAAGGTGTAATTGCATTTGCAGGTATTATGTTGGATAAGAGCAAACAGACAAAGGCTCTCTGACCTCTATGAGACAAAGAGATGGCTCGGCTGGTTCACTTTTACCTGGAAAATGAGGATACTTGCCGCATGGATAAGCCAACCAGACCTCCTATCCTTGAGCGTGTCTAGGAGGCTCTTCGGAGGGAAATTTCACCACCTGCCTAGAACCACCCTAAAGTTAAAAACCGCTTCGCAAGGAGTGAAATCACCTGCCACAGGGACTATTCAAATCTATCCCGTCCAGTACACCATCTCGCTGCGCGACCTGTCTGCTTGTGAGATGGGGAATACCCCATATTAGACACATTTTCAGTTTGATATGACAATATTAATTTTGGACAAACCTGCACTATGACTTTTACTGATATATAAAATATATATTCATATATAAAATGACTTTTGAATGGTATGTATCTTTCTCTTATAAATATATTATTGCGTTTTTCTTTTCTGACACCATTTGTTACGTTTTTTTCTTCCTTCACGTTCGTACGAGGCTCGTAGATTTGGAGTGAATAACGACGACACTTGGTAAAGTATCGAAACACACTTTATTTACCAATATTAATCAGGGCAGCTCCAAAACACATTTACAGTCGTCGACGATCTACTATAAACCCGCTGACACGATCAGTGTCACAGCCAATAGGTTATCAGGCTATCACGGTGGAGACAGCTTCACGGCAAAGCACTAGAGTACAGCTCTCGACTCTGCTCGGTTGTTCTCGGAACTCCACGTACTGAGACTCTCCACGCCACAAGTCGCGATGCATTAAAAGGCTCCCTCGATGCACTCGACGGCGCTAAACTTCGAGACACTCGCTCAATGACTGACTATCAGCTCGCTAGACAAGGCACACACACTCACTGACTGCGGACCAGCAGGGTTTAAATAGCTTTTGGCTTGTGTTCGAGCACATTCTGGGCTAAACCGGTAAGAATTCGTTCCAGAAGGTTCTCTATCCGTCCATGGTATATCGCCAAATGGCGATTTCTCGCAAAATGGGGCAACCCTGTTTTCCCTTGCCATTTTATGGCAACCCTAAAACTGCTTTGCGGGGAAACCATCTTACCGCGCCTGAACATTTCGTAACAATATATTTTTTTCTAGATGTATATATTTATGTTTTAAATATGTTTAATTTTATCAAATCTGTCTATTAGGTTTTCAGAAATTCGGCATAATGTGCAAATACTCTCAATTTTGCACAGAAATACGTATTATATATGCATACATACATACCCAACCTCCTTACTTGGGTTAAAGGTCCTTACTCGGCTTTACTTTCCAAATCGTTATTCGTAGCCCATACTTCCAGTTGCAGAAGCGTTTTAATTGACGAAAATATGTATGTTTTGAAAATTTCAAATATAAAGAAAATTCATTTTACAAAAAATAAGAAATCTAACATTTAATGCGCTTTGCCGGGTCCTATACTTACATCTGAGAAAGTGTTATGCTTGTTACGAAAAAATACAAGAAATCTAACAAAAATTGATCAGGATATTTAATAACTTTACAGTTTTTTATATCATCTTCAACTTGCCTTAAAGGATCAGTTAATTAAGTTAGAATAATTCGAGGGAATACATTTAAATGAAGTACAGCAAATGATATGTTCAGTTTAATAGGCGAACGAGGCAGTCATATGGTCCACATCAGATTTAATTAGAAAAAGCGAAGAGGAAAAGCATGTGTACTTTAGAAACAGTCATCCGATAAGTGTTCTGCTTTACAGGATGTCAAGTGTTGCCATTTTTAGTCCAAAGAGGACAATTTGCGCAGAAGGACTATAAATTTTGTTTTGGCAATTTGCGTCTATTCACGATAAGCGTTGTTTCACTTTTAAAATTGTTCCAGCCAAATATTATCGCCCTGTATTATGTTTACAGAAATTAAGTAATGAAGAATCTACATAAATGTATGTAATATGTATCTCGCACTGTGATAAAACAACGGTAGCTAGAGCCATCGAAATTTGAATAACGTAATCATCTATAAAATATGGGCACGTGGAAGCCCTAATTAAAAAATTGTTTTATAATCGATTTCATATTTTGTAGTACTTCAACAAATTTTTGATTTACAAAGTAAACGATTTCAAAGCGAGAAATGTCTACACTGTACTGAAAAAAGCATTTTTATCTCCAGCGCGCATAACTGTGTATCGGAATTTCTAAAGATATGCTCAATTTAAAATTATTTTGAGGTATTTCTCTTGAACTGAATTTTATGGTTTAAGTGCGAAGAACATGATATTTAATAAATAAACGTTAAAACATTAAAAACCTTTAAATGACGTAATCCTCCTACGAAAATGGGCATGTGGAATACCAAATTTGAAATTAGAATTCGTTTTATTATCGGTTTCATATTTTGTAACACTTCAACGAATTTTTGAGTAACAAATTCAACGATTTAAAAGCGAGAAATGGCAACACTCTACGGGGGGAAAAACCCTTTCATCTCTAGCAGGCGCGGAACTGTGTATCGGAAATTCTAAAGATATGCTCATTTTAAAATTATTGTGCGATATTGTTACTGAACTGAATTTTATGGTTTAAGGGCAAAGAACATGATATTTAATAAAGAATAACACACAAAACGTTAAAGAAAGGCACATTTGGACGTAACTTAAAATCTGAAAGCTTTCAGAATTTTCTGAATTTTTAAACATTTTTTTATTTATATTTGGGATGTAAATTGATGAAAGTATCCAAATGATTTGCTTTGATTACAGATGAATGTCTTCCACCTGTAAAAAATATGTTACTGAAAATGAAAAAGAGGTTATAAATTGTTGATTAACTTTTCTTTCTTCTACTGACATGTTTATTCAAAGTTCATACGAGCTGTTAACATACAAAAATATTATTGCAGTATTTGAAAACTCTGGAAAATATCAAAATGTTTATTTTAGTTATTATTTGTTTTGGAGCTGTGGATGGTAACGATTAGTAAATCAATCGCGTGTATTCAAATGAGGTAGAAAGAAGTAGAAGTTAGTATTTAAGGGAAAGTTTTGGAAGATGATTTTAGAGAGCGTATCTTGCCTGCCTGAAGGACATGTAGTTATCTTTGATATACTAGCGATTAGATTTCTGTGTCGTTGAGCGCGTCTAGCCATTAGACTTGTTTACGTCTACTTTTAGGAATCTACCTGCGCGTCTACCTGTGAAAATTACCGTTAGGTTAACTTAATTCCATTCTGTTTGAAATTACTTCATAACTTTTGAGTTAAGCTAAATATGTTGGGTATAATGCATGAGTCAGTGAATAATATTGAGTTAAGAGAGGGTTCTTTTTACACTCTTTCTCTGGACTTTATGATACTTACATACACATTCTATTAATGTCTAGTTAGCTTATGCTCTCGAAGAATACCAGACGTTATATAGCAGTGGGAATAAATTGGTCACGTTTGAATTAAGTAGTACTCTTACACGTGCTCATGAGTTGAAATATTTTAATTCTACCTTATTAAAATATTACAAACAGATGGAAACAGTAGTTAAAAAGGCATCGGTTCATTTTCAGTCATTTTGCAACATTTTAGCAAAGGTAATTCTTAAAGGAACTTTAGCAGTTTCTTCCAAATCCAATTTTTCTGCAGTGGAGGAAAGGTCACGAATAATGTCATGAGAACACCTTTCGAAAGGAAGGCCAATGCGTCTCATACCATCTAAAAATGCATCCCGGCCAGAGGTAGTGCACCCCTTAGAGATATACTCTCCTACACAAGATACCTCGTGCAGAAATCGCCTGAAAGTTTAAAAAGAGAAACCTGTCATATTGAAATTAAAGTGTTTTATATCTTTTAGAACAGAGGTTCTCAACCTTTTGACTAGCACGTACCATCTAAACAAAAATTGGAAACTTCAGTACCACCATTACATTTTACAATGATTATTTTCAATTTCTGAATTGAAATATTTAAAAAAAATATATTTAGCCATTTGGACAACCTATTGACTATTTGTATTAAACATGTACACAAGAAAAATATCAGATTAAAAATGGGTTACCATTTTAATTATCAAAATTTAAGTTATATTACTTATCTAAAATTTAGTGTGAAATTTGGGCCTGTTTAAGAGAGATTAATTTCTTTATGACTGGTCTCTTTTCACTTAACTTTGTGTTATTGTTGAAATCTTCAGTCAGGTTTCAATCACAGGAAATCTTTGTTGATTGTTATTTTTTCAAGAGATTTCTGAATTTAATAGCTAAAAATACTTTGTTTCTTTTGCGTACCACCAATTTTTCTCTTGCGTACCTCCGGCTGAGAATCGCTGTTTTAGATAATGCATAATTAAATATCATTCACAAATCTCGCAAAATATTTCGTATTTACATTTTCAGAATGTGTCGCATCAAGAGAATGATTCTCACAGTTTTAACACTATAGACGTTTAGCACGCAGTGCATAGATAACTAGCCTTATCTGTGAAACCACACTAGCTGTAATCTTAAAAATCATTATACAGGGTAGTTATAAAAAACCTTCCTCTATATATGAACATCAGTACGCTACCCGCCCAGCTAATCGGAATGAAATTTCAGGTATTGTTATTTGTAGATATGCGCTCCAGATTGTGACGATTTAACACCTTCACATCCAATCCGCCCCACACGGCCCTACTTTGAAACAACCAGAACCGCCCGAAAACGGCCGAGATTGTAATATTGTTTACTTCTATCCTCCTAAGGTATGCAGTAGCAGGTGCAGTTTCCCCAAATGCATTGCATCAGTTTACTGCAGACAGTTTGTCCTAAGAGGTTTCTTATCGTTTGGTTGATCGTGACATTTCATTGTTCATTCTTTTGTGGTACAGAGTGCTTTTAAGCTTTAAACAGCAATAAAAGATCAGTTTAAAAATTTAAGGATTATATTTATTTTTAAACAATTTATTTCTTCCTATAAAAATAACGGAAAATAAACAAAATCTCACTCGTGATCATAAAAAAGCCGGAAAGGTTTGTTTGTCGAACCTTCAGAGTAGGTTTATAAAGAACGGAGTCAAAGGCTAATGGAATCTTTGTTACAAAGTACAAAGGATACCATTGGAAATCTTCACACCTATTTTCTGCGTTAATGGACGGAAAGGGTGGAAATTGCTGTGAAACTGGAAAACTATTTCGAGCGGTCCGGTATTTTGAGGGTACAGGTTAGCGAAGGGTCTCTGGATTCCTAAGAGTTAAAGCAAAAGAGCTTTCACGGTTAGAGTGAAAATATTTCGAAATTTTCTAACACTGACTTTTTTACCGAGTAATGTGGTCAGCACATTGAAAAACCATAAATGGCGTTGAAGCGATACATGTACGATAAAGATTGTCAGCGTAAACCATTCGAAAAGAAGGGCTGCAACTATTTCAACGTGAACGGGCTATCTACAAGAGACTTATAGTCCAGAGTAAAATACGTTCCTGGAGAAATTACTGATCGAATATGAAAGATATATACGGTGCCCCGCATAAGATAGCAACAGGCAAAGTGTTTAAACCGACGCAATTTCAGGTTCTGAATTCACTCAACCTCATAGATCCCACTAATGCCAGCACTCTTCGAGTCATTCTCGATGCCGTCATACAACAAGACCACCCAGAAGAAGATGACGAACAACAAGCTGAAATACGTGAAAACAACCCTCCACTAGATACGCCTAATGATGTAAGCTTCACGGTGCAAGAGCTTTTGAATACTCTCAGAAAATTACCAAAGAAGAAAGCACCGGGTCCAGACGGCCTGAACTATCCTATTATAACTACGATCATAAACTCCAACCTTCTATTTTTCATTAACTACTTCAATAAGCTTCTGGAAACAGGTACCTTCCCTCGTCCGTTTAAAATAGGCCAAATTGTCCTTTTTCATAAGAAAAACAGAGATTCACATGATCCAACTGCATACAAGCCGATATGCCTACTTTCTTCATTGGGCAAAATCTATGAGAAGATGTTAATAAACAGGCTGCGTTTCCACATCTCACAGAATAACCTACTGCACCCACGTCAGTATGGCTTCAAGGCAGGTTCTTCCACCATACACGCATTGCATGACGTCCACGCAGCAATAACTGATAATAGGCACCATGGCTATCATACGGCATTGGTCAGTATTGATCTTAAATGTGCCTTTGATATGCTGTGGTGGCCTTCCATTAAAAAGTCATTGAGAGAAATGAAGTGCCCGCTCAATTTATATGCTACGTTATGCCATTACCTATCTGATAGAACACTCATCATGCCGCACAACAGCGGGATTATCGAAAAATTACAAACAAGAGGTTGCCCTCAAGGGTCATGTGCGGGCCCCTTTCTTTGGAACGTCACTTTTAACACCATTCTTGCTGATCAATGGCCGGATCATACGCGAATTTTTGCGTATGCAGATGATGCAGCTTTCGTGGTACGAGGACGTACACGAGAAGAATTACAAAACCATAGTAATGAAATTTGTAGTCTTTTCCACTCCCGCTGCCAAAAGATAAAACTTGAAATTGCCCACAACAAATCCCATATCATGCTATTTCCAAAGAAAGGAGGTTCCCTGAACAGGCAACCACGTATTTGCATAAATAATCAAAGAATTAAAATAGTTAAAATCCTCAGATACCTGGTATTAACTTTTGACACTAAGCTCAACTGGATAGCACACGTCTTAGAGCTTAAAAAGAGAACAATGCAAATTGCAAATCTACTAAGATCATTCCAAGGTTACAATTGGGGTTTAAGCGCGCATATTCAGAAAATACTGTACCTTACAGTAATAGAAAAAATTGTCACGTATGGTGCAGCAGTATGGGCCTTCCCGATGCAGGGCAGGAAAATACGCCACCTCGCTACCATACAGAGGCCTTTTGCGCTCTTAATTACACGAGCATTTCCGACCACCTCTACGGCCGCCATCAATGTTATGTCTGGGTTGCTCCCACTCCATCTCAGAATTGAAGAGGAGGCAATCATCCAAACAGTCAAACAGCTTCGTAAACAACTTACCTATGATGATTTTACTTATCAAGTGGACCAATACGAACAAATAGTCCTTCCTACTGCCGTGCATCCCGCGCTGAAAGGCATCGGAGTCAAAATTCTCTCCAATACTGCCGAGGATGAGCCAGCAAGCAATGTAAAAATCTATACAGATGGTTCCAGAATAGAAGATAATGTGGGCTGCTCATTCATTGTTACCACTGAAAATTGTGTAATTCATACCTGGCAAGCACATTTGCAATCTAACAATAGTGTTTTCCAGAGCGAGGTCGTAGCAATAAAGCATGCAATAGATTACCTAATTAATATGAAAATACCCACAGGCATCATTCTCACAGACAGCTTGTCCTCTTTACATGCACTAATCAATCCCGACCACCGATCTACCATTATCCAAGACATTCAGCGCACTCTTAGGGATCATCAAAGAAAAAATTATTATTTCAAATGGGTTAAGGCCCATGTCGGCAATGCTGGTAATGAGCTTGCTGATAAGATGGCTAAGGGAGCAGCTGTCAACTCAAATGTTCTCAATCTTACCATACCATGGCCATATTCCCATCTCAAGAGAATTACCAGACTACGTGCCATATCGAAGTGGCAACAAGAGTGGGACTCCAGTCCTACTGGACGAAGAACAGCATACCACATTGCATATGTCGACCCAGACAGAAATATAGGCAACCCTTTGTTGATTAGATACATAAGTGGCCATGGTCCTTTTCCGACCTTTTTCGCGCGACATAGAATCAGTAACTCAGATATGTGTGTTTGTGGCTTACAAGGCACACCCGAACACTATGTTACCAGCTGCCAGCTCACTGCTGGCCAACATCTCTTAATTCCATCTACTAATACACAAGCCTATTGTAAATATCTAATAAAGCAAAGGCATCTGGTTCGTAAAATTTGTGTTATAATGTCAAAGCTCTCCTCACTGGGTACTGATCTATGCCAGAGTGCTTAACGGGTCAGTACAGCAACTGATTATATGTATTATATGTAGCTGCAACATTTACATGGGATGTCAATATATGCTACATGCTTTATGATCGAACATTAAAGCATGAACTATGCAGTCTTGCAATTATATGCACCTTATATATATATATATGCATAATCGATAAGGAACAGTATGCTACATATACGTGCCCATGCATGGACAATATAAAAACTTAAGTATATATTATATACAATTGTAATGCCAAGCCATGTATTCTAATACGTACTAAGGTACTATGTAAACTAATGTGATGCAAATATATTTAGTAAAAGTTCCACACTATATGTATATAATATACCTATTCAGTATCATGTTTCATTTGACAATGGAATGTATACTCGGAACAACGTTAAAGCACTTGTAACACTGTAAAGCAATATCAGTATGTCTAACTTTAAAGTAGTTTTATTTTGAACAATTTTCTTATGTAGTAATGGAATTACGTAACAACATATCAGTCAAGTGTATGCAAATCTATTAAGTGGCACTATGTTTTAATTGAACAATTTTAGATATTAAGTTGTTAGATGTTTAATTGAATATTAAATTAAGTTATGTAATATTATGTTCTAATTGAGATAACAAGAATAATTGTAATGTGTAATGAATGTAATGTATTTAAGTTATGCGATATTAAGTTCTAATTGCGTAATATAATTATGTAGTATTTTATGGTACAGTATTATTTAACAGTAACAATTTCTATTAGCAGTAATATAATGAAACAAAAATAAGTGTTTTTCTTTTAGGATACTAATGTTACAATTGAGAATAATATGTGTATCAATATTTCAACTATGTTTTGCTTGAATATTATGTTCCTTTTAAGTAGTAACTGGTATGGTTCATGAATAACCTTGCGCATTATATTAAGAGGTAATGATTAAGTATCATGTTTTATAAAGATTTAAAGTGCAATTTTTGTGTATAGCCAATGTTCTATGTTTCCGTATGTCCAATGTTCTATGTTTCCGTATGTCCAATGTTCTATGTTTCCGTATGTCCAATGTTTCTATGCAAATACATGTTAAAATTAAGTATATATGTATACTCAATTAATGTAAAAGCTCTGTATAATATAGCATGCAAATATATAAATAATTGCATCTGTCAAAATGTTTGAAAATTTATGAGTAAGCACATCGTCTTATCCCAATTACAAAAAACCATTTCAATGTGTGCGGTATATATGAGTGGTATTTCGTATTTTCAGTCATTATAATGTAAAATTGCCATGTGGCGGTGGTGCTATAAAGTATCACAAAGCACTCTCTTGCTCTACTTAGCATTAACATATGTATTGGTATATGTATATGCAATGACTGATTATGTCGTTATTCATTATCAATGTTTACATATTTGTATAATATTTTCTTAATTAATTTGTATGACACAAATTAGTGTCCTTGTAAGATTTTTGCCTGTAAGGTAAAATGTCAAATACGAATTGCCCATTATCTGTACAAATTGTCCCTATACTTAGTAAAAAGTTAACATATGATTTGGTATATGTATATGCAATGACTGATTAAGTAATTGTAATATTTCTAAGTAGCATTTTGTGCGTTTTGAATTTACAATGCATGAATGTACTTGAAGGATTTAAACTTAAAACGGTCACATGTAAAAATGAGTAGCTCATAATCAGCAGAATAATGTATAAAACTGCTGCTACTCATTATCAATAATTGCAATTTGTATTTCGTAATCTTTCACCATTTTGTATGACATAATTAAGTGTAATTGTAAAACTTATTTTTAAAAACAGGTAATACGCCAAACACGTGTAGCCCATAATCTGTACAAATTGTTAATACTCTTAACAGGAGTTTACATGTGTATGTGTTTGTGTATATGTAATGGTAAGTTAAGTATATGTATTGTATCCTTGCAGCATCATGTATGATTTAAATTTCAAACAGTAATATGTACAAAGTGAATAGCCCTTAATTTGCAGAATAATGTATTAATTGTTATAACTCATTTTAAATGTCTGCATATTTGTATTTTGTAATATATATCTAAACAACATGACATATATAAGTGCAATTGTAAGGTTTATATTTAAAAGGTAATTTGTCAAATACGAGTAGCCGCACAAATTGTTACTACTATTATACAAATTTGCATATGTATGTTATTGTAATAGACCTACTGTTTGGCGGATAACCAGGTATCTTTAATGTCATAATTCTATAATCTTATTGTGATCAACTATGTAATTGTATGTTAACCTATGTAAAGATTCTGCCTTTGTTTGGCACTGTACTTTTTATTCCTGGAAACAAATTAACACTGGACCTGGCATTTTGGCTTAGAGTATTCCTCGGGAGCACTTTGGTCGGCTGGACTGCTACCCGGATGAATAGGGTGCTGGGTCTGGGCGTCTGGTGCGAGTCTCACGTGTGGCCTTATTCTGGCCTTGCTCTGGATATTGGAGGACGTGAAGCTAAACCAATTAACCATAACGGTAAAGGGATGGTGCCCACGTCCCCCGTTCCTAATCCTAATCATTCCACATCAGATATGATGAAGACTGCTGGTGGCCGCTGTGGATATTACAAATGGATGAGGAGCATTTATCCTTAACTGGGAACATAAACTCCAAGAACTGCATTCACTAGGCTGACAAAAATCCTCACGATATACCACAAGCGCCTTTTCACGAAGCTAGAATGATTGTGTGATGTGGCATCGCAAGCACTTACTTCTCGGTCCATTCTTCTTCGAAAAGGTCACTTCCACAGACGTGAAAACATGCTCCATCCATCACAAGTGCTCGGTATACAACAATGCTTCAGAAATACTCAATTCCAGAATTACAGTAGTGAAATTTCATTAATGAAATTGTATGGATGCAAGATGGTGCTCGTCGCCACATTGACTCGGCAAGTGCGGCAACAACACTTTGGAGAAAAAGCCATCTCCTGTAACTTTGCAGTTTTGTGGCCACGGCGATCCCCCGATCTCACTCAAATTGTTATGGATCGGGAGTTATCTGAAATATAAGATATACACTGCGAGAAAAAATTGGGACAGTTCTATATCTTCCATTCTATTGGGACGATTGACGAAATTAAAATTGCGTTTTTCATGACTGGAAAGCGCGACTTAGGATATGAGATTTATATGATATATATATGAGATTTAGCAGTATATGAGCAGTGTGAGATCGACACTGCTCCGTCTTTTTCCTTTGCTCTTATTATGACATATATATATCGATGCGTGATTAGATCCATATTGAAGAAGAATTTTGATTGCGTAGAGGAACTTGGCAGTCGAGGCAGTTTTAATTCCATTTTTATTTCCAATTGATATTTGTGGCCACAATCACTTGGCACTCTAGTCGTGCCTTTCCACAGAAGATTTACATTTTTGATATTGTTGGGATAGAAAGCAAGCCAGCGAAATTACATCTTAGCACAGTAGAGAGCAAAAGCTGAAGTGCGTAGTTATGCAAGATGGAAGCACGCGAAGAGAAAAGTTTTGGTTTACAATTCAGTGATTGGTTGTCAAGAGGCATCTGGTATTAACGGTTACGTAAGATCGCATGATTAATCTGAATGACGCAATGCAGATAAGTTATTACGATTTTAGTATAGAGAGGAAAAATTAATGTTTATAGTTATATTATAATTCTGATTCATACATTTTTATCTTACATATATATATGAGATTTATATATAGCATCAGTCTAACATAGAAATTCTAACAAAAAATTGGACGTTTTCTGAAATGGCATGTCAAATTTTTTCCCTATTTCGATTCTACGAATCAAATTACGCCTAGATATTAAATTTTGTAAAATTTGATGCGAAATTTATGGAGAAATTAAAAAATTTATCTTAGCACACTTTTTTTCAGGTTGCGCCAAGAATAATTCACTTAGCGAACTTCTTAATATATGGCAATCTATTTTCCTTTCCCTTCCATTACGCTGGAGCGAAAAAAAAAAGCACCTCTTTCCTTCCATTTTACACTGTGCATAAGCCTTAAAAAAGTCACATCGTTTCTACTTTCAAATAACTTTCGCAAAGTGTCTAAAACACATTTGGTGTTTTATCGCTTTCAACAAACATGCGGAATTTCGAAACGCGCCAGTATACATATTCACGTATATCTTCGGAAATTTTGAATAAAAGAACTGTAATTTTTCGCAGGTATGCTTAGGAATACTTTAAGATGATGGCAAAAATGTTATAGATTATAATTCAAAATGTTTTTAGAAAAATTTAAAAAAATATTTTAAAATACAAATTTTAAAAATAAATCATAAAAAATGGGCGAATTTTATTTGGAATTAACTCGAATTTCGAAATGTGTAAGGAGGAATCAAATGAGTTTAATAAAGAAAACAGAGATTAATAAATATATACTAAACTCAATTAACATTAAGGAGCTAAAATTTTGAGGACTAATTTTTTTAACAAATACTCTCGCGATTTTTACAAAATTTGATAGTTTGACGTAATTTGAGTCGTAGAACCGAAATATGGGAAAAAATCAGCGTATCATTTCAGAAAAAGTCATATTTTGTGTCCAAATACATATATTAGAACAATAATTTATTTACTGAAGAAATATTGATTATGTATCCTAAGTCGCGCTTTCGAGACATGAAAAACAGTAGTTGAATTTCGTCAATGTGCCCAGCAGAACGGGAGATATAGAACTGTCTCTTTTTTTTTTCTGCAGTGTACATATCAAATGCCCGATATTTGTCAGAACTGAAAGATGTCATACAACATGAAGTCATACACATTGCTCCTGCATTGATTTAGGTTTGTCATTATTATCCACAATCTTCCACATGGCAATGCAAAGGTGTGTATGTTGAAAATTTGCAATTCCAACAAAAGTTTTGTTTTCCTTCTGCTTTCTTGTGTTGTCATTAATCCTTTACAATGCTCTTCTGTATTATGTTTCACGTCAGCAATTTTCGTCATTTGTGTGTCGTACCAACGCGATTAAGGGTTTTGCAATACGCTAATTAGTTTTATTGTAACCTTTACAGTGAGAATTCTGTTGTTTTAAATCATCGCAGTCTCGAGCGAATACCTTCCGATAACAATTATTTTAATTATTTAATTTTTAATTAATTTAAAATTTATTTTATTTAATTTTAATTTTATTTATTTTAACTTATTAGAGGTAATTTATAAAAAAAACTGAAATTTATTAAAAAATTTTGAGACATCTGAGTGTTCGTATAACGAAGTTTTATTCTGACGACCACACTGTATGTATACAATTTTTGTAACAGCTATTTTAGATGGCTCTAACACGGAAGTGGTTAGTATCATAAAATAATTAAATCGCATATTTCTCTTGTAATAACTCTGCATATTGGTGATCGTGTATAAAAATTTGCGCCGACATCTTTTCTGCTAATCTGCACATTAAAATGAAAATATTTTATTTTCAGAGAATTTGTTGTGATCTAACACTTATGGCAACGAATTAATATTGCAGAATATTCTATTTATGGATATTATGGATTTGACGATACATTTTATGCGAAATAAAATTTTACATTTTATTGTAATTATAGATTTTGCAATACAATGTGTAATAAAATCTGCATGCTAGTTTCAAATAAATATCTTAGTAGGAAATAAATATGTTAATTATCTCGTAAAGAACAACTCACATGAAAAACTGTGCTGTTTTTAATTACAGAGGTTAATAAGATTTGAAAAAGTGTATTTTGTTTCCGTCTTTAGAGTTCCGCGTTTAACGCAAATTAGCGAAAGATCTCGCTTTAAAGAACAGAAAGAGGTAGACTGCGAAAGAAAAAAAGACACTTTTATATCTCCCGTTCTACAGGGCCGATTGACAAAATTCAACTTGCGTTTTTTATATCTCGAAAACGCGACTTAGGATATGTGTCAGAATTATATATAGCATTTTGACGCAAAATCGACCCTCTTCTGAAACGACATGCCACTTTGTTTCCCTATTTCAATTCTACGACTCAAATTACGCCAAACTGCCGAGTTTTGTAAAAATCGCAAGAGTAGTATGTAAGTACGAGTAGTTAAATACACTATGATTGAATGGGTTCCCAGTTTTCAGACTGTTAATCACTGCTACTACATTGAAGTGCTAAATAGACTTAGGAAAAAATTAGGAAAAATAACGCCGCAGTTGTGGAGTTATGAATGGCTGTTGCACCAAGACAATGCACCCGCTCACTCGGCCCTATCTATCAAGTACTTTCTGAACAGCAAAAACATTACTATGATGAGGCATCCTCCTTATTCACCTGATTTGGCTCCATGCGACTTTCGTTTGTTTCCAAAAGTTAAATGCTACTTAAAGGGAACCCATTTTATCTCAGCTGAAGAGTGAAGAGGTTGAGGCAAAAACGGAAAAACGGAGAATCTCCTGAAGGAGTCTTCCAAAGGTCTTCCAAAGACCTCGTTCCAGAACTGTTACCAGCAATAGCAACATCGAATACAGAATTGTGTGAATGCTCAAGGGAACTACTTTGAAGGTGATAATATCACTGAGAACTGATTCTGTAAGTACAAGGATTTATTGGACCAGTGTCTTTTTTTTTCTGTGTTACACCTTGTGTATTTGGTCACCAATAATATGCTTTTCATACTAGTTAAAAAGCATTTCCCCACTTGCGTTTTGTGTATAGGAGTATTACTAGTACCTTTAAATTAATCTTATTCAACATTTTAAGAATTATAAATAAAAATTTTCTTACAAGCACATATGCTTGGTGTGCTCCTCTTTGGAATCGACTTCACGATCCTCGGAGTGGAGATGTTCAAAATAAGAATTCAGAAGTTCTTCCTGGGAGTTGAAGCAGGTTGCATTGCGATTTATTATTCCATGTCCAATGCATGGAAGGCCTTCCACAATGGCTAAAAGTAAAAATCCTTTTGTTAAGTTTCTATTAATTGAATTCACATCAGTAAGTACTTCTCGATTATATCGCATTTTCATGTTTCCGGTACATTTCAGTATACCGTAGTTCTCTAAATCCTAACGAAAATCCCTTCTCCTAAAATATAACTAAATCGGAAGAAAAGAAACCGATTAGGCCCAAAATTAGGGAGGAAAAATTAGAAGCTTGTTTGAAAAGATGTTCCTTAATTCCATCGTGGTTCTTCAGTGAGACTGCCAAGAAAACTAATGTAAGGTGTTGAATTGAGTTGAGGTAAATCCTAATCCGTACTTTTCCGTTTCGCCAGCGCAAATCTCGCCAACCAGACATTATTGGCGACAACATACACATAAAAAATTTTAGCAAATGTTAGTTCTAAGAATTTTTTATTTTGAAGGCATAAACATTTTAATATCGTTTAAAATTTTCTAAAAATCCAAGAAGTATGTAAAAAGACATTAATTTAAAAATTTACTATGCTTTCACGGTTCAACATGCTGATTCGCCGGTTCATATCACGAGACCCCAAGTGATCTCAACTAAACTATGCTACAAAAATATCATTCTCTCAGTAATTATCTACATTAATTTCAAGTTAACTCTTAATTTGGAATACAAGTTTAAATGCAAGAATTACTTCAATTCGTACGAACAGCTTATTCAGAAATTATGTAAAACAACATTGCTTTATTTCGCTAGTGCATTCTCAATTAGAATTGATGAATTTAACCCTTGACTTTGCCTTTTTTATATTTTTGCCTTCGGGTGGGCGGTGTGATTGCATCCTAACTGACTTAATTACCGCAAATGGACACACATAGACACACATAGTCCTTCACCCGAAATCCATTAGTTACCCAGTGTTTAAAACCGCTGAGTACTGAGAGTTCGACCTGGGTTCGATCCCAGGCAAACGGGCAGGTTGCGTGGTTAGTTTTCGTGGTTAATCCCATGTGTAATGTGAATACGAACCAGTTTGCCTTATAAAGTCATCCAAGGGTAAGATCGTATGTATGCATTCTAGAATAATTTTTATCTTTTTATATGAAAGTATACATACGTGCATCTTGAAATACGTTCAAGAAATTAAGGCATTGTATTAAAAGTATATAAACCCAGATATTAAAGAACCAGGGGCAATTTGGCATTAAAAATAAGAAAAATCCCTCTTTCTCAAGATAGCTTTAGGAAATCTGAGCATTCTTAGCGAAACCCTGTGCTGGTCAGAGGGCCAGAAATCTAACTTTTGCTGAACTTATGAGTAATGCCGTATCTATGCAATTCTGTGATTTTTTCTGTTGTGATAGCAGATGGAAAATGGCAAGAACATTAGCGAAAATAAAAATTGCAGAATTTCGTTAAAAAGATCCGTTTTTTTTAATGTAATACATCATATAATTCGCAGTTATTAAATAAAATTTATATTTTCAATTACTAAAATGTGTTATTTGATTTGTAGATAATGTTATGCAATAAATATAGACAATTTGGCAAGCTTAAAAAAAAAGTCGCCCAAATGACTAACTTGTATTCGATAAGTAAATTTCGCAAATTTACAGAAAATGTTTCGAGTACATATATATTATCGCAATCATCTTAGTAGACATGACCAAATTATTAGAATGTCCTAAATTCTGGCAAATATACTCATAACAAACTTCGAAACAGTCACGACAGTCAAGCAAGGTCGTAATTTCTGCATGCTTTATTTTTATTATATTTCAAGTGCCAATGGTTTTTATAGACAGTACTTTTTGCATTAAACTCAATTTTAAAATATAGAACTACTCTTATATGCGCCCTCAAGTTGCCAAATTTCTCGCCAAAAATGTTTGGCGAGAAACTCCACGCTGCCATATTACTATCTAAATTTTTTAAGCCTAAAATGTCTCCAAAAACGCGTTTTCGCACATGCAAAAGCCACGTTTTGAACACAGAACTTAAGCTAAAAACAAAAACTTTAGATAGCAAAAACGTAAAGTGTCTAACCAAAAATATTTGACAAGAATCCATGTACACAGCGATATTTTTTAACTTACAAAAAATCTACGAATTGCAAAATATAGGCAGAGAAGGAATAAACTAAAATAACTAAAATAAATTTCAAACAATTCAAACAAATATCAATAACGACAGATATTCATACTAAAAAACATATTAAAAAAACAATGAACATGACATTCTACAAAATAAGAACAAGAATAAAATAAAATGCACTTACCATGAATTAATGCATTTTCGAACAGCAGAAATACCAATTTCATACCGCCTTTAACATGCTGCCACGTAATTCTATCGTATTTATATGACAGCCAGACACACTATCCAGAAAATTCATACTATGATTCACAAATAAATAAAATCACAAATAATCACAAATCCCTACTTCTATCATGCACAGCCACTAAAAATAATCTCCCACACCTTCTTTCCATTCCTCCAAACACCCACTGCTCCTCAACAGGATGGCCACAATGATATTTCCTTTTGCCGAACTTCAATTCAACAACTTCTACCATTTTATCTCCCTCCCCCATCTTCCTCAGACACAGAACCAACGAGCTCCAGCAAAAGATTTTTCAACGTCAGCACGCAATCACGCCAAAAAACAGCGCAGAACACATATCGCCAGATTTGGTGAAATTAGGGCGTATATCAGAGTTGTACCTAAAATATTCTCATGGGGCATTTGGTACTCTACAGGAATACAGTATTTTGCTGTAAAATCATTAAAAGAAACAGCGATAAGATGCATTTTATTGATAGCCCTATTGGTAATGTCGAAGATGTGCAATTCTCTAATGATTTTAAGCAGAACCTTCTCCCTGTATACACAACGATATGAACAGAGCAAAAAGTTACAGAACGATTTCTGGAAAATTCCAGATATTTCATTTATTTTTTTGTATCATATAATACTTATTTAATAATTAAAATATGTGTTTACTTTCGATACCTTAATAGTGTTTGCCTGCTTACGATCAATTGAAATAATTTGGAAAGTTTCTTAAAAATATCGCTAAAATCACGAACTTGCTCCGGACAAGTAACTTTCACCTTTTCATCTGTAAAAAATCTCCAGATTCGTCAAGATGGTTGGGATTTAAATTTAATTACCATGTTTTATTCATACGATTAGGTTATACACTTTAATCTCCAACTGCGGAAAGATAGAAAAAAAAAAAAAAAAAGATCATCATTGAATAAGAATGCATGAAATTTTTAATCAGCATAAGCGAGACATCATCTTTTGTTTTGATTGATTCAGTGAGTTAAAATGCAATAAATTCATTTACATTTCTGTAAGGCTTAGAATATAAATTTAATCACCACTTAAAAAGCACGTAGCTGCTGGTAATGAAAGTCGTATTGGTTTTACATATTCTTTTAACTATTCGATGCCCGAGGTCAAAATATTGCGACGAATAGTTTGACTATTGAACAAGAATATGTGGGAAATATCCATCGCTTAATTTATAAAATGTATTCACTGAGTTTTAAAAATATTCCTTACTTTTCCGTTTTACCGGCGCAAATCTCGCCAAGCAGACTTTATTGGTGACAACACACAGGATACAAATAAAAAAAAATTTAGTTCTAAGAAAGTTTTTATTTTGAAGGCATAAACTTTTAAATATCGTTAAAAATTTTGTAAAAAGGCAATAAATTTGTAAACAGTAATTTTGTAAAAATTATTATGCTTTCATGGTACAACATCCTAAGTCGCCATTTCATACCTCGTGACCCCAAGTGATCTCATCTCACGTAAACTACGCTACAAAAGTCTAATTCTCTCAGTAATTACCTACATGAATTTGAAGTTAAATCTTAATTTGGAGTACAGAATTAGATGCAAGGATTACTTCCATTCGTACGAATACCTTACTTAGAAATTATGTAAAACCGTAATGCTTTATTTCGCTAGTGTATTCTCATTAGAATGGATGAATTTAACCCTGGACTTTGATTTTTCTATACTTTTGCCTTCGGGTGGGCGGTGTGATTGCATCCTAACTGACTTAATTACCGCAAATGGCCTTAGGGCATAAAATTGAATTATCTGGTAAAAATTATACGTAATCGTATGCCAGTATTGAAAGAAACAATCAATCTCATAAGAAATGGCCGCGACTTGTTTTGAAAATGAAGCGTAAAAGGTTGCCAGCGAGAATATTCCGTTTGGCATCGGTTGAACCATTTTGGCGATTTTATCGCTTGCGCCGGCAAAATGGAAAAGTACCAAATATTTCCTGGAAATATCGCATTGTTTTAGTAAATTTATAAACGTAACATCTTTCACGAAAATAATCATGATGGACAATGGTTAAAACTTCATTTCAAGATTTGACCCAGGCAAATTACCAAGCCACCAGGAGAAATGAGATTAAATAAAATCGTATAAGAGTGCCTACAGCTCAAATAAATCAAAAGAAATTTGTTTTCGTTTGACTTACGATTACGTTTTGCTTTCGATTAAGAAAGCTATCAAAATAAATTGAACCAAACTCACATAACTTACCTTTATGAAATTGGCTGTCTTTATTGCAAATATCGTCCACGAGACTGAGAATATTTCCGTATTGTCCAGGGAGAGAAAATAGTTTTGTGCTACACATTTCATCATAACGACCCAAGCACTTAATATAATCTTCAATCAATCTAAATTTAGAAAAAATAATTTTATTAAACGGGAATTAAAAATTTTAAAATTTAAGACCAACATATAGTCTTTTAGGGTAATATTTTTTCATGTGCTACTTAGAATACTCCTCCTCAAGACGAAATGAAGGGACTAAATAACATATCTTTTAATCTCATACGTAATATTTAATGTGTCGCATGTTTGACGTAATTTCCTTCGAAGCAGAAAATTCGAAACTCAGGTATGCTGCCATCGGAAGTCGATCTTTGAAATGTTAACTCTAAGTATCAGTCTCTTAGCCACGAAATAATGCACAGGAAAGGGAAAATACATTGCATTCCTAATTAACTCTGGGCTCTGCAAGCGGGTTACTTATTAACTAAGTTTTTTCTCTATTATTAAATAATTAAGAATCTGTATTTATATACGAATGGAAACCTAGCCTCAGCCTAGAGCCACCAGATTTTGAAAACACATAGTCCTCCACATTGCATGGAAATCTCAAAGCGAGAATTTTGAATTTCGCATTTGCATTTCATTTATTTCATATTTTGTAAGAATTTAATGAATTTTTGATTAACAAAACCAACATCTTAAGGTGTTTATATATTACATTGTAAAATTTAATGATTCTTTTCTTCATGTGCTCTACCATACGTAATTATTATTTTAAATCGTACTTACACAATCATTAGATTCTAATATCTATTTGATAATCATACATTGTTTCTGCTTAGACGACAATACAGACGTATTAAATTTCATTATTATTTAGACTCATCGCATGAACAATGCCTGTTTGTTCTTCTTTATACGTAAAAAAGAGGTATTGTAATCGCGAAAAATTTCGGGACGGTAAAACTCTCAAAAAAAAAAAAAAAAATTCCAACGAAAATATTAATTTTGACGGCTATCGAATGCAATTCAACTATATTTTTGCGTGCCATCTGCACGTAAGGACAGAATTAAGGCCTCTTTTCTCCCTAAAAATTTATAAAACTGATTTAAAATGAATTCAGAAGAGAATTTTTCGTATCGCCTGTGCGTACGTACGTACGTATCTCGTATAACTCAAAAACGAATAGCCTCAGAACGTTGAAATTTTGTATGTAGGACTGCTATAACATGTATATGTTCATCTCGTATTTTGGTTGCAATCAGCAGCACCAAAAGCATATAAATATATATATATATATATATATATATCCACTCTGTTACTCGGCTCAGTGAGCTCAGTTTCTTTATTTTTATACAATGGTAAATTGTGCATTTTTTGCTTTAAAAATGATTGAATCATGTTCTTATCTTCCGATTAAGGTTTCTATGTCTTTAGTAAATCCGCATGCAGTACTTGTAAGATTATCAACAATTCATAATTTGCTTAAGGACGGAACATTTATGCAGATTCCTTATTAATTAATTTCTTTAATAAATAATGTTGCCTGTGGAATATATTTGAAAAAAAGTGCCCCAAAATGGAATTTTTTTTTCTTTTTAATTTTGTTCTTTATTATCATAAAGATTCTAGAAATAGATTACTTAAAAATAATTGAACAAAATAACTACTATATTCCATATTTGCACATATATGGTAAATGTTAATGGATTACAGCAATTTTGTGTTCAAAGTATAGCAAAATAAGTGAAATGACAAAATTTTCAAGATAAATATAATAAACTAATAAAACAATATTATTATTTATATCAATTGTCATGAATTTCATATCCCTCAGACTTTTATAGTGGATTTTTACATTGAATGCGCCAAAATTTGTGCAGTTTAGCATTAGGGTGTTTTTCAAGGTCGACTTCTTCATTGTTCACAGAATGTGAACATTTTCTTAGCATTTGAAATCTGTCATAGGACACAACTTTGGGAAAGAATAGACTTTCAAGACATGTCTTTTTTGACCAAAACATTGAGCCATTGGGCTTCTAAATAATACCCTGTAAAACATGCAGCAACTAAAATAATGTCAGTTCATGGTCATGTGTAGGCAGCCACACTTTTGATCGGGTTTTTGGCTTCAGATGTTACTTTTCAATGCATTGCTGTACATATCTATTAGTCTCTCCCGCAACGGTGTGAATCAGATGGTCATGGAAAAATAGTCCAAAATATTGTTTTTCGTGAGTAAAAGTAGATGTGCACCCACTTGTGGTTGACGGAATGGGTATTTTGGTGCGGTTGGAGGCAGGTTATTTAAACATAGCGGCATCCAGGTTTGGCGTCAAAGAGTTTCATTTTCGGAATAGTCATACTCTCCTGTTGAAATACTGGTATCGGATCATAAAGCGACTAATAAGTATTTTTCATTATCGTCTAATTCCGACATTGCAAACATAATGAGACTGGAATGAAATTTGGGAAGAAATGCAAAATTAGAAATGTCCGACAAATGGCGCAAAACTGCCGCACATTTCACGGGAAGCTATCGCGATCTATCGGGAAAATGGTAAATTATATTTTATGAATTGGACAAACTGAGTTTGGGCTTCACAGAATTGAAACACTGTTTTTTGCTCTTGCCTGAACTCAGGTCGCACATTCCGAAATTGGCGCATTTGCGTCACAGGCAACGGGTTAAACATAATACAGGGCGATAATATTGGGTGGCAACAATTTGAAAAGTGAAACAACGCTTATCGTGAATCCACGCAAAATACCAAAACGAAATTAATAATCCTTCTGGGCATATTACCTCTTTGGATAAAAAATAAAGCTAAAATACAGTCTCATTCTAGCTGTACGAACAAAAAACACATGGCAATTTCTCAAACAGAGCTCTGATTGATGTGTTTTATATCAGGAAAATGCATGCGTCACCATTTAATTGCGCAAGGGTAGAATTAGGTGTATAATTTTGTATGAAATTCAAAGTAATATTCTTATTATAAAATACATTAAGATGCAAAAGCTCTAGTTATTTACTTGAGCTTGCAGTCCATCATTCTGCTGTAGCATTCACTCTTGCTAATCCATTTCTTTTTGTCTTTTCAGCTTTATTATTAATCGTCATTTTCTTCGGACTTGAGCCATATATAACTCATCAGCAAAATTTAAAAAAATGTAATAGCAGCATATGTTAGAATTCTCGATGCAGTATTGCGTATTGGCATACATTTTTTATATTTTTTCCTGTCTTTCTACAGTTTGTCATATCAATGTTCAGTTTTCTTAATAAGATTGTTTGCAATTTTTTTGTTTGTCTTTTATTATTAACGCTCTCTGTGTGAAATTTATCAATTAAATATCACATTCTTCGCTCTTACACCACCTAACAGTCACTTCGGCAGCAAAATTCGGGATTCCAGGTGCACGTGTTTGGAAGGAGGACTAAGTTAGTCAAAATTTGATGGTTTTATGTACCGTCTTTTTTCGTACAACATGCATTTAGGAACATGCATATATACATGCATATTCTTCATTATTTAATTTAAGTAATACAGGGCCATAATATTTGGTGGCAACAATTTGAAAAGTGGTATAAGCATTTAAATTGGACGATGCAAAATCCCGTTTCGAGACTAACAGCCCACTTGGGCTAATGCTGTTTTGATCTAAAAAATTTAGAACTTTTAAAGTTTCTTAAGTGCTTAAATTTCTATTGCACTAAAACAATTTTTGAATAATTAAGATATTTAAATTATTAATACCTAATTTTAATATCTCCGAAAAGATGTTGATGAGCATCTCAATGTATTGTGCCAAGAGGAAAATACATCCTGTAAAACTGTCTCCAAAAATTTTCAGTAAATTCAAATGTACTTACGGACATATTTTTTCGAGATCTTTCTCGGTTTCCGGAAAATCAAGTTCACGTAAACCTGATAAGCACGCCTTATTGGGATCTGTTTTGCAAATATCGAATTCATTGTTGCCTAAAAATATATAAAGAAAAACAAATAAGTAAATAAATTTACGATTGGCCAAGAACACAATTATTTTTATTTATTACTTATAATGTTGGAAAAGCCTATATTAAAAATAATGTCGATGCAGTGGTAAAGCCTTCACGATTCACAATTTATTACAGTGATAGAGTTTGAAAACTAGATCAAGCTATTTTTCAGGATATTGCTTGAAAAATGTGTTGCAGACTTCCCGGTGACTTTCCAGTAAATTAGAAGTACAGAAAAACTATGTATGTATAGACATTAGGTTATTTCGAACTATGTATGTATAGACATTAGGTATGGTATGTATAGACATTAGGTTATTTCGAAGCAGGAGTGATGAAAAAATGAGCAGTTCAATCACCGGGACTAGAACCACGGACCTCCCGAATACGCGTCCAGAGTGCTGCCTCTACACCACGAAGGCATTCGAAGAAGGCGGGAGAAATACCTTATAAGCTTAGCAACAACAGTTGCAATTAAAACACTATGATCCTTCTTACCGCCATACATCCAAACGTAGAACAGCTATGAGCAGGCTCATTCATCTTATAAGTTGTGAAGACAAAGTTACTCTATAGTTTATAAGATAAAATAATTCACACTTTAATAGCTTTGAATTATTAAAAACAAATATAAATTTACCTCTGTCAACTTCATTTCTTATCACCAATGGAAAATTGAATAACCTTTAATAATTTGCAACCTTTAATAATTTTTATTTGCAAAGCACTCGGTTATCTGCGTAAGAGGAGGAATGCTTTCGTGGAGGATTTTCTAAAGGAAACTGGCTCGTATACACGTTAAATATGGAGAAAACCAAGAAAACGCCCATGCAGCCAGCCCATTCACGGGATTCGAACGCCCCACTGAATGACCAGTGTTCAGCGAGTTTACCGCTCGTCCGCTGATGGGACTAAACTCTAATGAATTGTATTTTAAAACATACAACTGCTAACAGCATATGTTGAAAACATGTGATGTGAACGGCCTATTAAATTATACATATTTTTGATACACTTCATTTAAATTTAATTCCTCGAATTGTTGTAACTTAATTAACCGATTGCTCGATGCAAGTTGAAAAATGACATAAAAATTGCAAATTTTGAAATTCAATATCCCAGCCAATTTTTGTCGCAGGAACTTTTTATAACTTTATAGTTACATAACAAGTATAAACTAATCCAAATATAAGTATAGGAACCGGAAAACCGCATTAAAAGTTACATTTCGTTACTCATGCGAATTTTAGCCCAAAGGGCATTAGCCCTGAAGGACTATTAATTTTGTTTTAGCATTTTGCGTTGAAAACTTTAAGTGTGGGTTCACTTTTCAAGTTGTTGCCACCCAATATTATCGCCCTTTATTATATTTAAAGAAATTAAATAATGAAGAATCTGCATAAATGTATATATGTTTCTCTCATTGTGATTAATTGACATCCCATTTTGAATGACGTAACCTTTCACTGATCTGGCGGAATTTGCTCAAATTCCACTGAAGCCCGAATTTGGAATTCGAAATTCGTTTTGTTATGGATTTCATATTTTGTAACACTATAACGCATTTTTAACAAACTCAACGATTTCAAAGCGAGCAATGGCAACACTGTACGGGGGGGGGGAAGACGATTTTTGTTTCCAGCGAGCGGGATCGTGTATCGGAAATTCTAAAGATAAGCTCCATTTTAAAATTATTTTGCGATATTGCTGTTGAATTGAATTTCATGATTTCAGTGCGAAGAACTTGATATTTAATAAATAAAGGCAGGATACAAAACATTAAGTAAACGCCTCTTTGGTCGTCATGTAAGATCTGAAAGCCTTCAGAATTCTGAAAAATAAATGAAACAAAATCTGGGATCTGAAAGCTTTCAGATTTTCTTTTACTTATATATATTTTTTTAATTTGACATTGTCAAAAGATGAATATTTTCATCATATAAAACACTTCTATAAGTATGTAATTAATGATCCCAAACGTAAAGTTCGGGTAAGAACTCTAAAGCCGGGTAAAGGGCATGATTATATATGTATACTTTTGGTACTGACGATTACTATAAAATAGGGAGGTGCACAACTAGATGTTTTTATAATCCCATATGCAAAACGTTCAACCTTCTACGGCTAAACCTCTTTTGATTTATGCGAGAAACATAAATCCATACGTACGCGTACAAACGTCAAGAAAAAATGTCTTCGGAATCCATTTTAAATCTATTTTACAATCTTATTTTTTTTAAAAAAGGAACCTTTTTTCTGTAAGTACGTACAGAAAAATGAAAAAAAAAAAAAAAAAAAAAAGTCAAAATATGTTCTTGAACGGTCAAAAGAGACATTTCCGTTGAAATATCATAGACGTAAGTTTTCACGATTACAATACTTCCTTTATTCTGTACAAGGAAGTAAAAATTGCTTTCTGAGTAATCAAGAGTAAGGTATTAACGAAATATTTCTAATTTATAATTGTGTTCCCTGTGTGGAAAAAGTTAGAGAAGCTGAACTATTGAAAATATATATATATATATATAATTGATTTTCTAGACGATATACAGAGTGCACTTGTTTGCGTCACGAATCTATATGTTTGTTCGCTGATAGTTTAGTAAGCTTATGTTTCTGCAAATGACAACTCATTACTGTTGTTGTTGCTAATAGTCACTTGCCTGACCTATAGTCTGCCCAAGCCCACGAAATTTCTTGTGATAAGTAGCACAAGTTTTCACCTGTCGTTGGAAACAGCCTTCAACACTTTACAGTTTGAGACTGCGATTTAACTCAATTCCGAGCCCAATTTTGATGGAGAGCAACCACGGTGGGACGGGTGCGAGGATATCCCACCCCTCTTCTCCTACTACCCACCTCTTGAGAGGACTTTCGTCTCGCCGCATATTTAGAGTGTCCCCATGCAGCACGGACATTATTACATTTACAAACATCCGTGGCTTTTCCGGGATTTGAACCTGGGCCCTTCGACTCGGCGATCAGTGACGCTAACTACTATATCGGTTGGGTGGACTACTTATTACTGCTAATAATAAATTAAGGCCTTACCCTCTTACATTGTTAATTGGAGCGGTATTTTGTTATCTTGGCTGAAAGGTTGTTTCTAATGTCTCGCTGTATCGGGAGGGCCGACGGCACTCCCTTCACCAATAACACTCGATTTGTAACTCTCATGAATGCTCGAACCTCCGCTCAAGTTTTAATTTGAAAAATATACAAAATAAAGCGAAAATTAAAACGCAGTAGATGAATTCTTAAAGAAACACTATTCAAAGAACATGACACATGCCAACTTCTAAAATTTTAAATTCAAATACCATATATAACGAAAACATCGACGCACCAAGAAGGAGTTGCCCGATGGAGACAAAAATCGATGAATAAGAAGATTATGTACAGAATAGAAAATGATTAAAATTTCAGAACAATTGAATGATTTAGAGTTACACAGTTATAAGGTAACGAGATCAATAAGGTGTTGACCCACCTCTAGCGCGGATGCAAGCTGCCACACGACGTGGCATAGACTGATAAATCTCCCAGATGGTCTCCTGAGGTACTTCTTGCCAAATTTGCTCCAATTATAGAGCTAGGGCATCAACATTCTCTGGTAGATGCAGCCACTTTAACATCCCACACATGCCACACATGCTCGATGAGAGAGAGATCTGGCAATCCGGCTGGCCAAGGATGGGTTTTACAAGCTGTAACATAGTTCATAACAACACGTGCCGTATGTCCTCTGACATTATCTTGCTGAAAAGTAAGGCCAAGGTACTGCAAAAGGAACGATGGCAAAACAGGTCTGAGAATGTCGTCGACGTACCGCTTTGCTGCAAGTATGTTTCTGATGATGACCAAAGGGGTTCAGCTATCAAGGGAAATGACATCCCAGACTATAACTCCTGGTTGAGGGCCTATGTGGCGTGCAATAGTGAAAGCAAGATCAGCACACTGCTCTGGACCCGTCTTCGAAGATCGTCACGAGACAGTTGGAAGCAAGATTCGTCGCTAAAGACTGTATGTTTCCCAGTCAGCTCTATTCCAAACTGTAATCTGTAACCACCACTGTAATCAGGCCCGACAGTGTGCAGGCGTGAGTGGAAGGTAGCGTAATGGTCGGTGCGAGCGTAGATTTCGCTTTATCAGCCGTCTATGAATGGTCATGGTGGACTCTCGTGCGCGGGTCGCACGTCTGATGGGTGACAGCGATGAATCAAGGGCTATGGCAGCTGATCTGACAATCACTCGAATTCTGCGGCGAGGCATTCTTTTCAGTCGTTGAAAGGTATCCTAAATTGCAATGCAACAGAAAATTTTAACTACAATTCATGTATGTTCCTTATATACATCTCCTAGATGCGCAGTTCCCGATGCGCTGGAGATCCCACTATTCATTGGACACCAAATTTTAATCATTTGCATAGCAGAGACATTAGATATTTTTTGGAAGCAGGAAAGATGGAAAAATTATCAAAACCTTCGCCGGGAATCGAACTGCGGACTTCTAAATACCGGTCCAGTGTGCAGACCATCACACCATGAAAGCACGCCAAGAAGGTGGGAGAAATACCTTATAGCATATTTGGTCAAAACATTTATTCATCCGAAATTTCAAAGCAATCGAATGATTCCTTCTCGGTGAATTGATTTTGTTTTTGTTATAGCGTGTACTTTTTCCTTCAGAGTGAAAAATACATTCAACTTCGCAATGGGAGGAAATCAAAATCTTATCAGATTTCTTATTAACACACTACACATTTGAATACCTTTATTTTTTGCGCACCAGTGTGTCGCCATTCAATCAACCATAAGACATTTCTTTTAAATTTATTTATCAACACATTCAACAAATTAAAAGCAATATACTGGCCCACTGCCCGGAATAAAATGCACTTATTTTTCATGTTCTCGTGAGTTGCCCTTCGGCAAAGATATTTAGTTTATCTTTCAAATCTAATCATTTTGATAAAAAAACTAGCAATAAATGTAGTTCTTAATAATACTGTTTTTTTCGCTTTTTAATGAAAATTATTTATTTAAAAATGCACTTAATTCATGATTTATCAAGTTAATATTATGAACATTTTCCAATTTTTTGTAATTCACAAAAGTTTTTTTAGCATCGCATTACGTAACGGATCGAAAATCATTTTTTTAAAGATTTTTAATGGTCTTTACGTATTTTTAAAACGGAAATCTTTCTTCAAGGAGCTGTCTAATAAACACTAAGAGCTTTGATATAAAAGAATTTTTAAGAGCAAATTCAGAATTAACTTAATTCGTAATCTTTCTAGAAACGTGCAGTTTATAATAATTTAGAAGTCAAACAACAAAAATCAGCGTTATATTTGCAATTTAAAGCTGATTTTTGTTGTTTCACTTCTAAGTTAATATTTGTTTGGCATATCGTTTTTACCTAAATTGTTCGGTTTTAAAGTTCATTTTTAATTATAATTATATATGTGTTATAATTTAGCCTTTTGAGAGACCAATCTTCTGCCTGGAATGCGTAAATTGTTCCAAATGCATTACAAATATACCCTGGGTGTATAAGCGCCTGAACCAGTGTTCTCAAAAAGGTGGAATTTTATAGATTCAGAACAGAACGCGGCCAATCTCTTATTAATACGTTAAGTATAACTTTTAAGAATATAAAAGTTTATAAGTTTATGAATATAAAAGAACACTTTTGTTCAAGTTTTCGTATTTAATAATACTTTCTATACATTTCATGTTTCACTTATAAGAACTCATTAAATATAATCTTAATTTATTATATGTGAACGTATTTCTTGACTTTTGGAAAGGAGAGAGGGATTAAACATTTAGCAGTGGTGAAAGGAGTTTCATGAGGGGAAACGAAAGAAAAAAAAAGATTAACAACTACTGACCTGGACATTTTGTAGAGACATTAGGATTTTTGGAAGCAAGACAAATTGAAAAATGAGCAACGCCTTCCCCGGGAATCGAACCAAGGACTTCTGGAATAGGCGCACAGCATGCAAACCACTACACACCGAAGGCACACTAAGAAGGAGGGAGAAATACCTTATATACTCCCCCTTTTAAAGGGCGCTTGGAGTTTAGGGACCCAGTCGTGAGTGTGCCGAATCCTAGGTGGGGAGAATCATCATCCACTACCCTTTTAGTTCATGCGCCACTGTAGACACATTTAGAACCTCGGACCATCCCCCGGGGTGTTCTTCCTCAAACTTGGGGTGGAAAATTTAACAGTTAGCTAGGTTCAGCAATACCTCAATTACCTGTGGTACTACGGAGGTGTTGGCCTAGCTTCAACCTGTACCTTCACCTGTAGACATATTAGGATTCTATGGAAGCAAGAGATGTGAATTTAAACAATATATATTTTATTTTTACCAGTACTTCCTCCCATTTTTGTAACTAATCTTATCATCGTAAAATCAAGAGGCAAAAATTACGCAAGTAATTTCATTTCCAAAGAATACGGTTACAGTAAGAACATAACAAATTAAAATTAGTTGAACGTAAACTACAGATAAATATCGGTATTATTTCCCTAAAAGAAACCTCTGACAGTAACTGAGCTGGACTGAATCACTTATCTTACGAAACCCCAGGGGCACCTTACATGAATGAGTCTTGACATCAGTTCCGAAGAGGGACGTCGAAAGAAGAAAGGAAAAAGGGGAGAATAAGTTATCTGGATTTCAGAAGATGGCAAAAATAGATAAAAGAAGAGAGATGTCATCGTGGAAGACCTTTCTAAGGGAAACTAGCTTGTATACGCATTTCACCTGCGGAGAATCACGAAAACGCCCATGCAGCCAGCCGTTCACCAGGATTCGAACCATTAGTCTAGTACAAAAAGGCAAACAAAAGCTGAATAAATTGAACAAAAACAAAAATAGTCCAAGTATCTAGAACTTTGGATATCTTATTTCGGGTAACTGGAACTCCTCTCTATTTTCATATTTGTGTTAAACGAGAAGAACAGCAAGAATGTGTCATGTTAGCTCATCTTGACCTCGAAACGTATTTTTCAAATCCTCATCTTTGCTTCCTAAAATCATATTAAAATAGACCTAAAAAAATTGTTTTAGATTTTATAAGATTATGTTTTAGATTATGTTTTAGATTATGTTTTAGATTAATTTAGTTTTCAGATTTTATAAGGAGCATGCTTTTTTTAATGTTTTGTGTGTTACCTTTATTGATTAAACATTATGTTCTTCCCATTTAAGGGGACTCGATACCTTTTGAATGATTATTTTTATTTAAGAACTTTAATCTACTTTTTATGAAAAATATTAAGTGATTTTATAAGACAAAATAATTTTAATAAGACAAAATGATAAATGATTTAATTTTAAGATGAAAAAAAATGTTATTATTAAAAATAAAATTTTTTGTTAAAATTATTAAAAAAATTCAACAATTAAATATTCTTTCTTCTTAAACAATTTTCAATATTTTTTTTAATTTTTTATTATATTTATAATAGTGTTGTTCTTAATAACTTTACGGATCGATTTTGCAATTAATGACTTAGTGTCCGAGAAAAAAAATAAAAAAGGACGTTTTTATATAAAAACTTTAAAAAATATGATTTCAATAACATTTTCACTTCCAATAATTTTTCTTTTCACTATTTTTCAAAACCAATTCTTGATTCTATTAAGTATATAATTTTAAATAAGCAGTAAAATTATTAAATAATTTGGTTCATACCTGTACAAGTTTTAGGACTTTAAGTAAAAGGATATATTGAAAAATTTCAAACTGAGAAAACGCTGTTTAAAGAATGTAAACTCTCTGAATAGTCATTAAATCATTTCAAACTTCTTAAAAATTTTATTACTGAATTTCAATACATATATATATATATATATATATATATAAAATAAAACTTAGTACTGCTCAATTGATTAATATGAACATAAATTACAAGCTTTTGTTTAAAACATTATCTGGCTAGAAATATTGCAAAAAAATCATAAAAGGCTAGTAGAATTTTTCTTTACCTGTTTTTGTTTTTTAAAATACGCTCAAAATAATTTTAATGCATGAATTAATTATAATATATTTTCTAAAACGCTTATAATCAATATTAATATTATTAATTTGTCGTTTAATTCATTTTATTAAAAAGCAAACTCGGAATTTTTAACAGATATAAAACATTTTATTTAAAACCACTCAGCAGCTTATGTGATTTCTTCTCTTATTTTAGCCATTTATTCTTATATATAAATCGCATTTTTTTAAGTGCATTTTAATTAATTAAAGAGTTTAATGTTTGTTCCTGCACTATTTCAATAATGCAAAGTCAGAAACTTGATCACTTTCATGACACGTGTCACCTCTTTCTGTTCGCATCTAATCACAGATAATTTCAACTTTTGAATAAGCATACCAAAGCTGACTGATAATACACATAAAAGTATTTGCTGAGATCAATATCAATATATAAACTTTCCAGTTTAAAAGTGAAAAACATTTTTCCAACTTCAATTTGTATTTAAACAAATCAGTTTATTTACACATAAACAGAGTTTTTTTTATAGTTGGAGTCATATTTAATTACACTATTTTTCTTGTACGCTGATTTTTAGTAGGTTACTGAAAAAATTAAGAAGTAAAAAAAAAAAAAAAAAAAAAAAAAATAAACGCTGAGAGAGCGTAGCTTTTAAAGGGGCGTCAAAATTTTTAAAAACCTTATAATAGCATTTATTATCGTCAGATCATTTCAAAATTTCTCTTCAGTGTATTAAGTGTACTAAGGTACTTTTCCAGCAAAAAATTGAAAAATCGGTAATTTCATTGATTTTGAGGTACCGAGTCCCCTTAAACATATAAAATTCAATTCAACAACAATATCACAGCATTTTTAAAAGCAGCCTATCTTTAGAATTTTTGATACATAGTCTCGCACGCTGGAGATAAAATTTTTTTTTTTTTTTCGTAGAGTGTTGCCATTGTTCGTACAGTGCTGTAGCTTTGAATTTGTTGCTTTTCTTAATCAAAAACTCATAAATGCTTTACAAAATATGAAAGAGATAATAAAGCAAATACCAAATTTGGACTTCCGGATTGAGGAGGAGACGTACCTTGTTCAACATTGGATGGCTGTACCGTAGACAGTTTCACACGCTGGAGATAAAAATATTTATTCCGCACAGTGTGTTGCCAGTGCTCACCTTGAAATCTCTGAAATTCGTACTCAAGAATTCGTTAGAAAATATGAACTAAATCATAAAAAATTCCAAATGTGCGCTTCTAGATGCCGATATTCGCTGGAGGATTACTTTATTCAAAATTGGATGCCTCTAGGTACCGCTGTTTTATCACAATGCGAGACACGTACACACACATTAATGCAGGTTCTTCATTATTTAATTATTTTAAATATAACACAGGGCTCTAATATTTGGCGGCAACTATTTCAAAAGTGATTCGCCGTTTAAGGTAAGTCAACGCAAAATGTGAAAACGAAATTAATAGCCCTCCTGGGCTAACGCTCTTTGAGATAAAAACAATTTAATAAAAAGTATAAAAAATAATTCCGTTTTCAATTCGCCCCAAAAATCATTAAATCAAAAATTCGTTAAGGTTTTACAAAACAGTTAATAGATAATGAAACAAATTCGAAATTCAGAGTTCGGGCTTCCAAGTGTAGGACTACGTTATTAAAAATTTGATAGCTCCAGGTACCGTTGTTTTTTCAAACTGCGAGAAACATTCATGCACATTCTTCATTATTTTCTTTAAATATAATACATGGCGATGATATTTGGTGGCAACAGTTGGAAAAGTGATACAACACATTTAAGTGTTTCGATGCAAAATGCCGTTTCGAGACCCAAGTCCCATTTGGGTCTAACGTCCTTTTGGGCTAATAATTTATGAGCTAAAATTTTTAACTAATATAAATTTATATTTTCTTTTAGATTTCTTTTTATTTCTGCAGAAAATATTTTTAGAACAAAGTGAAATTTAATTTAAGAGACTTTGAATTAATATCTTTACGTTTGTAGAATTGGTAAACAGCGAAATTAAGTCCGTAATCCACGTTGCGCAGATGATATAGTGGACAGGGAACCCTATTGCGATACCGAAGGAATGATATTTGGTGGCAACAGTTTGAAAAGTGAATCGACGCAAAATGCTGTTTTGAAATTAATAGCCCTTCTGGGCTAACACCGTCTGGGCTAATTATCAACATACCACTGAAGTAGTAATCAGAGGGGGGGGAACTATGTACAATAGAGGAGAATATTTTTATAATTTTCAAAACCAAAGGGAGAAAATACGCAAGGAAATATAGTATCACTCAAATAATTTCTCGTTTAGCTATTATTATTATTATTAATCCTAAAACAATTTTCTTACCTGAACAGAGAACTAACAAAGGAGAGAAGAGCAAAAGCCACATTCTGTTTTAAATTTTCGAAGCTTCTAAACCCGGATTACTACGAATGTAGTGTAGTGTAAAGTGTACCTACCCGAGAATGTTATCGAATATATTTCGTAAAGGATGTATATGCATATATTTCCTCGTTAAAGAGCTAACGAGTAGGATATCCTTATAACTGCAACGTTAGTGAAATCATTAGACCTTCACGATCAGGAATAGAATACCAAGTTTGGTCTTTCCAATAATTTCTATTTTAATGCTCTTGACGGGAATAAGTGTGCATATATTCTTCAAATTTCCCAGTTAAAATATAATGCAATTATTTTCGGGCTATATTTATTAGAAACGTATTTCACCTTCATAATGTAATAGTAAAAAAAAATAAAAATGCCTAAATTATTTGAAAATATGAAATTGCATAACAGAATTACTCACATCTAAAACAGTGGAAATCTGTAAAATAATTTTAATTCAGTATTTATCCGTTTCTTATGCTTCGCAAACTTTATTTAAGATTAAAATGTTCAAGCGTTTTAAGGGGACTCATACACCTTAAACCCCTTATGAACTTCGAATATGAGACTGTTGCAAGAATTGGGATATTTTATTTATTTTAAAAGCAATTACTTCCAACTTTTTACAGCTGATTACATAATATAGCTGCTTTCTGAAATAGTAACCAGAAAGTTTGTGTTGCCACAAATATTTTTGTAATTTAATCTTCTTTGTGACAAAATATTTCGCCATGTTTCCACCTTGCGCGCATGATATTTTAAAAATGGCTAATGGTACATACTTGAAACTTGATGGAATTCTTTATATGGGCACTATTTTCTAACTGAACCAACAATCTGATGAATATTTTAATACTGAAAAATTTTATGGACGAAAACATTACAAATTTTGTTAATAAAATACATTTTATAAACTCAACTCAAAATAAAATAAAAATTTAATATGAAATTTTTAGAATTTTAGGTTCACAGTTGTTTCCAAATGTTATAAAAGCTATATATTAAATATGGAATTAAATTGTGAAACAGAATGTTTTAAACTGTGCGCGCAAGTTGGAAACATGACGAAAAATGTTGTCACAAAGCGTATTAAGTTATAAAAATATTTGTGGCAACACAAACTTTCTGATGACTATTTCAGAAAGCAGCTATATTATGTAGTAAGCTGTAAAAAGTTGGTAGTAATTGCTTTTAAAACAAATAAGTTATCCCAATTCTTGCAACAGTCATCTATTCGAACATCTTATGGGTTTTAAGGTGTATGAGTCCCCTTAATAAAAGTTCGAATCCTGGCCCACAGATATGAAAATTCTTAAATATGTTTCATAAATTTCAAATTTTCCAGAATTGAAGAATCGCAAATTTTATTAAACACTTCGGAGGAAACCTGCTCGAGGTATTTCTTGTTTTAGTTTGCAAATATCGCACCCTTGCAAAATAGAAAATATTACGACTTAAGACACAAACATTTTACAAGCTTTATGCAAACTTATCAAAAGAAAGCAAAATTTAGCAATTTTAAATACGAATTTGGATTGTTTTATAAGGATTATGAGATTCGTTAAATAAATAAAGTGCACTACCACGAAATCATTCACTTTCTTTTGCGTTATTCTTCTCTCCAGGTACACAGGGATCTTTTTTCGCTTAAAAACATACGAGAATTGCACAAGCTCGGTATTACGCGCTGACTTATCTGTCAGACGCATCTGTATGTTTTGCGTAATTAGGTTTTTTTTTCTTTGTTAGATATGTATACAAGTTTTCACATGGCATTAAGTTACGATGAATTAATAAATATCATAACAATATATTTTAATTTTAAACAAAAGATTTTTAATATTTAGATTTTTAATTTATGAGGAAGTAATTCCTACAGCCTGTTATAATTACTTAATTATATATTTTTTATGTTTGAATTAAAATCTATATTCCGAATAGATTATAATAGCAAAGCTTTCATATTTCAAATTTTTGTTCCAAAAGAGGGTTAGCCCGAATGAACTATGAGTTTTGAAACGGTATTTTGCTTCGTACACTATAAACGGCGAATTCCGTTTCAAATTATTGCCACCAAATACAAATTCGTTCTGTATTACCTGTAATGAAATTAAATAATGAAAAATCTGCATACATGTATGTATATTCCTCCCATTTTGAAAAATAAACTTTACCTAGAGCCATTAAATTTTGAATAATATAACTAAAACATTTGAAGGCCAGCATTAACAGTAACGTAGGGAATAAAATATTTTTATCTCCAGCGTGCCATACTGTCTATCGGAAATTCTAAACATGTACTGTTTTTAAATATTCTGTGATTTTCCCTGTTGAACTGAATTTTACGTGGATTAAGTGCGAAGAACTGATATTTAGTAAATAAAGTTGACACACAAACCGGGAATAATAAAAAGACAAACAGAAACTTTCACAAGCCACCTTACTAAGAAAACTGAATATTGATATGACCAACCGAGAAAAGACAGAAAAAACATATGCCAACACTGCATCGAGAATTCTAACATATGCAGCTTTTAAAATGTTTTCAGTATTGCTGTTGATTTGTATATGGTGTAAGTGTGAAGAAAATGATGCTTAATAACAAAGCTAGCAGGAGTAAGCAACAACAGACTGGTAGACTACGAGCTCAGCGACAACATAAAAACCTTAACAAATTCTCTTGGGCGATCGTTAAAATCTGAACTCTTTCTGTTCTTTTTTTTTTTTTAATATTTGTTTAAACCTTTTAAACCTTCAACTGTAATTTGTTTTGGGCTTTATATCAAAATTTGTAATTTTTAGCTGGAAGTTTATTTATTTATTTATTTACGCATTTTGTTTGCGACTTTACTAAATGATCGTAGATGTCCAAAAAGTGTTTCGATAAATTTATCGAACTAAATTGGAATGCAAATAAAACATTTCAATTTAAACATGCATTGTTTACTATACATTATTAAGTGAAAGTTTTAAGACTTGTCTTGCATATATTTACTGGATGCTAATTACTAAGTTGCACATTAAAATTCCTTTATCCTTAGCAAATAAATGTTACATTAACAGAATAAGTCTATGTTTTGTAAATCAATTATTTTACAACTTATATTCTTATTTCATTGTATATTGTTGATCTGTTGAGTCTTTTATATATTTATTTCGTAAATTCACAGTTTAATAGAAAGTGCTTCGATGTTACTAAACACGACTTTTTAAATTGCCGTCCAATAATTTTTAGTCCATTGGATTGTTATCAAAGCTACCTTAAAGAGCTAAGATAAAATAACACGACTAACAAGTATTAATTTAAAAATTAAACAATAAAAATAAGCGTTATATTTGAAAATTTTCACAGGACTAGCTTTAATTGATTTACCGAACCACCATCTTCGGCTGCCAAAGGAAGAAAAAGAACAATCAAACACACACATTTTTTTTCTTTTTCTTTTTTTTTTTTCAAATGATATGTCTTTATTTTTTTTCAACTTTGGCAGCTGAGGATGATGGTTCAGTAAAACCATAAAAACTAGTCCTGTGAAAATTTGTAAATACACTCATGTCCATAAATTAAGGATAATTCGGAGTCACGCGGAAATCGAACTCTAAAGTAAATATATCACCTGTAAAATCACTACACACATCTTCAAGAATCATATGCAAATTTCAGGAAGTAACCAGATGACACCGATGGTACGTCACAATGACGAGAGTGTAAGAGAGTCATATATAAGGAATACAGGCAAAGAAGTAAAATTGTTCGCGGGCGCTTTATAAGCATTTCAGTGCAATAACCGAATAGTTATGACACAAAGGACGCATTTGGATGATTTTTTATGTGGTAGAATTATCGGCCGTCTGGAATGTGGGCGTACCCAACTGGAAGTATCAGACGAACTTGGAATTGCCCAGAGTGTCATCTCCAGGCTTTGGCAACGATTCCAAGATGATGGTATTGTGAGTAGACGTTACAGCAAAGGTCTAGTCGGCGAATTCAAAGCAACTATTCGGCGCCAGAGTTACAGCGCCGAATGAGGACCGGGATTTGGCAGTTACTGCCAAAAGAAACAGGCGGAGCACAGCCTCAGACCTGTCTCGTCAGCTCTCTTCAGCCATTGGTACGTCAATTTCAAGGCAGACCGTGTACAGACGCTTAGGGCAGATTGGTCTATATACTCGTAGACCTGTCAGATGCGTTCCACTTACTGCAACTCACTGTCGCCTGCGGTTAGCCTGGAGTAGAGAGCATGCATTGTTGACACCGCAACAGTGGGCTTGTGCGATGTTTTCCGACGAGTCCAGGCTTAGCTTGCAGTTGGATTCTCGCTGGACTTTCATATGGAGAGCTCCAGGTACCCGTTACCAAAGAAAACATCACTGAATGGCACCGTTACGGTGGTGCAGGAGTTCTCGTTTGGGGTGGAATTATTCTGGATTCCAGAGCTGACCTGCATGTTCAAATAGGAACCATGACAAGCCAAATCTATCGGGACGTCATTCTGGAACAACATATACGTTTGTTTCGGGGGCCATGGGCGCACAATTTGTGTTTATGGATGACAACGCCCGTCCTCACCGTGCAAACATCGTTAGCGAATGCCTTCAATCGGAGGATATCACCCGTATGGACTGGCCAGCATTCTCACCGGACTTGAATCCAGTAGAGCACGTGTGGGACATGCTTGGCCGACGAGTTTCAGCCCGTCAACCTCCTCCTACATGTCTACCGGAACTTCGGAGAGCATTTCGTTTTCAGTGGTGTAATATCTCCCAAGATCAGATCCCCCAAGATAATTTGATACTCAGCATGCCTAGGCGTTGTACGGACTGTATTGCATCGTCTGGGAGACATACAATGTATTAACAGTCATACCAACCATGTAATATTGGTTTTTTGTAAATAGGTTTTTTTTGTAATTTGCTCCAGGGAAAAAAATCGCTAATTTTTTTAATAATAACAAACATATAGCATCATTTTTTGCTCTTTACCTTTTGTTTAATAAATAAGCTTTACATATAAGTCAAATTTGCTTTGCTTCTAACTCTCACTTTGCCTGATTTTGTATTATCCTTAATTTATGGACATAAGTGTATAACGCTGATATTTGCTGTTTGACTTCTAAAATAATGCCTTAAGTAGCTTTCGTACCTATAATGGGTTAGAAAATAATTCAGACAGAAAAATGCTCGAAATCCATAAAGTGTGATGATGCAATTAATTCAAGTAGTTCATGAATAATTTTTTCGGACATTTTTGAGTGATTTGAGAGATCTGATTAATTGTAAATAATGCATAACAACGGTAAAATACGAAATCGTAAATTAATTTATATTTACAAAATTAATTGAAACTACACATTGCCTTTAATTTTCCAGATGAACGCTATGTCCTATTAACCAATTTCTGCATTCTATAATTAAACTAAATTTTATAATATGTACTGCCTACCACGCAAAATGTAAATGCAGTGTAGAGTCATTTTAACCGGCAGCAATGAGAATGGGACAATTCTGAATAAGAGATTTTTTCGAATAATTGAATATATATGTATCTAGTACACAAACTTGTTTTTGTTTTGAGATGCCATCAGAGAAAACTGCACCATGCGAAGACCGTTTCTCGTGTTTCTGATTTACCGGTCACAGAACATGAATTTATGTTTCGGAAAACAAAGCAACATTTTACCACATTTACCACATTTATTATCACATCGAAGTTGCGAATTTCTTAATTTGGTGGCCTATAGCTTTAAATATGCGATTAACGAAATTTAATTTTCATTTTTCGCGTCTCGAAAGCGCCACTTATAAATAGGGTATGCAAATTTAGAAATTACTTTTAAAAAAATCTGAAAGGTTTGAGATTTTAAATTACTCCCAAAGGGGCGTTTTCTTAACAATTCGTTTGTTACCTTTATTTATTAAATATCACGTTCTTCGCACTTAAATCATAAAATTCAGTTCAACAGCAATATCGCAAAATAGTTTTAAAATGAGCTTATCTTTAGAATTTCCGATACAGAGACTCGCGCGCTTGAGATAAAAATGTTTTTTTCTGTACAACGTTGCCATGGCTCGCTTTGAAATTCTTCACTCTGTTAATCAAAAATTCGTTAAAGTTTTACAAAATATGAAGTTGATAATAAAATAAATTCCAAATTTGGGCTTCCAGATGCCCATATTCGCAGTAGGATTACGTCATTCAAAATTCGATGGCTCTAGGTACCGTTGTTCTATAACAGTGCGAGAAACATGCATACATTTATGCAGATTCTTCATTATTTAAGTTCTTCAAATGTAATACAGGCGGTAATGTTTGGTGGCAACACTCTGAAAAGTGATACAGCCATTTATAGTGTTCCAACGCAAAATTGAGAAACGGAAACAATAATTTCTTAGGGACAAAGCCCCTTTGGACTAATAAAAATAAATCAGAAATTGTATGATAATTTTATTTGAATTGAATCTAGTTTCAAACCATGAAGGAAGGAATTAAATAAGTTTAATAAAGATTGAGATATTAATAAATATTTTATATCAAATTCAGTTCACTATGAGGAGCTAAAATTTTAAGAGCTATTTTTTCCAATAAACACTCTTGAGATGATTACAACGCTTGGCACTCAGGCATAATTTGAGCTGTAGAATTGAAATATGAAAACAAAAGCCGGTAGGTTCTTTCAGAAACAATCCTATTTTGTGTCAGAAAACGTATGTTAGAACAATGCTATATTATTAAGCAAATATATACAGTAAGACATGAGAAATATCACGGAAAACCCAAATTTCGTCGGTCGGCCCAGTAGAATGAAAGACCTGTCTCATTTCCTTTTGTGCAAAGTGTACCTGCTTATAAGATATTTGCCGTAATTTAAAAGATTACACACTGAAGTTACATGACACTACTTACTGACATGGATGAATATTTCTCAGCAAATCTTATGAATGTCTTTAATCCTTCGGGAGCTTCTACCCACTAAACTTCCTTGTATGCCATCACTATTTTCATTCTCCCCTTCCTCCTCACCATCTTTCTTTTTTCCCAGTACATGTCCCATTATTTCTTTGTCATCTTTAAAGAATGAGACGGGAACATAATCATCTACATCATTACAACTGATCTTCCCCAAACATGCAAATTACAAAGTGCTAGTTAATTTACGTTTCCTTGGCTACAGGAATTTTATTGAAACGTCTAACGACTATTTGCTGGTCTTCTTACAACTATAAGGATGAGTCCAAAGAAGGGTTAAAATACCCTTTCATTTCGCTCAAAGAAATAATACAGTTGGCTCCTTCTCAGGCTTACAGGAAAGCCTACATTTCTGTTTTAACTTAAGATAGAAAATAGGAAACTAAACTTATTTTAACCAGCTAAATTCGGTACAAAAGTAAATAACCGAGTTGACTCGTAATTAAATCTCACTAACGAATACTGACAGGCACGTAAGATAGGATTAAAGCAACGACGTGGCCTGAATCAGAATACGCTCTACGGAAGCGACTGCACTTCCGATTAAATATTGGTTCTACTTCACTTACACAAAATATGATACGGAAATCCCATTCTATCAGGGAGTTGTAGGTGGAAAACAAGAATTTAAAGAAAAGGGTTTCAAAATAAAAAAATAACTAATAGAAAATTAAAATAATCCCTACAACGTAAATTCAAATTCTTAGACAAAGTTTACAGACGGATTTTAAAACTAAGAGAATTTTTCTAATTTGACTTGTCATTTACGAACATAATTATAGCCATACTTTTCACCAGCAACGACCTTACAGTAATATTCTTTGTATCTTTTTTATCTTACTGTATTTATTTTACGCATATTTATCTTTTACTGCATGTTTTTATCACTTAAATTTCAGATTTAAATTTAGACTTTCAAAAGTGCCGTTATGATTTTGATGGTTAACTGTGTCACGGTTACGAGTGATTTTACTTTACGACAGTACAGATGAAACGCAGTATTACATAAAGGTATAATTGTAGCAAAAGCTAATGTAACGCACCACACTTACGTGCGCAGAAGTATTTCAACGAATTACAACACATTTAAGTGAAATTCAATGCACGCAAGATATTAAAGGAGGAATAACATCATACACTTTCACGTGCAAATACATAAGGTATTCAAGCGTATTCAACGCTACAACGCATTCAAAATGTAGTACAGCACATTGGCGTATGTATTCTAAATACAGATGCCACGTAGCAATGTTGTAAATGCAAACAACATACAGGAAAACTGTGCATGTTTGTTTGTTTAATCATTCTTGCAAAACATATGAGAGTTCTCTGCCTAAGCGAAAGATGCCTTCGGAGAGGTCTTTGGAAAGGAACCTAGTTCACATGCCGCTTTCTTAGCATGACTTCGTGATGTGGTGGTCAGCACGCTCGACGCTTATTCGAGAGGTGCGTGGTTCCAGTCCCGGCGAAGGAGTTGCTCATTTTTCATTTCGTGTGCTTCCAAAAATTTTAATGACTCAGCTGTATTCGTGCTCAAAATTGCAACATACCTTTATTCTATCTAAAATGCAATGCATTGCATTTGTCGAGTGCTTTTGCATTCTAACGCGTTCATACTACAGAAAGTCTCATTATGAACATAACTGATAAAAATGCATATAATTACAAAATAATTAACGATTTTATTTCAAAAGCTCCTCGATATGTTGTAGGTTCCTTTCCGCTGTGCGCACTTCAAATCACACGTCTTTATACTCTTGAGAACATAAAAAAATATTTTTAGCTCTTTGCAATCGATCGCAAATCTTTCATAAGTAAAATATGCTCCATATTTTTATTAGTACACAACACTTTTTTGGCAACGTGCGACACTTTCAATAGCTAGAATGCGAAGTGTAGATGTTTAATGTTTATTCTGAGGTTTTATGCTGTGTGCGGTGAAGACGGCTTTTCCCAGGGAACATATATTTTCTTTTATCCTTTCTTCCTCGAGTCAGCGCGAGTGGAATTTTCGGGAGTCGTCGAAATATTTGCAAAGAATGCAAAGCAGCTGACAGGATGTTAGATTGTAGTATTCTATGCCCCGAATGGTAACTTTGAATTTCCGAGGTTGTAGGAAAGGGGTATGGCATTGACAAATAGCTTCATGTTTATTTTTTTATTTTTTTATTTATTTTTTTATTTTTTTATTTTTTTATTTTTTTTTTGCCTCGACGAATAATGCATTTGATTTGCAGTTCCTCTCCGATAAAAGTAAATTTTTCTTTTAAAAAATTTAAATGTCTTCAAACATAAGAACGTTTACATTTATTGGTTGATTCAAAAGTACTGCAAATCTTTACACAAACATGTACTTTCGACATATAAACATATTTTCTTTTATAAATAATAAGAGAATCGCCGAAATTGTAAGCATGGATATTCGTAGCTGAAAAACGATTCGAATAATTTGATTCGTAACGAGTACTCCAAACCATTACAGATCACATCCAAACCATTTGTGCTGATTCATCAGGCTTGGACTGTGATCTTTTTCCATTAATGTTATTGTAGACGATCCATTTTTTAGAGGTAGTTTGTTTCAAAAAAAGGATCGATTACATCACGATTGAAACGCGTATCTCAAACATTGATTCCCTGTGTTAAGTGAATTTCTTCCAATTCATGCGGAAGCCAAATATTGAGCTTCTTAACGAGTTCAAGACATCTTACGTGATCAAAAAAGGAAGCAACAATCTCTGCTAGGCGTACATTTTTAACATATGAACTCTACGATTTCGAGGACGAGCAAAGTCCTTCTTCATCAGGAGCAAAGAAATCTGCAACTGAAAAACCAAATTACGAACATATTTATATCCAAAGGAAGTCAAGAAAAACCAGAGTGTAGCGCCATCTGTTAGTAGAAATAATAATGAAATTTGAAAAATTAGGATAATGGAATTTTAAAAGCTTTAGGAAGGATTGGATTAAAATCATTAAATAAATATGGCAAATTTTTGTGAATGTGAAAAGTTTTAAGAAAATATAATTCTCCAGTGGAAGAAGCTTTCTGCATAATTTTTGCAGACCCAAAGTCGAAACTGTGATTAAATTTCTAATTATGATTAGCAATCGAAGACTTCTAAATTTTATCTTTTCGGACATAAGATTCGTGTTTCTTAATGCTCGTTTGGTGTGGCCGATATATCTCGAAACACACTGACAAGATATACCATAAATTTCCCAAGAATTGAAGTCGGAAATAGCATCATTAAAAACTGAACTAAGAATTTTATTAACAGCCGAGAAAATGACTTGAAAATTGAAAATCTTGTGAATTCTTTGCAATTTTGTAACTGACAGAAGTATGAAAGGGAAGCTCGACTAACGTTATTTCTAACAGCGGAGTGTTTTCTTAGATGAAAAGAGGTAAACATTTTAAGAAGAAAACTTCATTAAAAGAAAACCTTTACGATTTATTTTATCTTCTGCCTTGATCTTACCTGATTTTCAATTGTTCTGTGCGATATATTTAACTATTTTGCAATCTCGCATAAGTATGTGATGATTCTGTTCAATTATGGCTTTAATCTGTTATCAACAACTTCAGAAGGTCGACCAGAGTAATATTCAAGAAAAAAATTTCCAGAACGAATTTTTTTAACCAATTTCTGACACATATATTCTTTTAAGAAATCGACACCATAAATTTCATATATCTCTTTGTCAACCTCAGCCGCTTTCTTGCAGTTAAGAAAATAAAGTAAAATATGTCGAAAATGTTTATTTTTGTACTCTATGTTAAAACGAACCGTAATTTAAAAGTTGTAAACAAAAATGCAAGTAATTTGTTTGTATAGCAACTTAAAAGTATCATCTGACAGATCTCAAAGGAAATAAATTATTATTCACAGGAGAATACCAAAATAACCATAACCGAAATTACTTGTTATTATTTGTGCAAACCGAAATTACTTTCTTAAATTTAAAGACGTTATGTAATAGAAAAGTTCATTATAAAAGTCTTCCTTCATGCAAAATTATAAATTTGTAGGTATATATATATATATATTGTTACGAATTTAGTACTTACATAGCTAATTTCAGTAGACTTATAATTAAAATTGTTGTATTTCTCCGTGTAATGCAGTGAGAGACAAATTTTAAGAGAAAGCTATGCCCGAAAAAGTAAGAATACAAGGGCACGTTAATTTAACTTTCAGTAAATGGATATCTTGGTAATTTGTATTGAAACTGAATAAATGTAATTGACCACTATATGTTAGCTGTAACCTTAATTCTACACTCTTATTGCATTCCAGAAATCTCGAGGAGCAGAAACTACTAGAAATTTCTCTCGACCAGATGAAAATTATAAAAAACCGGAGAGAGAGCTTTTCAGTTCAGTTGCTCAGTTACTGCTATTGCGAGTTGTTATTTTCGAGTGAATTTGGAAATCCGAGTTAATTTTCTCTTTAGATATGCTTTGCATTACGTTAAATTTTAAAGTTTTTGTAGTTTGAAGTATTATATCGCGCGATATTGTGAACACTTGTACGAATACCTCTGAGGAAAATTCCAGAGTTCTGATGTATTTCTTTTGATAAGAATAAATTTTATTAACCTGTTATCGGGCTTGTAAATTCAATCTATTATGAATCCATACGCACCCAAACAATATTAATATTGTTGGGTTTGTACGGGTTGGTGGATTTGGAGTGATTAACGACAATACTTAAAGAAGAATCAAAAAGCAATTTATTAGCCAGTACTACTCAGGACAGTCTCAAAGACACGTATATGGTCGCAGAAAAACTACACACACGCTGAAACAATCAGCCACACAGCCTTTAGGCTATCGGGCTATAAGTGTGAAGACAGCTTCACGGAAAAGCACTAGAGTACAGCTCTCCAGTGGGCTCGGTCGTTCTCGAAACTCAACGTACGCTCGAGTCTCTTTACGTTACAACTCGCGATGCACTCGATAGCCTCAACGATGCACCAACTCGCGATACTCTCAATGATACACTCGATAGCCTCAACGGTGCATACTCTCGATGCACCAACTCGCGATGCACTCGTTAGCCTCAACGTTGCACAATCTCGATGCACCAACTCGCGATACACTCAACAGCCTCAACGATGAACACTCGCGATGCACCAACTCGCGATACACTCAACGATATACTCGATATCCTTAACGATGAACACTCGCGATGCACCAACTCGCGATGCACTCGACGATACACTCGTCAGCCTCAACGATGCAAACTCTCGATGAACCAACTCGAGATGCACTCGATAGTCTCAACGATGCACACTTCCGATGTACTAACTCACGATGCACTCGACGACCAACTCGATAGATTATAAGATCCTCGATACACTCGCAATCGACTGCTACTCCGCGTGCAAGCAGCGTTTATATAGCTTTTGGGCTGCTTTCTAAAACATTCTGGGCCAAACAGGTAAGAATTCGTTCCAGAATGCTCTATCCGTATAGCATATCGTCAGTTTTGTCGCCAAATGGGCCATTCAAAGCCAAATCTGGCAACCATACCTTTCCTTGCCATTTTATGGCAACGCTAAAAACTTGCCTTGCGGGAAAGCTATCTTACGGCGGTTGGACATTTAGTAACAATATGTTTGAGTCAAAATTTGACACGACTATTCTCCCACATCATAGGAAGAAAACATATTAATCGATATCGGAAAGCAATTTAGTTTTTACTTTCGGAAATGTGTGTTTTAGCGAAAGAAATTTAGCAAAAGAAAATTTTTTGTATAGTTAGTAACGGTAAAAGACTTTGAACACTAGAAATATTAACAGAATAACTTTAAACTGTGATTTGGCTTTTTTGCTTCCTTGAGGACATTTTATTGTAATATCCAATCCAGATTACATGATTGTACTGCAAAAACATTGAAATTAAGGTCCTCATTGATTGCAAATCTGTTCGACATGCATTTACATCAAGTTGATCTTCTACGTTTTCAACATCAGTTGCCGGATTGTATTCTTATACACTTCATTGATCTGTAGCTGTGGCAGATCTTGAATAATGCCCTCTCGAATATTGTCCGTGCATGTCATCTTCGACCCGATGTAATCGGTTCGTCGCACCATATCCAGGATAGCTTCTTTGACAGCATTTCCACAATTGCTGGATATCACCTCTCCAACACAAGCGACTGCATAAGCTTCGACCCTAGGTAAATACGTATAAATGCATTCAAAAGTAAGGACAAGAATAAATAAGTAAGGATCTAAATAAGGATATAAGTAAGTAAAGTGAGGATATAAGTTAGTAAATGGTTAAGTAAAAGGATATAAATATTAGATTCAAAAGTAAGAATACGAATGACAACTTTATACCGAGCTCTCCAAAACATTGGATTCTTTTTTTTTTTTTTTTTTTTTTTTTGTTATTGTGACCAGTCTCACTCTCAGTAACATCAGAAAAAGACCCCCGAAATTCATCGCGGTAAGGAGTGCAAGATTGCGCCTGCTGTGGCTGTTCCACCGCTTTTTCCCTACCACAATCTCTCTAGAGGACTTTCGGCTTGCCGCATATTTTGTGTGCTCCTATGCCGCACAGACACTACACATATATAAACATCCATGCCTTCACGATGATTCAAACCCGGACGCTTGGTAGAGCAGTCAGCGTCGCTATATCCCGGTTGGGCGGCTCCATTTTACGGAAAATGTTCACCAATATTCTTTTTCTGAACGCAAAATGAATTACGAAAGAGGTACTGATCCTGTTCTTGCAAGAGTGAAAGACCTGAGGACTGAAACGAGTTTCAACGATGATTAGTCAAACCAAGTTCAACATCAAGCAAATGCTGCCCATTATTCATGAGATTTCAAAGCACAAGAAATGTGCTCGACGTTTATCCTTCAGGATGATCATCAACATCAGCAAAGACCAAATGAAGGATTAAAGAAGCACCTGAATCTTCTGCGCACAGATTGAAAACAACTAGTCATAGTTAATTTCAGGTGGCATTTATGGTGCAGTTATACTTCAATAAGAAGGGTTATACTGAAGTACAATTGCAGTACTGAAGGGTTATAGACTATATTGTACTTCAGCAAGTACGACATGTTCCTAAAAACATGAGCAATTATCTTGGTAATTGCATTCATTAACTTTAGGATTGGAAGCCACTCGCAAAGAATGGGACCTGTGCGTCCACCAAATCTGACAACTCCCTATTTCTTTCCTTGGTGTTTTATGAAATGCACAGGATGATTGATGGGTGGGAGCCTCAACTTACTAAAAGTTTTATTTCAGGTACGAAACTCCACCGTCTCTGTTTCGATAAGTTTTCTTTTATTTTTCAATTCAAATAACGAAACATAGGACATCTACAATTATCTACCGAATCTACAGTATATAGAATTGTTATATCTATATAGTTTACTCTTCTGAAATGCTATTTCTGTGGATAAATTCTCCTTTCCATAAAATGGATCAATACATTTGAATCACCCTGTTATATTGTAGAGTCCCTAGGACTTTTTTCCTGAAGCAGGAGACACGATAAATGAGCATGCTCTCTTCGGGACTCGAACCTGGACCTCTTGGATCCCCGCCGAGTGTGCTAACCGTTGCACCACGAAAGCATGTCGAAAGGAGATAGAAACTTCCTCTTTTGAAGGGAGACTGGGGAATAGGACCCAATCAATCACCACCACTTTTGTTCCAGTTCATTATCCACCACCATTTTAGTTTGGGCACCACTGTAGAGTCATTAAGCTATTTTTTGAAGCAAGAGATGTAAAAAATGAGCAATTCCTCGCTGGGACATTAGGCTATTTTGAAGCAGGAGACGTGAAATATGAGCAGTGGCCTCACCGGGACTCGAAACCTGGACTTCTCGGATACGCGCCGAGTGTGCTAACCCTTACACCACGAAGGCATGCCGAAAGGAGAGAGAAAATACCTTATAATATTACTTACTAAAAATGATATGCTTTTCTGATACCGAAAGCTGCATTATGAGCCTGCAGATATTTTAGCGTAGCATTTAATGAGATTTAGAACAGCACTTTCAGTTAATAAGATTCAAATTGTTTGTAAACCATAGCTATTTACACCTCTTTTTCGGATTTTTAAGGAGCATAATAGCGGCCGAGTGGTTAAAAGGTTGCACAGAGTTAGTCTCGTGACCTTTTCCATGTGTATCGTAAATACGAGCCAGTTTCCCTCTGAAAGTTCTGCTCTAAATCATTCCTCCTCTAAGGCACACAGTGGTGGAAGGAGAGAGAAAAGAGCGGATAATATGAGGCTTAGTTTCTTCTCTCAAATTTGCGTATAAATTTCTCACATTTACTTTTTCATCAGTAATATGTATTGATGATAATTTCTTGTTTAATGATTGTCCGTGCACATATGGCAGAAAATCATACTTACGTAGAAAAGTCATACTTACATACAGAAGGTTTTGCTCCCTATGTCATCTGCTGTTCCCTCACCTTCGTAATTACTGTAAGCATTAACGGTCTCCAAATACCCAGTATTTCCACAACTTGTCTGGTAGAAGCTGTCTTTTATACATTTCAGGTGGCTCGCAACAGCTGTTTAAAAGAAAGAATACTGATTTAAATATATTTTGGAAAACTGATGTGCGTATGTGGTTGCATGTTTGTTACAGCTGTTTATATTTAATTTTCATTAACTCGAATTATTATAAACTTGTTTCGTGTGCCGTATAATTCTGTAATTTCTGTAGATTTTTTGCTTTTTGTATTGTTTTCAATTTATCAATGAATAGTTTTTTTTCAATGTTATCGAATTAATATAAATAATGCTATAGATAAATAATCTTCAAAGTATAAGAGTAGCCGCAGTTGAAACTCAGATAGTAACAGTTAAAATGTCAAGGCGTGGTGACTAAATTTCGATCCAAATTTGCTACTTTCGGCCAAATAACTCGAATTCAGTGACTTTTGAAAAAATGCGTTTTCGAAACTTGAGGAGACGATTCTAAGGCCCGGTAAACGACTGCATGTGCGTTTTCATGGTTTTCCGTATGTGTAACGCAAATATCGAACAGTTTTTCTTAGAAAGTATCCACGAAGGTATCTTTTGCTTGAGGCAGTCAGACCTCGCATACGTTATCTGAATCAAACTGAATATTCTGGAAAGTATCTTTCTCTTCTCGACGACTAGAAAAACATAGAAAAGGGAGGAAATAGCTGAGGTGTTGATGTGATTACGGTAGCCTCGAGGGCTATCTGCCTAAGGGGAGGAATGTCTTCGTGGAGAACTTTCTAAGGAAAAATGGCTCTATACACGTTAAATATGGAGAAAACCTCGAAACGCCTATGCAGCCAGCCCGTTTGCGGGATTCGAACCTCGGACCGAACTGAACAAAGTTCAGCGATTTTACCGTTCTGCTGCTGGTGGACGAGAAGAGCCGAGAATCAGCGTTATTTTAACTATTCTTGCAAGGGATATAAATGATAAGCACTCTGATTGGAGATGACGCTGAACTATTTGTAGCATAATTACTGTCGAAATGCGTATACAAAGTGAATATGAACAAAACTATAGGGCCTGATAGGAGGCAGCTATACGAGCAATATTCGTCATAGAATCCGTGGTCGGAGAGCAAAGGGCGAGAAGCTAGATGGCATTGTAAATAAATGGTATAGAAAGGATTGGCCCTGGCACCCGACGGCATTTTCTACCGTGGATTGCAGAGGGGATTGTTGGCTATACGAAAGACGCAGTTTCTGGGGCGATAGATTGGTCAAGGTGGTTCCATAGCTTGACCACCAAGATCACGGGATCTCTCGTGTTCGGACTTTTTCCTATGGGATCGTACGAAAAGCCGAATCTACGAGTGCCCATTTGAAACCAATATGGATGTGTAACCGCTAGGATCGCCGTTGTTAACGATATTCGGAAAATGTCTCATATCTTCGCAAATGTCCGTCAGTCCCTATTCCGCAGATGTGAAGCCTGCCCTACAGCCGGCGGAAGGTCTTTTGAGCAATGTCTGTGAGCATGTCCTGTTGATTATAATGTTTTCTAAAGTATCTCTTCTCGTACTTCTCTATCTTCCGACTATACATTTTACATCGAATATTGCTCGTATGGCTGCCTTTTATCACCCCCCCCAAAGTTTTACCCTCTTGTTCAAAGTCACCCTGTAAAATTCGATTATTTGATACCCATAAGAACGGCATATTCCAAGCACCATTGCAGGAATGTCGAATATTATTAGCGGGTCAAATGAATTTTACCCACTGCACTACAGTATTCCTTTTCAGCCGTCATATGCAAGGAAAATGTAAAATCGGCCAAAAGATCAAAAGAATATTTTCATGAGGAAAACAATTTATACCATAATCTAAATATGAACACCTACCTAATCTGGACAGTGACTAAAAGCTAGTTTGGAAAAAAGTTGAACAATGATCGAGTCATCCACAACTTGAGCAGCGATTTTCGAACGAGGGGGGGGCACCAGAGACCGAGTGGAAAAGTTGCTGATCACTGTTAGTTCTGTCCGAGGTTTGAATCTCAGCGAACGGGCTGGCTGTATGGGTGCTTTCGTGGTTTCCCCGTCTGTAAAGTGTATACGAGTCAGTTTGCCTTCGAAAGTTCTCTACGAAGACATCCCTCCCCTTAGACAGATAGCCCTCGAGTGCTTTTCCATAATCAAATAAACCAAACCAGTCAAATAAGCGGTCTCTCATTCGGACTAGCAGGATCATAATAAAGAACAATATTCGAAATTTATTTTGGAAAATACTGGTTACACAGAAGCTCTTTTAGCAGATTAGAAAGCTTTTTCAGCAGATTTGTAATACTAACCTGTACAGTGATTAACGTCGCTGACTTCCGTGCCGAAGGGCCCGGGTTCGAATCCCGAAGAGGTCACGGATGTTTGTAAATGTATAGTGTCTGTGCGGCGAGCGACACTCTAAATATGCGGCGAGCCGAAAGTCCTCTCGAGAGGTTAATGGTAGGGAAAGAGAGGTGGGAGACCCTGACTCGTCTCCCCGGGGATCTCTCCATCAAAACTGTGGAGAGGGGCGGAACTGCGCAATATCGCACTATCACCTGTAAGATGCTCAAGGCTGTTGCCAACGACAGGCATAAACTTGAGCTCTTTGCCACGAAGAATTTTGTGGGTTTGGGCTGACTGTCGTCCAGACACCGTGAACTTTAGCAACAAGATACTTAATATAAACACGATTTCACTAAGCCAGTCAAGGAGCGAACATGAAAGTCGCATTATTTTTAATTCATACAAATTATTCGGTCTTATCCGTTTCTTCGAACGGCTTTTAGCATAATTAGTCATCCGACTCTGTACAGGAAAGATTCCAGTGGGGTTTGATTTATTTCATTATAGCAAAGCACTCAAAGGCTACCTGCCTAAAGAGATGGATGCATTCGTAGCAGGGCTTTCTAAGGAAATCTAGCTAGTATCTATGGTACACAAGGGGAAAATCCCGAATTTCCCCATGTTGCCAGCCTTCGCGCTAGGATTCGAACTCCAGACCGAACCACGAGCGAATTTACAGTTAACTAATTAACAAATTTTCAATTAGCACTTCACTCCCTATCCTATAGGGAATTTTAGCCTTTTTAACACGAAAAGTTTGCAGTGTAGAAAAATGTACAGGTTCTGAACCTTTAAGAGTTTAATTCCGTTTGAATAAAGTGAAAAATTTTGAAGTCAAAACACTTTGTTTAAACATCATTTTTGATATTATTCGGAATAGTCTGCTTTGAAGACGACACTTATCGGCCAGTTAGAAGCGGTGCAGATAGCTGCAGAAATGGAAAAGTGGCTGACGGTTTAAAGCTCCGCTTTAATAATAAACATAAACTCTGCTTTCTGAACGAAATTCAAAGAGTATAATTATTTCTAGGTAAAAGAAGAAAGAAAACAATTGAAAACAAACAAAGTTTAAGAAAGTAAGAAAACAAATTCTCTCTTGTCTATATTAAATCTCAAGAGTGAAACATTTTGCTGTTTATTTTTTGCAATAAGTACAAAAATTTCCGAATTACAAGTACACAAACCAGAGGAACAGGTAATAAGATAGATTTTCAAATTTTTACAAAATTCATTTCTTTACATTTAAAAATGCTTAAACATGAAAATTTGAGATTTGGAAACATCTTTGCATGTGTTTTTCCCTAAATGTGAAAGAAACATATATCTTAAAAATTTCCCCAAGTAGGAAAAGTACATTTTTAGCTGACGCTTTTAGGAAATGGTATGATACAATTAGAAGTTTTGTCGCGACTGAACAATAAAATCTAAAATAATTCTAGGAACTATTTATTTACGTGACTTATGACAGCAGAAGAATAACATCCAGTTGATGTTTAGGCTTAAAGATATTTTGAGTAATTTTTACCTTTATGAAGATCGGAATCCTTTTGGCAAAGTTCTCCAATTACTTCAAGTATAGCGGTCACTTCTTTAGTATCTTTATTACATCCAACTTGATATGCTTTTTGACATTCGAAGAATTTCAATGCGTCTCTGAAAAGGAAAGAAAAATAATAAAATTCCCGAATATAGTCTGCATTTACGTGACCTATCTTTGCTTCTTTTAAAGTGTTTAAATTGCAAAAGATGGAGTAATTATTACATTTGTGTCAAATAAAAGGAGATTTAAATAAAAAAATTCTGAAAAGTTTCAGTTTTAATATTACGTCCAAATGGGCGTTTTTTTACGTTTTGTGTGTTACCTTTATTTATTAACTATCATGTTATACGTACTCAAACCATAAAATTCAATTCAACAGCAATATCGCAAAACAATTTTAAAATGAGCCTATCTTTAGAATTTCCGATACATTCAGTCTCGAGGGCTGGAGATAAAAATGTTTTTTTCTTTTTCGTGCAGTGTTGCCATTGCTTGCTTTGAAAGCGTCTAGTTTTTTAATCAGAAATTCCTTGAAGTGTTACAAAATATGAAATCGATAGTAAAACAAATTTCAAATTCAAATTAGGACTTCCACATGCCCATATTCTACGGAAGTTTACGTTATTCAAAATTGGATGGCTCTAGCTATCGTTGTTTCATCACAGTGCTAGAAACATACTGTTACGAAATGTACAGGTGTGGAGCGATTTCTTCCCCGCAAAGCAGTTTCAGGGTTGCCATAAAATGACAAAGGAAGGCCGGTTTGCCACATTTGGCGACAAATCGCCAATTTGGCGACATTTGGCGATATGCTATGGACGGATGGAGAACCTTCTGGAACGAATTCTTACCGGTTTAGCCCAGAATGTTCTCGAACACAAGCCGAAAGCTATATAAACCCTGCTGGTCCGCAGTCAGTTAGAGTGTCTCAGTGTGTGTGCCTCGTCTAGCGAAATGATAGTCAGTCATTCAGCGAGTGTCTCGAAGTCTAGCGCCGAGTTGGTCGTCGAGTGCATCGAAAGAGTCTTTTAGTGCATCGCGAATTAGTGCATCGTCGAGTTTTGTCTTAGACTGTGCTGAGTCGAGAGCTATACTCTTATGTATCGTCGAGAGCATCGCGTGGAGAGTGTCGAGAAAGCGTGTGGAGTTCCAAGAACGACCAAGCAGAGTTGGGAGATGTACTCGGGTGGTTTGCAGTGAAGTCTCCACCGTTATTGCCCGACAGCGTGAAGGCTGTGTCACTGTAAAAGTGTAAAAACAACTGTACAAGTGTAAAAACGACTGTAAAAGTGATTTTGGAGCTATCTGATTAATATTGGCAAATTAAGTGTGTTTCGATATTTCATCAAGTGTCGTCGTCTTAGATTAAAATGTATATATTTACTTCCATCAATTGTTAGGAGAAAGTCAACATATCGTTGCTTATCATTTAGTATGGTATGTATTTATTTACTCTGATAATTTTCTTCATGTTTCCATGTATTTCTTAATTACCGTTTGGTTTACTTTAGCAACAGTAATTTAGATACTAATGTGCAAATAATTTATTTAACTATGGTTTGTTAACATTCAGTTAATTGAAATTTGACATTTTGTATCTGAAGATTATATGCTTTTATCGCTTTCAGATGTTTGCCCATAAAAGTTAGGATTTTATTTCGACTTTTGAGAAATGTACATTTAAGTAAGTTACTTGTAACGTTTTGAAACAACAAACATTTTCTTTTACTTCGTTGTTCGACGTAAAAGAAGTATTGCGATCGCGAAACGTTTCGGGTACCATATTTCAGTGAAAATATCCATTATGACCGCTCTTGAATCCATTTGAACAATTGTTTTTGCATGACATCTATCTGTATGATTCGCCATAGAACGTTGAAATTTTGTATATGGGAGTACTGTGATGTTGCGCGAGTACGGGTTCGTAATAGATTGAATGCACAAATCAACATTTTTATCAAAAAAAAAAAATAAATAAATAAATCAGAACTCTGGAAATTTCGTCAGAAATATTCGTACAAGAGTGTCCCCAGTATCATACAGTGTAATCAATAGTTACACTTACAAACTATAGTTCGACCGCCTCATCCGCGACCATGAGCGCAAACACGCATGCGCCATTCGGAGCGAATTATTCTCAAAATAGGGTGGAAGGATGGCGAATTTCTTTCCCTCCAGCATTAGCTTTTTCCGGAGAAGAGAAGACCTTTCACGTCGCAAGAAGTAATGCCGCCCCTTTTGGACGAGTCTATGTGTTTTGGCAGAATGCCAACCAGGGTTGCGCTTGAGACGGTCGAACTATGTTAAGAACGTTGAACAAAGCGCAAAGCAAAACGCATCTAAAGAGAAAGCTGATCCGATGTCACGCTGAACTCGCAAGAATAGCAACACAGCTAATTAAAAACTCAGATGCTCTCTCTTCGACCTTTTATAGTTTTCAACCGCCCGCGAGGTATTTCTACCACATTCTGCTCCATTCGAGATTTCTGTAAAGCGATAAGAGAGTGGAATAATGGTAACTGTTAATTTAGTTAATTTAGTGGTCAATTGCATTTATTCAATTTCAATACAAGTAACCGAAACACCCATTTACTCAATGTTAAATGCACATGCTCCTGTATTCTTACTTTTCCGGCATAGTTTAAAATTTCTCTCGCGCTACATTATAGAACACTTTTAATTATAATTCTACTAAAATTACCTACCTAAATACAAAATTCCTCTTTTGATGCAATCGGCCGCACCAAACGTATCTACTTGTATATATACGCATTATACCCTCTGTGTATTTATTCTGATAGGTTGGTAAAATGTGTATATTTAGTTTTAAAAGTGCTTGAATTATATTGTTCTTATGCTCCAGTTAATGTTTCTGTGCTATTACTTAATAGCTGTAGAATTATTGTAACAAAAGTATTTACAGTTTAAAAGTTTTAGTAGCCCTAGACATAAGGAGACTGTCATTTGTTTACATTTGAACCTCTCAGTAGAATAGTGAACTGAGTCAGCTGGTGCACCAGCTTCAATGTCTTTTTGTAGAGTGGTGCCAAAAGTTAAATTTCAATTTTGTACACCGAAAACGTTGTTTTCCTGTCCATTCGCAGCATTGCTTATTTTTGCGTACAAAGTCTATTCTTAATTGTAAACACATTTTCTAACTGATTTTTACTATACTTGGTGTTTTAAGTTTTCCTATGGCTTACAATTTTTAAGGAAGATATTTTGAGTTTATATGTATTTGTGCTTTGCCGCGATGGGAGAACTGAATTGTTGGAATGAGAAATATATCTCTAATGAAATTCGAGTAAAAAGGTTTAAATGAAGTGCAGCAAAGAATATGTATAACATTTCATTAATGTACTTTTCCAAAATTCACAAATTTAGTCACGAATTTTTATTAATAACAATCGTAATTCAGCGTAAAGCGTAAACTCTGAATTATAGATCGACTCAAAAATATGACTTTTATCAAATGCAAGTAATACCAACTTTCACGTCATATGTTTACGAACTCGTCTGTACTTCAAAATAGCACAGTAAAGGAAACGTAAATTTACTGATTGATAATTCTCTTCTCTCCTACTCAAGTCACCAGACAGTTTCTACAGGGGGCTGAAGGATTAAGAATGGTTTTGGACCGCTCGGCCGGTGGGTTAAGAGTCAAATCGTCATCTTACTTAAAATGTAATCCTAAGTGACACTTCGTCTGTGTTATTTGTGAATTTCGGGCAATATGTGAGTAGTAACATATTGTTTTTCGCAATTCCCAGATACTTATGGGTTAAATCACATATTTTTATTTCAATTTTAGTTTTCTTTAATTCTTAAAAAGCAATTAACCAGTGAGTGTGCGCTCTAGGTCCAATGTACCACCCGATTAAAAAAAAAATCCCTTCTCAAAGCAGGTGGCCTATTTTCCCCAAATTGCGAGATCGCATGTAATCGCGTCCCAACTCAATGTTTCCGAAGTTTTTCGCCGGGAATTCTCCTTACCGACACTTAACTTACATGTCTTACGGAAACTTACACTTAAACACATTAAAACACTTACGGACAATACGCCTCTAGTTGCTCTTCATTATCTGGAAAGCCCATCATCTCTTGCTCGCACGATCTGGAATACTCCCTGGAACAGGCATTGTCTTGAGCTCCTAAATGAGATAAAAATGTGAAAAAATTAATCATTTGCCACAAAATAATCAATCTGTTTAAATGCTTAAAGTTTGTCATATGATATATTTTATGTTTTCACATTTCATTTGAAATTTGAAAAATTCAAAATTTTATTATATGACATATTATGTATTATTCTATAATTTATGCATAATTCTATATTTTATAGTCCAAAGGGGCAATTTGCCCACAAGAACTATTAATTTCGTTTTGTCATTTTGCGTTGATTCACTACAAGCGTTGTTTCACTTTTATATTTGAAGAAATTAAATAATGAAGAATCTGCATTAAATGTATGTATGTGTCTCGCATTGTGATAAAATAACGGGAACTTAGAGCCATTCAATTTTGAATAACGTAATCCTCCTGGCATATGGGCATCTGGAAGTCTAAATTTCGAATTTGTTTTATTATCAGTTTCCCATTTTGTAAAACTGTAACGAATTTTTGATTTACATACTCAAGGATTTTAAAGTGAACCATGGGCAACGTTGTGCTGAAACGTTGTGAATCGGAAATCCTAAAGATAGGCTTATTTTAAAATTATTTGGCGATATTGCTGTTGAACTGAATTTTATGTTTAAGTGCGAAGAACATGATATTTAATAAATAAAGTTAACACACAAAATGTTAAAAAAACACCCTTTTGGACGTAATTTAAAATCTGAAAGCTTTCAGAATTAAAAAAAAAAAATCTTTAACATTTCTTGGATAATTCTATAGTTATCAAAAACAAAAGAAGATTGTTTGCACGTCATAGAAATGCTTTTGATAATTTGTTTTCATGCTTAATGGGTGTATTTGTACGGCTAGAGCAATAGCTCGAATGTTTCATGAAAGCGAACGTTTTATTAACATCGTCATCTCAATTTTATACCACTCTTTTTCATTTGGTGCTACTTTGGTAGACGGTTGCAAGGATTTTGGCAATTTTTTTGGCGAGCGATACGACTTATGGTAAACCCATTGCTGGACAAGTTATTTATGGTAACCGATACTTTGTTGTCATTTTATTGAAAAAAATTCGTTTTATTATAAATAAATTCCGTATTTTAAATATTATTTATGGCTTCTAAATATTAAAAATCAATTTAATTTTGTATTTTTATTTGAAATAAAAATTTTATTGTTTATGGTATTTTATATAATTTTATGTTGTGGATGATGAAATCAATGACGTCACCTTACTTTAAAAGTAATTGGTTTTAATATCTATAAATTTATTCTAATGTTTTAAACATTATTTATGACTGTTAAATATTAAAATACAGTTTAATTTTGCATTTTTTTAAATGAGTTATTATGAACAATTATTTAAATAATTTTAATTTTATGCGTGATGTAATCAGCTCCCTGATTGGTTACTAAATATTTGTGCATTACCACGCCATTTTAAAATTTTATTATTCATCTCCTCGAATTCCTTAGATTTTAAAGCGAATGGATATGTCTGTTTCGAAGATGAATGTTGTTAATGGTAATTACCAATAATTATTGGTATCGGAATAAAAAAAATTGTCCTTTGAGACATTATTTTGCTTGGCCAACGTGGCTTTCCTAATCAAAGATTTATTTATAAATTGTTACAAGGGTCAGAGGAAATTTATTAAAAACTTTTGGAGGAAACCTGGCTGCTTCTTCAGTGAAGTGCGAGAGATGGGGATCACAGATAAAGATCGTTAAAAGAGCCGATTCTGAGGACGGCCGTATATGGTATTGTGGTCGCGGAGGAAGAAATAACAGCTGTAACGGTAAAAAAGTATTAGACATTCCTTCTTTTTTACCGACGAATATTTTCATTGATATCAAAATTATAATTCCGATTTTTTATGGTACTTATACGACAGGTAAAATACTCAAAAAAAGTGTAAGTACATATTTTTCTTTTACTTTATAATTCTATACTTCAAATTTTATTAAAAATTTAACACACCGTTTTCAAAAATTGCCGAGATATATTTTGCCACATATGTTTTAATGCTAAATAATTATATCCTATAAAACTTATTTTAAAGTATTTGAATTTAAGTAATATTTTAATTCTTTTAAGCGTTGGTATGATGCTTTTAATTCGATATTCAATTTAAGTAATATTTTAATCCAATTAAATGTTGGCGCAATGTTTTTATAGCCGTGCTTTTATTCTAATTTTTTGCTATATGAAAGTAATAATTTAACCTTACTTTACTTTATACTCTTAGTAAATGTATTTATTTACATTTGCCAGCCATATTAAAAAACTACGTTCTCAACAAAAAAATAATCCCTCATTTTTAACGATATTTATTTTTTTAAAGTTTCGAATACTTTATTATGCGTAAAATACGTAAAAACAGCGTTTTCCAAGATGGCTGAAAAACCGCGCCAATGTAAATCGCAAAAAATCCTTGCAATCGTCTACCAAAGTAACACCTTTCATTTTTCTTTTCAAATTTTATGCAGCATGTTTGGCTATCCTCAAACTTCTTTTAACAAACCGAAAGCACAAAGGTTCTCTGGAGAAGAGTCAGGTAATTTAAATTAATTCTTATTCCTGAATATTTCTTTGCTAAATAAGCAGGAATTGACCTTCTGTAGAATACTTGAGAATCCTTAGCCAATAATTTCTAGTTTCTAGCGTTTCAATGACAAATTCAGAGAAGCGTTAAATTAACCTTCTTCTGAACTCAAGCTATTTAACAGATGTCCCCTCTCAGACTTACAGTAAGCCTCTACTTGGGCTTTAACTTAAGATAGAAAATAAGAAAGTAATTTAATGCTAACTAAACTAAAACCCACTGAAGCTGCACAGAACTAACAGAGTTGGGGAAGTTCACCGGCGATTGCTAGCAGGCACGTAACAATACGGCCGAGCGTAGTTAAGATTAGTTTAAAACAATCATGTGGCCAGAAACAGAATACGCTCTACTAAGAGCTTTTAAGCTCTTCTACTGAAGTGACGAACTCTTAACTTGAATATCGGTTCTACCTCATTTACATAAAACACGATCCTGAAAACTCATTCTGGCAGGGCATTGTAGGTGGGAAATAAATAATTAAAAGAAGGCATACTTAAAAATAAAATTTAAAAAAAATCTGAAAGTTTTCAGATTTTAAATTACGTGGGCGTCTTTTTAACGTTTTGCGTGTTACCTTTATTTTTTAATATCATGTAAAATTGAGTTCAAAAGCAATATCGCAAATTATTTTTAAAATGAACATGTCTTTAGAATTTCCGATACAGAGTCTCGTGCGCTAGAGATAATTTTTTTCCTCCGTACAGTGTTGCTATTGTTCGCTTTGAAATCGTTTAGTTTTTCAATGAAAAATTCGTTTAAGTGTTACAAAATCTGAAATCGATAATAAAACTAATTTCAAATTCAAATTAAGGCTTCCACTGGCCCATATTCTATGGAAAATTACGTTATTCAAATTTTGATGGCTCTAGGTACAGTTGTTTTATCACAATGCGAGAAATATACATACACTTACGCAGATTCTTCTTTAGTTAATTTCTTTAAATATAAGACATTGCAATAATATATGGTGCCAACGATTTGAAATGTGATACAGCCTTTTAAAGGTTTCGACGGAAAATGCCAAAACGAAATTAATAGTCCTTCAGGGCAAATTGCCGCTTTGGACTAAAAATTACTATTATGAAATTAAATTATACAACTAAAACGTGTGACTAAGTCTTACGAGGGGTTTCCCGACCTTTTTATTTTATTTTTATTATCAACTACACACCTTTTTTCTTTCAAATTTAAGACATAAAAAACACATTTCTTTGAAATGCAATAATCTCGTCTTTTAGATCGCTTTGTAACTGGTTGATACCAGAAATTTTCCCCGAAAAATTCATTTACGTTACCTTCGAGAAATCTATTACTGTAAATACTCATTTCTATACGAAATAGCTTATTATGCATTCTAATGAAAACAAAACAGAAGCAGACATTTGCACTGAAAATGCCAAATCTTTACCTCAAAATAATAACGAGAAAATTGAAACAGAGCATCGTTTCCATAAAGTGGGAACGACCTTTTGTTATAATTTGCAAGCTAGGAATTAATTAATCCGGATATTATTTTACTTCAGACGAAAAGGACGACTTACCTGAAGAGGCAATCAGCAGAGAGAGTACCACTAAACCCCACATTTCGGTTTGCCTATCGGTTAATGTAATAAAACGACACTTGACTCGCTTTTAACTCTTTCAATAGCTAGATACAAAAGATGAAAATTATATGTGCGTTGCAAAATGAGGAAGGCTTCCTTTTATGTTTTAGCACTTTATCCATATGCAACAGGATATCCTCAAAGCTTGATAACCGTATCCGAGTGGCAAGTGGCGAAACTCGGACTCTTCCCTTCATTTAAGTTAAACATAAAAAATGGGGGCTGCGAAGTAAATGTCATTTTCGTATAAGGAAGCCGGAAACGCCTAGCAAAGTATGAAGGTCGTATGTTTTGTGAATATTTGTTACTCAATTACAATAACCCAGCTTTTGATGGATCGACTCCAAATCTTGCGTGTAGGATAGGCGAACAATGGCAACGGTTAGAACAGCAGGTCATTCATCAAACGGGATTAAGTCCCAGTTCACGAAGGATGACTGTGAAATTGAAATGACAATGCTTAGAAGCAGCCTCAAGTTTTTAATAATAAGAATAAATGTCGCATGGCTTTCACAATTATGGCATCTGTTTATACTGTTTATGCCTAACTATCGGAAGAACCTGATGCCAGTTAAGTTAGATAGAAGGTAATTTATTATTTTACTCATGACATTATTTAAAAAATTCACATAATAGCATATTGCACGTCATAAGGAATATGACGCGTCATTGTAATGCATAAAAATGCAAAAAAAATAATATTCAATACATGTATCACAACTGACTACGTAATCAATAGAATCATATGGTACCAATATGACATATGGAATTGCCATTTGGGTCAGCAAAAATAAAAACAAAAACATCGTTATTTTGAGCAAAAAATACGATTCATAGTCACAACTTTTTCAGTCTGATCCAGTATGGAACCTACACAAAAATTTCGAAAGAAAAATAAACTTATTCTCTCTCACTATATCAGCAACAATATCATGCAGCCATTGTTGCTGTTGTTGCCATTGCTGCTGATATCAGCACTGTTGCCACTCGAAAAAATGAGGGCTAACATTAACGTTTTAAACGTTTTTAACCCTTTCACTGTCCTCTCCTGTCCGCGAAAATTTCCCACCAATGGCCGTCTGTTTTTCGTAGCGTGTAATGTTGTTTTCTCTGTACATCTTAACTTTCCATACATGACTTTCGTAGAGGATGAATGTCAATGAGTATTGAGTAAAATTATAAGGATATAAAGCATAATGGAAAAATAATATCTCTGCTTATTTCTAACAGCAGGATAATTGGATAACATCTGTTCCAGGCGGTCTACGTCTCCCATTTTGTTGTTAATCTTTTACAATTATTGGTTTTTTTACAGTTCTTTTCTGTGTTCCAAGATCAATCATCGACTTGTTATGGACTGTACTCATCAAACGTATATCTTTCTTGTCTTCCCAATTCACAACCTCATTTTTTCTATTTTTCTGCTGAGTAGACGTTGAAGCCATCTCTCACTGTGTTGTATCTTACGTAAAATGGCGCGAATATTCATGAAACCGGGGTGGCAAATTCAATTAGACATAGAATGCGTGATTAGTGCTGCCCTCTAGGAGGTATTAGAACAAACAAAAATAAAAACTCAAAAAAAGTAAACATATAAAAAGCGTTTTAAAATGTAGAAGAACGCTTGAGGCGCGTTACGGCCCCCCTGCGGAAGTTTCACTTGAACGCGCTAGACGCGTTACGGACGACGAAGAGGTTAATTACTATCTCTGATTTTAGCTAATGTTTTTTGGAAAAGAGTAGACGTCGACCTTTAGTAGTAAAAAAGTAGACGTCGTGAGAAAGAATTAGGATTCCTGAATAGCGTTTGCCTTTCAACTAAGTCTCTCTAACAGTCTTACGCTCCGCCGTATTACGTGCCTTTCCATAGCTTCGCTAGCTAATTTAACATTACGGGCCAACTAGTTTAGAATTAGCTTCGGCTAAATCTCTTTAGATAACCAATACTTATTTCTTACTTTTTTTGGGGGGGGGCGTAAGTGGAGGCTTTGTTGTACTTCCTCCGTAAACGGCCATCTATAACTCTTTATTCTGAGCAATAAAGGGTAATTAACCCTTCTTGAATTTATGTTTCTATTCTCGGACTTGTGCAATTATTCGCTTAGTAGTTCACTAGGTCCCTCAACACTTAGTTAATAGATAGAAACTTAGTTATTAAGTAAAAACGCTTAGTTACTACTAATGTGCTATTAAGTTACTACTAATGTGTTACTACTATTTAGTCACTACTCAGTAACTAACAACACTTAGTTAATAGATAAAAAAGAGGAACCTTGCACACCACATGACTTCCTTGTAAGGAATATTAAGTTATACGCAACTTTTGCAGCATTTCATTTTAACTTTATTCCTCGAATTTCGTTAGAGATATATTTCTCATTCAATGGATTCAGTTTTCACTTCGCGGCAAGCCAAAAATATATAAAACTTCACAATATCTATATTAAAAGTTGAAAAATATAGAAAAATGTAAAACACTAAATACAGTTAAAGCAATTAAAAAATTTACAAGTAAAATTAGAATTTCTACGGAAAAAAAGCAACTCTACGGAAAAAAAAAACAGCGAGCAAGAATGCAGATTTTTCGGTACACAAAACTGTAAGTTTACTTTTTGTCCTATTCGGCAAAAAGACGCTGAATGTGGAGAAACTCACTTCTGCACATTCGGTGTTTCCAATGTAAACAAATATGGCTGCAATAATAAGAAAAATTAGGCTACGCCGCACTTAAATAACTTTTAAATTGTTGAGAATTCTACAACTATTGCATGCATATTAACTAAAAGCATAACAAAAAACTTATCCGGAAGATAAGAACAACACAATTTAATCAAAAAGAGAGGTGCACAACTACATATAATAGCAGTCCTATATACAAAATTTCTAAAGTTCTGAAACTACTTGTTTTTGAGTTATGCGAGGTACATACGCACGTACGTACAGACGCCACGAAAAAGGTCTCTTCTGAACTCATTTTAAATCAGTTTTATAATTCGTTTGGGAAACAAAAAGAGTCCCTTATTCTGCCCGTACGTACAGATGTCACGCAAAAGCATCCTTAAATTGCATTCGATAGCGGTGAAAATGGATATTTTCTTTTAACTATGATACCCGGAATTTTTCATGATTACAATACATCCTTTACTTCGTACAAGAAAGTAAAAATGCCAAAGTATGAAGCTCTACGTTATTTAAAACGATTTTGTATTGACAGCACATGCCTACGACGAACGATTGTGAAAATAAAGACTGGGCAAGGATTTTTGTGAACACTGCCTACATGAGTTAAAACACGGGGTGATTATACTTAAAAGTTCCACTTTGAAATGGTCATAAAAAGAAATCTAATAGACCAAATGTTATCAAACTTTCTAATTTTGTAAAGGAGGGCAGGGGAATTTAATTTCCGCGGAAAAAAAAAAAAGTGTTCAAAATCTCACTACCAGAGGGTGTGTGAAATGGCTCTGTATGCAAGATTATTAAACGAATAGACATGAAGACATAGGTTTAAAATGTGTTTAATCCTTTCTGAAACGTGTTACAAAGCATGTTCAATGTAGCGGCCGACATTTCCCGAAAGCAAGTTAAATCGCATTACTGCATTCTCAACAGCAGCTCTCAGCATATCAGGAGGAATGTTACGGATATGTCGGTGTATCGCATCTTCTAATTCCGACAAATTGTTTAGACTATCACCATGAACTGTGCTTTTGAGATAACCCCGAAAATATCAAGGGTTGGGATCTGGTGACCGGGGTGGTCAAGAAGTGGGGAGGTGTCGGCCTATAATCCTTTCATTCTTGAAATATTGCCTAAATAACTGTGCAAAACTTGTACCTATGTGAGATGGGGCCCCGTCCTGCTAAAACATCGGGGTGTCTGAAATATAATCACGTTGCTGCAGTTCCATGTATTACGAAACGTCTTAGCATTAACGCTTAATTTTTTAACTGTTTCCGCAGAAAATAAATTCCCATAACCTTCTTTAACACGATTACCAAGTTTGATAACATTTCGTCCAGTAGTTTTCCTTTTACGACCATTTCCAAGTGGAACTTTAATCATAACCACCGTGTAAGTTGTGAGATTCGACACCCAGCAAATAACCAATTTAACCTAACTTAAATAACCAGTTTAACCTTAACTGGGTTATTCACTGGTGATATGATTTTTGTTATTGTCTCATAGATTTCGACCGACTGACCTTTAGTTTTCTCTTCACTTGATATGATTACGCACATCCGCTAGATACGGCTTTTTCACTGCGCTGAATTACCATTATATGTCATACATGTCGACGGAAACGGAATTCAAGAGCGTTTTAATATTGCCGTCGTAATAAATCAAGTAAATCAAGCGAACGGTGTTTTGTGCCTTCAGAGTGACATCATTTAAGAAGGAAAAACAAAGATTGCCTTTTTTAAGCTACGGACGACAATCGTTGACTAATACTTTCGTACAATTTCCGTTTATTGGTAACTGTAACCGGCTGTCAGGAATCGTGGTTGTCTTATCACATACACGGGATTACGCTGACGGAACTCCGGCTGTAAAAAAAAGGTAATGCAATGCTCAGAGCTCTTTTATGTGTAGAAATGATTCATATTCTAAAATACTAAAACATGTATGACGTTATCGCCTTTTCGTAGCTGGTTTCTGTAACTTCTGTTGCACTTCAAAACTCTATTCGATCTCGTTCCAATTGGGTTATTCGGAAAATAATTTCGCTTTTTCCCAACAGAGGACTTAATTGTATTTTTCACAGCCAACTTCACACTTTAGCCGCATCATAATTGTATATTTTGATAGCTAATATAGCAAGACTTGTTTATGAAAAAGTTGATTCTACGCAGTAGTTTTGGGATGATGCCTTTTCAAACATGAAAAATGAAAAGCAGCATTTTCGACATATTTTACTTTTTTACTATCGCAAAGGTAAAAATTCTGTTCAAGCTAAAAAAAAAAAATATCCGATGCATATGGAGAAAATGTGTTGACAGAACGCCAGTGCCAAAACTGGTTTGCAAAATTTCGATCCCGTAATTTTGATCTTGAAGGTACACCACGTTCTGAAAGGCCAGTTAAAGCTGATGAAGACACAATAAAGGCATTCATTGATGAAAACATCCGAAAAACAACTCATGAGATCGCTCAGAGATAAAATTTATCGAATTCGAAAGTTCATGATCATTTGAAACGCCTAGGCTTAATCTCAAAGCTCGACATACGGTTTCTCATGTTCTTAAGCTCTTCTTTAGCTTCAACTGGCCCTTCAAAACGTGCTGCATCTTCAAGATTCACCACCGTACCAAGAATGCACGCCACGAAGGCGGGAGAAATACCTTATATACTCCCCCTTTTAAAGGGCGACTGGGATTTTTAGGGGACCCCATCGCAAAATCCTGGGTGAGGAGAATCATCATCCAACACCCTTTTAGTTCCGGCGCCACTGTAGAGACATTAGGTTAACCGGAAGCAGGAGAGATGAAAAATTAGCAATGCCTTCGCCGGGAATCGAACCGCGGACCTCTGGATACGCGCCCAGCGTGCAGACTATCACACCATCAGGGTATGCCAAAAAGGCGGGCGAAATACCTTACAAACTTTAAAACTAAACTTTGTAACTGAAAACACTTTAAAACATTATTTATCTTTCAAACTTAAAACTTAATCTTATTTTCACACATTCTTGAAGCAGACGTCACCTCTAGCCCAGCTTCAATTCACTTCATTTCGCAACACTGTGTTTTATTCACCAGATATCCTTTAGGCCAATATCTCTGATGCGCTTTGCCTTAATCGGATCAATTAAGCTACACATTTGAATTTACAGTTCGGTTCAAAATAGTTGAGTTTGATAATCAAAAATTCGTTAAAGTTTATAAAATTTTAAAAAGGTAATAAAACAGATTCGAAATTTAAAATTCGGGCTTCAAAGTGCCAACTTTAAGTTGGAGGACTACGTTATTCAGAACTAGACGGCTCTGTGTACCGTTGTTCTTTCACAATGAGAGAAACATTCATGCAGATTTTTCATTATTTAGTTTCTTTAAATATAATACATGGGGATAATGTTTGGTGGCAACAGTTTGAAAATTGAATCGACGCAAAATGTTGTTTTGAATTTAATAGCTCTTCCGGGAACGCCCTTTGGGATAAAAAAATTTAAATGATTCAACTTCGTCGCCCCAGAGGGTGTGTTAACAGTTTTCGCTGAGCTCGCAGTTTAAGGATCTGCTCTTGGACTCATTCCTGCTAACACAACTCTATACCGAACATTCTTCTTTTGGAATTTATAATTAAATATCGCTTTTTTCATACATACGCTACATAAAACTCAACAAAAAATTAAAAAAATATTTATAAAGAGCACATCTTTAGAATTCCGGATAGAATTTTAATTGTTGCCATACATTTATACATTTGCTATATTATTTCTTTAAAAATAATATATGATTATATAATGCCTGACGGCAACTTCCTTTTATTTGAAAAGTGGTAGGGACAAAAAAAGATGATGATCGAAACTAATAAAAGATCTGTTGCTAGTTAAAAATTATGTATATCTTAAGACGAAGACGAAACAAAAAGTGATATAAGGAAGTATGAAACTATCAGAATCCATTGAAATGCATTCAATTCAGCCCAGAGACCATTTCATCCTCATATCAAAACTTTTACTAAATGTTAAGCATTCAAACATTTACACTTTAGGAATTCTTTACCTCTCGCGAGGGCAGTTTGCAGGGTTAACCTTGCAAATTAAGTCAAAGTGCAAACTCTTCCTTAGACATTTACTACACTTTTCGTAGGTGCTACTTCTTTTACCATAAAACGACATTTCTGAGATCTTCAAACACCTCTTCCTCGATTCCCTACGCCCAGAAATTCAATAAAAAGTCTCCCTGATAACAGTTTACTTCCTTCTCTTAAAAAAGGTGAGAAAGTTTTTTAACTCTCGAAGAGCAGGAATAAAATAATATACATAAAATAATCTCCTTCACCTACGTACGTTTTGCAAGGAAAGAAAAAAAGAAAAAAGGAAGGTAAAGGGGAGCAAAAAGAAGAAGAGACTTTCTTTTACGACTTGTTTTATCAGCCATTGGTATTCCAGGGTCTTTCCTGGTTGGTACTTTGGCTGTTCTTTTCGCTCTTCGAAGGGCGAACGTTTTTCTTAGTGCTTTTCGAATGTCTACTCACGACGAAGAACAAGAACCAAGAAATGGAATCGACGAAATGGACATCCACTTTTATTCCGTATGCATAAATACGTGAGAGCGGGTGAAGAATAAAGCTTCTAAATTCATTTCCTTAACTGTTATGGTAGTTTCGCAGGCTTTGAAGTTTAGAAAAAAAAACTTCTTAAAGGAAAAATTGCAATCGCAGAAAAACTTCCGTTATCAGATTTGAAAGGAAATATCCATTTTGATCATTTCTGAATCCATTTTGTCGATTTTTGTTGAGTGACGTCTGTACGTACAGGCAGAATAAAAAATTCTTTATTCCGATACGGATTACAAAATAGATTCAAAATGGATCTTTACCTGACATCTGTACGTATGTATGCATCTCGCATAACTCAGAAACGCTTAACCTTAGAACTTTGAAATTTTGTATACGGGACTACTATAACATCTAGTTGTGCACCTCCCTTTCTTTTACAATCGGCAGCATCAAAAGTGTATATATATATTTGTATAATTTTGATATCTTTATTATATAGATAAAAGTATATATATATATATATATATATCCAACTCCTTTTACCCCGCTTATAAGAACCCGGCCTCTTACCTGGATTTACCTAGCCTTTATTTTCACAATCGCTGGTCGTAGAAATATACTTCCAATTACAGAAGTATTTTAATTGACGAAAATATTGTTTTTTGAATGTCAAATTTAAAAAAAAAAGTTTGTTTTCGAAAAATAACGAAATCTAACTTTCAATGTGGTCTTCTAGTTCATACATTTGGGAAAGTTATGATAAAATAGAATTATAAGAAATTTGACTCCCGCATTACACATATTGACCGGAATATTTAATTTCAAAAGTAGCAGTTTGTGATGTCCTTATCTGATGAAGGACAGTTAATTTAGACTCTAAATCTAATGTTAAAATTGTAATATACAGAAGAAAAATCTCGTTCTCTTGGTTAAATGTACTTTAATTTTAAATAAAATACAACTAAAAATTTTTATGTGTACACTACATGACTTCCTTGCACGGAATATTAAATTATACGCATTTTTCATGCATTTCATTTAAACTTATTTCCTTAAATTTCATTGGATATATTTCTCATTCATTTAATTCAGTTCTCACTTGGCGACAAGGCAAAAATTCATAAAACCTCAAAGTATGTTTATTAAAAACTAGAAAATATAGAAAAAATTAGAACACCAAATACATTCAAAGAAATAAAAAAACAATTTTTACTATTAAAATTAGAGTTTCTACTCAGAAACAAGCAGTTCGATCAGCGGGCAAGAAGAGAGATTTTTCGGTGCACCAAACTTTACTTTTGGTCCCACTAAGCAAGAAAACACTGAAGGTGCAGAAACTGACTTAATTTACTATGCTGCTAATTTTCAAATGTAAAAAAAAAAAAAAATATGGCTGCTGTGGCAAAAAATAGTTTTTACATTGTTTAAAATTCTACAACTATTCCATTCAGTTTAACTAAAGGCATAATAACTTTTACCAGACGATAACAACAACAGAGTTCAATCCTTTTTAAAGCAAAAAATGCAAAATTTACCAATACATAAGAATAAAAAAAAATAAGCTCGCGGAGCCAAGTAACTGAGTGGGTGCATATATATATATATATACTTTCAGTGCTGCGGACTGAAACAAAAAGGGAGGTGTACAACTGCATGTTATAGCAGTCCTATATACAAAATTTCAACGTTCTGAGGCTACTCATTTTTTAGTTATGCAATATACATACATACATGCACACATACGTATATACGTACGTACAAACGCCACGAAAAAATCTTTTCTGAATCTATTTTAATTCCTTTCTGCAACCCGTTTTGGGAAAAAAGTTTCCTTTATTCTATCCTTCGTCAGAGGACACGCAAAAACATCGTTAAATTGCATTCGATAGCGGTCAAAATGCATATTTTCGTTGAAATATGACACCGGAAAATTTTCGCGATTACAATACTTCCTTTGCTTCGTACAAGGAAGTAAAATTATTTTTGTTTTACAATAAGCTTTCTTTTTAAATGAGCATGATTATTAATGCACTAGCCTAAAATATTTTGTTATTCAGTTTAATGGGAATAAATGTTTCTATTTACAGAATTTATCTACAATTTTTATATTACGAATAATAAAAATTACCGTTCATTAACAAGAACCTTTCGGAATATTTTTTTTTTTTTTGCCAGATGTGTTTCTTTGGATCAACATTTGTCACATATTTAGATCTAACAATTTCGATATTTTCTATATATACACACGTTCTCGATGGAATACTAATGATTATTTTTGTAAGTTTTAGCCTTTTATGAATAGCACCATAAAACGAGAACTTTGATGAAAGCTATCCCGAGCCACGGGCGAATCAAGAACTTTGAGCGAGGATGGAGGGAAGAGCGAAAAAAATCGAATGAGCCATGGGATCAGAAAAATTGAATGAATTAAACGCTAATTCCCTGAACTAATTTTTGTCAAGTGTAATTTTGTGATTTCCGGAAACTTTCTTTCTACGCAGAGCTAAGGAAAACAATACTGCAGGAAAAAATATTTCAACAATTTTGAAAATGGTAAAAAATCGATTATTTTTTAAGTTGGAAGGGTAATCATTCTTTTCTCCACTAAAATGAGAATCGAACTGTCTTGACACACTTCCAACAAGATCCTCGCTCTTGCAGGTTCGTGAATCAAATCTCGAATCAAAGTTTTCTTTGTAGCAAATCAAAATTATTCCTGGCACGTTCCCAACAAGAGCTATCGGCGAACTATAAAAGCGTTACAACTCCATTTTCTGAAATCGGAGTAAATTTTCTCAGTAAAGTGAATTGGATCTTTGAATCAGTTCCTGAGCGGATCCTCCAACTTTAGCAGGTATTATTAAGTAAAGTAATTCTTTATTTATTTACAATTTTTATTTATAAGTACTGTATTTAAAAATTAAAAACCATCGTTTATTAATTTTAGTATTTTAAATGCTTTTTAATAATATTTAAGCTCTTATCTCACGAAACTTTTAAGATATATGCATAGCGATATCGATTCGCAATGACTCATTCGAATAAACTCATTTTACGACGTTGTTCATAACGTAAGTCTTTCGTAAGATCGGCAGCGTCTCTAAATATATATTAACATATAACTGGTAAAAAAATTCTGAAAGCTTTCAGATTTTATATTTTGCCTAAACGGGCATATTTTAACTTTTTGTATGTTACCTTTACTTATTAAATATCATATTCTTTGCACTTACACCATAAAATTCAATTCAATAGCAATGTCAGAAATATTTAAAAGAGCATATATTTTAAATTTCCGAAACACAATTTCGCGCGCTGGAAATGAAAACGTCCTTTCCCTCCTCCCGTAAATTGTTGCCATTGCTCGCTTTGAAATCGTTGAGTTTGGTAATCAAGAATTCTTTAATATCATTAAATACGAAATAGACAATATGACAAATTCGGGCTTCCAATTGCCCATAGGAGAAAAGAGAACTACGTTATTCAAAATTTGATGTCGCTAGGTACCGTTGTTTTTTCACGTTCTGAGAAACCTACATACATTCATACAGATTCTTCATTATTTAGTTTCTTTAAATATAATGCAGGGTTCTAATATTTGGTGTCAGCAATTCGAAAAGTGAACCGACGCAAAAAGCCAAAACAAAATTAATAGCCCTTCTGGGGAAATTGCCCCTTTGGGGCTAAAAGTACTGAAAGAAAAATGTTATATTTGTCATTTTGTAAGAGGAATAAAATCCAAAATAAGAGTGTGAAGCAGGAAAAGTGGTTATAATTCCATCTGTGCCCCAATTTCTTAATTTTTAATTTTCATGTAACAGAAGCGTTTTGATTTATTTAATTTAAACGAGTAAATATTAAGCGATGCATATATTTTTCTCCAATGATCTATTTTCTTATTATTTTGGGAGGTTAAAACTTACGTAAAACAAGTTGAGCAATGAATATTTTTTACGACGGATATACACTCTATCTCTTCTGTCACATTTCTGATCAGCCTTCGAATTCAGTTTGAATGATATGACCAAAAAAATCAACAAAGAAAAAGAAAATATTAACACTAGAAGGGGGATCTTCCGCGGCTTTCCTGGTAGAAAGTCCATCCATTTTATAGACAGCGATAAATATTTTACCTGGTTCTTTTCGTTGCCAGATATTCTCCCGTATAAATGATAAATGGGGCAGTATTTTATCTCCTCTCTACTCACGCCCTAGTCGTTTACATCGATAAATTCCAAAACTCTTTGCTGTACGATGATAACAAATAAAGTATATCTTTACGAGATGCTCCTAGAACACACGTGCCATTGTAAATCAAACAAAAATAGAACTAAGAGTAGGATTTGATTGTTGGGGATGGAATCATACTACATCACTTTTAATCGCATATGAATCTATATACGTGTATTTATACTTAAACATGGAAGCTTTAAACGTAATTTATTGTTTTTCTCCCATCTCCTTAGAACTATACCATTTCGCTTTTAATACGAAATTAGTGGAAGCACCCGATGGCAGTTAAGTTAGATGAAGAGTAATGTATCTAACAAGAGAAAAAATATTTATCCCTGTAATGCTTCTCTAATAACGATGCAAAAAGTACCATTCATGTCATACGTTCTTCAATCTAACACGATATGGAACTCACATAAAAAAATTCCATAGAAAAGTAAACTACTTCTCTCTCTTTATATCAGCAAGAATGGCACGCAGTTTTTATTGATTTTCGTCTTTTTAATCAAAAAAAAAAAGTCCAAGTCCCATCCAATATTTTACTTATATTCAATTTTGATCCATTAAATATGGCAAAAATTTATCACAACTGATCAGAAATCAATAACGCTAGCAAACAAACAGACACACAAACATACATTTTTCTTTATATACATATAGATTTTGTAAAACTTACAAATTTTTTATCAACAAACTCTACGATTTGAAAACAAGCAGTGGCAACACTATTTTGGCATTTTGCGTCGGACTCCTATAAATGTCGGTTCACTTTTCAAACTGTTGCCACAAAATGTTAGAGTCCTGCATTATATTTGAAGAAATTAAATAATGAAAAATCTGCATAAATGTATGTATATTTCTCGCATTGTGATAAAACAACGGTATCTAGAGCCATCCAATTTTGAATGGCGTAATCCTTTTACGAATATGGGCATGTGGAAGACCCAATTTGAAATTTGGAATTTGTTTTATTATTATTATTATTATTTTTATTTTTTAAAGTGGATATCTACCCCTCCCAGCACACAAAAAAGAATTGTAGAAAGTTTGGTGACGATAGTAGTGACCGAGTCGCGAACAAACAAATAAACATACATTCTTCTTTTCGTATATAGATATGCAAAACTGATGCCAAACAATATATGTAAGAAAAGTCGAAAAAAAAATGTGCGTCCCCTAGACGCAATCAGCTGATTTATGTTCACATTTATAGAGTGCTAAGTACTACTGTACTTCGTTTATATTTAGGATGCAAACTGATGAAAACAACCGGACGATGAAATTATCATAATTTGCTCCAGACATCTTCACGTGAAGAAACGGTTTCTGCTTGCAGTTGTAAAAAAGATTCAAGATTTGTGGTTAATTTTTAATTTTATAAAGTTTCAATTTTCGTTACTATTTCATCCGACAGATGGCCCTACCTTCTCGTTCGCTTTATTCCTTTTGGGTAAAAATACAACTGTAGTTTTCCCTTTTTTGCAGATTTTTTTGCTCTTGATGAAGAGGAACCTGTACCTGTTTGCCCTCGAAATCGACACAGTCTTGACTACAATTTACGCCAAACACAAGGCGTTTGCTTTGTTAATTTTGTGTTTGATTTGTTTCTCATATGTCTTAATTCGTTGTTCTTTGTTTAATTCAGGGCGGGGTCGGTAATGAAACCCTAGAGGGTCAATGAAATTTGAAAAAGGTGTCAGTTATGATGAATTCACTAGCAAGTCGACAGCCAAATATGCACCGGCAGTTAATCAAGATCCCATTAAGTACAAAAATACAAGCAGACACATCCCAAAATTAAAGTTGACACCAAACCCACATCGTATTGTTTTTTTCCCTTAGGCTTATCCTACTGGAAGCATGCTTTAGGGAAGTCAATAATTTACTAAGGAAAATAAAAACAGTCTGAATTCGAACAAGTTAATGTAAGAATTAAAGATAGATTTTAGTTGAAATATAAAAAACATTGTATCAGCATATAAAGCGCAGCTATCGAGTAAATTAAAATTGAACTTTTGCATAGATAGAGTTTATGATTTTTTTTCTGAAAACTTGTTTATATTAATAAAATTATAATTAAGATCAATCCCAAAAATAATGAAGTAAACAAATGAAATTAATAATAAAAAAATCTCAAAATCCTATACACAGTTCCACGCGCTGGAGATAAAAAGGTCCCCCCCCCCTCCACGTAGAGTGTTTCCATTGCTTGCTTTTAAATCGTTGAGTTTGTTGATCAAAAATTCGTTAAAGTGTTACAAAATATGAAAGCGAAAGTGACTCATAAACATGCTACACGTTGGGGAAACTACGGAACCAACCATGCAGCTAGTCAGTTCAAATAGAATCGAACTCTCAACATGTAGCCGTCTTTAGCCGCGCGGTCACTCGACAGTCGGAAATATTCTACTCGAATGGAATATCATTAGTATTTTATGCTATTAGTAGGCCATCCGTATCTGGATAATTAGAGCATATTCAAAGTCTTTGGCGGCGGAAAATGTTAAAAATGAGGGATAAAAAAAAATAAATAAAAAAAATCTGAAATGTTTCAGATTTTAAATTACTTCTAAAGGGGCGTTTTTTAACATTTTGTGTGTTACCTTTCTTTATTAAATATCATGTTCCTCGCACTTAAACCATAAGATCCAGTGCAACAGCAATATCGCAAAATAGTTTTAAAACGAGCCTATCTTTAGAATTTCCGATACAGAGACTCACGCGCTGGAGATAAAAATGTTTTTTCTGCACAACGTTGCCATTGCTCGCTTTGAAATCCTTGAGTTTGTTAATCAAAAATTCGTCAAAGTTTTAAAAAATAGGAAATCGATCATAAAACAAATTTCAAATTTCAAATTTGGTCTTCCACATGCTCATATTCGTTGGAGGATTACGTTATTCAAAATTCGATGACTCTATGTACCGTTGTTTTATCACAATACGAGAAATATACATACATTTATGCAGATTTTTCATTATTTAATTTCTTCAAATATAATGCAGGACTCTAATATTTTGTGGCAACAGTTTGAAAAGTGAACCGACATTTATGAGTCCGACGCAAAATGCCAAAACGAAACTAATAGTCCTTCGGGATTCAAATCCCTTTGGACTAAAAAAAAAAAAAAAAAAAAAAAAAAAGAAACCTGTAATTTAACCTTTATATTTCAACATAGCAAGTGAAAGATAATATAAACTTGTACCTTTGTAGCATAAAATATGCAAATCCATTCAAAAATTAAATTCCCAACCTCTTTTTTTCTCATCTCAGTTCATGAGGAAGCTCGTTCAATCGCATGGAGTCCGGAACGCTTGAAAAGTACACTACAGAAAATCCCAAGTTTGATTAAAACGGCTTCAGCCCAGGACTTGCTGCTATCAGTGTCAAACCCTTAAAAATGCTTTTGTTCGCACTTGAAACGGTATTCCTAACATGTCTGACTCAATATGCGTAGGTGTACTCATGTCATTTCAGACGTCTCTCTGGAAAATTCATAGCCCAGTATCAAACATTCAGCATCAAAAAAGAAGAATTTTTTCGGAATACTTCTCAACGGAACATTCGAAAAAACGAACTCTAGCCAGTAGTTTCCATTTTTGGGGTTGTTTTGAATTCGGGGAAAACTCAGTAGACAATAGCCATTTCGTAGAATGGAAAAAAAGTAAATAAAATCTGAAAGGAAATATATCAGATTTGTGTCGTTGTAAAAGCCAGGAAAGCTAAAACATGCTGATCACGTAATAACGTGTATAATGCACAAAGTACCTGCTTATGCCATATGTACAAATTACACAAAAAGAATGATACTGTTCTGTATATGCCATACTACTGTACCAATTATCGAATTTTAACTTGGGTTTCCATGTCTCGAAAGCATGACTAAGGATACCATATTTACATATAGCATTGTTCTAACATAGGTACTTGGACACAAATGAGACTTTTTTTATATAAACTACCACTTGTTTTCCACATTTCAATTCTATGACTGAAATCATGCTTAGATATTAAATTTTAATTTTTTTTTAAATTTACCTTGACGCATTTTTTTTTCAGATTGCGTCAAGCATAATTTACTCGGCGAACTTCTTAAATTATAGCAATTTATTTTTCTTTCCATTTTCGTAGTAAACGAGCAGAAATAAGGTCATCGTTCCTACTTTCAAATAATTTTAACAAAGTGCCTAAACCACATTTGGCGTTATTATCGTTTATAACAAATATGTCAAAATTCAAAACGCGCCAGTATGTATATTCACGTATATCTTAGGAAATTTTCAGTAAAAGAATATAATTTTTTTTTTCTGGTATGCATAGAAATACATATACTTTTAGATTATGATAAACGTTTCATACGACATAATTCAAAATGCTTTTCCGAAAAATTTATAAAAAATATTTAAAAATTCAGATTTTAAAATTAAATCATAAAAAAATGGGCGAATTTTATTTGGAATGAGCCTGAATTTCTAAATATGAAAGGAAGAATCAAATAAGATTAACAAAAAGATATATTAATAAACATATGCCAAATTCAATTAACATAGAGGTGGGCATATTGAGAGCTAATGTTTTAAAAACTACTTGTGCGATTTTCACAAAACTTATAACTTAGGTATAATTTTAATCTTATAATACAAATATGAAAAAATAATGTTAATAAAATACCCATCTTAGAACAACGGAATATAGTATAAATCTAATATATATTTCTAAGTCGACATTCGAAACAAAGAAAACGCAAGTTAAATTTCGAGAAACGATCCAGTAGAAGGAGAGATATATATCTGTCCCCTCTCCCCCCCCCTTTTTTTTTTTTTTTTTTGTACAAGGTGTACCAAAACATTTTTTAAATATTTTTGTATCTTTTGGTTTTCGCTTTTTAAACAGTAGTACTACAAAAGTAAAAACACATTTTAAATACTTAAGGCAATGAAGAATTATTTAATGAAAACACTGCCGAATTTTGTACATTCAGATAATAACTATTTCCAGAAAAGCTATGGAGATATAAATTTGCATACGCACTCATTGAAATACAATGCGAAGAAGCGATGTTTTCAAAATTTAATTTAGAAGTTTTTAAAAATTAAATTTTGGAACTATTATTCGCGCATACCTCTGTTTTAATAAAGATATAAAATTCTGATAATTTTAATGTTTCCATCATCGGATACAGTGGAAAAAACATTTAAGACAATTTTACATGGAAGTAAAAGAGTGATTAGTTGTCCTTGAAAAATTTTTAAATTGTACAAAGTGATTGGTTAAGTGTTATTGAAAAACAAACATAAAAAATATTGAAAAAAGTAATTCGTTTTAAAAAAGTTTAAAAAAATATTAATTTTTTCTACATAACACATTATTATTATTATTTATCTTTCAAAATAGGCTTTTATTTAAAAACCAATATAATTATGAAACTAAAAAAAGAAAATTATTTATCATGTAGTTTTATGAGATATTTTCTCCCTCTTTCCAACATGTCTTCGTGGTTTAACTGGAAATATATCAGACGCGTATTCGAGAGATCCAAGGTTCGAATCCAGGCGAGAGCATTGTTCATTTTTCACGTCTACTGCTTCAAAAGAATACCCTAATGCCTCTATAGTGGCGCCAGAGCTGAAAAACTGGTGGATGATAATTCTTCACCACCAGGATTTGGCGACTGGATCCCCTAACTTCATAATTAAATGGGGAGATTGTGAGGTACTTTCTCCTTCCTTTCTGCATGCCCTTCGTGGTGTAACGGTAGTACACATGGCGTGTATTCGAGTGGTCCAAGTGCGAGACCCGGCGTGGGAATCGAACCTCATTTTTCATGTATCCTGTATGCTGAATTGCTCATTTTTCATGTATCCTGCTTCCAAATTACCTAATGACTCTACAATAGGGCCCGAACTAAAAAATGTGGTGGATGATAATTCTTCACCACCAGAATTTGGCGACATGTTCCCCTAATCCCCCTTTAAACGAGGGAGTATATAAGGTTCAATGCTCCTTTCTGCACGCCTTCGTGCTGTAATGATAGCACACTCGGTGCGTATTCGAGAGGCTCATGTTCGAGTCCCGGTGAAGGCACTGCTCATTTCTCACGTATATCAGCATCAAAAATGCTTATGTTCCTAACGTTTAATGGGAACAAATTCTGTTCACAGATTTCATCTACAAATTAATATGAAAAATAACAGTGTGTAGCCTAAATAATGAAATTTAAAAATTTAACTGCATTGTCAAAAATTTAAGTCTTTATCTGTATAGATTACAGCAAACGAAATTTTCAAAAAAAATTAAACATGAAAAATTTAATCATTTCTTATTATATCCACAGTTATTACTATAGCCAATATTATGATAATATTATTACTACTAAAATGCAAATGCAGTGGTTAAAATAGTACATACTCTACATAAATGGAGCACTGCCACATAATACTATACATAAAAACGAATGTTTCAAATGCTTTAACGTCTCCTATCTTTGTTTGATATAGTAGATTTCCCCCCTTCGTAACGTTATTCGGTTTCATACCGTCTTTGTGTTTCGTACATATCATCCTATTCGGCATACGTCAGATGATAATCAAGTCCCGGATACGATGCCATCGTCGTACTTTTAAATAGTCTCCTTTTTTACCTCCATGGTGATCCCAACAATTTACTCCATTGCTTGACTCTTCTCATTAACTTTTCTAAAACTTATTGTAAATGTATTTATAAAATATTTACTCGAAAAACACTATAAGGTATTTCTTCCGCATTCTTAGCATGACTTCGTGGTGTAATGGTTAGCATATTTGGCGCGTATTCGAGAGGTTTGAGTTTCGAGTCCCAGCGAAGGCGTTGCTAATTTTTCCTCTTTCCTGATTCCAAGACGTACCTACTGTCTCTACGCCATAATACATCTAAAAATAAATTATTGCACTTTGAAACTGGAGTTTTAATAGTGTGATATTTTTGACACGTTCTTTGCTGTGTAAATTTTTGATACTGTGTAACTCTTCATTTCTTATGCTCCTTATGCATAGTGTCTGTTTCACTGTGAATTTTAAGTGATTGTAAATGGACTTCGCGTCTTAAGCCAATTACTAAATCTCATGAAAAACACAGGCACGTAACAGCGGCCGAAATTCATTTGTTTTTCCTCTTTGAAGATATCATCAACGTTGACAAACGGAAACTAGACGGTTTGGGCCTAAAACATCGGGAACGAAAACGTTGCGGAGAAAACAATGCAAAGGGGCAAGTATCATCGTACAACAAACACATCGAGGAAGAAAAGAAAGCGAAGAGAAAATATTATATTTTCTAAAAAAATCTAAAAAAAAGTCGTATACTAAAACATACATTTTCGAGTATAAAAGAGGATGAACAGAAAGTTGGATGCGTTTGAAAATTAGGTGTATTTATCCTATCGACGTATATCAAACATAAGGTTTCTGTTTTTAGTTATGATTAATAATTTTATAAGTTTACATAAAAGTATAAAAATAAACATTAAATTGAAAATTTGAAGGCTTTTAGATTTTATATTGCTTCAAAAGGAGGTTTATTTAACGTTTCGTGTGTTACCTTTTCTTATTAAATATCACGTTCTTCGCACTTAAACCATATAATTCAATTCAACAGCAATATCGCAAAATAATTTTAAACTGAGCCTATCTTTAGAATTTCCGATACAGAGTCTTGCACGCTGGAGATAATTTTTTTCCGTACAGTGTTGCCATGGTTGTGTTAGTTAATCAAAAAATTTAAGTTTTACAAAATATGAAATTGATAATAAAATAAAATTTCCAATTTGGGCTTCCAGATGCCCGTATTCGCAGTAAGATTACGTCATTCAAAATTGGACAGCTCTCGATACCGTTTTTTTTAATCCCACTGCGAGAAACATACATACATTTATGCAGATTCTTCATTATTTAATTTCTTCAAATATAATACAGGGCGATAATATTTGGTGGCAACAGTTTGAAAAGGGAAACGGACATTCAAAGTGATTCGACGCAAAATCGCGTAACGAAAACAATAGTCCCTAAGGGACAAAGTCCTTTAGGACTGAAAATAAATTAAATAAAAGCTTATTTTTCTAAAAATTCTTTTGTTAAATATTTTTATCTTCTGTTATTCATTATAAATTGTACGCCTTTCATATACTAAGTCTAATATTACGATTAAGCAGTACATAAATAATTCGTAGTTTCAAAGCAGACACAATTTGACGAAAATCTGAACAATAATGGCGAACGTTGGTATTTAAAATCGAAATATCCGAGTTAAATGCCAAATATGTTCATAACAGAAGCATTAACTTGTGTTTAAATTATTTTATTTGAGTCGATTTTTTTAATGTAACTTACATTCAGCTGTGGCATATTCACCAGCTTGTTTTCTACTGTGATGTGTCATCCTCTTTACAATGTCATCCTCTTTTCGGAATGGCTTCTAAACTGCTTCATTTTGAATTTTACAACCAGGGTGCACTGATTCAGATATACATCAGATACTGCAGCAGTGCAGAAATCAACCTTAAAATATTTGCATAAACAGAAGATTTAGAATGCGTTTCGCTTCCTGACCGTCAAGCAAAATGGATCTACACTGAAATATCATTCCTACTTCTGAGAAGATCGATATCTTGCAATCGATGACACACTGCAGTTGTTTTGTCTACATTTTCTTTTCTTTGAATTGACTTAAACAAATTCTTACCCTTGCAGTATTTTCGCATAACTGGAATCTTGCAGACCCTACTAGTGAGTTATCTGTACATCGTTCAGTAATTCCCAAAATACTGAATAATATTAAAAATCACTTTTTTTTACTTATTCTTAAACTTAACAAAACAGGCGAAACGTATGCTGCAGACGAAACCTGTGGATATTTTGTGGAGTCTCTTTGTTCTTTTTGGGATCATCCAAGGATAAACTCTACTGAAAAGACTTAGTAGCCAGTTTTTGCTATATCTTTGTAGAACAGATACCACAGAAGAAGGTTTAACTAACCATTTTTTTTAATTAAATGTCACAAAGGTTTCACTCACTCGGTGCTCATAATTACCAATTGCAGGTAAGTAACTCGAACAGAAAATTAAAATGTGTAAGGCACAATAAATTAAGATGGGCTCCTCGACTAGCTGATTAACTATATGTTATATGTTAACTATATATTATATCCGATTTAGCGGTATATATATATATATATATATATATATATATATATATATATATACCGCTAAATAGAATTAACACAATAAAGCCGAACCCAGAACATCAATATGATTTAATGATACGCAGTTCTCTGATGTGGAGTCGGAAGGTTGCGTGCTCAAATCACGTCCGGGTCACCCATTTGGGGGTCTATGTAACTAGTAGACACCAATTCATAAAGAATAACTTCTTTTAATGAATCAAAATATGCACATAGCGTTAGAATACTATTAATCTCAGTGATGAACAAAGTGTGTACACAAACTTGTAAAAGCAGAAAAGAAACTTGTAAAAGCAGAAAAGAAAAGTTCTTTTTTCCAGTCGCGCAGAGACTCTTATCGCGCATGCGCTAGGAGGAGAAATCGAGGCGTTGAACAAATGTGGCGGGAATGGTAAAACCTCACAATTTGTAAATTGGTGTCTACTAGTCACATAGACGCCAAACATACTACGTCATCAGAAGAGAAAAGAAAGTGTTACATACAAAACATAACTGGTTAGGACAGCGGTTTTCAACCTTTCGATCAACGCTTACCATCTAAATAAAAACCGAAAAACTTAAGTACCACCGTTCCATTTTACAATGATTATTTTTAAGTTTCTCAATAGAAATATTAAAAATAAATATATTTTGCCATTTGCACAGCCTATTAGCTATTTGTATTAAATATGCATACTTAAAAATATATTAGATTAAAAAGTGGGTCACCATTTTTATTATCAAAATTTAAATTACAATATTTTAATTATTATAATAGTGCAAAATTTGGGCCTCTTTAAGAGAGACTTTGTGTCTGGTCTTATTTCACTTAACTTTAACCACAAATTAAGATCTACTTTTAATTTTGATCTGTATCTAATTTTTAAATGTAACATGGAAGAAAATCCTTATTCACACAAATAGGTTATGCAAAAAGGGAATAATAATTTAATATATGAAATGCCTTTAAATTTATTTCTCGGTTCAGACAAAACTTAAAATGGGTATTATTTTTTAACTCTTCAGTTCGAGTTCGATCACAGGAAATTTCTATCAATTTTTCTTTTTCGAAACGAGATTTTTAAATTTAATAGTTAAAAATACTTCCCCGGGATAGAATAAAATAAGGTCTTTACACTTTAATTTAACAAAACAAAAGTTAAATTCAAATGTAGAGATGCAGTCAAAGACTAGACTGCACATACAATAGGATAAATTAACCCATTAACTGCAAACCTTGTTCTCTCAATTTACATTTATTTCTGGGTGTCTAGTTTGACATAGATACTCGAAATTGGAATATAAATGGAATCTGCCATAAAGCCCTAAATGGAGATCGACATTCAAGTAACCTTCACTGGAAAACAAAATCCACATTAACAATAAGTAGTAAATATATTCTAAAACCATTAGAGAACACGGCAGTACAGTGGAGTTGCAAATGATATACATTAATAATATGACAAAATGCGTTTTTAAAATGATGAAATCTCGAAATTCACAAAACTTTTACTGCTTCTCACAAATAATACTCTCCAGCTCACCCATTTTACGCCTAGTACTCAACAACTCATACAAAAGCTTGAGAAAGGTTAAAACAACAATGTAAAATAGTAACCATTGTTTCCAACCCAAATTTCCGCTATTAAGGCAAATCCCCAAATGGGGACCATGACAGATAATCAGTTAAGCTGGGTTAGAATTTTACAGGCGCGTAATTTAAAACTTCGGCTAACAAAACGCTAAAGCCAGAATATGACTAATCAAAGCTCCCTACAATAATTAATAGAAAGTTGCGGTTGCCAGACGTCTTAATCGATTCCGATCTCTTCCCTTAAATACGCTCAAAGCTTCGTTCCTGAGAGAAATGCGGAAAGGAGAAGGGGCCTTTCCTGTAACCCCAAGAAAGGCCAACTGTTACTATTATTTGAGTGGAATAAAAGAGTATTTTAAACTTTTTATCGACTTTATTCCTGGAGTTGTAAGGAGAACAGCGAATAGGCGCTATGCTCTTCTCCAAGATTCCAGTTACCAAGGGTACATAATGTAACTAGAACTTTAGAACATTTCTAACAGAAGCAGATAAGCAAGAAACTTCGTTTAGGTAGCAAGCGTAGGCAGAGAAAGACATAGCGTAGTTGTATTGCAGCGGTATTTATAGTGCATTTTTTCATTAAATGCTCGGCTATGAACTATACGCAATGCATATGGTTCGGATGACATAATGCGGAATTAGCTTTCAGATGTGATGCATTTTCGAAAAAATGATTACTGTTTTTAGAATAGAGAGGGAGATGTGCTCAAACCAAAACGAGGAGTTGAAGATCTATTGCTGATTTAAAGTATAATTCAGAGTTAGATAGTTTTTATCTTCCATATACATTCATATGACAGCTATTTTAACGGCTATTTATATCGGGTCAGTCCATTAATTCATGCGCATTAAGAGTGTGCGTGGAATTCACTATGACGCATTTAGTAAAACAATACAATTTTGAACCTGTTGAAACATGTCATCGTTTGACTTTTTTCATTCATCACCAACTTTCGTAAAGAACGAAAGCATTTTAGTACCCATTGAAGATGAATATAGATAATCAGTACAAACATGCTGTGCTAGAGTTTTTATTTTTGTGTGGTGAATCTGCCAGGTTTGCAGGGATAAAAATTAATAGTATACATGGTGAACACACTATTAGTGTAAGGACTGCCCATAAATGGTTTAAAATCTTTTAAGTTGGAAAAAGCAGCATGGATGATTAACCAGCTTAAGGACGTTTTGAACTGTTAGAACCAAATCAAACGATTCATTGAGAAGTTTATAGTGAACAACTTTGCCGTCTAAACACAGAATGGATCAAGAAACGCCCAGGATTCTTGAATATCAAGAAAGTGTTGTTTCATCGTGATAACGCTAGACAGCAAACGCCTCTAACAGCGCTGCAAAAAATGAGGGAATTTAATTGGAAGCTTTTGCCACATCCTGCTTACTCCCCAGATATTGTCCCAAGTGAATTTCACTTATTTTGTGCCTTACAATTTTTTTTACTGGGAAAAAATTAAATTCTAAACAGGATGTGCACAATGAACTTTCAAGTTTTTTGCATCAAAACCAGGGTTTTTCTACGGCAATGGCATAAAAAAGCTGCCTGTAAGATGGCGAAACATTGTAGATGACGAAGGAAAATATATAATTGATTAAAATGTTAAATTGTGTCATTTTATATTATTTAAAAATTTACCAAAAAATGCGCACGAATTTATGGACTGACCCAATACAAAACTTGCCGCCCAACAGCGGCGGTGGTTAGCGTCGCTGACTGCCCTGCCGAAGGGCCCGGATTCGGATCCCGGAGAAGGCACAGATGTTTGTAAATGTAGAGTGTCGGTGCGGCACTCTAAATATGCGGCGAGCCGAAAGTCTTCTCGTGCGGTTTGGTGGAAGGGAAGAGGAGTGGTAGATCCTCGGACCCGTAGGGGCGGAATTAAGTTAAATTGCACTTCACCTGTAAGGTGCTTAAGGCTGTTGCCAACGGTAGGAGTATTTTGCTCTCCTTAGCACGAGGAAGTTGATGGGCTTGGGCTTTTGTCAGACGAGTGAGCATAAGTAACAACAATGAAAACATAAAAAACGCGGCAAAAGGAAACCTCTTGTAGGGAAAAGAAGAGAGCTGATAGTTTTCATAGAAATATCCTTTAACCAGCTAACTTTCATGAAATAGAAAGTATTATAATATTACCAGAATGTATAAGATAGACTCTTATTAATTACATTTTGATTACTATGGACGTTTCTGTAATATTAAAACCACTGGAGATAGAGTTGCCACTACCCCATGTAGATTAAATTGCTATTTATCTGTGTCACGACCAGCAGACGAATAATCTGCCCTGATAACTAAGCTATCGAATTATCATTTTCATAACGGTAACGGAAGAAGTATTGAAATCTGACGTGACATTGACTAATGTCTCTTTGATCTATCCACTTACAAACAACATGCTTAACATTACCTTAGAGATCAGCTCTTTTAAAGTTCATACGAAGTAAAATTATGTATATTCATGAAATGTTTATTGATGTCTTCCGAAGCTGATAAAAAGTAATTTTATAAAAGAAAAAAATGAAAAAAAAAATTCTTGCCAATATACTTAATTTCTATTTACGTGTTACATTTTATTCGAGTTTTAATTACGATTTGAATTACTTTGTACTACATTCCTTCGAACCAAAGCTTAAACTCTTTTATTATAAGTCAACTGATGTATGATATTACATTTTTACTTCCTTGTACAAAGTAAAAAGGAAAAATTGTAATCGCGAAAAGTTTCAGGCAGCATATTTCAACGAAAATATCCATTTCGACCGCTTTCGAATGCAATTTAACGATGTATTTGAGTAATATCTGTACGTAAGAGCAGAATAAAAGACTCTTTTCCTCCAAAAAATTATAAAACCGTTTTAAAATGAATTCTGAAGAGAATTTTTCGTGGCGTCTGTACGAACGTATGTACGTACGTACGTATCTCGTATAACTCAAAAACGAGTAGCCTCAGAACGTTGAAATTTTGTATATATGACTGCTATAACATGTAGATGTTCACCTCGTATTTTGGTTGCAATCGGCCGCACCAAACGTATATAAATATATATATATATATATATATATCCACTATGTTACTCGGCTCAGTGATCTCAGTTTCTTTACTCTTATATGTTTCTAAATTGTACATTTTTGGCTTTAAAAATGATTGAATTATGTTGTTCTTATCTTCCGGTTAAGGTTTTTATGCCTTTCGTAAATCTGGAAGCAATATTTGTACAATTATCAACTATTTAAAAGCTTTTTAAGTGGGTTAAGGTTTAAATAACATGGCGGGCATATTTGTTAAATTTAAAACAGCAGATTTGTTGCCAATCTAGAGAGACTAAGCTTCGCAACACCAAAGGTAACGCATTAATTTATTATAGCTAATTAAATCATGCTTAACCCTTTCTGGAAATTTTTCGATGAAATAAGTGTTTAAGATTTACTTTGTAATTTTTAATTAATATATATTTTGAGTTTTTATGTATTTTTGCCTTGTCGCGAAGTGAGAACTGAATTTATTGAATGAGAAATACTGAATCGTCAATAAAAAACTGTTTCTTTTTTGTTTTGTTTCTTTAATTTCTTTTATACATCGTTTTAGCTTTATTATAGTATTTGAACAGAACATGTGACAACGATTAGATAATTCTTCAAATGATATCAATTTTGTGTATTCTGAATTATAATATGAACGAAATATAAGTGAACCTAGCGCCAGAGTGTCGCTATGCTAGACAAATATAATGAATTTTAAAGAGTGCGTTTATACTATTGTGGCTTATGCGCTGTCGACGAAGTAGATTTAATTCAATCCAATAAGTTTAAATGAAATGCAAGAAAAAATGCGTATAATTTAATATTCCGTACAAGGAAGTCATGCAGTATACACATCAAATTTTTATAAGTTGTATTCCTAGATACTTCCAAAGGTTTATTCATATTTAATCTTCTGAAAGTTAATTTTTCTTTTCTTTGCTTTAAACCGAAGTCTCCTGCGTCCTGACTAAAGTGAATCTTTTCTCCTACGAAATCTGTTGAATTTTTCTTTTCCGTTTCTGTTTTAAAATTATTTTCTCTTCACTTTAATTAAAATTAAACTATTTTCATCCCGCAAGCTCAGGTTTATTCAATGAAACTAAGTCACGAAATCTGGGAATATTATGTATAACATTGTAGTGCTCCTCTCCCTTTGTCAATGATAAAACGTCGAGGAAACTATGTGGCGACTAACCACCGTATCCTCTGAGTTCACAACAACTAAAATGTGGACTCGAGAAGGGTTTAAAACACCTGCTTATTCACTCAAATAAGATATAAAAGTCAGTCCTTCTCGGGCTGAAAGGAAAGCCTCAACTCGGGCTTTAACGCAGAATAAGAAATAAGAAACTAAACTAAACGTAACTAAACGAGACTTAAGCGAAGCTAGACACAATTATCTAACGTAGTTGGCCCTTAAATTAAACTAGCTGGCACTCTGTATCGAAGTAAGCTGAACCTTCCTTAAATACTTCTTATAACTCATTAGCATTTAATGTGATTCTCAAATCTCATTCTGGTAGGGAGTTGTAAGTGGAAACAAGAATTGAAAGGAAAGAGTTTCAAAATTAAAATAACTATTTTAAAATTAAAATATACCTTACAACATAATGGAATGCTTAGAATATCTTATGATTAATACGTAAAAAATGACAACACCGTAGAAGAAATTTATTTCTTGGTGAAACTAAAAGCCCCCTCCTCGGAAAGATGGCAGCTGCATGATTTGCATTTTTTTTTCCAATATCCAGAAATACAATATCTTTCCCCCTTTTTTTTCTCAACGGCGGGCCCTCAGGCGACTTTGGCTTGGCCACTACTAAGGCCAGAAATCGTGGTCACTTTATTATGGAGGCACCTAATAGGTGGGTCAGCTTTGTCTGCTATGAAGAGAACGGACAGATGATGCTAAGAAGGGGTGCCTTCGTGGGGAACTTTCTAAGAGAACCTAGCTGGTATTAACACGTTACACATGGGGAAACCTTCGTGAAGAACTTTCTAAGATAATCTTGCTCGTAATAACATGTTACACATGGGGAAACCCACGAGTACGCCCACGCAGCCAGCCCGTTCGCAGGATTGGAACCTCGGACCGAACTACCAGTGTTCAGCGACTTTATCGATCGGGCGATGGTAGGCCATTTCTATGTATTTCAACTTAAAACTGTAACTCCGGCAATTCTGTAATCTGTAACTGCAAATCTGAAAGAACTGTGAAGGGGATTGCAGCTACGTCAACCATATGAATTGCTACCTATTTCTAAAATAGTTCTGCTAGGTATACCTGTTCTTAAAGTAACAGTATAACATCGTAGCAACAGAGGAACTAATATTGTTCTTGCCGGAATATTTTAGACGTAACAATGCACATCTCCCCTTCTAACAATATTTGCATAAATAGGATATAAAATTCCTTTCTGTGCGGGGCTATTGTCGAGGAGCGAAAACTTGAGATCAGAAATGACAAGCTAAAAAGAACCACAGACGCGTATAAATTATCTGTCAACAAAGGTGATATTTTAGTTTCTAGGATAATGGTTCATTAAGTTTAAAGGTCGTTCACTTAGTTTACATAATTTTTTTAAAAATTGTTAATACAGTTATGAATTTTGTATTTAGATAGTTAATTTTAGAAGTCGTAAGAGGCTTTGTCCCCGAGGGACTATTGTTTTCGTTTTCCGATTTTGCCTCGAGTCACTCTGAATGCCCGTTTCACTTTTCGAGCTGCTGCCACCCAATATTATCGCCCTGTATTATATTTGAAGAAATTAAATAATGAAGAATCTGCATAAATGTATGAATGTTTCTCGCATTGTGATAAAACATAGGTACCCAGAGCCGTCCAATTTTTAATGACGTAATCCTCCGGCAAATATGGGAATCTAGAAGCCCAAATGTGGAATTTGTTTTATTATCGATTTCATATTTTGTAAAACTTTAACCGAATTTTTGATTAACAAACTTAAGGATTTCAAAGCGAGTCATGGCAACGTTGTACAGAAAAAAAAAACATTTTTATCTCCAGCTCGCGAGACTGTGTATCGGAATTCTAAAGACATACTCAAATGATTTTACGATATTGCTGTTGAACTGAATTTTATGGTTTACATGCAAAGAACAGGATATTTAATAAATAAAGGTACCACAGAAAACGTTAAATAAACGCCCCTTTTAACATAATTTAAAATCTGAAACCCTTCAGAATTTTTTTTTCTTTTAAATTGTTTCGTTGTGCAGCGCGAGACAAATTTTAAGCTATATCCGAAAAGTAAAAATACAGGAGCACGTGCTTTTAATAATCAGACGTGCAGTAGCAGATTATTATACATTTGAGCGTACAATTTACTTTCACATTTTTGGATGTTTATAAAATCCAGTTGAATTTAGATTGAAAGACAGGAATAGGTGCATATAACGGATTTTATTCCAACCCAATAATCAATACTTTTTTGGCCAGTTTGCATTTCCGTCTTTATGCACACTCAGTTCTACTTTCCTTTATGGATTATTTCAAACGGAAAAGGAGATTAGGTGGCAAAAAAGCGGTTTCCTTTTTTTTTTTTTTTTTTCACTTATCCCTTTTTTCTTGTCTTCTTCGTCTTTTTCTCCGAGGGTTCAAAACTAGTTGAAAAGACACGAAAAATGTCTTTGTACTTTTAGTCGCCTTCGCTAACACTTTGCCCCAAAAAGGCAAGATCTTATTCGTATATTCTTTCAGAAACCTTCGGGGTGAAATATCTCCCGACCAAAGTTGAATAAAAATATTCGTGGTTGTCTACCCTAGTGTGCCATAAAAGATTTTTAGCTTCTGCGGTCGTTTTTATACTTCTTTCCGTAAAGATAGGAAATTTTTTAAAAAGGCCTTTAAAACATGCTGCTTTATCAACTTTTCATACTCTAACAATGCATTTAGTGAACTCTTCGTTACATAAAATTTTGAGAGCGGCACATTTTAAACAATTCCGAAGACACTTTTAGCCTGGAGTGCAAGGCAAGTTTGAGCCAATATTTTTTGACCATCTCTTCTTTTTTTAACTGTTTATTTTACGTATTTGTAGGCTTTTAACTCTTTTCGCTTTTTATTGATATTTGTTTTATTTGAACTATGTTCCTTATTTTTACATGCAGGAAAAAGAGCAAACGTAATTTGCTAAAAAGGAATTGAAAAACCACGTTTTGGAGGTTTTTTTGAATGAAAGCTATATCTGGAAAATAAATTTACCAGCATTGTCCAAGTTACAGTTTTCCGGTGTCATCCAGTTTTGGTCGTTTTCGTCAATTCAAAATACAGACAGTGCTTAAGTTATTATCATGTATTTCCAGGGTTTTATTATTAACAATTTATAAGAAAAATATGAGTCAGTTTTAGAGTGAGTTTTTTGTTAAATTATTGTTCTCGCAACTGAGGCTGTCCCAAAATTGCATATTGTTTTTAGTCAGGTAAAATGTCTCATTTTGGTAGCTTTAAAAATTTTACGACAGATTACTGAAATTTTGTAATTTAAGCGAAACAAATGTTCAAACCATAAACCCAAATTTCTGTCGTTTTCAAAATTAAAGGAATTAATTTTTTTCCTCCAAATTTCTCTAAAAATACCGGACAAAGTATAATAAATACATAGAATAATAAGCACCATTTTGAATTTTTCTTCATTTTGAATACATAATTAATATCCAGAGAAATGAACGTACCATTTCATGATCATTAATATATATATATAAGGTATATTATCCCTCCTTTCTGCATGAATTCGTGGTATAACGGTAACACACTCGACGCGTATCTAGAAGTCCAGGTTCGAGTCCTGAGGAATGTATTGCTCATTTTTCATGTCTTCTGCTTCAGAATTACCTAATAATTCTACAGTGGAGCCCAAACTAAGAGGTGTTGGACGATCATTCGTCGCCACCAGGATTTGGCCTCCTAACCCCCAGTCGTCCTTTAACAAGGGGAGTATATAAGGTATTTTTTCCCTGCTTTCTGCATCCTTCGGTGTGTAACAGTAGCACACTCGATGCGTCTTCGAGAGGTGCAGGATCGAGTCCCGGAGAGCTCATTGCTCATTTTTCATGTCTTTTGCTTCAAAATAACGCAGTGACTTTAGAGTGGCGCCCGAACTAAGAGGTGCTAGACGATAATTCGTCACCACCAGGATTTGGGCGATTGGGTCTCCTAACCCCCACTCGCCTTTTAAACGGGAGGACTATATAAGGTATTTCCTTCCTGCTTTCTGCATACTTCGTTGTGCAACGGTAGCACAATCGGCGCGTATTCGAGGGGCCCATTTCCGGCGGAAGCGTCGCTCATTTTTAATGTCTGCTGCTTCCAAATAACCTAACGTCTCTACGAGTAATGTTCTTGAAAGTAACAATGTCCAAAATTGACTTCACAATATCATACCTTATCTCAAGCAGCACTGAAACTTTCACAGCCCGTTGAAAGAGCTTGTCATTCATTCTATGACGGTGATGCGTGCATTTAGAACATTCTATACGTGCAAAAGTCGTGCGTGTTACAACTGTGTTCTTTGAACACATATTTCAACATACAACTCGTGTACACTTTTCAAAACATTCTCAGCAGGTACTATAAAGTACATTCGGTAGGATCTGCTAAATGTTGCGTGTTATAACTGTGTTTATAGGGTGTGTATGGGGTTAATAGTCTCCTCCAACAGACAATCAGTCCTTAAAAGTCAAATCAGATCCTCATATTTTTAAGAGCCCAGTTAACGAGTTCCTGTTACAGACGCTCTCAATTCTGCACACCACCATTTCGTGAACCATGATTCTCGCATATGATTCTTTCAGGAAGTTTGTAATTGCAGTTGTACTTTTAAATGAATGCCAGCTATATGAAATCGAGTTCACACCTGGAGATCTAATTGGCAAAACCATCTACCGAATATCCTTACGTTGAAATGATCTGTGGGTACAACATGGTTCTCTGTCGTAAAATAGAAGTGGGAGCCCACTGAACCCTTAAGAAGTCGAATACCATCTAGTGAGATGCCTGCCTACGCCATAATACCCACGCTGTCGTAGTGGTCCATTTTCCTAGTACTGCTGAGATTATACCAAGTTCCAGATTTTCTTTAGACGAAAGTGAGGCTAAGCTGAACCCAAACTCCTCAACGAAGAGAATTTGGATTGACAGCGAAGTATGGTTCAAGATCGATTTTGTCTGCATCATGCCAGACTCTCTCTCTCACTCTCCTGCATGACAGAGAGAGCGATGCAAATAGCAGGTCTTCTGGCAAAACACTCTCTTTCACGAAGCCTTTGAGGAATAATAACCTTTGAAATTAGGCAGTAGACGTCTTCCTTCGCCTATCTCAATGTGTCAAATACTGAACCTTATTCGTCGTCCTATCTCTCGGACACAAATACTCAGGCCTAATGTGTTTGGCTACGTTCTCTCGATTGTTGCCACATGTTGACTGGGATATAAAAAGTTATTTGGTGTTCTATATGAACCTCACCTTTGGATTGCCCTACCTCCAATTTACTAATTACGCAGTTTTATTCTCTTACTTAAAAGTTGATGGTTACACATTCTGTCGAAATGGTTGTGAAATTTAACAAAATTTTAACACAGACATTACAGTTGCCGAAGATAAAAACTTATCAACAGAATCTCCGTAATGCGCGTAACTGTCGACACTCGATAATAACTGGCAAAATATTCGAGAAATGGCAAACATCCCCGGAAAGCAGAACTTATAAAAGAAGGTCTTGTTCGTGTAGCTTTCCTCCCTGAAACAGGAAGTGAGAAGTGATGACGTAGTCATGTTCACACTGACTACAAAGATGCAATTCGCAGCAAAGAAATAAACGTTTTAAATTTAAAAAAACAGTCTTAAAAAAGTGTGCATGAAAAAATAATTTTCATTTAGAAGACAATATGTTATTACTGTTTCTATTTATAACGTTTAAATTATTAACAATCCTTTAAACAATATAATTCTTTATAACTTTAAAACAATAGGGAAAAAAAGCTAAGTTTTCTTAAAAGTTAAAGAATTCTTTTCCCGTGCATTTATTATTAAAATAGAGAAAAAGCTATTGCATTCATTATGTTTTCTTCATCTGCATACTAAGTGGGAGAATTTTATTACGCTTTCTAAGATAACTATAATAACAGGTTTTTAAAGTAAGACCAAAAAAAAAAATAGTCTAGGGTAGTTTTGAATAGATATGACATTTTTTTTTTCTGCAGCTAAAAATGAGGAACTCATGTTTGACTGCCCTCGAATCTGATAGTGTTATTCAAAATTCAATCTAAAATAAGATTGGTTTTTTGACCTATTATAAATTTTACATTGGATTATTTCTCTTTCCGATTTGGCATAATAACAGATATTTCAAAAGTAATTATCTAACTTGTACTCACATTTATACGCATGCATAATATTTAAATATCATGCATGATCGTTGTTTTAAGTTTGACATAACTTTGCTCGCAGTGTCTAAAGAGAATTTCTCAATCTTTCAAAAGAGGGACAAAAGAGTCAGTTTTAATGCGAAATTACTTTGACGTCTTATACGATTATCAACTACCTAAAATGCTGAGCTAGCTTTGTTTTTTACAAATTATCAATGCATTCTTCACCCGGTAACAGAAGAACGAATATTATGGTCACACTTTTCTTTTCGCTAATGCTGCAGATTTAAAATTTATTAAAAAGAAGAAAAATAAGAAAGAAGTATTTTTCAAATTCTCTGAGATACTTTATACATTGTCATGTCTGAGATGTAAATATATAGCTAACAGAAACAGCTGTATCGTTTGTAACTGTGTTTATTTATTTTTTGACAAGTACGAACGAAACCATGATAAACTACAAATAAAACTTAATATAAAATAAAAGAAAAAAATCTGTATTTTCAACTTTTTGAATAAGACTTGTATCCCATTTTGATTTGATTAGTTTTTATGGATTTTCAAGTGCGTTATTCATTTTTATTTTTAATGGAAATAAAAATAATATAAATTCGGCCTTCAAAGACCTAAAATCTTCCTAAATCTTTGCAAAAATACATAGCTGAAATATCTGCGTGGGCCGTATAAAATTGCTTCGGAAGTCGCATGTTTCCGAGACGACTGACTAATGATACGGTCCACATGAAACTATCAAATTATAGTTCAAATTTATTAAATTAGCGATAAATAAGTAAATTAAAATAGCAAAGTATAAACTGGTACTCATTGTAGTAACTCAGCTAATGCACAATGACGCTATTACAATGAAGCTTTACATTTTTACTACTTTTCAAATGCCAAGTATATTTTGTTAAGAAAACATATACGTAAAACAGATAGATTTACTGTATATATAAGACAAAAAATCTAATTATTTGAATTAGAGTTTAATTATTCGGGGAAATGAAAGAAACCATATATAGATAAGAAGAAAGATTTCTTTTCTAGTCGATTTTAAGTTCTCAAAAGCTGAATAACACTTCATGCGAAAGCATACAGATAAGAAAGATTTACCTTACAGATAAGACAGAAAATTTGAATAATTTATTAAATTAGATTTTAATAATTCAGAGAAAGAAAGAACCAATATAGGTAAGAAGAAAGATTTCTTTTCTGGTCAATTTTAAGTTTTCAAGAGCCCAGCAGCATTCCATACGAAAACATATAAGCAAGACAAAAAGATTTACCGTATAGATAAGACAAGAAGTCTGAATAATTTATTAAATTAGACTTAAGTAATTGAGAAAAAGAAAGAACCAGTATAGATAAGAAGAAAGAGTAATTTTCTAGTCAACTTTACGTTTTCGTGTGCCGAGTAACATTTTCATACGAAAACATAAGACAGAAAGATTAATTAACTTAATAAATTACACTTTTTATAATTCAGAAAAAAAAAGAAATTGTATAGAAGAAGGAAGAGTTCTTTACTAATCTATTTTAAGTGCGAAGTAGTATTTGATTCGAAAGCGTACAGATAAAAAGGAAAGAGCGGTATGCTCTCTGGTAATTTAGAAGTACTCAGAATTTTAAAACGGGATAAACTAATTATATTTCACTAACTGCAGAAGAATTAGAACCAACAACTGCGATGTACGATCCCTTTGAAAGGGAAACGCTGTAACTTCTCCGAGTGAAAATATTCTCAAGTCATGAATATATTCCTTTCCGTAATATAACCGTTCCGCCATTTTGTGGGGCAGTTCCTTCATGCAGAATTTCTCTAGGGTCACTCGACGAAGCGAAGGCAATATGTGTCCAAGAGAGGAGGCCTAATTGGACTAAGACAATGACATATGTCGGAAACCGAGTTGATTTAAAACCATCCATGAATGCGAAATCTCGTCGAGATGAGCTAGGCACCGGAAACCACCCCCGTCGTGTGATTTATGGCAATTAATAAGATCCGGGAGGAGGGATCGCATGCGCCAAGCGTTAACCGTTATTAAGATGTCCGGATCGAAGGACTTAACGGCGCCATTAGTATTCAAGCGCAGAGCATAAATACACGGCGTTTCTTCAGGGGGCTTTTCACTCAGTGACGAGAATTATGAAGGGGTTAGGATCCTACGCTTGGAGGCAGTTGAAGTGTCTGCGTCAGGAGTCACTTTTGACAAGATCTCCTGGATATATGAAATGCGAAGATTATACAGTCGGATAGAATCCAGAAATGTGACAAACGAGGTTCGAACGAGACACATGGCTTGTATCGTAGTTAAGATGTAGGTAATCATTAATCGATATATATATATATATATATAAAGAAGAATGTCTGTGTTCGGGATTAACTCAGTCACTACTATAGTTATCGTCACCAAACATTCTACAATTCTTTTCTGGATCCTGGAAAAGTTCGACGTCCACTTCCCCCAAAAAAGATAAAATTAGAGATATTAATTAAAAACTTGACAAACGCTAATTTTCGCCCTCATTTTTTTTCGAGTGGCGACACACGCTGGAGATAAAAAATTGCTTTATTTCGAGAATTGTTGCCACTGCTCGCTTTTAAATCGTAGAGTTTGCTAATGAAAAATTCCTAAGTTTTACAACGAAATAAAAATAGCATTGCTAAAGATTTGATTAAACCTTTTCAAGTCTCTGAAGTTACTCCAACACAGAGAAAATTCACTAGATGTCTGTTAGGCGTTTGTAACTATTTTATGCCCAAATGTAAATTAAACTCTAAAAGCTATTTACGTGCAATTATTTACATTATGATTACGTTGTATTATTCATATTATAGGAAAAAAAATGTCATAAGACCAATAGAGAAAACATTACTTTGGAGAATTCATTCAAACCTTCTTTACGGTTGGAAATGCTAGGGCTAAAGAATAAACTTTAAAGTAACGTTTCCTTAATACATCTGATGGCCCACCAATAGCCGAGCGATAAAAGTCCCTGAACACTGGTAGCTCGGTTCCAGGTTCGATCCCGCGAATGAGCTGGCTGCATGGGCGTTTACGTGGTTTTCCCTATGTGTAACGTGTTAATAGGAGCCAGTTTCCCTTAGAAAAATCCTCCAGGAAGGCATCCTTTCCTTTTGTGTAGTGCCTTAGGGCAAAATATATAAATAATAATAATATTACATCTGATTCTCTTTTTTCGTTTCATTTATCGCATCACTTAACGAACCAAGCAATGGAATTCATTATGCAAACTTCACGGGTAATATTTGTAAACAAGAAAACATTTTAATATGCATGTTTTGCTTTTATCCGTCGTATTTCACAGAAATGATTTAAATATTGGTCTTTAAATAATAATAGTATCTCTTTGAACCTCGTATTTGCAATTTTAAATCACGAAGAATACAATAATGGAACGCCCACGATCAGTTGAAAAAGGTAACGTAAATGTTAGGATCAATATTGTTATGAAATGTACAGGCGCGGTAAGACGGCTTCCCCACAAAGCAGTTTTACCCATAAAATGGCGAGGAAGGTAGGGTTGCCACATCTGGCAAAAAACCGCCTATTTGGCGACATTTGGCGATATGCCATGGACGGATGGAGAACCTTCTGGAACGAATTCTTACCGGTTTAGCCCAGAATGTTCTCGAACACAAGCCGAAAGCTATATAAACCCTGTTGGTCCGCAGTCAGGCAGTGTATGTGCCTCGTCTAGCGAGCTGATAGTCAGTCATTGAGCGAGTGTCTCGAAGTCTAGCGCCGAGTTGGTCGTCGAGTGCATCGAGAGAGTCTTTTAGTGCATCGCGAATTAGTGCATCGTCGAGTTTTGTCTTAGACTGTGCTGAGTCGAGAGCTATACTTTTGTGCATCGTCAAGTGCATCACGTGGAGAGTCTCGAGAGTACGTAAAGTTCCAAGAACAACCAAGCAGAGTTGGGAGCTGTACTCGGGTGCTTTGCAGTGAAGCGGTCTCCACCGTTATTGACAGTGTGAAGGCTGTGTCGCTGTTCGTGTCAGCCTGTTTATAACAGTTCGACGACTGTAAAAGTGATTTTGGAGCTATCTTAATATTGGTAAATAAAGTGTGTTTTGACACTTCATTAAGTGTCGTCGTTATTCACTCCAAATCCATACGAACCGCGTACAAACGTAATCACGATCAGTTTAGAAAGGCTATTTGTGCAATTAAATTAATAGATTTCACTGTTTAGGCATCCCATACTTTTATTTTTAGCAATATAAATTTGCATAAGAGTTTTCTAAATAGAATTAGGTAAACTATTATTTCCATTAAACTAATTATTAAGTAATTATTTTTCTCCCTTTAGTATATTAACTATTACATCCATTTTAAGTAATACCTTGTTAAATAAAAATTTGTACTTTTTTTTTTTTTTTTTTTTTTTTTTTGTCCTTCAATCTCCAATCTCAATTACACTTTTTTCCAATTAAGAAGTTTGAGTCAAAATTTAAAAAAAAAAAAGTTTAAAAAAATAAAAATCAGTAACTAACATATTCAGACACTCAAAAGTTCAGTTGATATGTTCTAAGAAAGGATTCTTCTTGTCATAATTTTGTGTTTAAATGAAAATATATCATAAAAATAAATAAAATCTGAAGCTTTCGGAATTTACATTAAGCCCAAAAGGACGTTTTATTAACGTTTCGCGTGTTACCTTTATTTATTAAATATCATGTTCTTCGCCCTTAAACTATAACATTCAGTTCAACAGCAATAACGCAAAGTAATTTTAAAATGAGCATATCTGCACACCTTTAAAATTTCCGATACACAGACTCAAGCGCCGGGGATATTCTTTTTTTCCGTACCATTGCTCGCATTGAAATCGTTGAGTTTGTTAATCAAAAATTCGTTTAATGGTTACAAGATATGAAATCGAAAATAAAACTAATTTCAAATTCAAATTAGGGCTGCCCATATTCTATGGAAGATTACGTTATTCAAATTTTGATGGCTGTAGGTACCGTTGTTTTATCACAGTGCGCGAAACATTTATGCAGATTCTTCATTATTTAATTTCTTTAATATTTTTTAATATTTATAATTTACGTAATTTTTTAAATATTTTTAGTCTCAATTCCACACTATTAACGATTCTAGTGATTATTAAAACACAAGCCATAAATTACATGGGAATTTTGAAGTAAAGAAGTCATTCAGAGAATGAAGAAATTGCCTTCAATATTCATTTCCTCAAAATGGATGAAATATCAGCGTTACAACGAGCTGAAAGAAAGCTTGAAGCTGAAAGAAAAAATAAATATCGCCATTTCGTCCTTAAATGCGCCAAGATGGCAATCTCAAAAGTAATTTTCCAACTCGAAACATTTTTTACTCCGGTCTGCTTCAGACTGCAACACATTTTAAAAACTCAATAGTAAAAATCGTTCATTTAATAACTTTTTATTAGTCTTGTTTTAAAAAAGGGAGATGTGTTTATTTTTATAATCTGTGAAAATTTCAAATCTTTATATCCAACATATTTTTAGCTATTGGAATTTAAAATCATTAACGTCAAATAGTCTAACTTCAAATGTTATTGAAGTTAGACTGTTTGACTACGCGATTTTAAAAATTCGCCAAGAAATTACAACATCTTTCTCTCTCTCTCTATATATATATGTAAGCGAAGTACCACTGACCCATCAGGAAATCTCCGAAACTATGCATCCGATTGACTTAAAATTTTGCATAGTTACTCATTCCACGATGTAGACGCTCACTAAGAACGCATTTTAAGTAAATCTTTCCCAAATGGGATTGTTGTTATTTATACAATAGAAGTTTCTCATACATTTGGTTTTCAAATCCACGTTCAGAATTTTCTTTTATTGTTGCCAAAATTAGATACGGAATACAATATCGCCAATGAATGTATTTTCTTTTAAAATTATTAAATTGATAAATAACTTGCATCTATATCCAATTAATACAAACAACATTTAAATGATAAGGTTAATAATAACATTTATATTTAACTGTTATCATAAGTTTCATGAAAATAAATGTTATTATTAAGAGGAATAAATTATTGTGATGAAAAGTAAAAATGTTAATGTTATTTATAAAAATTGCCATATATAAAAAATCAAGAACAAATAATTGATTAAAAAATTTGATAACAAAGATTTATTTTCATGAAACTTGTGATAACAGTTAAATAGATATAAACCTTAGTTTTATGTTAGCAATTTTTCGCGGTGTAGTCCTACTGGAGATCCCACCACGCTAAATAAAGGGGACGCATCCCAATACACAGTACCTCATGGGGGATATGGAAATCTGTGTATGACAGATTCAACGACTGGCACTATATTTCCCGACTTTAAATTTAAAAAAATTACATTAATTCTCAATTCGAAATTAGACTTTTCGTCGATATAAGAAGTGTAGGCTTACATTTAATTAGATAGTGAGCCCAGGAAAACGGAAGGGTATTAGTTTTCATATAAGTTTCATTTAAAATATTTGTTTCCGCTCTGTTCGATAGTACAAACAATAAAATTCTGATATGCTTAGCTTCTTCGTTAAACGGAGATATAGGCGAAAATCGCTTAAACATTAAATAAAAAAAATCTAAATCGAATTTTTAAAAAGCACTTAATTGCAGAGGATGTCATCGATCAACAGCGGTGGTACAAAGTTTGAACACAGCTTATCAGGAAGTGGGTTAAAAGTCGATGACAAAATCTACTCACAGTGAAGCATCGCTAGTGAATTTAATAAAGCTTAAAATAAACGAAACAAATTGCATTCACTTATTCCAAAAGATTATTCAAAACTAACTGTTACCTTCAATCACTTTTTTGGCCTTTAGAATTTCAGGAGAAATATTCATTTTGGTTTCATCTTCCCCTTTTCTGAAATGTAAGTATTTTTTTCTAATGCATGACAAAATAAAATACTTGAGGTGAACACCACGTGACTTCTTTGTACGGCCTGTTAAATAATATACATTTGTTGCTGCATTTAATTTAAACATATTTCGATGATTTTCATTAGAGGTAATTTTCTCAATCAATCAGTTCAGTTCTCACTTCAAGGAAAAACAAAAATACATAAAAACTCAAAACATCTTCATTAAAATTTGTAAAATACAGAAAAATACAAAACATCAAGTGGTAAAATACAGTCAGAAAAAAAAATTTACAATTAAAATTAAAGTTTCTAAGTCAAAACAGTATATTTAACCAACGTGTAAGAAGACCAAATTTTCTGTGCACAAAACTGAAAGTGACCTTTCCATCCCACTGAAGAAAAAGACACTGAATTTGATGTACCATCTGACTTAAATCACTATTCTACCAAGAGTTAAAAATGTAAACAAATGGCACCTTCCTTAAGCCTAGCTCCACTTTTAAATAGTCGATAATTCAAAAACTATTGCTTGCAGATTTACTCAAGCATAAAAATCTCAGCCAAAATATAAGAACAACATAATTCAACAACTTTTATAACAAAAATTGCACAATTGATCAACATATAAGAACAAAAACACTATGCTCACCGAGCTGGATAACAAAGTGACAATACATACGTTTGACGAGCCGACTGCAGCGGAAATGGGAGATGCACAGATACATGTTATAGCAGTCCCATATAGAAATTTTAACATTCTGTGGCTATTCGTTTCTGAGTTAAGAGAGATACATACATACGTACATACAGACATCACGAAAGAAATCCCTTCTGAATGCATTTAAAATCCATTTTCTGTCAGTAAGTATTATTCTGTCAGTACGTACAGGTGAAAGGTGACGGAGGACAGGGACGCCTGGTGTTTAAACGAAGGTAAAATGTCACGCAAAAAATCGTTCTAATAGATTAGAAAGCGTTAAAAATTGATATTCTCGTTAAAAACTTATATTCGAAATCTTTCGCGATAATGATATTTCCTTTACTTCGTACGAAGAAGTAAAAGGGTAATATTCTACTATTTTCCTAACAAAATAGACTAACTAAAGAAATTAAAAGGCAGCATTTGCGACAAATTCCAATTATACAATAACTTTTTTTATCGGACGGAGCACCCCTTTATTTACAGATACTAGTGTTAAAGCAGATAAAAGATAAAAATCAGCAGCTGAAGGATAAAAAGAAAAGCAGTAAAAATCTTCCTTGCACATATATCTAGTGTGGGAGAGTAACGTTTCATGAATAAAATGGGGAATGTACATTCCTTTTCTAGATCCATATCCCATCATTGACAATAAATAAAAATCAAACGTCATAGAGAGAGGATAACATGTCTATATTCCAAATTTTGCCTTTGCTTTCAAATAAAAAAATAGAGCGATTCTAACAATCGTTGTGTAATATCCCCGAATACATGAATTACGAAATTCTCCAGCATTTTTCTGGAATCTCTAGAAGTACGGTGCTGCTTCGAATCTAAACGTCTTCATGACAGCTTTATGGGGTAGTAGAACAGAAATAAACGCGAGCTCGACTGGAAATAAATATAGAAGTAAAGCTATTAGTGTTGTATGTAGGGTTCAAACGTTATTGGAAGCATGTAATAATGTCCTGCAGGCACTACTAGACAGATTGCGAGTTATTGCCGATTCTTTAACAACTCACAAAATACTGACGATGGGTAAAATAAACATTTTATTCAGTCTTAAGTTGAACACAACAAGCACAACTTAACTACAGCTGAAACTTCTACTTATAGATATTGATATTAACAGAAAAATTAAATTCAAAAGTAGATAACATATTCTAAGACTACACATAAATAGATTACTAAAATTGGCTTAGATAACTGCCGACGAGTATTTTAAAGTAGGGTTTCTTAAACTGTGGGTCGCGGGACCTGCAGCAGGGGGTCACCAAAAATTTTAGCAATTTTGATATTTATTTAAGTTATTATAATAATTTTACAATTACCAAATGTTTTTACGCAATTTGTCTGAAAATACATAAAGATAAGGCAATACAGACAAAGAAAAAAACTAAAAGGTGTCGACGCATTCTTTTTATAATATACATGTTCATTTTCCTTGCTTTGCACATGACGCTGTCATTTCGTCTACTACTTCTTTAAAATTGTCCCATTGTTCTGTCTTAAAATTAGAAGTTAAAGTTAATGACCTAAAACTGCAATAGTATATTACAGTAAAAGTGAAAAAATTGACAGTTTCATTCACGCTTGTGTCGGATCTGCGCAATTGGCGTTTCACAAAATTTTTATAAATATTATAGGGTCCTGGGGGTTGCGAAAAATCTTAGTGATAAAAAGGAGTCGCGACTGTAAAAAGTTTAAAAAACCTTGTTTTAAAACATCGGCTACCAAGAAGCTAAAGCCGGAATAGCTATAACCTGCAGCCTAAGCAAGTGTAAACAACTAGACCAAGTTCAGAAGTATTAATCTAAATATTCAAAGACCTCACTTTAAAAACACAAAAATCTAATTTTCATTCTGGTGAGGAATACGGGAAGGGGATATTATAGTAAAGACTTAAAAATTATAGTGACTTGTAAGGAACGAGTTTTTTACTAATCGCAAATTGTGGCTAATCCTAAGACCGTAAGGACTTGCTGCGTTCTCTTTAGAATTACTACATAGACTAAATTAGAATTACTACAGAGACTAATCTAAACATTCACCTTAAGTATACAAAAATCTGATTTGCATTATGGTCAGGAAAGAGGAAGTTACAGTAAAGACTTAAACGAAAATAACTTGCAAGGAATGAGTTTTTTACTAATCGTAAATTGTGGCTAATCCTCAACAAGGCTTATAAGGTATTTGATCCATCATGCAGGCTTAAATGTTATAGGAACAGTTATAGCCTTTTTTCGTTAAAAAAGGTTTCCCGGAGGTGATAAACAATGCACTAAATTCGATTCCGTCATGCAGGTTTAAGTGTTATAGAAACAGCTATAGCCATTTTTCGCTAAAACTGGTTTTTGGAAGGTGATAAACAATGCACTAATTCTGATCCCATCATGCAGATCTAAGTGTCATAGAAAAAGCTATAGCCCTTTTTCGTTAAAAATGGTTTTCCGAAGTTGATAAACAATGCACTAATTTTGATTCCGTCACCCTGGTTTAAGTGTTATTGGAACAGCTTATAGCCTTTTGTCGTTAAAAATATGACGAAGACCTCGTTTAATAAACATTTTTTAACTCTCTGTGTGGTTGGTTCACTTGGAGTAAATACATTTTCTTTTTTCATTAGCTGTGTGAGCAAACAGAATAAAAACTGCAAGATGGGCTAGAAAGTCATTTCCTAAAACCAAGACAGGTCAAATATTAAAATGGTATTACATTTTTGAATTTCATCAACCTAAGTTCGGAACAAAGAATTTCCATTACAGTATCCTTCTTATTTTGTAATTACAATTTCTTTAAAAACTCTAGGGAACGCGGAAATACTTTATTGCTGGATTATTATTCCGGGGAAAAAATCTTTTCAAAATATTCATCTATGTAAGATGAAGTATCGTTTCAAAACTGTACAGAGACTGAACAAAAAAAAGAAAAAAAAAAGATCCCTGAATAAAGAGCAGGATAATTACCTTCTCCCGCATCTTTCTTTTAACCGGGCTATATTTTGAGATTGCACTCCATTTCTAGAAGACAAATGACCCAATAAAGCCCGGTTACTTACGAGATTATGAACGCGTCGGCTTTCTTTAATGCATTTCTTGCAGTTCTGAATCTGAAGCTGCTACGCATGACTCGAGGAAAAGATCCAACTGTACATTTGTTGAGATTTGGATTCGTTTCGGTTAAATGTCACTATGTAGAATTTCTTTTCCTTTGGAGAGAGTGATTTATTGGCAACAGCTTTTATTTGTGAAAGGAAACTCTAGCTGTTATTTTTGCCATGAAGAATGTAAGAGTATATCACGAACGCAATTTAATAGAAGGAATTCCATTCCTATTTTAATGGTAAAATACATCTGGAGTTAGTTTGCTATTCTGAGTGTAATGAAATTTATTAACTCTGCATTTTCTCCACAGATCTCCATAACAGTCTCGCCACGCGTTTTTGCTTTCTTGCACGAAGTTAAAGGAAGTATTGAAATCACGAAAAATTCGAGTATCTTATTTCAACAGAAATACCCATTTTGACCGCTATCGAATGGAATTTCACGATGTTTTTGGGTGACATCTGTACATAAAGACAGAATAAAAGCCCCTTCTCCCCCCAAAAAATTATAAAACTGCTTTAAAATGAATTCAGAAGAGAAGTTTTCGTGGTGTCTGTACGTACGTATGTATATCGCATAATCAAAAACGAATAGCTTCAGAACATAGAAATTTTGTGTATGGGTAACATATAGTTGTGCACCTCCCTTTTTGGTTGCAAGCAGCACAAAAAGTAACTCTCTCTCTCTATATATATATATACCCACTCTGTTACTCTTCGGTAAGCTCATTTTTTTAAAGTCTTATATGCTGGTGAATTAAGCATTTTTTGCTTTAAAAAAAGGATTGAATAATGTTCTTCTTTTCTTCTGGTTAAGGTTTTTATGCCTTTAGTAAATCTGTATGCAATATTTTCAGAATTATCAACAATTTTAAAGTTGTTTAAATGCCGCAAAGCGTTTTTTATGGCGGCCATTGATTGTTTACATTTGAAACAGCAGACTAGTTAATTTGAAAAAGCAGACTAGTTAGTTAATCTGCATGCAATAGTTGTAGAATTATCAACAATTTAAAATTTGCTTAAGTGCGACTAAGCCTAAATTTTCTTATAGCAGCCATATTTGTTTATATTTGAAACTTAGCAGAACAGTGAATTAAGTCAATTTCTGCACCTTCAGTGTCTTTTTGCCGAATGGAGTCAAAAAAAAAAAACTTTGAGTTTTGTGCATCAGAAAATCTGCCTTCTTGCCTGCTGACCGAATCGTAGAAACTCTAGTTTTAACTGTAAAATTGTTTTTGTAATTGTTTTGTTTTTGGTCTTTTATGTTTTTCTGTATCTTTCAAATTTTAATGAAGATGTTTTGAGTTTTAATGTATTTTTGCCTTGTCGAGAAGCTTCCGTATGGTTACTTCGTTTGTATCTCTGTTACTGCTTGGACGTCATTTTGCAGTGCTCTGTTCCTGTCGCAATAGTATTAAAAAATTTAAATGTTCTGTAATAGGCACGACTGGAGTACCAAATGAATTGTGGCCACAAATATGAATATAAGTACAAGATGAATTTAAATCGCTTCGATTTCTTCTTCAATATGGGTTGACGCTCTAAGCATCAAGTATCCACGTCTAACAACATCACTACGCTCCTCTCCTGCATCTTAGCTTTCCTACACCAGTGCTTCTAAAATTTGCTTTCATGATTCATATGTATAAATAAATATTTATGTATAATAAAATACGTGTATATACGTATGAATAAATATAAAATGAAAACTGAGCAATGCCCTCGCAAGAACTCGAACCACGGACCTCTCGAATGCGCGTCGAGCGTGCTGACTATTACACTACGAAAGCATGCTAAGATCGCAGAAAAATACCTTATATACTCCCCCTTTTAATGGGCGACTGGGGATTAGGGGACTCAGTAGTGAAATCTGTGTGGTGGAGATTGATTCATCATCCACCACATTTTTTTTAGTTCGGGCACCACTGTAGGAACATTAGGTAATTTCGAAGCAGGAGTTCTCAAAAATGAGCAATGCCTTCACCGGGAGTCGAACCACGAACCTCTCGAATACGCGTCGAACGTGCTGATCACTACACCACGAAGGCATGTTAAGATGTGGGGAGAAATACCTTATAATCTGATACAAGGAAGTCATGTTAATCTGATGTGGTATCCATCCTAATTCTAGATATTTCAACAGCAACGTCTGTGTGGTTGTGAAAGATGCAAAGGAAATGATAATCAGAATGCGATATGTAGTAAAACAAGTAATGATTGGCTCAAATTCTCTTTCTTCGTCGAGATAAGCAAGTATTTAAGCATTAAATAAGAAAATAAAAAATTATTTAATGAATTTTATCGTGTGTAAAATCATATGAAGCAATTTTTATTGATGTTAATATTCAGACTCAATTTTTCATGAGCTAAGATTAGAATTAAGTTTATTATTATTATGTTCTTTATTAATAATAATTCATGATTAATATTATTCTTTACAAAGAAAGAACAGTCACAGACTATTGCTATTAATTAGGACTAAATTTGGTATTTCGAACTTTTCAAGAAAGAATGAAACGGAATGAGGGTATTTTTGACTTTAGCAAAAAATAATTTTACAATAAAATATTTTGTTTCCAGATTTATTTTACACCAGTAAAATTTACATTATACGTTGGAGTTATAGGTAAATATTTAAACAGCTCATCATTTGACAAAACAGGATTTTAAGTCAATATACCACCATAATAGGGCAATGTACACATGACTAGAGTATATATCAAATAAGCGTTATCCATTTTTTTCAACATTTTTGCTTTAAAATTGAAAAATAAAATTTGAAATGTTTAAAAATTTTATAATTTTACATTAATTTAAATTTAAAAGTTATAAAACTAAAACGCCCTTTTGTTATATCACGTTGCTTCAAAAATTTTACCGCTTGTAGTTGAAATCAAAACTGGCTATTATTAGCCGTACAAAAATCATTCTTTTAAAAACAAAATCTAACAATCTTCTTCGAATAATTTTACCATTTCTATATAAATCTGACCTTAGGGTGATTATTACGTAACTTCCATCTGGATTACATTGCTCCGTTTTCATAAATTTCATATTTTAGGGTTCGATTTTCCAATAAAAATGTCATCGCTCCTATTTAACAAAGCTATGTCTCTCTCCAAAGCATCCATTCTCTTTTCAAGGTTAACTTTGCGTTTTATCCGTAAAGGAGATTCAGTCGCCAAAGGTAACGTCAAGTACTTTCTAAGAAGTTCATTTAAGTTCGCAACCAGTCCCTGCAAAGGTAAAGTACATGGTAAGGAAATGTATTTAAGAAGACGAGATCGTCATAGATGCAGAACATCGGAGATCGTCATAGATGCAGAACATCGAATCACAGAAATGTAACGGTATAATAAGTATCATTGACAAAAATTAACTTCATCCTTTACATGGGTTCAAGGAATAAAAACTTCTTGTCATGAATGGTAAATAATAAAAACGGCAGAGATGAACATAAACTTTTACTGAAAAACAGAAGAAACCTGGTTTTTCAGTTATCTTCCTCAGTGAAAAGCTGTCGAAGCAAAATGCTGTAATACTTTAAGTCAGGGGTTCCCAACCCTATGCCCAAGGGCACCATGACGCCCGCCAGTCGTCTAACGTGTGGCCGCAGCTGCGCGATCACAGTAAAAATGTTCAGTTTTCAATAAATTTCCAAGTGAAAGTTTTCTCATTTTTAATGAAATAGAAATTGCGTCCAACTGCTCAAAACGAAATGCGATATGTGCAGGTATTATTAACGCTATCCAACTATAAATTCACCTTGAAAAAGTAAATGATTCTCGCCGTCCAATAGATATTCTGGGTTGTGCTCTTAGGAACAAAAAGTTTGGGAATCCCTGGTTTAAGTTACGCGTTCACAAGCTGCCTAGATTTTGTACCCCATAAATAAAACAAAAAAGTACACATGGATTTCCAGAAGTAAAGAATGTACTGCCGAAAAGCAAATTTCGAAAGTATAGCTGAGTATGCTAATATCGCATGTTATAGCCAATCCCGATTGGCAATCAGAGGCTTTAGACAGTCGTCAAGACCTCAACATTGTGAAGGTTTCGCTAAATTTCATTAGATACTGGTACAAATTGCTTATAATTTTCGTAGGATAATTTTTTATGTTATTCGTATTCCTCTGGCTGAAAGAGGACGAATGGCAGATAGTGAGCGCAGGGGTGCCGTCCAGTGCACTGAAGCAAGACAGTCGACCAAAGATGTCGTTCTTCTCTTTGCCATTGATTATTCTGTGATTTATCGAACGGGAAAACAGTTCGAAACAAGTCAAACAGTTGTCCTGTGACTTGTACTTGGTCGACCAAAGGTTAGATCGATTTATTGCGACCGGAGCTCTGTACTTCGTTGAACAGAGGATAGATTTACGTATTGCTATTGTTGTAGGGGTCTCTCGTCGTACAACCGACGAGTGATATCCACAACAACTACATCCATGATTACAGCCCCACTTGGGAAAACAATATCTGCTAGTACTTTGCGAAGGCTTCAGGCGAAAGGACTGACGGCAGAGTGTTTGCGCCCACGAACTACCCAGTCCAGAGCTCCAAGATTAAAGTTGTTTCTTCAACATCTCGATTAAGCTGCATCCGATTGGCAAATCGCTCTTTTCTCGGACGAGTCCCGATTTTCCCAGAAATCAGACGATAAGCCTGTAAGGGTCTGAAAACGCACCTAGCTACATATGTTTAGAGACGGTTCTGTGAGGGCTGCTCGATATCGGGATGAAGTCCTAAACCAAACTGTGACACTTTACGCTACAGAAGTTGATGCTGATTTTCCATTTATGGATAACACTCTGCCCGTCCCCATCGAGCGAACGTCATTAATGGAGTACTTGAAGAGTGAGTGCATTTCTCTTATGGTGGAGTGGCCGCCGTATTCCCCTGACCTTAACCCCAGTTGAAAATATTTGGAATGCCTTAGGGCATGCTATCTAAATGCTCTAATGGAGGAATGACCATCGCTAGCATCTGCGATGTTAAATCACTTCGTTGAAAGCGTAAGAATTTGATGCAAAGTTTGTGTAGAGGTTCTGTGTGGTCACATACTTTAATAATATTAGTTTTGTTTGTTTGGTTGTTAATAATCCAAATCTGACGTCTTCAATATAATTTAATTTTTAATTAAATATTGTTTTATTCTTTGTACGTAATACTGTTTTCTTATATGCATAAGCCCATTTTCTGCGTTCATGCGCAATATGGTGTTAATGATAGCTTTACTTTGTTCATTTTACAGTCGCATGCTCAAGTGTTGGAAGCCAGTGTATCTACTATCATAACATTATATTATATAACATAAACGGCACCAATTACATTTATTTGGAATAGTCATTTACACCTTTCGTGTAAAACTTTTACCACAAAAATGTAGTTTAACGGTGGCAGCCCTGACCATAACGACAAACACGCTCGCTCCATTCGGTAGCTCTGCAGTCAGACAGATTTATTTATGAAATAGGGTGATGGACATGACTATTGCTGTACGGATTTTTACCGCTCTTCTCTTCCCCGTTTATTTCCACTGCATGGAAAACACGGAGATAAGAGCACAAGTTTAAGGAGGCAGAAAATGACTTTTATTTAACCTAACATAATATGCAAATCATCATTTGTAATTAATTGTTTGACAGCAAAGTGTTTAATTTGTGCATTTATTTATTTACATATTGGTAAAACTATGAGTGCTTTTCAAAACTTAATTTTCCTACATGCATATAACTCTATGATAAAGTGTAATAAATATGATTGTATAATAATTTTTATTATAATTAATTAGTTATATTTTATTGTATAATTTCAGTCTTATATTATAAATACGATGGATTCTAATATAATTAGAATTAATAATAATTATTAGAATTGATTACAATAATTTTACGGTAAGTAATTATTATAATTATACTATAATTAATAATTATTACATATCTTAAGATATCTTTACCTTTGAGCTAAAATTTATGTACATTAATACAAAATGAAAAAAACAAATTCCTTAATAATTAGTTATATTAATTTTATGATAATAAAAGAATAATATCACTAATGAATTAATATAAATGATTATATCATAATAAACATTTTCCATATTTCATTATAATTTTTAAGCTAAAATCTGTATCATTATTAAATATACTTGGATTTCTTGTATAAATTCTTTGCATTCTTGTATAAAAGATCCAAAATTGGCAAATGTCGCGTTAAATCAACCATGATCAGGGGAGATCCCCCTCAAATGGCGCGGAAACCTGTTGACCCTTTTCCTTTTCTTTAAACTACGAAATGAATACTTCTACTAAAAAGTATAGTTCCATTACTTTAAGTGATATTTACAGCAAAATATGCACTGTTCATGTAAAACTAGTAATTTATGAAATACAAATTTTCAACATTTTTGGTTTCTAAGGTAGCAAATCAATGTGAATCTTAGCTTTTATTTCTGAGAATATGAAACAAAGGCGAGAAACACAACTAACGAGAGGATCACTCTATAAGACAGGACTTTCCCTCCTTCAATAATAAATTTCCTCTTCCCGCGAAAGGTTGAAAACTCATGTGACCTCCCTCACGTAATTAACAGCCCTTTTGGGCGATTCTAAATGCTTTGATAGAGTCCTAACCAAGGTTGCGTTGGCAGCTGTCGAACTATAATGTAATGTACCATTATAATAGCTTGCTGTAGGACAATAGTGAAAATGATACTTAGGAAACCGGGGGGGGGTCGAAGCAGAGAGATCTGTACCTAGGCATTTTCGGAAACGGGAGTATATAATTCATGGACCTGGTGGTTCTGGAACTTGGGGTTGGATTGTCTATACGGTCTGACCTCGGGGGTCAGCGTAAGTCCTAGAACTGCTGGCTATGTGCCTACGTGGGGACGACACCGCTGTGTTGAGATAGCCTCGAGTTTGTTAGGCAATGCCCTTATGCGGCGGGCTGTCCGCGTAGTTTTGGAGGGAGCAATTTGATGACCAGCTAAAAGTTCAAATGTCAGTATAGCTTGCGATTCTCGTGGTTATTTTGGATTTTTAACTAACTATTATAGTAATTTAGAAGTCAAACAACAAAAATCAGCGCTATATTTAAAAAATTTTCACAGGACTAGTTTCGATGTTTTTACCGAACCACCATCCTCAGCTGCAAATCCGCAAATGAACAAGATAGGAAATAATGATTAAATAAGATAAGAAAGCCTGGACAAGAATAAGCAAGTGGCGCCATCTCTTGGTGAAACCAGAACTAAAACATAATTTCTTTAAAGGCAGAAGGAAAATTTGGATTGGAATTAGGATCGTTAACTAGAACAGAAAGAGTTTTATGAATGTGAAATGCCTCTAGAAAATCCAGTTCTCCAATGGAAGATGTTTCTTGAATAATTTTGGCAGCAGAAAAATTGAAAGTGTGATTTTCGGACCAACAATGTTGAGCAACAGAAGACTTCTATGCTTCGTGTTCCTTGACGCGAAATTTTAAGGCTCTCTTAGTTTGGCCAATGTAAATTAAACCACACTGGCAAGGAATCCTATAAATACCCCAGGAATTCATAATCGGAATAGGGTCCTTGAGTATGGAACTCGGAATTTTATTCGTGGGAGAATAAACGACCCGAAAGTTAAATTTCTGCAAAATATGTGCAACTTTATAGCTAATTGATGGAAAGAAGGGAATGACAGCAGAATTTTTATAATCTCCTAAAACAAGAGTGTGCCTTTTAGTGTGTTGAGATGAGAATTTTTTAACTGCTTGATTAATAATGTTGGGTGAAAAGCCTCTGTCAATAGCTATTGCTTTTAAATAATTTAGTTCCTCATCAAGGTCTAGTTTGGAGGAGCAAACTTTAAGAGCACGGAAAATATAGGAATAAAATGAAGCTAACTTTTGTTTAGTCGGATGACATGATTTAAAGTGTAGTGGAAGGCAAACCGATGAAGGTTTACGGTAAACCGTAGTACTGAAGTTGGATGTGTTACGTGTGACCAGAAGGTCGAGAAACGGAAGAGAATTGCAAGTCTCAAGTTCAAAAGTGAACTGAATAGCAGGATCAATAGAATTCATTGTTGAAAGAACTTTATTTAAATCATCTTTATTACCTTCAAACAGGGTAAAAGTATCGTCTACGTAACGGAACCATGCCGGGAAGTTTAAAGTTTCAAACAATTTTCATTCATAATAATGCATGTAGATATCAGCCAGGATGGGACTGAGGGGGCTTCCCATGGCTAATCTCCCTCAGTTTGCTTGTAATATTTATTTCGGAAAACGAAATGTGTTTGTTTCAAACAGAGTTGAGTGAGAGAAATTAGATCATCAATTTCGATGCAAGAGAAACGAAATTCGCGAAGTCTGGTTTCTAATGCACCCTCCACTGGGACATTGGTAAATAATGATTTTACATCAAAAGAAATCATGAGTAAATTACTAGGAGAAATGCTTTTAACCTTTTTTACAAACTCTATTGAATTTTCTATGGTGTAAATGTTATTGTCTAATAGAGTTGAAAATCTAGAAACTAAATATTTAGCTAATGGATACGAGGCAGTACCTAAATTTGATAGAATAGGGCGGAAAGGAATGCCACTTTTATGAATTTTGGGAAGAGCATATAATCTGGCACAATTTGCAACAGATGGGATAAGCGAATGTTTTAAGTTGCGTGACACCTTTGATGTAAGTGTTCTTATCTATGACGACTATCTGGCCACCTTTGTCGGCCTTTGAAATGATAATATCCGGGTTAGAATGAATTTCGCGCATTGTAGCTCTTTCTCTCGCAGTTAGATTTGGTTTCAAAGGTTTATTATTGAATTTCACATTATGAGCGCTAAGATGCCTAATTATTTCTTTCTGTGAGTCTGAAACTTTACTGAACTTGAAAGCTTTTTTCGATAGGAGCCAAAATCTTTGGAATTGAGGGTTTACAGGTTTGTGAGAAGTTAAAATTATATTTTAGAAGTCTCTCTTGTTCTTCTGAATGACTAACATTAGAAATATTAACTATCGGCTTGATGTTTACAATAGGAAGATTTTTGGAACTACCTAACTGGAAGACTGTAAAAAAAGTTTTTCGAATTTAACTGCAAGGGTGTTTTTATGACGGATAACTGCATTCTCCGTTCTAGACCAAGACTTTTGTTCAAGGGCAGTGGATTTTAGATATGATTTAGCGAGTTCCAGATGAAACTTATAGAGTTCATGTTCAATTTTGGACAATTGTTGACGTGTATCCCTTATTACGGACCGAAGTAAGGCAAGCTTGCAATTTAACAGAATTCTTGAAACGCGACTCGAAGGTTTTTGATTAGATTTGATTTGAATAAAATTGGGGATCAATTTTTTACATTTACATTTAAGTAAAAAGTCAAGATGATTCAGGAATTTTTGCCGTTTCAGGCGTAATTTAGTGAAACGATTAACGGATGAAGACATGATAAACAATGCAGAAAATCAAACTAAATTAACTAAGCAATAATAAAGCACACACAAAACAGCAGAAAAATCCCTCACTGAAATGAATAGAAAACAAAACTTTTGTAAGCAAAATGCATGAAATCAGACAAGCAAAGCACAATATCCAAATATACAAAACATAAACATAACTTGAAAATTGCAAAAGAGAACTTACCGAAACTCATGCAATCACAAAATGGCTGCCACACAAAAAATAAGCCTAAACTAAAAGGCACACTCTTGTTTTAGGAGATTATAAAAATTCTGTTGTCATTGCCTTCTTTCCATCAATTAGCTATAAAGTTGCACATATTTTGCAGAAATTTAACTTTCGGGTCGTTTATTCTCCCATGAATAAAATTCCGAGTTCCATACTCAAGAACCCTATTCCGGATATGAATTCCTGTGGTATTTATAGGATTCCTTGCCAGTGTGGTTTAATTTACATTGGCCAAACTAAGACTATGTTAGAAAAAAAACTATGTTAGAAAAAAGGAAACACAGAAGTATTCTGCTGCTCAACATTGTTGGTCCGAAAATCACACTTTCAATTTTTCTGCTGCCAAAATTATTCAAAAAACAGCTTACATTGGAGAACTGGATTTTCTAGAGGCATTTGACATTTATAAAAATCTTTCTGTTCTAGTTAATGATCCTAATTCCAATCCAAATTTGCCTTCGGCCTTTAAAGAAATTATGGTTTAGTTCTGGTTTCACCAACAGATGGCGCCACTTGCTTATTCTTGTCCAGGCTTTCTTATCTTATCTAATCATTATTTCCTATCTTGTTCATTTGCGGTTTTGCAGCTGAGGATGGTGGTTCGGTAAAACCATCGAAACTAGTCCTGTGAAAATTTTGTAAATATAACGCTGATTTTTGTTGTTTGACTTCTGAATTAATATTTATTCGGGGTGTTATTGTGTCTTAATTACCTATTATAGCTAAAGAAATAAATTATGAGAAATCTTCGATGCAAAACATTCGATTGGCTTACGACTTGTTCATATGGCTCATTTGGCATATTCACCAAATTTTACATTTCGTGAAGTCTTCCTTGATTGGATTTGCTAGATCCAGTATTCCTATCATATCAGATCTTTCAGATGGAAACACCTGACCACAAATAAAGTCAATGGAATAGTCTGTGTAAAAAAATTGTTGCAATAGAAATAACATGAGAGCGAGAGGTGTTAGTAACATATACCACGCTACGCAATGACAATTATGTGTACGATATTTTTTTAAAATAATACAGAGAAATGTGATCATAATGTTCACCTTTTGGGATGACAAGACGGAGAAAATTTGGTCGAGCGGTTTGAAGATTGTTCAATACTTGTATTTTGTACTGGGATCGATCCCAGACGAACAGGCAAGCTGCATGGTAGGGTTTCGTGGTTCTCCCCATGTCTAATGTGAATAAGGGATAAATTTCCTTAAAACGCTCTCCACGAAGTCACGATTCCCTTAGACACATAGCTCTCTTATGCTCTGCCATATCAGAAAAATCAAACTAATATTTGGTCCCTCTGAAAAATGATTTATTTCTGCTGCTGTCATTGCTATTTTTATTACACACTACTAAAGTGGCCTAGGTCCTAGTGGGAAAGAAGCCCTAGTGGGCCAAGGCCAGTAGTGCCACGAAATCTGCTTATTTTCGTTACATGGATGGGTCATAAATATTTATACTTATTATAAAACTTGACAATTCACCACTGAGCACAGATAACGAAACACCGAAATTCTCTTATTTTTTATTATTCAGAAACCGAAATTTTCGAAGTTTATAAACATATCGAAAATGCCTTTTAAACTACCATAGGTGCATTCCTGGTTGAACACAAAACATCCAATGAGAATTCAATATCATGCCACGCATTCTTCCACATTTCAGGTGTCACTGTGTGAATGGTGTATGTGATGCGCTGTCAAGACCACAGTATCAGGAATTGCTGTTTGATATCGAATGTCCTCAATATCCCCAAAGAAAGAAATCTAAGGAGGGTATTACGTTAAAAAGTAGAGATACTGTGTATCTGTTTGAAGCAAGGTATGTGACATGCTGAAAGGAGCGAGAAAATATCTGGAGAAGCATATTGTTGGAAACTGAATCCTCGTTGACTATTTTGCATGTTACCAGAGATACTCGAAATGGAAGTTTAATATAAGTTTTTAACAACATTATAAACTATGAGAGTTTGGCTTAAATGCTTCGTTATATGTGCACAATAATGAGTTACGATATTTTGTAATGAGGATAAACATTTATTGGCACTATGATATTTATTTACATATCCTAATTTGAATAAGTTACGAACTTGCTTAAATCGACACTACTTTGAGAGACGCATCTTTTGCTTCATTTTGCTAGATCCAGTCGTTTGTCGCCATCGCCATACACAGGAATTAAAGGAATTTTAGCAAGTTAGAATACTCATTATTTCCGTTATAGTTAACTACCATCGTTATGAGGCATGGTTTGTAGGAAAAAAATACCCTTAAAGTGCTCATTCTTAAAAAACGAAGTGTAGTGGAGTAGGTGGAATGGCGGAAATGGACCAAAGATCCGGCATAAGAAATAAAATGTTAATTTATATAAATCTTACAAAGTTGTCTAGTACAGAATTTCAGCTGTCCTGTGGGTAAGTCCCGAGTCTAATTGCTTATAGAAACGTACAAATTGACTTCTAAAAGTTGCTTACAAACTACGCATTTCGTACTTATGTGAAATAATCTTCATATTACAGAATGATATAGCAATCTAAGAGAACGGCAACGATTTGGAGTTAGAAGAATTTCTTTTTAATTTTTCATATGATAACACTGCATTTCTTACGTTACTATAGTTTCAGAACACATAAGATAAACTTAAAGTTGGGCAAGGCTCAGAGAAGGAAAGGTATTGTAATTATTTCGCTTATTTTTTCGTGAATCAAAAAATATCTTTCTAAAATTCTCCCTATTCAGTGCGACCTACATGATAAAATAAACCATAATAAGAATAAAAGTTTACAGCACATATATTTTGCAGTCGGCTATATTTGTATTATCAACATAAAATTGATAACAGTTTTATTCGGATTAATTGTGAGAATAATTTTTCGGAAGCAACTTGTACTTTAAAATAGCTGAGCAAGAAGATTGAAGGTTGTAACTTTCATTTACATACATTTTGAATTTCTTCCTTTTCCTCCTCACTCATCTTCCGTGGTACGTCTGTTACGCTTTGTATGAAACTGTCAAATTCTTTTTTTGATTTCTCAAAATTCTTTCGCATGTCCCATACGTACTTCGGAGTTTTACCATACTCCTGAAAAAAAAAAGGCATCATTGCTCACACATGCAAGAAATATAATGGAAGCTACTTTAAAAACAATTTATATCGGCAAAAGGCTCCGGTATTCCCAGGCATGTCTTCCATTTTTAACAAAGTACAGTGTTCCTCAAAATTAAAGCATAATGTAGTATATAGTATATATAAGTATATATAAAATATGTTCTCATTAATTAAGCTTTCAACCATTATCCAATAGTGTTAATATTTATGTTAATTATCTGCAATTAAACGCAAAAGTGGACAACGAATTAGGTAACTGACAGGGTGTTGCGCAAACGAAGCTTGTCGGATACGGTATCTGTAGTGTTGTTTAATGGTGTTTTCATTTTTACTTAGTTAATGGGCTTTTTAAGAGTGATAAATATTAGTTGTGGCTCAAGATAAATTAGTTGTGGCTCAAGACACGATTTAAGAGTAACGCCAAAGTGGCGGTTAATTTGTAGATTGGAAAGAGACGTTTGCAAATGGATGTCACCCAAACCCTAAATATTCTTCATTATATAGTTGCATTTTTACATGTTCGTGAGATTTGGAGTGATTGGCGACAACACTTAATGAAGTATCAAAGCACAATTTATTTTCCAGTATTAATCAGGACAGCTCCCCAGTTTTCAGGCTACAACGGTGAAGACAGCTTCACGGCAAAACACTAAATACAGCTCCCGACTCGGTCGATCGCTCTCGGAGCTCACCACACTCAAGATATTCTTCGAGGTCAAGATATTTCACTCGACGATGCGCTACGATATACTTCATAGCCTCAATGGTGCACGCTCTCAATGCACCTGACGAGACACTCTCAGTAAAACTGCCGATACACTACGACGCATTGTTACTCCACGTACAGACAGGAGACCGCATTTAAAGTTAGATTTCGTTATTAGTCTAATACTAATTTTTTTCAATTTGACATTTCCAAAGCATGAATATTTCCGTCATTTAAAACACTTCTGTAATTGGGAACATATGACCGTCGCCCAAAGATTGTGAAAATAAAGACTGGGTAAGAACTTTTAAACTGAATAAAGAGATAGGCGTGTGTATGTGCACATATAAATTAAGCCAAAACATTATGACCAGCCCTACATTTTGCGATGAACGAGCTTGGATGACGTGGAAGGCACGTGATTAGGTGGAAGTGGTATTTAACTGCTGCTGGAGAGTCTGAAGAATCATTCTTTCACTTACATCTGTGTGTGATGGCTGCGGATCTAAGCGACTTTGATAGAGGGCAGATTGTAATGGCTCGAAGGCTCGGAACAAGTATTTCCGAAGCTTCACGACTCGTGGGTTGTTCGCGATCTACAGTTGTTAGTACGTATGAAAAGTGAATGAATGACGGTGAAACCAGCAGTAGACGACGTGGTGTTGGACGTCCACACGCTATGAAAGAAAAAGGTCGTTGGAGACTGTCTCGCATGGTGAAGAAAAACCGGAGCCAGACAATGGCTCAGCTGACAGCCGAATACAATGCAGGGCCAAGTAGAAAAGTATCAGAGCACACTGTTCAGCCGACACTGTTGGATCTACGTAGCAAACGTCCCACTCATGTGGCTTTGCCGACCAAGCGTCATCGCCAACTGCGCCTGCGCTGGGCTGGGGAACATCGCAACTGGTCCATGGATCAGTAGGAGAGAGTTACCTGGTCAGATGAATCATGGTTTGTCATTCATCACGCCGATTGTCGTGTCAGGATACGCCGTCTTTCAGGCGAATAGTTGCTCCCTCAATGCACAGTAGATCATACGCAGGCCGGAGGTGGCGGTATTATGCTCTGGGGAACGTTCTCTTGGGCGTCTCTGGGACCCATGGTTGTGGTAGAGCAGACCATGAATGCTACAGGGTATTTGAACATCATTGCGGATCAGTTGCACCCTTACATGGCTTCTGTTTCTCCAGCTGGAAATGGAATGTTCCAACGGGACAACGCCACATGTCACAAGGCTACAATTGTGTTGTAGTTGTTCCAGGAACTTGATGCTGATTTTCAGTTAATGTCCTGGCTGCCTCAATCCAATAGAACACATTTGGAATGTCATGGGACGGCAGCTCAGAGGTCAAAGACCACCAATTCGCAATATCTCGGATTTGCGTGACCGTTGCTACAAAATCTGGTATAATCTGTCTCCGGCCATCTATCAAGGACTTGTGGCATCCATGCTAAGGCGGGTTGAAGCTCTGTTGCGCGCCAAAGGTGGCCCAACTCGTTATTGACAGGTGGTCATAATGTTTTGGCTCTTGAGTGCAAATATATTTTATTGTAGTCTGCAGTAAGAACCATATATCTATATACATATGTATACATTTGTTACTGCCGACTGCAATAAAAAATACAGTTGCACAACTAGATCTTATAATAGTCCCATAAACAAAATTTCAAAGCTCTACTATTAATGGACTTTGATTAATGCAAAATACATTCACACATACGTACGTACACACATCACGAAAAAATCTTTTCTGAATCCATTTTACAATCCTTTTTGGATTAAAAAAAAGTCCTTTATCCTGTGCGTATGATCAAAACATTCGCCCAAATAAATTCGGGAATGGTCAAAAGAGATATTTCCGTTGAAATATGATACCCGAAATCTTTTGCAATACTTTGTACAAGTAAGTGAAAAGCAGTCTCTTTGTGACCAGGTTGTCAAAAAATTATTGAACTGAGCAATGTTATCTCGAACTTCCTGAAAACCATGTTATGAAAGCGCTTCTCGGAGTGTACAGTTATTTGAAACCGTTGCATTCCAGTCTTAGTAACTTAAATATATGGCTAATCTTTGGAATATGGTAACAGGTAGTTTGGCGACATTTTGGTAAGGCGATAAAAGTTACTAGCTAGGACTTAAGCAGTGTACATGGATAAAGTCAAGAGTGTGCGCAATGCCATTTTTGTGCAATTCTGGGATTTTCTTTTTAAGTGAAAATAGGTCTATGTGTACATGGATACCGTGTATGTGCAATTCTTAAAAGCGCGGCAAGCAGTGGGCGATACTTTTGTTCCATAAAAGTTCTAGCATAAGGGTAATCGGCTAGCAGAAAAAAAATGTTGAGTTAAAAAAAAAAGTATGCCTTTACTTCGTGAAAACAAAATGGCGTCCAAAAAAAAAAAAAAAAAAACTAGCAAGTTGCTGTAGCAGGGTCACCAAATTTTTCCCCCAAAAATTGCCAAGTTATCATAATCCGAAGATTAACCAAATATATTTTAGGCATGATGATTGTATTTATTTCATTTATTATAATTATGAACTGAGCGTATGTTGTCCACGATGTTCCGAACTGTACGCTTTGAAAGTGTTTCCGGTAAGCAGTAGAAAATTGACAATTTGTATTCAAGTCAAAATACTTCGAGCATGACTTTGTCTAATGCATTTCATTTCTGTCTAATAAAAACTACCTTCTGATTTTGAACAGAGCACATGAGAGAAATATAGGAGCAGGGTGCATTAATGGATAATTCCTTACCTCTTTCAGACAAAATTTAGGCACAAGACCAGAATCTTCTAAGTCGATAATATCTCCTCTTCGACTGTCTGCAGTTTTTCGGGCAGGCGTGGTTGCCGGTCTCTTAATAGCATCCACAGCATTTTCCTTAATAAAATTCCTCTCGAACTTATCATTTAGCCGAGGTAGGGATCCACTTAAACAGGGCAGCGTAGACTGTTTCTTTGGTTTCCTGCAGAGGCATTCTACAGCTTTAGCTCCTAAGAAAGTTCAAGACCGAATTACTCAGTTATTGCAAGACAAGAAAATCTGCGAAGACATTTCTCTTTTGCATGTATGATAAGTCTAAATTTTTAGATTATTATAACTACCTCTAGAGATGGATTCTTCTGTCACCAAATAGTAGGATTAGCGTCAATAATGGGTTACTGAAAGTCCATATAGACGCATAATATTGAAAAAAAAAATGATAATATGAAAAATGTACATTGCCCTAGCCGCAATTTGAATGCCGGGACACCCAGTTACGTTTTGGACGGGCTATCCAATTACATCCCGAAAGTGAGCGGAAAGGAGGAAGAAAATACCTTTATATGCATCCATTTTTAAAGGGCAATTGGGGATTAAGTGATTAATTTGAAACATTTATTGGACATGAATACAAATGGTGTAGACCAACTTGAATGTTACAACAGATGTTCGAAGTTTGCACCATCAGACGCCAAACATGCCTGACACCGACGGACCATTGATTGCCGGAAATGTTCAAACACACCGGGAGTTTCTTTGATTGTAGGAGCTGCGCAGGCGAGTCTTGCCACGAAATCTATTTCAGACACAACAGGATCGTGATACACGACACTTCTGATGGCTTCCCATAAAAAGAAATCAAGGCTCGATAAAACCGGTGACTGTAGGGGGGAGGGAAAGAACAGAACACAAGAGGAGAGAGGGAAAAATATTATTGGAATTACGAGTTTTTAACGTGGCCATCTTCGCAGATGATAACTGATGCATGCGGGATATTCTTGATTGGAATGACGAATGTAATATCGCAGGAGGAAATCAATATAACTGCACGTTTTGCAGCATCTACCAATTCTGACATATCACATGGAATTGATGTGTACACCCTAGGTTTCAGATAACACCAGAATAAAAAATTCATTTCAAGTTAAGTCGGGGAATCTCGGTGGCCAAGAAATTGCCCTGTTATGATAGATGACTCTATCTGCAAAGGTTCTATACTTTAAAAACTAGGAATTCCAATAAAAGCGTTTTTCCTTCTCATATCTTGTGTTGCCACTGGTCCTTTATAATCTCTTTCTTGAAAATGTTTTACGCCGGTAATTTCTCTCATGAGTGCATCGCTCCAACTCCATTTATGGTTTTTTAATGCGCTGATCAATTTGCGCAACAAAAATGTAGGTGCTGCCATTTGAAAATTTAGAAATGCTTTCACTGTAACCGTGACAGCTACTTTAAACTGTTTTAAATCATTACACTATTGGGCGCATAACTTGAAATAATGATATTACAATTTTTATTTCGATCGGCTGAGCGGATAGGCCTATGATGATTCATATATCGAGGAAGTTATTTTATGCCCACTCGGTATTTTTCATGCTGGAAAACATTAATATACTGATGATGATTACAGTCAAAAACTTTTTTATAAAAATTCTCGGCAATCTGTACATATACTGAAAGAAAGACTCTCTCTCTCTGTGTGTATGTGCGTGTCTTTCGTTTGTGCTGCGTGTAAGTTAATAGACCCAGGGCCAGAAAATTTGGTACATAGGTGCATCTAGACAAGAGCAAGTGCACCTCGAAACGAGGTTTTCAAAATTCGAATCAGATTTCTTTTTATTTTATCTTTTTTGATGAAATCGCATCATTTTGAATAGTTTCATTCTTTTAGAAATCTGGATTTGGTATTAGTTTATCATTCAGTGCTTTGTTTATTGGATTGCTGACTTTGAAAATATGAGATGAAATATTTATTGCCTTTAAAAAGTTCTTTCGCTAGTTATTCCTTATATTTTTCTTTTCTCCAAGCGGATCTGCTCTTGATTAAAATGTAATTCAAGCAGATCAGGATAGTTTACACTTAAATTATCTAAACAGTTTTTGAATGAATATTGGAACTGCTCTTGTAAACTGTCATTCAGTCTTTAAAAACTGATTCTACTATTTTCTATTAAAGAATATAAAATGGTTTCACCTTCTGCAAGTTTCCTTTCACCGCTGTGCTTTCTCAAATATTCGTGTGGCTTTTTACCAGAGCAGGGCGGATATCCCATTGTTTTCGGTACAGAGGATTTTTTAGATTTGTAAAATTCCTTTACAGAAGAGTTATGCTTGGACTTGTACCTAAAAAGAGAAAGTAAATAAGAGCGCAACATCAGAAAACGTTTTAAATTGCTGAGAAAATTTTAAGTTTATTTACTGTAATGTATGTTGTCGCCAATAAAGTCTGCATGGCGATATTTGCGCCTGCGAAACGGAAAAGTAGCAACAGGTTAAATACTCAAAAAACAATGTAAGTACATAGTTTTCTTTTACTCTATAATTGTATACTTAGCCGCCCAGATGGTATAGTGGTTAGGGGCGCCTGACTACGATACCAGAGGGCCCGGGTGCGAATCCCGGAGAAGGCATGGATGTAAAATTGTCTGTCCCTTCATAGGAGGTAATGGTGGCCGCCTATTAGGTGCCTCCACAATAAAATGGCTACCACTTCTGGCCTTAGTGGCCAATGCCGTTATAGGCAAGTGCCCGCCATTTGTATATATAAAAAAATAATTGCATACTTCAGTTTTTATTAAAAATATTAATAGACTGTTTTCAAAAATTTCCGAGATATTTATTGCCACATATGTTGTAACTTAATTTAAAGGACTTGAATTTATGTAATATTTAAATTCTTTTAAACGCTAGTATGATGTTTTTAATTCGATATTCAATTTAAGTAATATTTTAATCCAATTAAACTTTGGCGCAATGTTTTTATAGTGGTGTTTTTATTCTATTCCTTGCCATATGAAAGTAATAATTTAACCTTACTTTAGTATTTTATACTCATAGTAAATGTATTTATTTACATTTGCCTGCCATCTTAAAAAACGACATTTTCAACAAAAAATTAATCCATTGTTTTTAACGATATTATTTTTTTTTAAGTTTCGAATACTTTACTAAGTGTAAAATACGTAAAAACAAAGTTTTTTTTAAGATGGCTGATGATTGTAAAAACCGCGCCAACGTAAATCGCCAAAAGTTCGTGCAACCGTCTACCAAAATAGCACCATATTTTGGTGTATTCAAAGTTTTAAAATTGTTTGAACAAATTTATAAGGTGGGCATTATTACATAAAATTGTTATTAGACAATTGTCGGGGAAAGTGCAGAATCGCCCACTGCTTGGCGCGTTTTTAAGAATTGCATATACTCGGTATCCATGTACACATCGACCTATTTTCACTTAAAAAAAATCCCAGAATTGCATAAAAATGGCACTGTTCACTCCCTTGACTTTATCCATGTACACAGCGACCTATTTTCACTTAAAAAGTCAAAGAAAATTGACAAATATCCAATTCTTCTTACTCTTGTAAAAAGCACCAAACAAACGCCAAGCAAATAAGTGGGCGATTCGGCATTTTAGCCCATTTGCCTATCATATATTGTATTGTTTGTAAAAGTTAACATTTTTTTTTTTTCAAAAATTGGAATAAAACTTAGTTTAGACTTTTTTTACTATTTTTCCTATTGTATTTGTTAGAATTCTAATGTATTTGTTACTTTAGAAATAAAAATTCACGCATTTAAGGATTATCTGAACCAGTTAAAAAATGTATGTATGTATGTATGCACGTGTGTATGGATGTTTGTGAATATATGTGAGGGTGTATACACATACATACGTACTTATGTACATGCATACATGAAAATATGCATTCATACACACATGCGTACTTACACACGTTTCTGAATCCGGTCCCGATAACAGAAGAGTACCGAATACTGAATTAAATCGTCCAAAAAGTGCGCTAAATGTGAAAAATCACCAATGGAGCTCATTATCAAGAAACAAAATAGTTTCACCATTTTAACTCACCTGGCAGATTTTCTTTCCTTCTCGGCTTCATGTGCTTTACTTCCAATTAAATTATAAATGCTTTCTCCGAAGAAATGGTGATTCTTCGGGAGTGGAAAAAGAAACATAAGGATACCTAAAATTCCTTTCCTGTTTATAAGTTTGTACACACAACGCACCACTAACATCGACTTTTATGAAACACTGTCGATTAAGGTAATCCGTAATATTTAAAAAGCTTTACATCATATATCTCGTGAGGTATTATTTTAAAATCCAATACATTTCACTTTTGATGTTTTATAGAGTTTACGTTTCTAACTCGGCTTATTTTCTTTAAGCCACAATCACGTGAATATGAAGCATATGCAATTGTACCTAAATTTAAAAAATATTTTTTTCCAATTAAACCAAAAAATAATGTCATGTATATCACTTTGAAAATAATAGACTGAGATCTAATAATGACAATGAATTTTGTTTCCTTGAAACAGGAAGTCTGATATGGAGCGAAAACTGTTTTGGAGTTTATTAAAACATCACGAACTGTAGAATTAAAAGTGTAATCAGAAGGAAATTAAATAATGAAATGGAAACAAATACACACGGCTTCCATGAGGAGTCAGAGCCTACATACGCCTTAAGTAAACTGTTGTTAAATACGACAGTAAATGTTCACCATTTTGTCCATTCATAAACTCATTTCTACCTAAATAATCTCTATAAAAATTTAAACATTTTATGGATTATGTTAATTTACCTAACAGTTAAATTTTGAGTTAAAATTCCTTTCCTGTCTGCCTGAATTTCAACTTACAACTTTCGGCCAGAACGTAGTTTTAGAATCGCGTTTGAAGGCAAATGAGGAGAAGTATTTAATCGTGAAGTTCTACTGACTTCGTTAGAGAGAACCAGTGATTCTGACTAGCGCGCTACTCTTTCTTAATTCTTTGAAAGCCGAAGTTTTCTCTAACCTGTATGCATAAAATCCCAAACCGCCCGAAAAAGGTTTTCGAGAGTCACAGCAAATTCCTCCCCTCCCCATCCCTTAACGCACAAAGAAGAGTGAAGATTTCAAATGTCATCCTGCCTACTTCCTAAAAAATAAAGATAAGAAATCACAAATAAATCCTTTTAGGACAAGCTGTCTGCAATAAACTGATACAATTCATTTGGGGAAACTGCACCTGCTACTGCGTACCTTAGAGGAGGGAAGAAAACAACATCGGAATTTCGGCCGTTTTGGGTGGTTGTGGTCGTTTGAATGAAAGGCCGTCTGGCGCGTTATGGTCTTCAAAGAGTTAAGCTATTATTACGCTCGGCCGCACTCAGGCCCTTGATAGATTCGCCGTTATTTAGAGCTAAGGGGCCAACTCTGTTAGAATTTCGATAGCTTCGGCTATATATTTTCGTTAAGATTAGTTAAGTTTTAGTTGTTATGGTAATTTCAACCTCCTTATGTGTTGTTCTCTATCTCACGAACTCAAGCGAAAATTCGCTGATCAGTTCATTCAGTTGATTCTTCAACTTCAACTGTAACTTAAAAGTACACAACACAGAATCGTACAACATAACCAAAGTGTATTCTACCAAAGTATATAACTTTTTACAACTGTTGCCTCTCAAAGCAAAACTAAAGGGAAAATAATACTACTGTGTATGAATGTATATGAACAATACTATACTTAACCTACTCCCACTTTTTGATAACAGGATTTTTATCAAAACAAATATTTAAGTAAAGTAAAATGTGTGGGATGGCATCGTTCATTATAATCGAATGACGCGACAAGCTGTGAGAATAAATCATTTACTTTTCCGATGATAGAAGCCAGACGATTCCGCCATTAAGACGATGATGCGACTGAAAGATGTTTGCATGTAAAAGAGGTCGATTCTTTTCATCTGTAAATATCATCTATTTCTTTCTACACATGTAATCATTTTGTAGTTTGTAGCAACTATTCATGTTTCATTAAATTATCGAGTTTTCCATAAATCGGACTAGTTTATTAGCCCCTAGACAGCCACCTAACAAGTAAGTTTGCAGACATCCTATTCCTAGACAGTAAGTACCGATCCTACAGATTTGGGCGCTCAGGCCGCGATGAGCCTAGGAAGAATCATGATGAATATTACAAAAGAAAAGAAATAAGTTTTGTTTCGATTATTTCCCCTTTGCTTCTTGAATAGTCTTCTACGATACTGTAAATTAAGATGACTACCTTAAACTGACTCCAGAAACACAACTATTCTTTAACTTCACCGCCAAATTTGATTAGTTCAAATTTGGGAAGTTTTATTTTTGATTTCCCATTACTTAATATATTCCTATTTGGCTGTGGTTTACTTTCTATAAAAGAATTCACGCGAACTATAGCTTCATCAAATTTGACTTTACATTCTTCTGTAGATTCAAATTCGGCAGCATAACTTTTACCATTATCGTCAGCACTTTTTAAATTTTCGTTATTAAGCACTAATGCGTTATTAAGCACTAATGCGTTTCAGCACTAATGCGTTCTAAAGTAGCTAATGTAATCTTAACATCACTTAATTATATATTTTCATCATCAAGCAAGATATTAAACTTTTACATGGCTTAGTGAACGATGTTCGTAACGGAGATCGTTTTCTAACAAGATGCTCCATTGCAAACCAAACATTCAGTTAAGAGTTTCTTAGAACCTCTAATATCTTAATCAGATACTAAGGGTCAGCAAATGTTAGTTACGGCAGTAAATATTCACCATTGTCCATTCATAAACTCATTTCTATCTAAATAATCTCTAAAATTTAAACACAACCGAAAAAGTTTATTCAACCAAAATACGTAAAATTTTACAACTGTTGCCACTCAAAGCAAAACTAAAGGGAAAATGGTACTACACTGTTTGAATGTATATGAACAATACTATACTCAATAATACGTTAGACTAACTGTCTAATCAAGAACCCATACTCAATGATTACAAAAGAAGCTATATGACGCAAAAATTATATAAAAAATACGTAAAGCGCAAGATGACAATAAAACAAACAAAATTACTTCCCGTCCTTTCCCTTCAACTCACCTCCCCCTCAATTAAAAAAAAAAAAAAAAAAAAAAAAAACTAGAAACGTGTTGAATATTTTGAACGAGGTGACTTAAAATTTAAATTAAGCAGTTTTGGGCTAAATATTAAGAAAACTGCACCAATGCATCAAGGATAATCCATCGCATTAATTAAAATCGAACTTTATGCAATTCGAATGTGGGATATCCGTTATTTGCAAAATTAAAAATCATTATAATGAGGGAAAAAAGAAAAAGAAAATATATATATAAATATAATAAACCATTATTTTTTAAAATTTTGTTCATATTCTTAATGTAATTGCTATCTTTAAGTTAATTTATGTGAGTTATTTATAATATGATTTTGTTGCATACTGCATATTACAGAGAAAAATGTAAAGAATGCCGATGAAGAAAGCCATTCCTTTAAAGGGATCGATGCAAGAAAACTATTGGAAAGTCTTAGGTGTAAAAAAAAACTTTTCAAATTATGCACTTTATTTTAAGAATTATAATAAATGTATTTTATTTATTAAATGAATTGGATATCCAACACAATAATTCACTACTACCCAGCCTCGGTATTAATCGCATGGGCATCGATAAAATGTTTGTTGATTAAGGGGTCAGCTGGAAATCGATAGCCGAATATGCATAGGCAATTGATTGGCATAATTAAAATCCCACTGATTGCAAAAAAAAATAAAATCCATACTTAATTGCTTATTGATAGAAAACTATGTCATATAGTACGGAAAAAATCACATAAAGGGAAAACACACACTAAACTTCTTCAGCAATGTTTTCTAAAATGAATATTTTTTAAAAATTATTTTTGTCTCAATAAATGCAATACAAAAAACTAAAACGAAAGATTCTAGGAAAACATATTCTAGGAGCAAAAGGCGAGAAATACTCGAAACTGGAATAAAATACAACAAACATATTGAATATTTTTGAAGTATTGGGTTAAAAAATTAAATTAAGTAATTTTACGCCAAATATTTTTTTTTTTTTTTTAATTTGCATCACTACATCAAGTGCAGTCATCGCATTCATTGAAATCGAGCCTATCGTGCAATTAAAATCTGTGGCTTTGTTTCTAAAAAACCTGTTCATATGAAAAAGTAACAAAATTATAATGCTACTGTGTTTATATAATATAACTTGAAATGATTGAAAGACATGATGTTCAACTGAAAACATAAGAATATAAGGGCAAGTCTGTTTAACATTGAGTGATATCGCCAAGCTGGCGATGGTTTTGGCGACTAATTTTAGTCACCAAAATTGGGAAGAAATAGTCAAAATTCGAGAAATTTGGAAACCATTTGGCGACATTTGGGTTCGAACCTGGTAAAATTGTCATTGAATAAATAAATGTAACTGTTTCCTATACGTAACTGTAACCGAATTCGACCTCTCATTCGACCTCGTTCCTATAATTTCAAGAAATGAAATGCATAACGTTTTCTCGAAGGTCGGGGTAAAATATATCAGACCGGTGAGAGCATCAGATGTGAGTTGTTTAGTTCAGCGTGAGTGTGGAGTTTTGAGATATCCGTGAGAGCTTCGCTTTTCAGATGCGCTTTGCATTGCGTTGTGTTTAACATTCGTAATAATTTGAAGTGTAACTCTTGATTGTGCTCACTGGAGACTGAAATGAGCTGTACCAGTGCTTTCGTGGAAAGTTTTAGAACTATGAAATATTTCTCTCGGTAAAATAAATTTTATCAAGCTATCACCGATTCTGTGTGCATTCAATCCGTTACAAACCGATACGCACGCAACAATAATAATAATACAAAAAAAAATTGAAAGCTTTCAGATTTTACATTACGCCCAAAAGGGCGTTCTATTATCGTTTTGTGAGTTACCTTTATTATCATGTTCTTCGCACTTTAACCATAAAATTCAATTCAACAGCAATATCGCGAAATAATTTTAAAATGAGCCTATTTTTAGAATTTTTTTCGCACAGTGTTTCTATGGCTGGCTTTGAGATTGTTGAGTTTCTTAATCACAAACTGATAATGTAAAATATGCAATAGATAATAAAACAAATTTCAAATTTGAGCTTCCAGCTGCCCATGTTCGGAGGAGGATTACGTATTTGAAAATTGGTTGGCTCTATTGGTAGTTTGTTTTACCACAGGGTGAGAAACATACATACATTTATACAGATACTTCATTATTTAATTTCTTTAAATATAACGCAGGACGATAATATTTAGTGGCAATAACTTGAAAAGTGAAACGGACATTTAAAGTTTTCGATGCAAAATGCCAAAGCAACATTAATAACCTTTCTGGACTAACGACCTTCGGGCTAACAAAAAAAAAAAAAAAAAAAAAAAAAAAGAAAGAAAGAAAGAAAGAAACATATATCTAATAAATCATTTGTTTCAAAACTTTCCTTCATATTCTTAGTGTACTTGTTACGTTTACGTTATGCGCAATTACAGAGAAAAGTGGTAAAGGTTCGATGAAGAAGGCCATTCCTTTAAAGATGTTGGTGCAAGAAAATGTAGAAACCGCTGCTTTAGATTGTAATTTTAAACATCACAATTGACAGAATGCCAGGCGGAAATCCCTTCTATTAATTAATTATTACTGTTAAACGCAATTAAGAAACAACTCATGCAGAATTTACATCAATTGAACTGCGTCAGTCTTCACCTCAAAAGCTTGTCTATCTATTTGATGACTAGATATTGGCAACAGTCAGAGTAAAAATGAATGGAGAACGGCGCTTAATGAATTAATGATACAACGTAGGCGCTCGAATTGTAGAATCTCTGAAACAAGGCAAATTAACGGAAGGGGGCAGTAATTGGCTTAGTCAGTCAAAATGAAGCATTCTGGGAAGCTCTACGATTTATGGCGTGCATGTATCTATCAGGCCATGTCTAGAAAGACACAGGCGTGAACGAGTTAAGTCGAAAGGTCTCTTTGGTCTCTTAGGAATCGCTAGATACTGAGCAGCTTAAATTATCCTGTCTCCTGACGTTATTATAAACAGACTCTTAATGTGTGTAACAAGATCTCATTTTTGGATGCAAATTTTCCAGTGCAAGTGGGGAAATAATTAAAAGTTTTAGAATCCTTATTCATACGACTTGAATTATTTCCTTATTATTCTTGTGGATTTAATTCTTCAGCTACACTATATTTTTAACAGCAGATGTGCTATAAGTCTCGAATTAACCGTTTTTGGCCGTATCACTTTTCAAATAAAAGGATGCTACCACCAAATGTTATCGCCACTTATTATTTCTAAAGAGACAATATAGCGCATTAAAAAATGTATAGCATCATAAAAGAATGTTGCCTTCCAATGTTATTGATTTTCAATAGTTTAACGAAATAATAATAGCAGATGAAAAAATGTAGGGTAATGTAAGTGTAGGAAACATTCTATCGGGTACTTTAAAGTTTTTAAATATTTTGCGATTTTGTTGTTGAACTTTATGTGGCATAACGACGAAGAAAGTGGTGTTTAATAAGTTAAAATGGGGAATAGTTAATAACAAAAAGACGAAGAAAAGGTTTCATATATCCTCTTACAAAGAAAACTTAACACTGATAGGATGAACTGAAAAAAGACGGAATACAATAACATTAATGGTAATGCTGAAAACTGCTCTGAATCCTAAAAAATTCCCTTTTTTTAACATTTTATGATTTAGCTGACGTAAGGGGGTTTAGTAGTAAAATGGTGTTTAGTAATGAAGTTAAAAAGACAAAAAAACGCTGTAGGTCATCTCTTTAAGAGAGCTATTCACTGGTGTGATAAAACGACGAAAGACTGAAACTAATTATGGAAAATGTACAGCAACTCTATGCTAATCTCTAAAAATAAGCTGCTTTAAAAGGTTTCATGTTTTACTATTGAATTTCATAACAGTAAGTGTGAAAAAGGCGATATTTAAAATCAATGCTAAAAAAACAAAAGAAGAGTTAGCGGAGTAAGTCCGAGAGCAGAATGGCAAACTGCAAGCTTAGCGAAAGTATAAAACACCTCAAAAAATCTTCCAGTGCGAAATTCAAATCTAAATGCTTTTGTATTTATTTTTTTTCTGATACCTGTTTGAAGCTACAAGAGAGGGAATTGACGAATGCAGCTGTAATATTGTAGTGCAAAACTGCGAATTTTTCAATCAAGATGAATGATGATATCTGTCATTTGTTCCGACACATATTATAATTTTTAGGACAACCTTATTATTACGAATATATATAAATAATTCTAACTGTTTTTTTCTAATTTAATCGGCTGATCAAAATTATTTGTCTTCTTTCGGTTGAAAATCAACACATTTTAAATGAGAACAAATCTGATGTATACAACACATGACTTCCTTGTACGGAATATTAAATCATGCACTTTTTTTCTGCATTTTACTTAAAGTTATTTCCCCGAATTTCATTACAGACAGGCTTCTCATTCAATTAATTCAGTTCTCAATTCGCGGCAAGGCAAACATACGCAAAATCTCAAAATATTTTCAATAACAATTGAAAGGTACAGAAACCGCCCAAATAATATGTGTAATCTTTCTCTGTAATGTCTCCTCATTCGACGAAAGGTTTTACTTTCCAAGTGCTTCCTTTAGCTTAGGGGACAAAAAAAAGTCACTTGGTACCGGGTCTGGCGAATAGGGAGTGTGGTCAAGCAGTTCAAATCCTACTTCAAGGATTTTCGCTTTTGCAGCTGCTGAGGTGTGAGATGGAGCACTGTCTTGGTAAAACATTTTTTTTCTTTTGCAAATGTGGCCGTTTTTCCATAAATTCTGCCTTCTGCTTGTCAAGTAACGTTGCATAGTATGCTCCAGTAATGTTTTTCCCTTTTGAAAATAATCTATTGAATTCACCGATTTTTTTCTTTGCATTCTTCAGAAAGTTTATTACATAATATGCAGGAATTTGTTTCAGAAAGTCAATGACATATATCCTCTGTCATCTTCAATTTGAAGAACATAGACCCGTGTCTGAGGGCCCTTGAAATCAACAGATTTGTTTAAAGGCTCCTCCAAAAAGTAGTTTTTTCTGATAACTTTAATAATTTTAAATGGTCTACTAAAATAAAAACAAAGCATTTTGTTGACTTGATCCCTTGGTGAACATTTTCAGCTGTTTGGCAATTTTTAAAATTTATTTTGATCTTATATGGAGAATTTATTTCAGAATGAAAAAATATTCCATAATATATTCATAAGCCCACCAACGGCCGAGCGGTAAAGTCCCTGAACACTGGTAGTTCAGTACGAGGTTCGAATCCCGTAAACGGGCAAGCTGCATGGGCGTTTTACTGCTTTTCCCCATGTGTAACGTGTTAATACGGGCCAGTTTCCCTTAGAAAGTCCTCCACGAAGGCAGCCCTCTCTTCCATTCAGTAACTTAGGACGGAACACATAAATAATAATATGTTCATAAGGTTAACCAATTTGTTAATCACAATAAGCGACGTCTTTTCCGTGTTTTCGTATACAAACGGATGGAACTTCGGTTATTCGATAACAATATCCGAACGATAACATTATCTGCGATCACATTAACCAGCGCCTATTATAGAAACATTCATCCAGACAAGCAAACAGTTCCTAATAAATGAGTTACGGATGCCGAAGACCTTTTGAATTTTATTCGTGTTTGGAATAAAATACTTTCCTTCTACAAACAAAGACAATTCGAAATTCCTGAATTCACTTACTAGCATTTAGTTAATAAATCTTCTTCAATAATTGCCTTAAATCATTCGACGTATCATGTGAGACATTGTTCTCTTTGAAAAGAATAAAATTATCTTTGACCAAAGTATATATGCCTCAATTAGGCAATTTTAATTGGATCTCTTGACTTAAAGATTGTTATAAATGGAATTTTCCAATACTGTTACTAATGAGGTGACTTTTATACGAAGTTAAAATTATGCTTCTAAGGGTATGTCGTTCGGAGGTAACAAGCACAGACGGGAATCCTGCCCTAACAAATGTCGCACATGTCACAACAAATTCGCCGGAGATTTCAGTTTGGAATTAATAGTCTCATAGTGAGAAAATTGTATTTCTAGGCTACATGCGATGAACTTTTATCTCCTCGCTATTTAAGTGGATTATGTCCGAAGAGTAAATTTAATTATCTTCTAAACAAAGATTTCCGCTTCATAGATTAGGAAGAGGGGAAGGAATTCATTTCGAGGCTTTTGAATGAAAGGCGTGGAAAGTCGTTTGATAGTTCTTAAATTTCATTTGTTACAAAACAACGAATTTCAAGCAAACGGAAAAGTCAAACCCTTTCATAGGAAAAACTCTTGAGAAGTCTAGAATACAATGCGTCACTTCGCTAAACGTAAGTTTGTATTTTCTGATTTTAACTGCGACTTTTGCTGCAATGTCAAAAGAATTTGCTTCGGTTTTTAAAGCTTTTATAACATTCGCTTTACATTTCTGAAGCTACACGTATAGCTTCAACAGGAGGTTGGAAACTGAAATCAGGAAAATGAAATCTTAAACAAAGAAAACTTGATCCCTTTTCTTGAAAAACGGGATAGCTTCGAAGCCCATGAACAGATTTAGCCATTATTGCGAGAATCCTGCAAGAAGTACAGGTGTAAATGTTTGTGGTGTTATTGCATGTATATCAAAGTATTTTCCCAACAATTTCTTTTAATTAGTATACATATGATGTGAGAATTTGAAGTATCTAAAATCCTCATGTCACAAGGCAATTGAAATGAATATTTGCTGTGGGGTACTGCAAAGCAAACTTTTACGACGGTTTTTCTTCCATGAACAAAATAAAAAAAGCTGGTATAAGTACATTGATTAATTGCATTTGCCTACAGTTGGAGGGCCTTAGAGGTCATTTTTTTTTTTTGTATGTCGAAGTTGTATAATTGTTACTTGTCACAAAAACATTAAACCTTGCTTGTTAAAGTATGACCAGTATTAAATGCATAAGTTGTTTCAGTCCCAAACAATAAAATTACTGTTGCTATTCGAGGACATTGTGGACGCCTTGCATGAGGAGAATTTAAGTGTTTCTCAAAGGATATAATGGATTTTTATATATTTTATTTTATTGTAATAAGTTCTTGAGAACCTAAATGGTTGAGCTGTTTTCAACAGACCACAAAGTACCATGGGTTTATGGATGGTAGAGCACATTGCTTGTCAAACATTGAACACGGTGTTAGAAGTATTCTTAGCCAAATACCATGTGGATATATCCTAACCGATGGGATTTCAGGTTTGCTTACTTTTAATTGCTTTTAATTCTTAAATTTTATTTGCAATAAAAATACTTTTTATGTGAAAAAACTTAAAATATATTTTTGAATGAAAGTGACTTTTGTTATTCTGTTGTGCTACCTCATTTGCCTGATACATCAAGTCAATACTTTTATAGGAGCGAGGAGATCATAATTGGCTCTGTCGTTAACATGGGCGTGGAGAACCTGACATGGAACGGTAGAACCTTACCAAATTCCTTGCAATTTTCAGGGAGAATCCCACAAAGGATAAGTTCAGCTGTCTCCCACCACTCTTCTCATACCACTCCAGAGAGCGTTCAGCTCACCGTTTATTTTATGGGCCCCCATGTCGTAAAGATACATATACGTAAATAACGCCTAAATAACGAAATATTTTAACATATTGAACTATCAAAACTATAAGCCATTATCCATGATGGGACGCCACGTTTTTATTACTCGTGATATAATATTCTAGATATGAATTTCGTATAGAGAATTATTCCTTCTGTTATTCCCACTAAACTAAGAAATAAAATATTTTTCTTCTTTCAGTTCATTAATACTTTTACGAATTTTAAATAAAAGCCTATTCTATGAAAACCTTTTTTTTAACATTTTGATTTGTTTTTGAATGCATTTTTATAAGGATTCATTACTCGTATTTTCTGATAGGTTAGGCTAAGTAAGATTATTATTATGTCAAAGTTAACTAGCTCTATCTGCCTAAGAGGAGGGATGCTTTCGTAGGCGACTTTCTAAGAGAATATGACTCTCATTTACATCACACATGGAAAAAGGCAGGAGACCCACTAGTTTAAATTTAGTATGCAAATATGCCACTTCAACAAATTCAATATGTTAATGTTTTTTGAAACTGTACAGAGGATTTATGTATTTCATGAAATGATGATCCGAACTTATGTACGTTTCAGAACAGCATTAAAAGGTCACGCGGATATGCGATGAACATCAAAAGCAGATGGTTTTAAATCATCGGATCTACAAACAACTGAAGAACTGTAGAGATATTAGGAATTTTTGGAAGCAAGAGAGATTGAAAAATTAGCAACACCTTCGCCGGGAATCGAACAACCACGGACTTCTGAAAGACCGGCTCAGTGTGCTGACCACTACACCACGAAGGCTCACTAAGGCGGCCGGAGAAATACCTTATAGAACATCAGTTATTAAAAGACGTGACACCAAATGAAAAAACACTGCAATGGAATAAAAATAATAGCATTTCGAAGCAAATAAATTAAAATTTGTATGCTCATTATGAGCGTCGAATTTAAAATTCAGTTAACAAAAAAAGTGTATAAAACATTGCAGTCACAAACTACAATCGCTCTTTGTAAAGGATTAATGTGTGTTTGTTTTGCTCGCGATTAACTCGTCACTACTATAGCTATTGTAACTAAACATTCTACAGTTCTTTTCCGGGTCCTGAGAAAGGTCGACGTCTACTTTTTTCCAAAAGAATTAGCTAAAATTGAAGATATTAATTAAAAACTCTGAGAAGGCTCATTTGCGCCCTCTTTTCCGAGTCTCGCACGCTGGAGATAAGTTCTACTTTATTTCGAGAAGTGTTGTTGCCACTGCTTGCTTTTAAATCATAAAGTTTGTTAATCAAAAATCAAAAAGTTACACAATGAAATAAAAATAACATTGCCAAGCATTAAGTACATAATTTCTGATTCCAAAAACTCGCGGGAAGCATTTCGACTGTTCCCATTTTCGTACCACTTTAATCAGCCAGATATTTATTAAAAATTTTGTAAACGCTCATTTTCACGCTCATTTTTTCGAGTGGCAACAGTCTCGCTCATTGGAGTTAAAAATACGTTATTTTGAATAGTGTTGCTATTGCATAGTTTGTTAATAAAAAATTGGTAAATTTTGCAAAATCTATATAAATATATAAAGGGATGTATGTTTGTGTGTGTGTGTTTGTTTGCGTTATTGATTTCTGATCAATTATGATCCATTTTTTGCCACATTCAATCAACTAAAATTGGATATAGGGAACTTGAGCTTTTACGACCATTTGATTAGAAAAACGAAGATCATTCAAAACTGCGTGCCATTATAGCTGATATAATGAGAGAGAATTAGTTTAATTTTCTATCGAAATTTTATATGTGGGTTCCGTATTGCATCTAACTGAAAAATATCTGAATATGAATCGTATTTTTTGCATAGTTATTAGAGAAGGATTACAGCGGTATCGTTTTTTATGTTGTTAGATATATTTCTCTCAATCTAACTTAACTGGCATCGGGTACTTCCACTATTTGTATATAAAACCTTAAGCTTAATAGAGGGATTATATCTTTCTGTACATCAGATGAGAGAAAATATTTCTGAAAGTATTCTCGAGAAATATAAAAACTTAGTTTTAGAGATAAATATCTCAACATAATTTAAGCCAAAACGAAAAAGGAAGCTTAAAAAACTCATATTGTCAAGAATCAATTCATAAGTAAACTTGTGATTCAGAACACTACTTTTTATAATCGAAACTAAAATATTTTATATGTTTTGAGATCTAAGACTCACAGATGAAAGAGTTAGCAAACACTAAATGTCATTTCTTCCAAATTTTGTTTCTAATTGAAATTAAGTAATGTAAAGGCAACAGAAATAATTACGTTAAGTTTTATAATTTAATACTAGAATCCTCGTGATATGGTTTGAGGAAAACGATGAGATACAGAAAAAGGTAACCAGTCAAAGAATTTTTAATTAACAAATGATAAGATTTTCATGCAAAATAATACATACTTGTCTGTTTCGTATAAGCAGAAAATACTGTCTCCAGTCTGTCTCGAACATAGGAGTATGTTTACAGGTAGCGCATGCGTACTAGGTAAGCAGCGCTGAATCGTCAATGAAAAAAACTCTTTCTTATTTGTTTAATTTCTTTTATATATCGTTTCAAATTTATTATCGTATTTGAATAGAACATGTAGCAATGTTTAGATAATTCTTGAGATGATAGTGTTACGGATACTGTATTTATTTAGCTATTTTTAGTTGAATTTGTAATTAAAATTGTTTTATATTCCCGTGCGATGCAGCACGAGATTAATTTGAAGAAAACTCTACGCCGGAAAAATTAAAATACATGAGCACACGCATTTAACATTTAATAAATAGATATTTTCTAATTGTACTCTTTTGCTATCCGGAAGAATCGAGAAAATACCAGAATATTCTCGTGCAGGATTGAAAAGATTATAAAAGCTGGAGGAAAACATCTCAACTCAGTTGTTTAGTAATTGTTTACTGAGTTCTAGTTATTGACTGTAGCGAATTCTTTGAGAAATCGGATTAGCTTTCTATACTTAGAATTGAGTTCTGTTGAACATTTTAGTAGTTTAAAATATAACTACTGTGAGAAATTGAAATATTGAACGAATATCTCTGAGGAAATTTAAGCATTTTGTATTTATTCTTGGGATAATGATAAATTTTATTAACTTCTTATCGACTTGTACGTTCAATTTATTACGAACCTGTAACGCACGCAACATTATAAATTGACATTCTGGATTGAGATGTTACGCTGTTAAATAAACCTAACGCCAGAGTGTCGCTATGGTAAATTAAATACAAATAATTTTAGAGTGCATTATTTTTGTAATATGTGTAGTATATTATTCTACTGCGGTTTATAAGCTATCGATGAAAGTAAATTCAGTTCAATTCACCTGTCTATAAAAATTCAAAATTATTTTTGAAACTGCAAATTTTTAAAGTTTTTTTTAATTAATAAAAAATTAATTTTTACTACAAAAAATTTTTATTTATGATGATATTTCTATTATTTACTGAATTTGAAATAGCACTTTAAAATAAAACTGAATATGCAGTATGTCAGAAACTTCATTTACACAAGAAAAATTTTTTGAAAGCCAAAGTAGCAAAAATAAACACTACGAATAAAAAATTTGGTATTTATAACAGAATACTCTAGAGTAAGTAAAGAAAGAACGTATTTAGTTGCGAAGTTAATACACAAGGGAATGTTATTTTTTCCTTTATAATCAAGTGCAGGTCTCTTTCTTATATACTCCTGTCGAATTCTTTGCTTTATAAGAATAAGCAAAAATATCAAAAGCCATTCACTTTTCATCCTCAACTTATTGAGAGAGACTTTTTTTAAGACACCCGATATTTCAACAAGGTACCTTTTCATGGATGTCGTTTCAACCATAAATATACGACTCCCTTGAAAATACTCTCAAATTGGAGAAGGAAAGCAAAAAATATATAAAAGGAATTTGAAAATGTGCCCTTTCGAGATCCCTAAACAGCGTTTCCCCGTATAAAAAATTGCTTCTTTCCGAAGAAAATAAGTAACATTATATGTCAGGAAACTACTTTGTAATAAGATATGCGGTAGTAAAGAAATAGGGTTTCTTATATATAACTGTGGATCGAAAATTTTGAAGATCCGAATACGGAAATTTTTAAACTCGTAGCTTTGACTTGTTTTATCTGTTAAGAAAAGATGTACGATTCTCCATTTCAAAACATGAAACTTGTCACGTTTACAGAAATTACAAACTCTTACAATTTTCAAACATGTCAGCATACCATTTTTATCGTTCTTTTAACTTAAAGGTGTAAAGATTATTTTAACAAATCGCATAAAGTAGTTATTATATAAATATATTTAGTTAGTATTAAAATATGTTATTTAAATAGTTATTACATAAATATATTTAGAGAAAGAAATTTAATGAATCCAGTCAACCTAATTTAACTAACACAGTTCAAAACTAATTATAATTAAAATGAACCTGACTTTATTGCCTTGATATCGCTTAGTTTGTTAATTAATCGATAAATGCTAAAGAAAATTTAAACGTGTCACACTTTGATGAACGATAACACAACAGAAATGTTTTAAATTGGGCAGCGACAACACTTTAGTTCTAAATCTATCAGTTTGTTTATAAAATTCGAAAGACAAATAAATAGTAACACACTTCTTTGATAATCGATGAGTTTTCTGGTAAAATCTGAAGCATAAATTAATTACACTTTACAGAGTGGCAACGCAAAGCTTTTGAATTGGTGTTTTAAATCTGAATTTCCTTAAATTAGAAGAATATATGTACACCTCGCAGAAAACAAAGGGTAACTTCTATATCTCCCGTTCTACTGAACCCGACTCTCGAAATTTAGCTTGCGTTTTTCATGTCTCGATAGCGCGACTAAGGATATATATACTCCTGTTGAATTCTTTGCTTTATAAGAATAAGCAAAAATATCAAAAGCCATTCAATTTTCATCCTCAACTTATTGAGAGAGACTTTTTTTAAGACACCCGATATTTCAACAAGGTACCTTTTCATGGATGTCGTTTCGGCCATAAATATACGATTAAATAATATTAAATAAATATTATTTATAAATAAATAATACTTATATTTATTTATAAATATTATTTATAAATAAATAATATTTATAAATAAATAATACTACATAATTAAACTTGAAATTTGCGAGCTGTCTGTAGATAAAACTATACAGCGGAATTAATTTCATGAAAATTGGGTAATGGCATCAACTAAACGAACCAAATCGTAATCAACTATAAACGAACCAAACCTAAGAGGACATGCTGTTGCAGTTTTACCCCTAAGCAAGTTTTACATACAGATTCTGATAACTTTTTAATCTAAATAAAAGGAACAGAATGGACGCACCCAGAAGTAAGTAATCTTGACTGCTAGAATTTAAAAAAAAATCAGTAAGTGTAAATCAAAATCGTAAAAACAATCTTGTATTTAGCGTAAGTATATTGAAATACTTGAAAAACTTGTTTTTACGATTTTGATTGTTACATTAGCGTGTTTCTCTTCTAGTCTAGTAAGTGTAATTTAAATTTTAAATTTCTGGCAAATTTACAAAAAAATTAGTGTACAATAATTTAAAGTTTATGGAATTCTTTCTAAAGCACGAGGTCCGTAATGAAGTATACGTAACTAAAAAGCTGAAATTCTTTCAAAACATAAAAATTCATCATATTTCTGGTTTCGTTTTGAGTATCAGCAAAAATCGAACTAGAACTTTTAGGGAAACAAAAATAACGTTCAGCCATTTTAATCATTATCGCCTAATTCAAAAGAAAAAAAAACACAAATTAGCGAATAAAAAAAGAACAGCATACTTGGGTATTGATTCCGATTACTAATTGATACAAATATATCTCTCCTGGTAATTCTGAGGAGAAATGAATGCTATTCCCCTCACCCCCAAACTTCTTTGTTTCGGAATGTTAATAAACGAATTACTTAAACGAGGAAATAAGCATATTAAGGAAGGAAGCCTTTTTTACTGTGGAAAGAATCAATTCCCGGAACTCGGCGAAATGATCTATTTATCTTTTCCACACTTCGACGGGAAAAAAATCTGGATGTGGCCAGCACACGACTTTCCTTCAGTTCCATGTTTTAAATAGCAACGAGGATTAAGTGAATACTACTTACGGTCGATTGTTTGTTTCGGAATCAAATTAAATTTGTTGTTTCAATAAATAGAAACATGTTTAGTTGGAAATTTTCGATTATATTTTGGTTCAGTATTGTTGGCGATATGTAGAACTGGGTTCTCTAAATTTATGCCATCATAATCAAATGCGTCTCTTTTTATTTCTTTCTATTAAAATTTACATTTTATTTATCTTTTCAATTACTCATAATTGAACTGTACTTAACTAATGATTGGTTTTCAAATAAAGGAAATTAAATGTTTATAATATATTTAAAATGGATACGGATTGAAACGGATACAATAGTAGTTTAATTTTCTACCTTGTTATTTCTATAGTATATTTTCTATTATTTAATGGCAACGGATACCTTTAATTTTCTACCTTGTTATTTCTACAGTATATTTTCTATTGTTTATTAGCAACAGTGTGCGGCGGTTTATATATGGACAATATGTTATGCCAAGGTTTGAAAAATTGTTATGGGCTTCAAGTAAAGGACCACTTCTGGTTGTCCAAACTTCACTCCTGACAGTCTTTTTACTTCCTTGTACGAAGTAAAAAGGAACTATTGTAATCGCGAAAAATTTCAGGCAGCATGTTTCAACGATAATATCCATTTTGACTGCTTTCGAATGCAATTTAACGACGTTTTTGCGTGATATCTGCACGTAAGGACAGAATAAAAGACTCTTTTCCACAAAACAAATTATAAAACTGCTTTAAAATGAATTCTGAAGAGAATTTTTCGTCGCGTCTGTACGAACGTATGTACCTACGTAAGTATCAAGCATAACTCAAAAACGAGTTGCCTCAGAACGTTGAAATTTTGTATATAGGACTGCTATAATATGTAGATGTGCACCTCGTATTTCGGTTGCAATCGGGCCGCACCAAACGTATATAAATATATTTATATATATATATATCCACTCTGTTACCCGGCTCAGTTATCTCAGTTTCTTTACTCTTATATGTTTGTAAATTGTACATTTTTTGCTTTAAAAATGATTAAATTATGTTCTTATCTTCCGGTTAAGGTTTTCATGCCTTTAGTAAATCTATATGCAATATTTTTAGAATTATCAACGATTTTAAAGTTGTTTAAGTTCCACTCAGCTTAATAATTTTTTTGATGGCGACCATTGCTTGTTTACATTTGAAACAGCAGAGTAGTGGATTTGTTGCCAATCTAGAGAAACGTAGCTTCGCAACAACAAAAACAACGCCTTCATTTATTCTTGCGAATTAAATCATGCTTAATCCTTTCTGTAATTTTTTCGAGGAAATAAGTGTTTAAGATTTACTTCGTACTTTTTAATACAGATATTTTGAGTTTTTAGGGATTTTCGCGAAGTGAGAACTGAATTAATTCAATGAGGAATATTCAATCGTCTGTGAAAAACTGTTTCTTTTTTGTTTTGTTTGCTTAATTTCTTTTATACATCGTTCTAGCTTTATTACAGTATATATGGTCCACTCTCTTACTCGGCTCAGAGAGCTCAGTTTCTTTATTCTTATATATTTGTAAATTGTGCATTTTTTGCATTAAATATTATATTGCTCTTATCTTCCGGTTAAGGTTTTTATGCCTTTAGTTAATCTGCATGCGATCAACAATTTAAAAGTTTTTTAAGTGCCGCTAAGCCTAAGTTTTTGTTTATCATAGCAGCCATATTTGTTTACATTTGAAACTTAGCAGAAAAGTGAATTCAGTTTCTGCACCTTCAGTGTCTTTTTGCCGAGTGGGACAAAAAGTAAACTTTCAGTTCTGTGCACGGAAAAATCTGATTTGTTGCCCGCTGACCGAATTGCTTGTTTTTGCGTAGAAACTGTAATTTTAATTGTAAAAATTGTTTTTACAAGGTTATAACTGTATTTGGTGTTTTATGCTTTTTATAGCCTTCAATTTTTAATGAAGATATTTTGGGTTTTTATGTATTTTTGCCTTGCCGCTAAGTAAGAACTGAATATATTGAGTGAGAAATCTATCTCTAATGAAATTCGAGGAAATAAGTTTACATGAAATACAGGAGAAAATGCGTATAATTTAATATTCCGTGCAAGGAATTCATGTAATGTAAACATCATATATTTTTCTTTTATGTAACTAATATTTTAGTCGGCTGGCCGCGCTGGTAGCTAGTTTTATATATAAGACTTTTAAATTTCGTATCATTATTTTCTAGCAGATTACTTCTTAAATTTAACCCTATAGTTGCTTAGCATAAAATATTTTTCAAATTCTTAAAAAAAAAAAAAAAAAAAAATACTTTTGAATGTGAGATTTTAGTTTCTTCTTAACTTTATCACTTTTATATTTTTTAATTTTTGGAACTTAAATCATAAACTGTTCGAAGTGTTAGACTCAAAAATGAAATTTTCAGATCGACATTTTTTATTTACTTACTACCTTTTTTTTAAATTTATTTATTTAATCTATTGTTACCACTATTAAGAAGCCACTATAACCATTGCAAGAATGAGAAAATGGAATCAAATTTACTCTTAAATTAATAATTTAATGAGAAATGCGAAGATAAAAAAGGAATTATAAGTAAATAAATAAATAAAAGGGACTCGGATTTTAATCTCGTCCAAGAAGGTTTGTTAAGATTTTTTATGATCACATTGAGCTGGCAGTTTGCTTCTACACTTTTTTTGACTTTTTATCTTTATTAATTAGCATCGCTTTCCTCTCACTTATACCACATAAAATTAACAAAACAAAATCAAAAACTTTTTAAAATCACTTTAGGTTTAGAACTCTCGATACAGTGTTAACAAACGTTTTAGCGCAGAAGAACTAACACTCTCAAATTTCACTTTTGGCCGGAATGACTTTTGTTGTCAGTATCACTTTTCAAATAACTAGCCGCTGGCGCAATCAGCAGCATAAAATAATTGCTATAAAAATTTTCACGGGTCCAACCGATAATTAATGAAGCAGATAAAAAACTGCGTATATTGCTTTTAAATCGCATAATTTGTTAATCAATAATGTACAGATATCACGCTTCGTCAAATAGCCACGAACTGGTGGGGTTAAATAAAAAAACTTTTATGTCGGATATCTTAACAGTTCTTTATAAAGTGTTACCAAACACTTTTTTTTAAATTACTTATATTATTTCTTTAAAAATAATACATGACGATAACACTGTGTGGCAACATTTGAAAAGTAGTACATACATAAAAAAAGTGAGTTTGAAAATATATAGCACACCTGCTGCTAATTTATTTAACTACAGTTTTATCCAAATGCAAATGTTTTTAAAGATCTGAATTATTATTATTATTATTATTCATATTTTAAGTTTTGAGTAATTAAAAAAAGTCTTCTTTTGAAATAAAGGTAATTTTTTAAAAGGTTTCCTCCATTTCGTATCCTTATCAAAAACAAAAAAGGGAGAAAAAGATTATTTTTTTGAAAAAAAAAAAACGTTTACCTTCAAAATGAGGTTTCTTACTCGATTCCGCTTTCATTAACTTACGCGTAATAGGCATCCAAAATAATTTTCGAAAGTCTCTCCGTGAAATTTGTTTATGCGTTTTGAAAACATTAAGGAAAAATAAAACAACAACCGCCTTGGTAATTGATTTGGTGATTTTCATTTCAGAGAAGGTTCTCGGGAAAAATGGTGCATATTATTTGTCGTGCACAGGTTGTTTTTAATATTTACATCCATACTTACCTTTGAAAATTCAAACAAAGATTTTGCCATTAAATTTACTCAATAGTCTTCATGTAATTATTATAATTTTCGTTTACAACACATTATCACCCAAAGGGCGTTAGCCCGGATCGGGCTATTAATTTCGTTTTGGCATTTTGCGTTGGTTCACTAGAAATGTCGGTTCACATTTCAAATCGTCGCCACCAGATATTAGAGCTCTGTGTTAAAGAAATTAACTAATGAAGAAGCCGCATAAATGTATATATGTTTCTCGCATTATGATAAAACAACGGTACCTAGAATAATCCAATTTTGAATAACGTACGTTTCCACCCGAATATGGGCATCTAAAAGCCTGAATTTGGAATTCGTTTTATTATCAATTTCACATTTTGTAAAGCATTTATGAGTTTTTCAATTAAGAAACTCAACGATTTCAAAGCGTGCAATGGCAAAACTGTACGAAAAAAAAAAAAAAAAAAAAAGTATTTCCAGCGCGCGAGACTCTGGATCGGAAATTCTAAAGATATGTACATTTAAAAATTATTTTGCGATATTGCTGTTGAATTGAATTTTATGGTTTAAGTGCGAAGAACATGATATTTCATAAATAAAGGTAACTCGCAGAACGTTAAAAAAACGTCCCTTTGGGCGTAATGTAAAATCTAAAAGCATTCAAATTTTGTTTTTTATTTTCATGTAGTTAAGAAACGCCCAGCTGCGGTACGGTAGGTTCCCCTCAAAGAGGATTTAGGGTTACCAGAAAATGGCAAGGAAAGGCAGGATTGCCAGATTTGACGTGTAATCGCTCATTTGGCGACAAAAATTGCAATATGCCACATAAACGGAGCAAGAACATTCTAGAACGAATTCTTACCGGTTTTCCCCAAAATGTTTTGGAAGGCAAGTCGAAAGCTATATAAACCCCGCCTGTACGCGGAATAACAGAGTATCGTCGGGAGCATCGTGAGTTCGTCGAGAAAATATCTGTAGTATGTTGAGCTCAGTAATAGTGCCTTGAGTTCAGAGATTAGCGCGAAAAAGATCAACTGAGTCGGGAGCTGTACTTCAGTGCTTTACCATGAAGGTGTCTTTACCGTTATAGCCTGATGGCGTGAAAGCTGTGTTGCTGCTTATCTCAGCCTGTTTATCGTAGTTTTTCGACGGCTGTAAACGTGTCTCTCCTGTGTAATGCTGACGAATATGTTGTGTTTCAATTCTTCATCAAGTGTTGTCGCCATTCACTCCAGATTCACGAACTCGTAGAACGCAACAGTATATTCGATTACATTTGTTTTACGTGTTTTTAAACATTGTTTTTAAACATATCCATTTAAATTCAAAACTATTATTGTTATTATATTTTTTACTTCTTTGTGATTTTGATGCTATACTGTTTTTAAAACAATGTTTCTAACCCAGCCTAAAGAGTTTCAAAATTTCTGTCTTTCCTTTTATATATGTTGGACTGCTTGTATTTGCAGGTTTTCTTTTAGGACTAAATCTGCTCAAAATAATGTTTATGATTTAAAAAAAAAAATTATGTTTTTGACGCTTATAATTTTGCAATTGTTTACACTGCTTACTTCGGCCTGTAAGAGTTGAAATGATAAATGTACCTGTTACTTTGAACTTACTTGATTACTCTTCTGACAAGTAAGCTTTCTCCTTTGTTACATGATTCCCGGAAATCCATATAATTTCTGAAATCTTATGTCACAAGTAGAAAAGCTGTGAAGTCTTAGGGGCAGAGGGGCAAGCGTTTAGGAGATATAAGACCCATAAAGTATCATTAACGCTTGTATAGGGTACATATTCCCGTAATGACGTGTCTATTTCTTATATGTTCATGCATTCTCTGCTTCCGAAGTACCTGATGGTAAAGTCCTACAGAAAAAAACTGGTACCTGAAGGATGTGCAGGAAAGATCCAGCCTCTGGGTATGAATTTCTTCAGACACTACAAATCTTTTGTTAGTTACATAAAGGGCACAATCATTATCGAGATAGAGAAGCACATTTGGCGTAGCGATAGCTTTTTCTCGCCCTGCAGACGATATCAGTTCAGCGTTCATCGTTTCAAGAACTTGATTAAATATGCTTTTTATAAGGGCGGATACTTGGACGACGAACCTGGAACGTGGATTAGGCCGATGGATTATTGCTTCGATTCATCGATAAATGATGAGTGTGCAAAGTGGGAGGCTATCGCTTTTGTAAAATGTGCCCAATGTTAACTGTCTTTCGGCCCCTCTTCAATGTTTATTTGATCAATTGCACATTGATTGTCTCTTGCAATAGATTTTGTCTCAAGTCCATACCAAGTCACATTTTCATCATCTCAACATATATTGTTTCTTTTCAACGAGTTTTTTCCCCTTTATATTGAGATCTCGACCTTCTTACCATATTATTAGTTCATATACATACGTGAAACGAGCATTTTAGAGACGTTTCGTGTCATGTTTCCAACAATTTACACAACTTTGTGGTTCCTATAGCTATTAAACTCTTGTCCTTCTGCCCCTAAGATTTCACAGTTTTCCTTCTTGTGACAAAAGTTTTCAGAAAATATAGAAAATATATGGGTATCCGGAAAACCGGCATTAAAAGAGAGAAGGGTTCACTTGCGAGATTAAATTTTCAACTTTAACTTGTGCCTTCGTTGGTTCAGAAAGAGGCTAATATATTTACTTCTTTCGTTGCGCTAATATCCTAATGACGATGCACCGAAAGATGTAATTTTTAAAAATTTTTTATTTTTTATTTTTGGTATGTATCCCCCCCCCCTTTTTTTGGCAGTTTACTATTGCGCTTAAGGTATTTCGATTTTTGCATATGTTTATCCTGAAATGAATACGGAATAGGTTATAAACATTTTATTTTTTAATTTATTTCGCATTATTAAAAGTTTAACTTACGGAGAACACTTACAGAGAACTAAAATTTAAACTCCATACATTCCCTTCTCCCACTGAATACGAATAAGGAGAAGACTGGGATTTTCAAATGAGCTACACAGGAATGCTTTACGATCTCCGATAACAATTCCAAACCTAATCCCCGAAACTCATTTCGCGAGTAACACAAAACTCGCAGTAAACTGATATTGTGAAATCGGATCTATAGACTCGTTGCAGTTTGCGAACGGTCTTCCCAACTACTCTGTAACGCAGCTGTGCTTTGAAGCTTAGAGCTGTTTTAGAATAGTTGAGAAATCTTATCTTATATCTTACCCATCTTTTGTAAATATTTATTCTGCAGACAACGAACTTCATTAAGAAAGCATTAAATTGGCATATACTACTCTGTCTGTATTTCTCTAGTTTCCTCATAGGGGTTTCCTGAACCTTTCAATTTTATTCAGGAAAACTCCTTCCTTAGCAAAAATACTTTATCTATAAAAACCTGACTTAACGTCCAAAGGACCTTCAGCCACATGGGCTATCAGTTTCGAAATGGCATTTTGCGTCGGTTCACTGTTAAGTGTCCGGTTCACTTTTCAAATTGTTGCCACCAAATATTATCGATGTATGTTATATGTAAAGAAAGCAAATAATGAAGAATTGCATGAATATGCGCATGTTTCACGCATTGCGAGAAAACAATGGCACGGACAGCCATCACATTTCGAATATGCCATCCGCATATGGGCACCTAGAAGACCAAATTTTAAATTTCGAATATTTTATTATGAATTTCTTATTAGATAAAACTTTAACGAAATTTTGATTAACAAACTCGACAAGTTCAAACCGAGTAGTGGCAACACTGTAGGGGAAAACATTTTTATCTGCAGCGCGCCGGACTGTCTTTCGGAAATTCTAAACATATGCCGTTTTCAAATTACTTAGGAAAAAATAGTTTTTTTTAATATAGAATAACTTCAAATTTATATTGATACTTATAAATTTGTTCAGAACTTAAGGTGAATTAATTTTTGTTCTAACATGTAAAGCAAGGATTCCTAAAGGACTCGATATTGACTCTGTAGTAACTAATTCCGTTACAATCAAAAAGCAATAATTCCAGAGGTAAGTGATAATCCGCTTCGTTCTCAATACACACTTTTTATTTACGACTACAATGGTTACAAGCGTTATTATTAGGCACGCGCCTTCATCATTATTAGGCTTAACACCTTCGTTCTTGCATCAAACTAAGGTACAGAATATCAAGAGAGACAAGACATTCGGAGCGCCACCTAACGGCGCGAACTATCAATTTATAACAAACGCCATGGCGATCGTTGAAATATTAAACGGGGATAGTATGCATCAAGGCGACGATCGGATGTCGATAAGCTAAAATGCGCGGGCAGTTGATAATACACTCATGTCCAAAGTTATCTTTACATACCCAAAAATGATGATATTCAATGAAATATCGAATCAATGTGATCCGTATTTGCATTGAATGTGTGAAAACCAAGCCTAATTAGCATTATCTAATCAAAAGTAATCAAACGGTTTGTAATATGCAAATCTAGGCGTTACGCCATCCAAGGGTGAATCAAGCCTTTGCGCAAACTGAATATTTGAGTGAATTTCTGCAACATAGCGTTTGATTTCAGTGTGTAGGGACACAAAGCGGTTTGTTATGGCTTCGAAGTATCATTTGGAAGAATCTGTAAAGTGGCGAATTATCGGCCGTTTAGAAGCAGGCAAGTCAATCATGGAAACAGCCAAATGTCTGAATATTTCAAGGCAGACAGTCTCTAAGCTATGGAAACAGTTTCAAAATGATGGAAGTGTTGTAAGGAGGCCTGGAGAAGGTCGGAAACGAATGACAACTGCTTCTGAAGATCGGTATCTGAGATTAACTGCCCGTCGTAACAGAAAGGCTACTGCTCGCCAGTTAAGTTCAGAGCTTGCAGCCGCCACTGGAACTGTTGCATCACGGCAAACAATATACAGAAGGCTTAATGAAAAAGGCCTTTATGCCAGAAAGCCAAGGGTATGTGTTTTACTGTCTTCACAGAAAAAGAGGGATAGCTTTAATTGGTGTAAAGAACATCAAAACTTGTACTGAACATTAATGGTCCCATGTTATCTTTACTGATGAGTCGCGGTTTAGTTTAACTGGTGATTCTAAACGTGTTTACATCTGGAGGGAGTCAGGAACACGAAATGATCCCTCGAACATTGTGGAACGTGACCGTTTTGGTAGTGGAGGTGTGATGGTATGGGGTGGAATAATGATAGATGGACGTACGCCCCTACACGTGTTCACCAGCGGATCTGTGACAGGCCAGATATATCGAGATGAGGTCTTAGATCCTTATGTAAGACTTTTCAGGGGTGCATATGGACCTGACTTTTTATTTATGGATGATAATACCCGTCCACATCGAGCAAACCTCGTTGATGAATTCCTTTAAAGTGAAGACATTAAGCGAATACTTTGGCCACCAAACTCTCCTGACCTTAACCCGATAGAGAACTTATGGGACTACCTTGGAAGAGCAATTGCACGTATACATCCTCCTCCTAGAGATGTAAATGCTCTGAGGACGGCATTGCTGGAAGAGTGGAGATTAATTCCCCAAACTGTGGTTAACAACGTTATTTCCAGCCTTAAAACACGTTGTGATATGTGTGTACAAGTCAGGCAAGATCATATTCCATATTAAATTCGTGAGACTTAATTCTTTTTCTGAATCATTCCTTTTTTTCTTAACTCTCTTTGTCACACTTTATTACAATTTTTATTGTTTCATGCTACAATTTTATATCATATGAGGTGATCTTCAATTTTTTCTTTTGCATTTATGTGTCATCATGTTATGTATGATTCCACGAAAATTCATTAAATTATAAGTTATAGTCTCTGAGAAATCCGTGAATTTATGCATGTAAACATAATTTTGGACATGAGTGTACAATAAAGCTCCCACCAAGTAGAGAAAATTTATTAATATTTTATTGTAAAACAGGCAATTTATTGTTTGTTGATATACACTAAATTAAGGAAAATGATGACATAAAATATACATGAAAGGTTTTAAATATGTTTTAAAAATCAATAGTACTTTTTTAAATGCATAAATTTAAATATCATTTGAGAGAAATATCCCAAAATCAAAGTTATTACCGAAAAATAAAAAAAAAAAAAATCTGAAAGCTTTCAGATTTTATATTACGATAAAGGGGTGTTTTTTCTAACGTTTTGTACTTTACCTTTATTTATGAATTATTATTGAGCTTATCGACATCCGATCATGTTCTTCGCATTTAAACCATAAAATCAAATTCAACAGCAATATCATATTATATTTAAAAGAGCATATCATTAGAATTTCCGATACACAGTCTCGCTAGCTGGAGATAATTTTCTGGGAGGGTACAGTGTTGCCATTGCTCGCTTTGAAATCGTGGACTTCCTGAATCAAAATCTCATAAATGCTTTACAAAATACGAAATCGATAATAAAACAAATTCCAAATGTGGGCTTTCAGATGTTCATATTCGGGTGGAGGCATACGTTATTAAAAATTGGATGGCTGTAGGTATCGTCGTTTTATTACAGTGCGAAAAACATGTATATATTCATGCGAATTTTTCATTATTTAGTTTCTTTAAATGTAATGCAGGGCTCTAGTATTTGGTGGCAACAATTTAAAAAGGGAACCGACATTTATACTGAATCAACTCAAAATGCCAAAACGAAATTAGTAGCCCTTTGGGCTAATATTATAGTTGACTTTTCCCTTTTCTTACATAGGAGAAGCATCATTTATTCAAGTTAACAATTAAAAACAGAAAATAAGAAACAGACTGAATATTTTCGAGTTAGGTTATTTGAGAATTTTGTTTGCAGGGATTGTGCCTGTAACTAAATGTAAATAGTGGCAAATCTTCTAGTAGACGTGTAAGCGACTTGCTGTGTATATGACGAAACTAACCTTAACAAGATATGTAAACACTCTTTTAGTTACTCTCTAACAAAGTTGGATAACGTGTTAAAACTAACTAAGAACAGCACGATGATCTGATGCTTGTAAAAACGAAACACTACATTTTTCTTTTTTTATTATGTATGCATTCATAGCCAGCCATTTATGGTGCCATTTATGGTGCCATTATTTAAATCAGCCAGCATTTATGGTGTGAACTCAAAATAAAACCAAATCTATTAGCTTGAAGGTTACACAGATATATTTAAATGCAGAAACTGGCTCGTAAACCTCCACCGGCGTGACATCACTATCGGCAAGAAAAGGGTACATCGTAGAAAGGAACGCTTATCTTAGAATAATAACTAATAACGTGGCCTTCAGCAGGCTGAACACGCTCTCACTAATACAATCTCAAACCCTCACGTAAAAGCATGTGAGCTAATTTGTATTCTGTCAGGGAAACGGAAAGAGAGAAGTGTCAGGACAAATTCGGAACATAAAATAACTGGTTAATAAAAATAAACACATTTTACGAAGTTACGTAGTTTTGCGCCAAATATTAAAAAGAATTGCATTAATACATAAAATTCAACCATTATATTAACTGATTCAGTTAATTAATTAATTAATGAAAGCATTTCTTTGCTTGCAAAATTAAAAATAATAAACATAAATATAATCATTCTTTTTAAAATTTTATTCATCAACTTAATCTATTTTTATTATTAAATTATTTATGTATAAATCTTTATATTATTATTATTATACAGCATGTTTCATACTCTAAAGAAAAATGTAGTGTTTCGTTTTTGGTTTAATTTTTATGGCAAAGCACACTAAGGTTATCTACTTAAGGGGAGGGATGCCTTCTTGGAGGACTTCCTATAGGAAACTGGTTTGACTCGTATGCACATTACACCCGGAGAAAACTGAGAAAATGTCTATGCAGCCAGCCTGTCGTCTATATTCGAGCTCAGGTCGAAACTACCAGTGTTCAGCGAACATCTGCACCAGTGTACAGTGTACCAGTGTACATCTGCATTAAATTTTGAAACTTTCAGCTTTGTAGATCAGCAAACAAAAATTACTTTAATACATATAAATCTATCCCTAGTCCCAATTTTGAATGACGTAAAAACGAAAACAAAATGTTTTTTTTTTTTTTTTTTTTTTTTTTTTTTAAATTTTGTCCCTCCTGTCAGTCGAATGTTCAAGGAAGTTCAAAGCTGAAGATCAGATCTCTGAAAAGCATTTTCATGCAGACGAACAGAAGTTTGAATACATAACGTCGTTGACATAAACAGGGCATAATAATAATGAAAGAAAAATATTCTGTATAAAAAAAGATCTGAAAGCTATCAGATTTTACATTACGCCCAAAGGGGCTTTTATTTAGCGTTTTATGGGTTACCTTTATTTATAAATATCATGTTCTTCGCACTTAAACCATAAAATTCAATTCAACAGCAACATCGCAAAATAATTTTAAAACGAGCATATCTATAGAATTTCCTATACACAGTCTCACGCGCTGAAGAAAAAAAAATTTTTTTTTTTTTTCGTAGAGTGTTTCCACTGCTCGCTTTGAATCGTTGAGTTCGTTAATCGGAAATTCGTTAAAGTTTTACAAAATATGAAATACATAATAAAACAAATTCTAAATCTGGGCTTCTAGATGCCCATATTCGGGTGGAAATGTACTTTATTCAAATTGGATGGATCTAGGTACCGTTGTACCGTTGTTATATCACTATGCGAGAAATATGGATACATTTATGCAGATTCCTGATTATTTAATTTCTTTAAATCTAATACAGGGCTGTAATATTTGGTGACAACAGTTTGAAAGTGAACTGAAATTTAAAGTTTTCAACGCAAAATCCCAAAACGAAATTAATAGCTCTTCTGGGTAACGCCCTTTGGTCTAAAAAAATGGGCGTGTCGTTCTTGAATTGCATCTTAATTTGCTATATCGTATTTACTATATTTTAATCGTATCTATGTCTTAATTTACTATATTATATTAATTAATTTTTCATATTTCATTATTATCTGTTGATAGATGGGGCTACATTCTCGTTCATTTTACTTCTTTTGGCTATATAAATACAATAATGGCTTTCCCTTCGCTGCAGATTTCATTGCTCCTGATGAAGGGTGACCTGTACCGGACAGACATTGAAACTGATAGTGTCTTGACTAAAATGTACGCCAAACAAAAGGTTGTTGCTTTACTAATTTTATATTTTTTTATATTATTGAACCAAATGCTTATTTCTAATATCATATATTGCGCAATCAATTGAAGAAAGCTTCTTTTCAAAGAAAGTTTTCCACGGTGCTAATTTATAATTAGCGAAGGTATAATGCAGGTATTACTTTTGCTTAAAAAATGTTTTTGAGGGAACATTTAAGTAATTCAGTGTAGTCACCTAACATTTACACAAACTAGTGTGGTATACATGTCAAGTTAATTTTCGTTTTCAAATCGCAAAGATATGTGTCCTGTCTTACACACAACGGCTAACAGAAAACTATCCTGACATCGTAAGAATTACCCTGTTTCTAAGTGTTCTTTGCCTCATTCGCGTTATTTTTCCTTTAGATTCTCAGTGCCACGTTCTAAACTTTTAAAAATATTTCTTTCCGATTTTCCGCCTTTCTCAATGCTTTCGCAGAACCAGCTTCTGTAAATTTTAAAAATGGATTTGTCCGCGTTGTGACTGTTTTCGTCTTATTATCAAAGGCAAACTACCTGCGAAGATCATGTCAAAACTTTCACTTCTTACCGCTGAACTTTATGATGATGATGTCGTGTCTATAACAAAGTGCAATTATATAGCTTTTGCAACCTCGGCAGCTCTATCAGTATAAAACAGGTTCACTGGGTTTTCAATGCCGATGGTAAACAGTCTGGCCGGGATTGCTGGGCAGCTGAAGATGTGAATGCGACACAGTGGGATGTCAACTGGGCAATGAGGACAAATGTTGGTGTAACTACGCTGTCCGTCTGCAGAAATCCTCATCCCTTTTAAGTGATTTGTCCTAAGTCTGGTTATGGTAGTCGATATGGCTCTGTCACAGTTCAATTACGGGATGGAGTTTCCTTTAACTTGACCAATTAGTCTTTGACTGGCAATTGCATTGGCATTAGCGAGGGTTAGGCAGTTGGATGGCTGAGGAGAACCACGGGATGCCTTTGCAAGCTCATCGGCCTTCTCATTACCAAAAATATTTACATGAGCCGGTATCCATTGTAAGATGCAGGATCTTTGGCCAGCAATGATTTTGTTTGTGAGCTCAATAATCTGATGACTGAGTTGACATTTGCCCTTCTGGATCTCTTGCAATGCTGATCTGCAGTCAGAGAAGATGATGATGCCCTTGGAACTCTGGTCTTCTTTGCTGAACTTTATGCCAGCCTAATATAAGAACTTAAGGAAACGCAAACTGTTATTCAGATTACGATTTCGTGGAGTCAGTTGCACATGCACCTTCTCCAAGTATTTATGGATGATTTCGGAGGCCTGAGACAAATTACGAACAATAACAATAATAATAGAATGACGGAGATCCACGTTACAGAAAGTAGACACGAATGCATTAAATATTAAATATTGTTGTGTTTCTACGGGTTCGTGGATTTAGAGCGATTGACGACAACACTTGATGAAAAATCAAAACTCAATTTATTTAACCAGTATTACTCAGGACAGTTTCATGATCTTCCTATTTTTACCATCATCTTAAAGTAGATTTATTTCTATGCATACCTACAAAAATTTAGAGTATATTTAAAAAAAATTCTTAAGATGTACGTGAATTTACATATTGGCGAATTTTGAAATTTGGCATATTGGTTATAAGCGATAATAATGAGAAATGCGGTTTACACTTTTTGTTAAAATTATATAAAATTATGAACGATGACCTTTTTACACACGCGTACAATAAAAAAGAGGAAAGGAAAATGGGTTGCATAAATTAAGAATTTCGTCAAGTAAATTATTCTTGGCGCAAACTGAAAAAATGCGCCAAGATAAATTTTAAAATTTCTCCCCAAAAATTACAAAATATCTGGGCCTAATTTAGTCGTAGAATCGAAATATAGGGAAAAATGGGTATCTTATTTCAGAAAACGTCCGACTCTGTGTAAAAATACCTATGTTAAAATAAGGAATGCTATATATAAATATAATGTATAGCCTAAGTCGCGCTTTCGATACATAGACAACGCAAGTTTGGTCCAGTAGAACGGAAGCTATAGAATTTTTTTTTTTTTTTTTTTTTTTTTTTTTTTTTTTTTGTGCAAGTTGCACGTGAATATCTATCATTGTGAAAAAAAGACAGCTCGAGCCTCCGAATTTTAAATACACACAACGATCACGAGGACCTCGAGCCAGAAATTTAAATTTCAAATTAGCTCACGATTTATTTTGCATTTTGTACAAATTTAACAGCATTCTGATAGTGAGAAGAGGCAACATTTTTTCAAAATAAAGCATTTTATTTCCAGCGCGCCAAACTGTTACTATTCGGCAAAATGTTCGATAATTTTTAAAAAATTTTATTTATAATTCAGGTACCTAGGCTAAAGCATAAAGGATTCCGCAGCAGGAAATAAAGTATTTGTACAAATACTTTAAGTACAAATACTTTGTACAAATACAAATACTTTACTACTTATTTGTACAAATACTACTTTATTTTGAACAAATACTTTATGTACTTACTGCGTTTAGTTTAGTAACGGAGGACGTGGGCACCACCTCTTTACCATTATGGTTAATTGGTTTAGCGCCACGTCCACCCTTATCTAAAGTTGACTCTTGTTAAGACCACACGATATCCACTCATAGGGCACATTCATTAGTGTTACAAAACATAGATATTAAAAATGGTTACATCTGTGTGAACACAGTACTTATGAGTTATGAACATAACTCTAGCAAGTGATACAGAGCATTTTCAATTTGAATCCTCAATTTGGCAATTTGAAAGCAATATGTTGCCACTGCCTCAAATAGAATATTAATTACCTCCACGCACCAGCGTTTTACCATTCCGTAATGCTTAAGATATTTAACCTTCTTATTTACTTGTTCTTGAACTGAGTTTATAACTGAAATGGAATAAAGGAGTTCTCAAAAAAATTTCTTTTGAATCCGAATGATTTAAATAAAAATGAATTTAAATCACGATGTGTCTAATTAAAAATATTAAGTATTTTTATGAAATGACCCTAGCTTGAATTCTTAAAATCATTAACCTAAAGGGCGTTAGCCCAGAAGAGCCATTAATGTCGTTTTGGGATTTTGCGTCGAAAACTTTAAATCGTTTAAATCTCCGTTTCACTTCTCAAGTTTGTTGCTCCGAAATATTATCGCCCTGTGTTACATTTAAAGAAATTAAATAATGAATATTCTGCATAAATGTATGTGTGTTTCTCGCATTGAGATAAAACCAAGTCATCAAATTTTGAATAACGCTATCCTCCACCGAATATGGGTATCTGGAAGCCCAAATTTGGAATTTGCTTTATTGTCAATTTGATATTTTGAAACACTTCAAGGAATTCCCGATTGACAAACTAAGCGATTTTAAAGCGAGCTATGTCAACACTGTGCGAAAAAAAGCATTTTTAATGCCCAGCGCGGGAGACTGTTTATCGGAAATTCTAAAGATAAGCTGATTTTAAAATTATTTTGCGAAATTGCTTTTGAATTGAATCTTATGTTTTAAGTTCGAAAAACATGATAGTTAATAAATAAAGGTAAAACCAAAAACGGTAAAAAAGCTCCTTTGGGCGTAATATAAGATCTGAAAAACCTTCAGATCCCCGCCCTAATTTTAAATAGTTGCCTAAAATAAAAAAAAACAAAGAGGAATCCTGAAATAAAAACCCTTACAAGGTGACATTTTACTGTCATTTGTTAAACTTCAAAAGTTATTTTGAACTTACTTGAAAAACATAATTTTTTGAAAATTCATTCTATGATATTCTGATAGCATTACAAAGCATTTTATATTAATACATTAATTGATAAATTTTTATATAACCAAACTGTTGGCTCCAATAAGCGAAGCATTTTTCAGGTTTTCGTATACAAGCGGGTGGGACTTCAGCATTGCGATAACAACATCCCAATTGAAACGTTAACCCCAATGACATTAGGCAGCATCTTTCGTATAGTGAAATGGACAGAAATGGATGGAAATATGCAAACTTAAAATCGCGTCGCTCACTCTCTACCCGGAGAGAAACGAATGCGGGATTCGTAAACTCTGACTCAGATCAGCCTTCCTCGGAAGAACTCCCTACGTTTTCTGGAAGTTGAAAGAAATCTTAACACAGCAACAAACAGCGCTCGAGTCAAAATTGTCTGAAATTACACTCCCCGAATCCCCTCCCATGTTGAAAAAAAAATAATAATAAATAAAAAAATTTAAATAAAATTTAAAAAAAAAGTGCGCAGGGAAAGCGATGTGGTTTGCGGAAGAAATTTTAATGCAAAACTGCTTTCGCCTTTCTCTTTACCCGCTTTATCAGTAATTGGTAAAGGCATTTTTCCACATCCCCAGGGGCCTTTGGATCTGCAGATCAACATTTTTTTGCCAGACATTCGTTTAAGACTTGCCCGGGGATGATGCTCTCTTTTTATATATGTGTATTTCTATTCGTCACAAGCCAGGATAACTTTTTTTTTGTTTTGTTTTCCCTCTCTACGCAATAAGATTGTTTTAAACCGAGAAAAAAAGGAAGAAGGTATTTTTTGTTGCTGTCGTTGAAAGCCAGAAACAGCAAATGTAATTTCTGTTTCTGCCATTTCTTCAGACTTTTACTTCGTTTACTTTGAAATAAAACATTAAGCGTGAAGGGTAAAACATTAGAGACCGGCCTTTACCATGCTTAAGTTAGGAGCATGCGCGCTCATGATAATTACACGAGCGTGCGCACTGGGTCCAAAAGACCCGCTTCGTGTTTTTTGAAAAAAAATCTTCAGAAAAAGTTTTATATTTATGCCAATAATAAATTTTATGATCAAAATTTAAAAAATATGCACGTTAAAATTTTTATGTATAAAACTGTATGGGAAAACAACATTGTCAAACAGGGGCTGTAAGACAAATGTATTGTGGATTCTTACAATACCAATGCTTATTCTGCAATATATAACGATATAGAGACACTTTACATTTAAAGGGGTGTTGATATCCTGAATTACCACAGTAGTAATGTTTTAAATCAAGGTTTCTTAAACTGTATGCCGCGACCAACGTTGGTCGCGACGCCCCAAGCGGGTAGCGGGACTTGCAGCAGGGGGGGATCGCCAAAATATTAGCAATTTTGATATTTCTTTTACTTATTATAATAATTTTACAATTACCAAATATTTTAACCCAACATATCCGCAAAGGGATAAAGATAAGACAATACAGACAAAGAAAAAAACGAAAAAACGTTTCGATGCATTCTTTTTATAATATAAACGTTCATTTTCCTTGCTTTGCACGTGACGCTGTCATTTCGTTTGTTACTTATTTAAAATTTTCACATTATTCTATGTCTTAAAATTCGAAATTAAAGTTAATTACCTAAAACTGCAATAGTATATTACAGTACAAGTGAAAAAATGGACAGTTTCACTCATGTGTGTGTCGGATTTGCGCAATACGTATGGGGGGGCCCACAACATTTTTGCAAATATTATGGGGTCCTGGGGGTCACGAAACAAATCTCACTGATAAGCAGGAGTCGCGACTGAAAAAGGTTTAAGAAACCCTGTTCTACATTATACATTAATAGTGCAGTCGACAAATATGTACAATAATAAAATTTCTTAAACTCTACAGACATATTGCAGAGCAGTATCAGTGCACATTATGCAACTTATAACTACATACATTATATATTTAACATATGCACACATACATTGCCTTAATACCTACATAACATTAAAGGCGCATTCGATGTATTAATACACTATACATAATACATTATATATTAATAACGAACTCGATATATTAATACATAAAATAATAAAATTTCCTTTACAGCGGCGACAAACTTTCAGGAGAAATAGAGTACATCTAGATAATGGGAAATATCATAGCAATGGATGAAACGCTTTCCTGGCGCGGTAGTGACGACACAAAAGTCAAGAAAGAAAGGACATGGGGTGAGAACACATGTTCATTACTCGGAATACAAAGGAACGAAGAAAAAACAACATCAACAACGATCGCCATCAAAGGTATTCGAAATTACGACTCGTACCGTGATGCAGGAGCCGTGCGTCAATCATCTTCCATGTGATCTTCCATTTGTGATGCAGATCTTCCATGCACCGGAGAAGTGAGACTTGTATCACGTTCCGGGGTCCTAATTTCGAATACCTTATTTAAAGACGATTCTTATTTGTTTTTGTTCCTATTTGTAGGTTTTTGCTGTACTAAACATAATAAAATATGTTTTGTCTCTTTGTTTATGTCTTTCCTTTTTTGCGTGTTGTGTCGTCATTACCGCGCCAGGAAAGCTTTTCTGACCATGCATTGCTATATGATATCCTATCGTCTAGGTCTATTAGCAGTTTTGATATTTCTATCTCTACTGAAAGTTTGTCACCGCTGTAGTGATACACCCTGTACATTAGTACAAGAAAAAAATAGTATATATTTACTCTATAACGAGTCTTTATTAGCAGTTTAGACACAGATAAAAATGTAACAACAAATATTAGCACAACATTGAACAATGTGTGTTCCAAAGACAAATATTTTTCACATTCCACATAGCGCGTTCTCGTTTTTCTGTTTGTTATAATTCGTTTGAGGGAAAAACGAGTCCTTTATTCTATTCTTACGTACAGATGTCACGCCAAAACATCGTTAAATTGCATTCGAGAGCGGTCAAAATGGATATTTTTGTCGAAATATGATACTCGGAATTTTTCGAGATTACAATACTTCATTTAACTTCGTGCAAGGAAGTAAAAACGAACTTTCAGAAGTGTGGCATAAAGGTCCATATGACTCGACCAAAACGCTCGTAAATTCTGTGAAATCAAGATGTGACGCTTACACTTCTGTCAAAGGTGACCATACACCATATTAAAGAGAAATTTCTTGCAAAATAGAGGAGATGCATTTTTTGTGATTTTTAACCTGCCACAAATTTGGCTTTAAATTTTATATTTGTAGACTAACCCACGGGCAAATATTTTGATTTAGGCTAAATAGCTTTTTTGTAAAATCCTTCAATGACATTTTTTTTTTCTTCAATGTTCTTTAATTTTGAAGAGTAGTGTAATATTGTTCTGATGAGGATGCTCGAGTGTCATAATATTTCCAAAGTTACTATTCTTGCTACATTTAGAAAACGGTGTGACCGCCACTTAATCGATCAATAGTATCTTCATGTAGAAAAATGATATTTTAATTTAGAATTTATGTTTTAAGTTGAGATTTTTTGTTTAGAATCTTAATAAAAATGGCTTCCATGATTTTGCTCAAGATAATTAAAATATGTAATGCAAATTGTGTTTCGCATTACCTGGAAGCCATATTGGATTGCACTGTATTCAAGCGGAGAAACTATAACTTCTAAAATTTATAATCCAGAGCAAAAGTTTGCTTAGTACATGGGCAAATTCTCTCATGATCTAAGTGTAATTAAATAAGAAAATTCAAATGGAAATATGATAAATATTTGAGAGCACGCACGCATACGAATCGTTCATTTTATGTTCATAAATTTTAGAATAAAACTGGCAGTGATTCTGATTTATTTATTAAATTTCTTTAAAATGCATCTTTGCAGATGTAGAATGTGGATATCCCACTTTACTGTTTTTTTTTTTAAATATATATGAGTTATTACTATAAAATGTGCAAGACACGAAATGCCTTTTATGATTAGATTAACGTGCATTGCATATCAAAATAAACCTTTGCTTTTTTTGCTTCAGCAAACTGCTTTCGATGCATCTTAAATTAAATTAGGATCAGAGCAAGTTCGCCTTTCAGACTTAAACATTTGACTCTAAGTCCCAATTCATCTTGTTAAGTAAGAACTTTAAGTATGATTCACCTTTTACAATTATTCTCCTTTTATTTAGTACTGGATTTATGAAAGCTGAAAGTAACTAAAACGAATTGAAAGTAACGAAAAGAAATAATTAATTCGTTTTCATGATGTACGTTTGAAAATGCATGATCTAGGGAAATTATTTTTCCGAAAATATATCTTTTTGTTAGGATCTTGTTAGCATTTTTCAATGAAAAATGGCAAAACGAGATTAACTTAGTTTGCCCTCATTAATTCAAATTTTTCGATGTTGTTCTTTGCTTCAATGTGTAATGCATCAATTCACTGAAAGTAGGGAATTATGAATAAAATATTGTATTCAGTAACAATTGGAAGTTCGACTACTCAGTAGCAGCAGTAATTTAAAAAAATTTAAAGATTTAAATATTTTAAAGAAGTAGATTCCGGAAGAGTTTTATGTTACATAGAAGGTACTTTTGGCGAGGTAATAACGAACTTATTTTTTTTTCCATAAGGCCGGAAGTGGTGACCACTTTACTATGGAAAAGCATAACAGACGGCCAGTGTTAACTCCTGCTGTGTTATGTCGCGATGATATGCAAAGTTATGCATATGCTATGCTATGTTATATCGGTATGCTATAGCATTTTAATAAATAGAAATGTCGTAATTGTACTTTTTTGCTATCCAGAAAAATTGAGAAAATAGCAGAATATTCTCTTGCGCGATCAAAAAGCTTATAAAATCGGGATTAAAACATCTCAATTCATTTCTTTACTTATTGATGTAACCGATTGTAGCGAATCCGCGGTGAGATCGGATTAGCTTTCTCTGTGTGTTTGAATTTGAGTTCTGTTTATATTTTAGTAGTTTAAAATATAACTACTGTGAGATATTGCGATATTGTACGAATATCTCTGAGGAAATTTCAGCATTTTGTTTTATTGTTGCGATAAGAATTAATTATATTAACTTTTCATCGGATTTGTGCATTCAATATATTACGAACCCGTACGCACGCAACATTTTGTTTTATCGCTTTTGTCTACGCTATGCTATGTCCACCCACAGCACAGGTCATGTTATGCTGTGTATTTTTTTTGTTATAAAAATGTTTTGTCAATATATATGTCACCATGCTATGTTCATATGCAGTTCTACGTTCTGTAGCTAAGCTAAATACATCTCCATGCCATGTAGGTTATATGACGCTTTGTATTCTATGTTGTAAATATGTAACGTCAATATGTTATGCCGCAACACTATGTATGTTATGTATATGAGGTGCTATGTTATGTCGCTACGTTATATCTACCTTTCGTGTAGG